>NC_134694.1:27601450-28801450 GCF_050947455.1 Rhinoderma darwinii | reverse complement strand
CCCATTTCCCAATTCTCTCCCTCGAAAAATAACCTACCCACCATGTTACTTACGGCTGCAAAACTTCTCATACCCCTTTATTGGAAGTTGCAAGACCCCCCGACTATTAATCAATGGTTTGAGAGGATAAACCAAATTGCAAAGCAGGAAGAATTAGCCAGTTGATAAGTGGGAAAACATACTAAATTCTTAAAAATTTGGAAGCCCTGGTATGATTATTACGCCTTAATAGGCTCCCAGGGGGCGACTATTACCACTGGTGATACCTGATATACTTTGTTTTGCTTGGTAGGACTACTTACACACTTTTATATGTCAATAAAATCACAGACTTTCTTCCTATAAACATAACTAATGTTCTCAAGTCGTTCCTGACCCACATATTTGGCTCTCTAGTTTTTAGACCTGGAGTTAAAAGACTACTAACTAGTTAAACTCGCTTTTACCACTATACGGTTTACATTGCTTTTAGGGGTTCCCCCCGTTTTTTAAATGAATAACAGCATTCAAGGTCACACTCGGTTTTATGTTTATACCCCAATTGTTTTGTATTGTATTAGGCTTTACATTATTGATAAGAACATGTATATTCTACTGTTGTTTTGATTGTTACTATTTTCGATTTGGCTGAGCGCCATTTAAACTGTTAAATTGCTGATCTTATTTTATTATACTCAATAAAAACAGATTTGCGAAAAAAAAAATTAAAAACAAATGGGCAAAGTCCTGGAATGAGAGGTGGACAGGATCCCTACAGCCGTGAACCTGTCACTAGAGATGGTAGATTGGATTTGCCAGGTTCGATATTTGCAGCAAATTAGATTGATTTGCATTTTGGAGAATCAATAGAGAATAGAATTTTTAATGATTTGCTCATAGAAACATAAAATTTAATGGCAGAAAAGGAAGGATTCATCTAGTCTGCCCTTTTTTTGTGTATCTTCTGTCTGATCCCCATTGCACTAGAAGTGTTTAGATGGCCCATTTCACAGAGATGCTCGAGAATGAGAGTGGGGTAGGCGTAGCAATGTCAGATCTGTGATGTCACTACTCTTTTCTTTTGGCAATGATCAGCTTCAGCATTCTGTCATAAACTGTGTGAGCCGACAAATTAAGATGAAGAATGTGGTTGCAGAATGTTCATTCTGTTTTATGAGAGATACTCAAATGATTATATTATATCTCATTTCATATATCGATAGAAGGCACTGCAGCATATAGAACATAGTACTGTCCAACTTCTTTAGTGAATAAGCTGGATATTTATAGGCAATTAAAGAGCTTACAATATAAATATGCAGTGATATCACGATTAAAAGGGATTGTCTCATGAAGTCGGCCCAGTGATTAGCTGATAGCTATGGGTCTGGCTTTTATCGCTGCAGGAAACATAACGTTACCTCTTCAGGGGGAATGTAGTATTAAATGTATTAATTGTAGAATTTAAAATTAATGGCCATCTATGTAATACATGGAGAGGCTGGGGACACCAGAGTGTTCTCTGATAGTGTCTCTGTAGCATCCACTACTGCGGACCGTCAAGATTATTCACCCCCCGACGGCCGCAGCCATAGATCTGTGAGCGCTGGCCCGCATCTCCTCTCCAGGAGATGCCGGCGCTTGCTTCCGCTCCGTTCTGCTGTGTCCCGTAGGGTGCGTGCACACGCTCGTGCCCAACCTTAAAGGGCCAGCGTGCGCAGATGAAAATAATCATCAATTTACCCATGATCACCCTGGACTATAAAAAGGGTTCTGCCCTTTCACTCATTGCCTGAGCATTGTTGTGTTTACCCGTGTTAGTCTTGCAAATGGTCCCTTAGTGTTATCCTGTTCCCAGTGTTCCCATACCTGCTACCTGTATCCCGTGCTGTCGTTGTTCCTGTGCCTTAGAAAGTTGGAGTCGTGTTGTGCCATCGGTCACGCCTGCTGTGTTACACCACGCCTGGTGTCTGCTGCCAAGGTCCCATCTGGGCATAGCCGTTACTACTGTACTGAACTGCTACAGGTACCCTTGTGCTTGGACTTTATAGACATTGACTTGGTACACCGTTTGGCCAGCTACTATCCCGCTACGGTGGTACGGCCCAGTGAGTCCACATACCCACAGATCGTGACAGTACGCTCTGGCCATGGACCCCCCTGGTCAGCCCAAGACCGTGACGACATCACAAGCCATGCAGGCGGACATGCAAGTCTGCCAATTATGACAGGACCAACTCCTCCAAGCGGTGACGCCATTACACATCGGTTGGATGCACAAGCTGCAGTCATCTCAGTATCCATTTCTGTTGCTCTGGCTGTTCCTCCTGCTACACCTCTTTTCAGTACCAGTGCTGACTCCCGATTCTTGACCGAAAAAGTCCTAGTGGATCTTCTCCAGTTGCCCACAGTCCCTCTGGAGATATCTTTGGCTGTTGCCTTGGTGAATGGACTTCCTCTGCTCGATCCGATCGTATCTGAAACCAAGCCGCTGAAGCTCCAAGTTGGAGCCCCTCAGTTAGAACTAATTTTGTTTCTTGTTTTGCCTAAAGCCGTCAATCCTGTCCTACTGTACCTGCCGTGCCTCCGACTACATGCCCCAGTCCTGGACTGGAATTCCGGAGAAGTTCTCCAATGGGGCTCAAAATGTTGCAGCCGCTGTCCATTACAGATCCATCCTGTCCAGCCTCCTCTGCCTTAGTCATTGGCAGGATTACCCACTCATTTCTCTCAGTTTGCGGATGTCTTCAGCAAGAAGGAGGCTGTAACGACGGGGATAGGGAAACGAAAAAGTGAGCCCTAATCTACCCGCCACTCTGTCCCTGCCTACTTGCAACGACCCGCCCTAGGCGACAGGGTACAACTGGGCGGCGGTCCCTACGCTCAGTAAGTGCACGAGACAAACATACAAGGGAATACAAAGCAAAGGGAAAGGGGCAGTTGCCCACGGCAACACCGTGAGCAACCAGAGTGGTGAATGAGCCAAGTCAAACCAGGAGAGCACGAGGTACCAAACGCAGAGCAGGAGAGTAGTCAGTAAGCCAGGGTCAGTATGGAGCAGGATCAAATAGTTAGGAGCTGTAGCTGGGCCAGGAAACCACACGGAAAGAATCACAAGCAAAGGAGGAACAGGAAAGGCAGGTATAAATAGACAGAGGGCGGGAGCTAGCTCCATCTGGCCAGGCTGCGATAGGCTCTCCCACTCCTAAGCCTGCCATCCTGAGTGGTGGAAGATGGAGTCAGTCTCAGAGACGTAGATTCAGGTGCAGACTGATTACCTATGGGAGTTAACTCCGAAGCTGTGCCTGGCAGATCCTTTACAGAGGCTGAGATGCTTCCTCTACATCGGGCTTATAACGGCCCCATTGAACTGATTCCAAATGCGTCCCCTCCCCGTGGGTATACCCTCTCTCCTTGCCAGAGACTCAGTCTATGTCGGCCTATATCAAGGAGAATCTGGAGAGGGGTTTCATACAAAAATCCTCCTCCCCGGCTGGGGCTGGGTTCTTCTTTGTCAAGAAAAAAGACGGATCTCTTCGGCCTTGACTACCGTGGTCTCAATTAAGTCACGGTCAAAAACAAATATCCGTTGCCACTAATTTCCGAACTCTTTGACCGCATACGAGGAGCCAAGATCTTCTCTAAACTAGACTTGTGTGGGGCTTACAATTTGATCCGAATCCATTGAGGTGATGAGTGGAAGACGGTGTTTAACATTTAACACTCGAGACGGGCACTACGAATACCTGGTGATGCCCTTCGGTCTGTGTAACGCTCCTGTGGTCTTCAAGAAGTTCATATATGATATCTTCAGAGATCTTCTCTATGTCAGTGTTGTGGTCTGTATGCCAAGCTGGAGAAGTGCGTCTTTGAAAATAACTCTCTGCCCTTCCTTGGTTACATCATCTCGGATCAAGGTCTCAAGATGGATCCTGAGAAACTAAAGTCCGTCCTGGAATGGCCGCGTCCTCAGGGCCTGTGGTCCATACAGCGTTTGGGATTCGCCAACTTCTATCGGCAGTTTATCCCAAACTTCTCATCATTGACGGCTCCCATCTCTACCCTTACCAAGGAGGGTGTGAACCCCAAGGTGAGGACTCCAGAGGTAGAATCTGCATTTAATAGCCTCAAGAATGCCCTTGCCTCAGCCTCAATCCTCCATCATCCTGACATCTCTCGACAGTTCTCGTTGGAGGTGGACGCTTCCTCTGTTGGTGCAGGTGCACTTCTGTTCCAGAGAAGCCTCAAAGGAAAGGCAGTGATATGTGGCTATTACTCAAGACTTTTATCCTCCGCAGAGCGCAATTACTCTATTGGTGGTCGGGAGTTACTGGCCATTAAATTGGCTCTGGAGGAGTGGAGACATCTGCTAGAGGGCGCAGCCCACCCCGTCCTGATATACACCAACCACAAGAACCATACATATCTCCAGTAGGCTCAACGGCTGAACCCCCGTCAGGCCAGCTGGTCGCTGTTCTTTGCCTGGTTCCAGTTTGTGCTCCACTATCAGCCCACAGACAAAAATGTGAGGGACGATGCCCTGTCCAGATAAATTGAAACAGAGGACACCGTGGAGCCTCCGCAAAGTATCATTGACCCATCTTGCATTATTTCTGCTGATCCTCTGCAATGTAGAGACATCCCTCCGTTGAGGACTTTTGTGCAGTTGGCAGACAGGAGCAGAATCCTTCGCTTGGGGCACATCTCCAAACTTGCTGGGCATGCAGGTGCTCGTAAGACCCGAGATCTGATTGGTCGTCATTTCTGGTGGCCCACTCTGCCCAAAGATATTGTGGACTTTGTCTCGTCCTGCACTGTGTGTGCTTCCAACAAAGTTGCTCACTCCAAGCCTGCCACTCAGCTCCAACCTCTGCCTGTGCCCAATGCTCCCTGACAGCATATAGCAATGGACTTTGTCACTGACCTTCCGTCCTGTGCATGATGCAATACATTTTGGGTGGTGGTGGACCGGTTCTCGAAGATGGCTCATTTTATCCCGCTGGCCGGCCTACCTTCTGCTCCTCGGCTGGTGAATCTCTTCATCCAGCACATCTTCCGTTTGCATGGTTTGCCTCTTCATATAATGTCTGATCAGGGGGTTCAGTTCACCTCGAAATTCTGGAGAGTCCTCAGTAAACTCCTAGACGTGAAGTTGGACTTTTCTTTAGCCTATCATCCCCAGTCTAATGACCAGGTCGAGAGGATTAACCAAATCATGGAGAATTATCTTTGCCACTACATCTCCATGCAGCATGATGATTGGGTACAGCATCTTTCATGGGCCGAGTTCTCGTACAACAACCACACAAGTGCGTCCACCACCTCCACACCATTCCACATAAACTATGGCCAACATCCACAAATTCCTCTTCCTGTTCCGGCAACATCCCTGGTACCCGCAGCTGACTCTGCATTTGGAGATCTTCTACAGGTCTGGCAACAGACCGGTCCTCTATTCTGCAGGCAGTCGATCACATGAAGCAAATAGCAGATGCTAAGAGAAGAGAGCCACCTCTGTATCTTCCAGGTACCAATGTCTGGCTATCCTCAATGAATATCCGGCTGAGGGTGCCGTCATACAAGTTTGCTCCCAGGTTCCTTGGACCCTTTGAGATCCTACAGCAAATCAACCCTATCTGCGGCTGCCTCCTATCCTCAGGATCCCCATCTCCTTTCATGTGTACCTCCTGAAGGTTGTGGTCCTGAACCGCTAAACAAAAACGCCTAGCCCTGCACTTGCTCCCAGCGGTTCTTCCGATATATTCAAGGTTATGGAGATCCTGGAAGAATGTTTTATTTGGTGGATTGGAAGGGGTTTGGTCCAGAGGAGAGGTCCTGGGAGCCAGAAGAGAACCTCAATGCTCCTGCCCTCATTAAAAAATTCCTCTCTCGCTCTGGTCCCAAGAAGGGATGGGATACTGTAGCATCCACGGTCACGGACCGGCGGGATTACTCATCCCACCGATAGCCGCAGCCGTGGATCTGTGAGGGCAGGCCCCCATCTCCTCTCCAGGAGATGCCAACACTCACTTCCTCTCCATTCTGCTGTGTCCTGTAGGGTGGCCTTAAAGGGCCAGCGCGCACATGAAAATAATCATCAATTTACCCATGATCACCCTGGACTATAAAAAGGGCTCTGCTCTTTCACTTATTGCCTGAGCGTTGTTGTGTTTACCCGTGTTAGTCTTGTAAATGGTCCCTTAGTTTTATCCTGTTCCCAGTGTTCCCATACCTGCTACCTGTATCCTGTATCCCGTGCTACTGTTGTTCCTGTGCCTTAGAAAGTGGGAGTCGTGTTGTGCCGTCGGCAGCAGTAGTGGAGTCCCGGAGAAGAGCATCAGCTGATGCTCTGCCTGGGGACTCCCGTTCTGGTGCCGATGTCACTGTCAATATATGGACAGTGACAGTGACGTTGGCAGCAATCCTGGAGTCCCCAGGCAGAGCATCAGCTGATGCTCTGCTCGGGGACTGCAGCTATAGGAAACCCCTGAAGTGACTATCCATATATGGACAGTGACGTCGACAGCAGTAGTGGAGTCCCCGAGGAGAGCATCAGCTGATGCTCGGCATGGGGACCCTCGTACTGCTGCCGAAGTCACTGTCCATATATGGACAGTGACAGTGACATTGGCAGCAATGCTGGAGTCCCCAGGCAGAGCATCAGCTGATGCTCTGCTTGGGGAACTCCAGCTATAGGAAACCCCTGAAGTGACTGTGCATATATGGACAGTGTCCAAAGAGAGTATGGGCAGCACAGCAGAACATAAACCTCTAGGGTATCAGGGTGCAAGACTCCAGGGATCCGACTTGTAAATTCCCAAATGTAAACGAAAAAGAAAGAAGAGGCAGCACTCCAAAGTTCGTATCAAACTGGAAAAGGTATTTATTCACCCATCAGTGCAAAAAGATAGCAACGTTTCAGCTGCTCCATGCAGCCTTTGTCTTTTTCATATATGGACAGTGACATCGGCAGCAGTAGTGGAGTGCTCGAGGAGAGCATCAGTTGATGCTCTGCATGGGGACTCCCGTACTGCTGCTGATGTCACTCTCCATATATAGACAGTGACAGCGACGTTGGCAGCAATGCTGAGGTCCCCAGGCAGAGTATCAGCTGATGCTCTGCTCGGGACTCCAGCTATAGGAAACCCCTGAAGTCACTGACCAAATGTCGGGAGAAGTGCTGAAGTCCCAAGCAAAGCGCTAGCTGATGCTCTGCTCATGGACTCCAGCAATAGGCAATGTGACAGCCCCTTGCGGTCATGCCCTTGATAACACACCAACACGAACAGCACAGAAAGCAAGCGCTCAGTCACGTGGGGCCGTGTCGGCATGTCATCAATATTAAAAAAGATCCAGGACTTCCGGGAACAATTCACCGGGTTTGAACGGCTCCATTTAGGCGGGATTCACACGACAGGGATTCCCGGCCGGGTGCCGGCCGTTCATAAATCGGCCGGCACCCGGCTGCATTAGGAATAATAGACCCCTAATGGGGCTATTCACACGACCGATTTTTTGACGGCCGGGAAAACCGTCCGTCAAAAAATAGGACATGCTCTATTTTCAGCCGGGTGCCCGGCCGCCCGGCTCCCATAGAAGTCTATGGGGCCGGGTAATACCCGGCCATCACCGGAATGTGTCCCGAGTGATGGCCGGGTCTACCGTCGCTCGCGCACTCTCTCTCCTCCTCCTCACAGTGCAGAGTGCATGTGAGGAGGAGGAGGAGGGTCTTTTATTGCTCGCTGTAGGAGTCGGAATCCCCAATCCCCGGACGGGGATTGGGTATTCCGCTACAGGAGAAGTGCGTGACTACGCTGTCCAGATATGGACACAGCGAAGTCACTCACTTCTGCAGCGGAATCCCCAACTCTATGGCCGGGGATGCCGCTACAGGAGAAGTGCATGACTACACTGTCCATATATGGACACAGCGAAGTCACGCACTTCTGCAGCGGAATCCCCGACTCTATGGCCGGGGATGCCGCTACAGGAGAAGTGCATGACTACACTGTCCATATATGGACACAGCGAAGTCACGCACTTCTGCAGCGGAATCCCAGACTCTATGGCCGGGGATGCCGCTACAGGAGAAGTGACTGACTACACTGTCCATATATGGACACAGCGAAGTCACGCACTTCTGCAGCGGAATCCCCGACTCTATGGCCGGGGATGCCGCTACAGGAGAAGTGCATGACTACACTGTCCATATATGGACACAGCAAAGTCACATACTTCTGCAGCGGAATCCCCGACTCTATGGCCGGGGATTCCGCTACAGGAGAAGTGAGTGACTACACTGTCCATATATGGACACAGTGACGTCACTCACTTCTGAAGCGGAATTCCCGACCTGTGGCAGGGAATTCCTCTTCAGGAGAAGTCAGTGACTACACTGTCCATATATGGACATTGAAGTCAGTGACTTCTCCTGGAAGGGGGGGGGATGGGTGCAACCTACAGGGGGCTGTGTGGGATCACCTACAGGGGACTTGGTGGCATCACCTACAGGGGGCTGGGTGGCATCACCTACAGGGGGCAGGGTGGAATCACCTACAGAGGGCAGGGTGGAATCACCTACAGGCGGCAGGGTGGAATCACCTACAGGGGGCAGGGTGGAATCACCTACAGGGGGCAGGGTGGGTGGCATCACCTACAGGGGGAAGGGTGGCATCACCTACAGGGGGCAGGGTGGGTGGCATCACCTACAGGGGGCAGGGTGGGTGGCATCACCTACAGGGGGCTGGTGGGTGGCATTACCTACAGGGGGCTGGTGGGTGGCATCACCTACAGTGGGATGTGTGGCATCACCTACAGGGGGCAGGGTGGAATCACCTACAGGGGGCAGGGTGGCATCACCTACAGGGGGCAGGGTGGGTGGCATCACCTACAGGGGGCAGGGTGGGTGGCATCACCTACAGGGGGCAGGGTGGGTGGCATCACCTACAGGGGGCAGGGTGGGTGGCATCGCCTACAGGGGACTGGTGGGTGGCATCGCCTACAGGGGGCTGGGTGGCATCACCTACAGGGGGCTGGGTGGAATTACCTACAGGGGGCTAGGTGGCATTACCTACAGGGGGCTGTGTGGCATCACCTACAGGGGGCTGGGTGGCATCACCTACAGGGGGCTGGGTGGCATTACCTACCAGGGGGTTTGTGGCTTTACCTACAAGGGGCTGTGTGTGGCAACAAATTTAAATGAAATTCATCCGATTTTAAAACGGACAGGGAAAAAAACGGATGCAAATCGGGTCCAAATCGGCCGGTAAAAACGGCAACTCGGCCCGGAACGGAATCGGAACGGATGCAAATCGGATGCAAACCGGCCGGGAAAATCGGCCAAAAACGGCCGATTTTCCCGGCCGACACTCGGACCCTGTCGTGTGAATGAGGCCTTAGTATCGAATTTTTAATCAAAGTACATTAGTAATTGGCTTCTTTTTACATAAAAATATTAATGCAAAGCAATTTTTGGTCCTTGGATAACCTCTTTAATCACACCCCCCTTTACTAGACACCTTTCCAAACAGTGAGGTGTAAAATGTTTCTAAAATACATTAATAAATTTGCTACATGGCAAGTACACCAGTTTTTGCGCAGTCAAGATCGTGTCGCATTTTGCTTTGAAAATTGGCGTCCTTGAGTGCTCTTATGATCTAAAAGTAGCCAACGTTTACTAAGACTGGAATATCTTAGACCAGTCTTAGTAAAGTAGATAGTTGAGCGATTTGCACCAAATTTATTAAAAGGTATGCGCCTCTTAATAAGTTTGAGAGGCAGAAAAACAAATTCAGATCTACTATGAGTAGGTGAACACTTGCAACAACATTTTACACCATTTTTAAGCTTTTTACTTAATACATTTCACAAGACCTTTGACTCCTTGGAGACCACGCCCACTTTTATCTTATCTTCTTCCCCCCCGAGCACTTATCTAATGCATGCATTCCTATCCGGTGCAGCATAAATAGACAAATAGACATTTCCCAACATTGAAATTGCAATACCAAAAAGGAAAAGTTTTGTAATCGTGGAAATCACAGGATCGGTAGACATGTTAATGATAAATATATGGAAACAAAATATTCAAAACATATTGAGTTATTCAGTATCGAGTATGAGCGGCACGCGTAGAAATACATGCACTTACACACCGTGGCATGCTATTAGTGAAGCCATTAATGGTTGTCTGAGGAATGCTATGCCACGCTGAATGCACTTGGGCATGCAAATTATCAAGATTGTGTGAATCATGTTATAGCGAGTGGACCAATGGTCTTCCTGGTTAACGGTGTCAGTCGAGATGCCGCGAGAACGATGCTACAGGCCATCAGAGCCCTACCACACATGAGCCGCCTTCAGGACGCATCACCAGGGAGACGAGACCCAGAATGGCAACTCCGCAACCCCGGATCCACATTTTATGCACAACCCCAGGTAGCCATAATTCAATAAATACATGTCTAAATGATTGTCAATTTTAAAACTGGTGGGGATTAGAAGTCTCCAAGACAAAACGGTGGCCTGCCCTTCACCTATGTGGAGAACATTAGTGACACAAAAAAACATAAAAAATAATGATAATAATTTGGTTTTATTTTTAATGTTTATTGTGTGTCACTAGTGTTGTGCACACAGGTGAAGGGCAGGCGTTGACCAGGAAGACCATTGGTCCACTCACTATCACATGATTCACACAGCGTCCTTTTTAAACAGGGACATGAACATATTGCTAGTACCCCTTAAAAAATTGTTTTACGCAAAATGCGCGTCGGGGCCCTATATTGGGCACACGGATCACGCTGCACCTATAGGTAAGCTACCATGCTTATGATATTAATTTTATATAGTTGTTTAGATTTATACTTGATAGAACATTTACATGATTGTGGAGGTGGACTGTGAGTAACCATTTGGTTGTATATATATTAATACCTGTTTATATTATATTCCTATACAATCAATATTTATATCTCAGACAGATACCTCATACCCATTTGTGTGTACGATCATTACTACGAATTTCAGTGTTGACCACATAATTTTGTGCGTAGTATGTACCAGAGTCGTAGTTAGGTTCTCCTGCACCCGGGGCAAAGATTCAGTTTGGTGCCCCTCTCCAACTTATTTCCCGACATCTCCTTGCCCCTCGCCATGTTTGCTGTCTCTACCAATCAATGAGGTGTAATTTTTTGTTACAATTTTTGTAATGTAACTCGAGCACAAAACCATTTCTACATTTTACAAGCAATATAGTTATATAAGAGAGTTAACATAAAAATAAATTAAAAGAAAATAAATTAAAGGGGCCACACACAGCCCCCTGTAGATAGTGCCACACACAGCCCCCTTTAGATAGTGCCACACACAGCCCCCTGTAGATAGCATCACACACAGCCCCCCTCTTGTATACAATGCCACACACAGCTCCCTTGTAGATAGTGCCACACACAGCCCCCTTGTAGATAGCTTCACACACAGCCCCCTGTAGATAGCACCACACACAGCCCCCTCTTGTATATATAATGCCACACAGCCCACTGTAGATAGCTCCACACCCAGCCCCCCATTGTAGTTAACGCCACACAGCCCCCCTGTTGCAGATAGCGCCACACAGCCCTCCCTTGTAGATAGTGCCACACAGCCCCCATTGTAAATAGCGCCACACACAGCCCCTCACTTGTAGATAGCACCACACACATCCCCCCTTGTAAATAGCGCCACACCCCCCTTGTAGATAGTGCCACACACACACACCCCTTGTAGATAGTGCAACACACAGGCCCTCTATAGTAGATAGTGCCATACACATCCCCCTGTTCTAGATTGTGTCACAAAGCCCCCCCTTGTAGATAGCTCCACACAGCCCCCTTATAGATAGCTCCACACAGCCCCCCTTGTATATATTGCCTCACATACCCCCTTGTATATAGAACGACACAGCCCCCCTTGTATATAGCGCCACACACAGCCCGCCTTGTATATAGCACCACACACAGGCCCCCTTGTAAATAGCCTACACAGCCACCCTTGCAAATAGCGCCACACAGCCCCCCTTGTATATATCGCCACACAGCCCCCCATCTTGTAAATAGCGCCACACAGCCCCCCTTTTATATAGCACCACACAGCCCCCATTGTAAATAGCGCCAAACAGCCCCCTTTTGTAAATAGCACCCCCTTGTAAACAGAGCCACACTTCCCCCCTTGTACTTAGCACCACACTGTTAACCGAGCGGAGAACGGTAGCCTACCGCTACAACTCTCCGCTCTGCCTGACATGACTCACCGAAAGAGCTCCCCTTGTTGATAGCTCCACACAGTCCCCCTTGTAGATAGTGCCACACAGCCCCCTTGTATATAGTGCCACACAGCGCCCCTTGTATATAGCGCCACACAGCTCCCCTTGTATAAAACGCCACACACAGCCCCCCTTGTAAATAGCGCACACAGCCCACTTATACAGTAAATAGCGCCACACAGCCCCCTTGTAAATAGCGCCATACAGCCCCCTTGCATATAGTGACACACAGCCCTCTTGTAAAAAGTGCCACACAGCCCCACCTTGTAAGTAGCACCACACTCTTCCCCCTTGTAAATAGCGCCACACCCCCCCCTACCACTACCACTCTCCGCTCTGCCTGAAATGACTCACCGGAAGAGCCTAGGAGGTCATGCGGCGCAGGTAGCGGCAGGGTTCCTTCTGTCTAGGGTCGGTGACAGCCCGGGAATGGACCAGTCCAGTCACCTGATCTGAGTCATCTGACCTCATGTCACTGACGTGAGGTCAGGTGACAGGTCAGGTGACTGGACTGGTCCACTCCCGGGCCGTCACAGACCTTAGTCAGGATGCCGCCGCATGAACTCCTGGCTCCTCCTAACACTGATTGCTGCTGCAAGTGTCCGACATACAGGGCGCCTATCAGCAGCGATCAGCTGCTTTGCGATGCCCCCCTTCCCTACCACATAGTTGTGCCCGGGGCACATGTCCTGCTTGCCCCCCTTAGCTACGCCCCTTGTATGTATCACTGTGACCCTTTCACGTTTGCTTGCTCTTGTGTAGCCCCTATACAGTTTAACCTGGTAGGATCCTCTATGTATTTTTATTCTCCATGTTTTGTCCACTAATACCATTTAAAATGAGATTTTTTTTCATACTTATATAAAAAATAGTGCATGACTCCTTGTCCTTTTTTGTATACAAATGATTCTGTGGAGTTTATATTTGTTACTACTCTACATTTTTGGAGGTGTGGTACCGTTTGTGGTATCACCTAGCCAACTTTCTATTTGTCATGTGAGACATATGTTTATGAAATGATTAACATTAGTTGCTGCCAGTTGCCTTTGCATTGCCAACCAATGATGTCTCAGATGTGCTCGATGGGAGACAAGTCCGGAGACGTTGCAGGCCATGGTAGCACGTTTAGGCCACGCAGGCTGCTCACAACAGCACGAGCAACATGCACCCTGGCATTGTACTGTTCAAAAACGTCTTTTGGGACACTTTGGAGAAATGGGCGTACCACTGGTTGTACCACCAAGTCAATGTAAAGCCGAGCTGTTAGTGTACCTGAAATTAAGATTAGAGGGGTTGGCTACCATAAATTATGACACCCCACATCATAATCATGGGAGTAGGACAAGTGTGGTGTTCCCTTGTGAAGGCCTCTTCATGGTCCAGCCCACGTGTTCTCCAGGCCAATCTCAAGCTATCATTGCATCCGAGACAAAAGCAGGACTCATCGCTGAAGAGGACAGACCTCCATTCCAGCCCACATTGCGGTCTTTCTGTGCACCATGATAGCCTTTGAGAGCGGTGGCGTGTGGTCAATGGAACAACAGTAGCTGGACGTCGGGCTCGTACCCCAAAGACATGCAAACACCTTCTGATGGATTGTGTCGACACTGCCGCCATAGGCTTGGGATGTGACGTCAAATTTCACTTGCTGTACAGAACAGATCACTATGCGCCATTCCTCCAATCAGAAGATCTATCCATGCAGAGGTTCGCTTCCGCACCAACTCTTGCTGTCATTCCCGTTCGTAGTTGTTCTCCCAACCTCTGGGACATGCAGCGTTGAATAGTGCTGACATCTCTCCCTAGGCGCGTAGTGAACTGCCAGAGTGATAACCCAAGGTCTCCCAGTTCAATGATTCTGTCACGCTCAGTTTACAACAAATGGTGATAACTGGCACGTCGACGATCAGGAGGCATCACATAATCATCCCACATCACTTGATCTGATTTTTGAGGTTTCATGTGGATAAAAATCTATGCTTTCAATCTGTCTTTTATGCCCCTCCCACATGTCACAGATTGGAGCTAGGTGCTTGAAAATGTGATCATTTGCAGATCATAGCGACACATGCTACATCCTCGATTTGAATAAACTTACGGCTTACCCTTCTTGGTGTTTCAATTTCAATGTTGAGGAGTGTAAAAATAAACAATTCTCCTTCTGGAAATACAGTCCCAAAAACCATCAGTTAGGAAACAAAGTTTAACACAACATAAAGTATATTATTATATTATTATATTATTCTAGTAGTATATTTATTATCAGCTTCTTCCTTCTTCTATTCTTGTCTTTCTTAGAAAAATTGTCTGCAGTACACTCGTCACTAGTACAATGTTTTTTTTAAACAGATTATTGATCTTTTTTATGCATATTGATCTATACAGCTCCCATTTATCTCAGCAAGCCCCTAAACTCCCCATAGTTGTGGCTGCAGAATCATTTAATTGTATGACTTTGCTACATAATATTGAATTTACATAAATTTAATTAGATGTGAACATCTGTTGGATGAATTTAATAAAATTTATTGTTTTCACATGTTTGTATAATTAATTGATACATATCTTATAGATTTTATATTGATTTACTTATATTGATCAGTGATAAGTTTTGTTAGGACAATTTTGCAAAAAAACACACTTCTCTATTTTACTAGTTGAATTTTTAAATAAATAAATAAATCATAATCAATAAGTACAAATTTTTGTTTTTCTTCTGTGTAGTGCAGTATTCATCGGTGTTCACTACAACATGCATTTCTGTATGCACAATGTGTTAACTGGTCTTAATTTTTTATATTATATTAGGTTTAAAGGAACATTCTGGGCAAACCTGGTACACTGCGCAGACCGCAGACTCCTATCATCCTGCAGACGTCTTCCTCCCAAGGGATGCCAGCACATATGGCCGTCCTATCCTGCAGTGACCACTAGGGTGCACGCTCGAGCTCATGGGCCAGAGCACACACACATGTTTTAGATTGACTGATTGCTCCCATGATCACCCTGGACTATAAGAAGGGCCCTGCCCCTTCCTTTATTGCCTGAGCGTTGTTTGTGTTACCTGTGTTAGTCTTTGCAAATGGTCCCTTAGTGTCTTCCAGTTCCCAGTGTTCCCGTTCCTGGTACCTGTATCCTGTATCCCGTGCTACCTTGTTCCTATGCCTTAAAGAGTTGGAGTTGTGTTGTACCACCGATCTGTCTGCTGTGTTACGTCACGCCTGGTGTCTGCTGCCAAGGTCCCATCTGAGCCTAGTCATCGCTATTGTCTTAACCACCAGAGGTGCTCCCACATTAACTTTACCGAAGTGTCTTGAGGGTGAATAGACATTGCCTCCAGCCAGGACATGATGTATATTCACACTCCCGATACTTCGGTAAAGTTTCTTGGGGACTTAATCACACAGCACAGCGTGATCTCGCGAGATCACGTGTGCTGTCATTCACAGAAACTTTACCGGCTTTTTTGCATTTTCCCCCTAAAAAATTAATAATAAAAGCTAATCAATAAATTATATGTACCCCAAAATGATATCAATAAAAACTACAACTCACCTTGTTGAAAACAAACCCTCAGATGACTGCATTGATGGAAATATAATAAAAGTGATGGCTCTTGGTATGTGGCGACACAAAATTGACAGACTTGCTGTTTTTTTGTTTTTTTGCTTTCCCTTAAAAAAATTAAAAAAAATTAAATAAAAAGCTAAACGATAAATTATATGTACCCCAAGTGGGTGCCATAAGACCTAGTCTTAAGGGGTTATGTTTTTGGTGGGTTTATATTATTTCTTGTGTTTATATTCAGGGCTGTAAATTTATCTGTTTGCAGCTTTTCAACAATACGCCATCATAAAGATTAAAAAGGACAGACGGTTCATTATACAGGGTGGGCCATTTATATGGATACACCTAAATAAAATGGGAATGGTTGGTGATATTAACTTCCTGTTTGTGGCACATTAGTATATGGGAGGGGGGAAACTTTTCAAGCTGGGTGTTGACCATGGTGGCCATTTTGAAGTCGGCCATTTTGTATCCAACTTTAGTTTTTTCAATGGGAAGAGGGTCATGTGACACATCAAACTTATCGAGAATTTCACAAGAAAACAATGGTGTGCTTGGTTTTAACGTTACTTTATTCTTTCATGAGTTATTTACAAGCTTCTCTTTGTTTACAGCCATTGACATGTCTCTGAGGTTAACACGTGAGGCGCCGATAGAAATTGTGTTGATGTCTGGTGAACGCAGTACCCGGGTCATTGCAGCAGATTTCAATGCAAGACACCTTACGAGACCACCCATCTCCCATGCTACAGTTTGCAAACTGCTTGCCAAGTTTCGTGAAACTGGTTCAGTGTTGGATTTGCCCAAATGTGGACGCATGAAAACTGTCACTAATGAAGAAACATCAGTGGCTGTTCTAGCTTCATTCAGCAAGAGCCCACAGCGTAGCACTCACCGCATGTCACTGGAGAGTGGCATCAGTCGAACATCCCTTCGGCAGATATTAGCTACTCACAAATGGCACCCTTACAAACTCCAGCTGCTGCAGCATCTCGACGAGGATGACCCAGACCGGCGCACTGAATTTGCAGAATGGGCAAAACAAAAATTGGAACAGGACCCTCACTTTACACACAACATTTTGTTCAGTGATGAGGCAAACTTTTATGTGAATGGTGAAGTTAACAAACAAAACCACCGCTATTGGTCTGACACTAACCCACATTGGATAGATCCCTCCAAGACTGTTGGAACACAAAAATTGATGGTATGGTGTGGTATATGGGCTACAAAGATAGTGGGGCCATTCTTCATCAATGGAAACCTCAAGGCAACGGGATATCTGAAATTGCTACATGATGATGAGTTTCCCTCTTTATGCACTGAAGCTGGCACATTCCCTGAGTTTTTCCAGCAAGATGGTGCACCACCACATTATGGGTGTCAGGTCTGAGCATTCCTAGATGAACAGTTTCCTGGAAAGTGGATTGGTCGTCGTGGGCCAGTTGAATGGCCCCCTAGGTCTCCCGATCTGACCCCCTTAGACTTTTATCTTTGGGGTCATCTGAAGGCAATTGTCTATGCTGTGAAGATACAAGATGTGCAGCAACTGAAACTACGGATACTGGAAGCCTGTGCTAGCATTTCTTCTGCGGTGTTGCTATCAGTGTGTGAAGAGTGGGAATCCAACACAATGGGCAGCACTTTGAACACATTTTATAAGTGGTCAGAAACTTGTAAATAACTCATGAAAGAATAAAGTAACATTAAAACCAAGCACACCATTGTTTTTCTTGTGAAATTCTCGATAAGTTCGATGTGTCACATGACCCTCTTCCCATTGAAAAAACTAAAGTTGGATTCAAAATGGCCGACTTCAAAATGGCCACCATGGTCAACACCCAGCTTGAAAAGTTTCCCCCCTCCCATATACTAATGTGCCACAAACAGGAAGTTAATATCACCAACCATTCCCATTTTATTTAGGTGTATCCATATAAATGGCCCACCCTGTATAATGGGAATTACCTGACCTGCACTGTTGTTTTTCTTACTATGCTAAGTAATACAAACATTGCAAGGAAATAAAATGTTATTGAGCGATAAATTTTTTGTTTGACGGAAATCTGCAATTTCTCATTCAATAGACAAAGGATATCAAATTTTGAGCGAGTCTATATCTTACCATGAATTTATGTAACTCTTCTCTATTTTCCTACCTTGAATGCCAATATGACAGAGATCCAGTGATATATTCCAGTAATGATAAATGCAGTAGAGGAAAACATTTCTTTGCTTCCCATACTTGGGAATAATTTGTTGTTGGAAAATTACAAGCAACATGTACTGCCAGTAAGATGGCATGAGCACAAATAACGCTACGGAAGATTTGTTCTAGGTAGATTGCAGCAATTTCTATTTAAACTTTATAGATATGTATTGTTCGTGTGCAGTGCTTTGCTATTCATCTCTATTAAGAAACTCAGTACTGTTTTTTCAAAGTCCCAATAAATGCTAATTTATCATTCTAGTGTGAGGGAATAACTAAAACAATCTATTTAAGGGAAACATTGAGGTCATGCGACAGTAGACTGCATTTTAACACGACTTTTGCAGAATCAAAGGTCTATCTTTTATTGCACACATATTTAGTTATATTGCTACGGTTTTTTTACTCCTTGGCGACATGCGCACCATCTGTAGCTGGTGTCAGCTTTATATTATGATATAGCAACAGTGGTATCTAAGTGATTAAATAGAGAAAGGGGGGTTTCCTCCATCAACCCAGCGGCCCTATGCAATCGTTGGGGGGGGGGGGGCGATGGGTTTTCATGGCAACTGGAGGCCTATAGAAGGCTCCCAAGTCTTCCATCTGTGTATGCCTATTAGGCTCTGGCTGGAATACTTAAAGGCTATGTACACCTTTGAAACTTTTGACCCGCAACGTCACTCACATGGTGAGTTACCTCTCTCTCCTCACGAGGATGGTGAGGAAGAAGATTAAACCCCTTGGCTCTCCACAAACTGACTGAGTTCTCTAGTCCTGGCTCCGGGCCGGAGCAAGATGGCACCGATCAACCCCTCAACGCTGCAGCATTTATCTTTCTATCAGAGGACAGATCAAGAAGGAACAATATTAAGTTCTGTGGTATACCAGAAGACGTTCTTCCGCCTGACCTAGCTCAATATCTTACACAACTTTTTCAATTATTACTCCAGTCATGTTCTGCTTTGGACTTCACCATTGATAGGGTGCATAGGATCCCTAAGGCTAAAACTGCTCCGGAGTCTGCTCCTCACGACCCACTTTTACCAGATTAAGGAGAAGCTTCTAGTGGAATGCAGAAAGAAAGGTGCTCCCCCAGCTCCGTATGATGAGCTATCCATGTTTCCATACCTTTCAGCTGCCACGTTACAGATGTGCCGTAAATTCTACCCTGTTACCTCCTCTCTTCGCAACACCAACGTTAAATACAAATGGGGCTTCCCGACCAAGCTCTTCATCAATCGGAATTGAGCCTCATATACCGTCATGTCTGTTGAAGATGGCATATCTCTCCTGAAGAAATGGAACATCTATGTAGATTCTGCATCTTCTTCTCAGCATTCAAGATCCCCGCTTCACATCCAAGATGATGGGACTGTTGTGAGTAGAAGAGGACGCCATTCCTGAATTTCGCCTCGCCTGACTGCTTATGTGGTCATTTTATTTGTATACTGTGTACTGTTTGTGTACTGTAGCTGTATTTTATACTGTTTCCTTTTTTGTTATGTATCTGATTGTAATGTGTACCTTCTTTCTACATCGAAAACAGTGCTTATCTGGTATCATGTATTTGTTCATTGTGTCCTTTAGAGATGAGCGAACTTATGAAAAGTTCGGTTCGGCTAGTTCGCCGAATTTCACGAAAAAGTTCGATTCGGACCGAACTAGTTCTGACCGAACCTGTAATTTCCATTCGCCGATCATGGTACTGTCCAGGGTGCTGATAGAGTTAATGGGCTGCACTAACTCTTTCAGCAACCTTGACAGTACATGCTCGGCGCGGAAAATACAATTTTAATGTAATAAAAAATAATAATAATACGTTCATACTTACATTCCTCCTGTCCGGCCTCCATCGATGACGTTTCATCCATGTCGCCATCTATCTTTTATTGCACACATATTTAGTTATATTGCTAAGTTTTTTTTACTCCTTGGCGACATGCGCACCATCTGTAGCTGGTGTCAGCTTTATATTATGATATAGCAACAGTGGTATCTAAGTGATTAAATAGAGAAAGGGGGGTTTCCTCCATCAACCCAGCGGCCCTATGCAATCGTTGGGGGGGGGGGCGATGGGTTTTCATGGCAACTGGAGGCCTATAGAAGGCTCCCAAGTCTTCCAATCGGTGTATGCCTATTAGGCTCTGGCTGGAATACTTAAAGGCTATGTACACCTTTGAAACTTTTGACCCGCAACGTCACTCACATGGTGAGTTAACTCTCTCTCCTCACGAGGATGGTGAGGAAGAAGATTAAACCCCTTGGCTCTCCACAAACTGACTGAGTTCTTTAGTCCTGGCTCCGGGCCGGAGCAAGATGGCACCGATCAACCCCTCAACGCTGCAGCATTTATCTTTCTATCAGACACGTCGCAAGCCGGAGGACAGATCAAGAAGGAACAATATTAAGTTCTGTGGTATACCAGAAGACGTTCTTCCGCCTGACCTAGCTCAATATCTTACACAACTTTTTCAATTATTACACCAGTCATGTTCTGCTTTGGACTTCACCATTGATAGGGTGCATAGGATCCCTAAGGCTAAAACTGCTCCGGAGTCTGCTCCTCACGACCCACTTTTACCAGATTAAGGAGAAGCTTCTAGTGGAATGCAGAAAGAAAGGTGCTCCCCCAGCTCCGTATGATGAGCTATCCATGTTTCCATACCTTTCAGCTGCCACGTTACAGATGTGCCGTAAATTCTACCCTGTTACCTCCTCTCTTCGCAACACCAACGTTAAATACAAATGGGGCTTCCCGACCAAGCTCTTCATCAATCAGAATTGAGCCTCATATACCGTCATGTCTGTTGAAGATGGCATATCTCTCCTGAAGAAATGGAACATCTATGTAGATTCTGCATCTTCTTCTCAGCATTCAAGATCCCCGCCTCACATCCAAGATGATGGGACTGTTGTGAGTAGAAGAGGACGCCATTCCTGAATTTCGCCTCGCCTGACTGCTTATGTGGTCATTTTATTTGTATACTGTGTACTGTTTGTGTACTGTAGCTGTATTTTATACTGTTTCCTTTTTTATTATGTATCTGATTGTAATGTGTACCTTCTTTCTACATCGAAAACAGTGCTTATCTGGTATCATGTATTTGTTCATTGTGTCCGTTAGAGATGAGCGAACTTATGAAAAGTTCGGTTCGGCTAGTTCGCCGAATTTCACGAAAAAGTTCGATTCGGACCGAACTAGTTCTGACCGAACCTGTAATTTCCATTCGCCGATCATGGTACTGTCCAGGGTGCTGATAGAGTTAATGGGCTGCACTAACTCTTTCAGCAACCTTGACAGTACATGCTCGGCGCGGAAAATACAATTTTAATGTAATAAAAAATAATAATAATACGTTCATACTTACATTCCTCCTGTCCGGCCTCCATCGATGACGTTTCATCCATGTAGCCGCTGCAGCCAATCACAGGCTGTAGTGGCGGTCACGCAAGTCAGGATGACGTCAGAAGGCCGGCCTCCAGGGATGACGCTTCATCCCACGTGACCGCCTCTGCAGCCATTCACAGGCTGCAGCGGCTTCTGCAGCCAATCACAGGCTGCAGCGGCCTCTGCAGCCAATCACACGCTCCTCTCCTGAAATACTCTGTGCTGCCTTAAACTCTGTGGACAGGTTAGGATCCTGTTTCTTTTAAATGCTGCTTGGGAACCCGCTCGATCCACTATATAAGGCTGCGCTACAGTGCAGCATTTAAAAGAAACAGGATCCTGACCTGTCCACAAAGTTTAAGGCAGCACAGAGTATTTCAGGAGATGAACGTGCAGATTCAGTGCTGCTGTGAACTCTGCTCTTACCATTACGTAGCTCTCAGTCTGTTACCTCTCCTCCACTCCTGTCCTCAATAACACCTTCACATGATTGGCAAGTCACCACGTAATGGTAAGAGCAGAGTTCACAGCAGCACAGAGTATTTCAGGAGATGAGCGTGCGGATCTTGTGCGGGGTGGTGACTTGCCAATCATGTGAAGGTGTTATTGAGGACAGGAGTTGAGGAGATTTAACAGACTGAGAGCTACGTAATGGTAAGAGTAGAGTTTCAGGAGATGTTGCCGGCCGGCCACGGGCAGCCGGTCGTTTTTCCGAGCCGTGCTCCCATTATAAAGTATAGGAGCATGGCCCGTAAAATAAAAAAATAGAACATGTTCTATCTTTTTAACGGCACGGGCACCTTCCCGTGAGAAAACGGGAAGGTACCCGTGGCTAACAGAAGTCTATGGGCCCGCTATTTCGGGTCGTAATTACGACCCGTAATAACGGGTGTTTTTACGGTCGTGTGCATTAGGGTATGTGCACACACACTAATTACGGCGTTTTTGCCCCGAATTACGTCTGAAAATAGCGCCTCAATAGCGTTGACAAATATCTGCCCATTGAAAGCAATGGGCAGACATTTGTCTGTTCACACGAGGCGTATATTTACGCGCCGCTGTCAAATGACGGCGCGTAAATAGACGCCCGCGTCAAAGAAGTGACCTGTCACTTCTTTGGCCGTAATTGGAGCCGTTATTCATTGACTCCAATGAATAGCAGCACCAATTACGTCCGTAATGGACGCGGCGTTCAAGCGCCTGCACATGCCGTTACGTCTGAAATTACGGGGATGTTTTCAGGCGGAAACATCCCCGTAATTTCAGCCGTTACGGACGCTGTCGTGTGAACATACCCTGAGGCCCCGTAATGACGGGTGGCTACATGTGTGCACCCGTCATTACGGCAGCGTTGCTAGGCGACGTCAGTAAATAGTCACTGTCCAGGGTGCTGAAAGAGTTAACTGATCGGCAGTAACTGTTTCAGCACCCTGGACAGTGAATTCCGATCAGAATATAGAGTAACCTGTAAAAAAAAAAAGACGTTCACACTTACCAAGAACTTTCTGCTTCCTCCAGTCCGGCCTCCTGGCCGTTGCCTTGGTGACTCGTCCCTCTCGACATCCGGCCCGACATTCCTGGATGACGATACAGCCCATGTGACCGCTGCAGCCAATCACAGGCTGCCGCGGCCTCTGCAGCCAATCACAGGCTGCAGAGGCCTCTGCAGCCAATCACAGGCTGCCGCGTCAGAAAAGAAGGTCGGACTGGAGGAAGAAGAGGGACTCGTCACCAAGACAACGACCGGGTACGTATGAAATGCTTTTTATTTTATTTTTAATCAGCAGCCTCCTTTCTCTATCAGTGATTGATAGAGACAAGTGGCTGCCGATTTGTATAATATTTTTGACCGGGTTCGGTCAAAACGGGTTCGGTTGTCCCGGTTCGCTCATCTCTAGTGTCCGTGATGGTCGCCAGAAATTTTTGTCCTTAGAGTCATACCGATTACTATTACCTCTTTTAAAGTAAAGGGTCTGAAGAACCCGTTTAAACATAGCATTTTCTGGAGGGAAGCCCTTATGTCCCGCTGTGATGTAATTTTTGCCCAGGAGACTCATTTTCTTCATGACAAACATCCTTAAATGCACACATCCAAAATTCCCTAATGTTTTTTCAGCCTCTGACAGTATAAAAAAGATAAGAGGAGTTTTGATGTCGATTAGAGATTCTGTGGCTTTCTCCCTTCACTCTACGTTAATGGACACTTTAGGTAGATTTCTCATAGCCGTTTGTAACATTAACAATGTGTCCTACACCTTGCAAAATGTTTATTTTCCACATACTCAACAATATAGATTCTTCTCTACTCTCCTTAAAAAGTTAGATACTGGGGGGCGGAGCCTGACCACTACGAGAGATGGACGCTTGAACCTGTAGCTCCGTCGAAGCAGTGCATGTTAGGGATCTGCCAGGTACTACGTCTAGGTATACTCCTGGGATTAATCAATCCACACCTGAGGCCAGACCTGTTCGACTGACACCATCTCCCACCAACCAGGGTGGCAGGCTCAGGAGTGGGAGAGCCTATCGCGGCCTGGTCAGTCGGAGTTAGCTCCGCCCCCTGTCCTTTATTACCTGCCGTGTTCTCCTCCTCAGTGCTTGTAATTCTTTTGGATTCCTGGCCCCACTGCTGCTTGCTCCAGCCTGCTTCTGCCGTGCTTCTGCCTTGCTGCAGTTCTGCTTAACCTGCTTTGCTTTGCCTCCGGCTTGCTTCCTCCTCCGTGCTCACTTGGGTATACTCCACTTTATCCTGGTCCTGACTACTCATTCACCGCTCCGTTTCCTCGCGGCGTTCCGTGGGCTACTGCCCCTTCCCTTGCGTGTTCCCTGTTTGTTCTCCCGTGCACTTAGACAGCGTAGGGACCGCCGCCCAGTTGTACCCCGTCGCCTAGGGCGGGTCGTTGCAAGTAGGCAGGGACAGGGCGGTGGGTAGATTAGGGCTCACTTTCCCTTCACCTCCTCCCTGCCATTACATAATTACAAGCCCATACCTAGTCTACCATTTCTCCTACGCTGACGCTATCATGGACCCCCTTGAGACCCTGACCCAGCAGATGCAGGGCCTCTCCCTACAGGTCCAGGCCCTGGCCCAGAGGGTCAACCAGGGTGACGCTGCCTTAGTAGTTCCCCTCACCTCACCTCTAGAACCCGACCTCAAGTTACCTGACCGGTTCTCAGGGGACCGTAAGACGTTTCTCTCCTTCCGGGAGAGTTGCAGACTGTATTTCCGCCTAAAACCCCACTCCTCAGGTTCCGAGAACCAGCGGGTGGGTATCATCATATCCCGACTCCAGGAAGGGCCCCAAGAGTGGGCCTTCTCCTTGGCTCCTGACGCCCCTGAACTTTCCTCTGTTGATCGTTTTTTCTCTGCCCTCGGACTCATTTACGACGAGACTGACAGGACTGCTTTAGCCGAGAGTCAGCTGGTGACCTTACGTCAGGGTAGGAGACTGGTTGAGGAATACTGTTCTGATTTTAGAAAGTGGTGCGTAGCTTCTCGGTGGAACGATCCGGCCCTAAGGTGCCAGTTTAGGTTAGGATTATCTGACGCCCTGAAGGATCTGCTGGTTAGTTACCCCTCTTCTGACTCCCTTGACCAGGTTATGGCCCTAGCAGTACAACTTGACCGACGTCTCAGGGAACGTCAGCTTGAACGCTTCAATGTGCTCCCGTCTGACTTTTCTGCGATCCCCCCCGAGGTCCCGTCTCCTCGCCCCTCCACGGAGGACTCGGAGGTACCTATGCAACTCGGGGCCTCCATGTCCCCTCGACAACGTAGGGAGTTTCGCAGAATGAATGGTCTCTGCTTCTACTGTGGGGACGACAAGCATCTTCTGAACACCTGTCCCAGGTGCAAGAATAAAAAGCCGGAAAACTTCCGCGCCTAAGTGATCATCGGGTAGGTCACTTGGGCGCACAGGTATTTCCCGTTAATGTGAAACGCAATAAAATTTTGCTTCCCTTTCAGGTCTCGTTTGCTGGCCGGTCTGCCACGGGCAGTGCTTTCGTGGATTCTGGCTCATCTGCTAATATCATGTCTGTGGAATTTGCTATGTCTCTAAAGATGCCATTTATTGATTTACCTTATCCTATCCCTGTAGTAGGTATCGACTCAACTCCCCTTGCTAATGGTTATTTTACTCAGCATACTCCTGTTTTTGAACTCCTGGTTGGCTCCATGCATTTGGAGCAGTGCTCTGTACTGGTGATGCAGGGATTATCGTCTGATCTGGTATTAGGTCTTCCCTGGTTGCAGTTGCATAATCCCACGTTTGATTGGAATACTGGGGATCTCACCAAATGGGGTAGTGAATGTCTTATGTCATGTCTTTCTGTTAACTCTATTTCTCCCCGGGAGGAGGTAAACACGCTTCCTGAGTTTGTTCAGGACTTCGCCGATGTGTTTTCTAAGGAGGCCTCCGAGGTGTTGCCCCCCCATAGAGATTACGATTGCGCCATCGATTTGGTGCCTGGTGCCAAGCTTCCTAAGGGTAGGATATTTAATCTTTCATGTCCTGAACGTGAAGCTATGAGGGTGTATATCCAAGAATGCCTGGCCAAGGGTTTCATTCACCCCTCGACTTCTCCTGTAGGTGCTGGCTTCTTCTTCGTGGGGAAGAAGGATGGTGGTCTTAGGCCGTGCATTGATTATCGTAACCTGAATAAGGTCACCGTAAGGAACCAGTACCCACTTCCTTTGATTCCGGATCTTTTTAATCAGGTTCAGGGAGCCCAATGGTTTTCTAAGTTCGATCTACGGGGGGCATATAACCTTATCCGCATCAAAGAGGGGGATGAGTGGAAAACTACGTTCAACACACCCGAGGGTCATTTCGAATACCTGGTCATGCCCTTTGGGTTGTGTAATGCCCCTGCTGTCTTCCAGAATTTTATTAATGAAATCCTGAGAGATTACCTGGGTAATTTTCTTGTTGTGTACCTTGATGACATACTGGTGTTTTCCAAGGACTGGTCCTCCCACGTGGAGCACGTCAGGAAGGTGCTCCAGGTCCTTCGGGAGAATAATCTGTTTGCTAAGACTGAAAAATGTGTCTTTGGGGTACAGGAGATACCATTTTTAGGGCAAATCCTCACTCCTCATGAATTCCGCATGGACCCTGCCAAGGTTCAGGCTGTGGCGGAATGGGTCCAACCTGCCTCCCTTAAGGCGTTACAGTGTTTTTTAGGGTTCGCCAACTATTACAGGAGATTTATTGCCAACTTCTCGGTCGTCGCTAAGCCTCTTACGGACCTTACTCGCAAGGGTGCTGATGTCCTCCATTGGCCCCCTGAGGCCGTCCAGGCCTTTGAGACCCTCAAGAAGTGCTTTATCTCGGCCCCCGTGCTGATTCAGCCCAACCAAGAGGAGCCATTTATTGTGGAGGTTGACGCATCCGAGGTGGGAGTGGGGGCCGTCTTGTCCCAGGGTACCAGCTCCCTCACCCATCTCCGCCCCTGTGCTTACTTCTCTAGGAAGTTTTCGCCCACGGAGAGTAATTATGATATTGGCAACCGCGAACTTCTAGCCATTAAATGGGCTTTTGAGGAGTGGCGGCACTTCCTGGAGGGGGCCAGACACCAGGTAACGGTCCTTACGGATCACAAGAATCTGGTTTTCCTAGAATCGGCCCGGAGGCTTAATCCTAGACAAGCTCGGTGGGCACTATTCTTTACCAGATTTAATTTCTTGGTTACCTATAGGGCTGGGCCAAACGGAAAGGACTAACCAATCCCTGGAACAATATTTAAGGTGTTTCATCTCTGACTGTCAATTCGATTGGGTCTCATTCCTTCCCCTTGCTGAATTTTCCCTGAATAACCGGGTCAGTAACTCGTCAGGGGTCTCCCCGTTTTTCTGTAATTTCGGGATTTAACCCAAGGTTCTCCTCCGTTTCCCCTGGTTGTTCCAATAATCCTGAGGTAGAGGATGTTCATTGGGAACTATGCACTGTCTGGGCCCAGGTTCAGAAGAACCTAGAGGCGTCTCAGAGCGCACAAAAGATTCAGGCGGATAGTAGACGTTCTGCTAACCCCCGGTTTGTCGTCGGGGATTTGGTCTGGTTGTCGTCCAGGAACTTGCGCCTTAAGGTCCCGTCCAGGAAGTTTGCTCCCCGATTTATTGGACCTTATAAGATCATTGAAGTCCTCAACCCTGTATCCTTCCGTCTGGAGCTGCCCCCATCCTTTCGCATACATGACGTCTTCCATGCCTCCCTCCTTAAACGCTGCTCCCCGTCCTGGTCCCCCTCGAGGAAACCTCCTGTTCCCGTTCTCACCCCTGAGGGGGTGGAATTCGAGGTGGCCAAGATTATGGACAGTAGGATGGTCCAGGGCTCCCTCCAGTACCTGGTCCATTGGAGAGGATACGGGCCGGAGGAGAGGACTTGGGTACCTGCCCGTGATGTTCACGCTGGGGTATTGATCAGGAGGTTCCACCTTCTCTTCCCTACTAAACCGGGTCCTCTTAGTAAGGGTCCGGTGGCCCCTCATAAAAGGGGGAGTACTGTTAGGGATCTGCCAGGTACTACGTCTAGGTATACTCCTGGGATTAATCAATCCACACCTGAGGCCAGACCTGTTCGACTGACACCATCTCCCACCAACAAGGGTGGCAGGCTCAGGAGTGGGAGAGCCTATCGCGGCCTGGTCAGTCGGAGTTAGCTCCGCCCCCTGTCCTTTATTACCTGCCGTGTTCTCCTCCTCAGTGCTTGTAATTCTTTTGGATTCCTGGCCCCACTGCTGCTTGCTCCAGCCTGCTTCTGCCGTGCTTCTGCCTTGCTGCAGTTCTGCTTAACCTGCTTTGCTTTGCCTCCGGCTTGCTTCCTCCTCCGTGCTCACTTGGGTATACTCCACTTCATCCTGGTCCTGACTACTCATTCACCGCTCCGTTTCCTCGCGGCGTTCCGTGGGCTACTGCCCCTTCCCTTGCGTGTTCCCTGTTTGTTCTCCCGTGCACTTAGACAGCGTAGGGACCGCCGCCCAGTTGTACCCCGTCGCCTAGGGCGGGTCGTTGCAAGTAGGCAGGGACAGGGCGGTGGGTAGATTAGGGCTCACTTTCCCTTCACCTCCTCCCTGCCATTACAGTGCATTTAGCAACCTTTCAGCTGATTTTTTGCAAAAACGATGGTGAAAACTGGTAAGGATAGAGGCAGTGTCTTGCCTGGAACACCCTAACCGGGGAAAAACCAAGCAGACCTACCAAAGTACTGGAATAAACGGTACGCTCACTCTCCCGCCAGAGCACTTAAAAAGGCGGCTGATGCCATGGCGGCTACAGATACACCAGAGGACTCAGATGCAGACAGCCTGGTTGACCACCACGAAGTTTCCTCAGCGCCGATCACCAAGTCTTTCCTCCGGAAGAATTATTGCAGGCAATTCGCTATCAGAACTTGCAGTCATTAAAACTGAGATGAAGCAGATTGGTAACAGGGTCGAGACCTTGAAGTCCTTGTGTTCGGAAGTGATTCACTTCTCAGGCGCTTTTGCTGCCCAGGTTGATTAGCATACCCAGGGCATGAATAAAGCCCTGGTCCTCATAGAAGATCAGGAGGGACAGAAGCCGTAGGCGTACCAGAGTCGTGGCCGGCTGAGGCATTACAGAACGTTGCCGGTGAGATATTCGCAGACCTACTAGGCCCGGATAGAGCATCTGACATTGTGATTGAACGGATCCACAGGTCCTTCCGCCCCAAGCCCAGACCTATCGAACCACCTCGAGATGTCATATGTGGGCTCTTATCATATGTTGATACCGCACAGATCCTACAAGCAGCCAGGGAAAAGAGAGGGGTGACCTACAGTGATGCAGAAATTACCTTTTGTCAAGATATTGCTTCAACCACCCTTGCCAAGAGACGTATTTTGAAACCCTTACTGGACTTACTTAGGTCCCACAATTTACAATATTCATGGCTGTACCCCTTCGGATTATCGGATTCTGTAGAACGGCAAGCGGGTTAACATTCACACTCCAGCAGATCTTGAGAAGTCTTGGCCCACTCTGGACATACCACCTATAGCTGTTCCTTTCTGGATGCCGGCTCAGATGAGGAACACCTTACCCCCACTCAATGCTCCTTTGGCATGGCACCCTGTGATGAATCCTAGATCACCGAAAGTGAAGAAGACACAGACCAACATTAAGCCAGAAGTTTCCTGAGATACTCAGATATTTTTCCCACTTTTACTTAATCTCCCCCTTGTCCCAAGACTATATAGGCAGACTTTGGAACAAACATGATCTCCTGAGCCGTGAGTTTAATGGGCACCATAGTTCTCACATGTTAATAACTATGTCTTCTTTGTTATCTATAAGCATTGACGCTGATTATTATTTTACTTCGTTAACTGCTACTGTTGTTCAATAAGTTTAATATCTGACTCAGGTGACCTTTGGGTTTTTCTACGGAGAGCCCTCGTACCTCTACAGATTCACTGACCATTTAATCGTTTGATATTTTATAATTTACACGTGATTTACAATGTTCAGGTTTTGTGTACCCTTTGTACATATGCCGTAATGTCACTATATGCTGAAAATAATATGGATGTTACTGCTCTGGTTTATGCCACAAACTCCTGGTTGCTATACACATGCTCCTCTGATCAGGAACCTCTACTCCCCCCAGCATCACCATTGTACATTACTGACTGTCACAATTTACAGTCTCCTTAGCGCCTCTTTACAGGGGCTGACAAGATGCAGAGCAACAGTCATTACTAGACTTTAAAGCTTACTTTTGTTTTAGACACCAGCTCAGAACTCCTTATTTTCCGTTTCCATCCACCCCCCCTCCACACATCCCCTGTCCAAACTGAGTACCTTCTTATTACGTGAGACAACTCTGTACCCCCCCCCCCACACTTTATTGTACCAATGGCAGATGTCACAATCTCTACTTTCAATGTTAATGGGATGAATGCACCTAATAAAAGAAACCACATTTTTCTGCTTATGAAAAAAATGAAGTCACAGATAACCTTTCTACAGGAAACGCACTTCAAAGCTAACAAGGTTCCCCAGATCCCCAGACACCACTCAGCAAGATGGTATCATAGCTGTCACCCGACCTCTGCTTCCAAGGGAGTCACCACTGTAATTCACAAGTCTATACCTTTTCAGCTGCGGCAGCAACACACTGACGTTGAGAACAGGGTCCTCTTTTTGAAAGGATATATTGCTTCTACTACTTACACTTTGGCAAATATATATACTCCAAACACCCACCAGATTTCCTGGCTTCTCAAAGTATTAGACAATCTGAAACTTTTTGCAGAAGGCCAAATTGTCCTAGGTGGTGACCTTAATGTGGTCTTAAATCCATTTCTTGATTCCTCTTCTAAGGAATCAGGCATCTCGCAACGTGACTTGAGCAAATTGAATGCTAGAATCCAAGATCTGGGACTTCATGGTGGAGATCTAATTTCCCTACTACCAAAGATTTCACCTTCTATTCATCCATCCATCTCTCATACCAGAGATTGGACTACATTTTTGTATCTACTCCTTAATTGTCATGCTCCACAATCCCAACCATAGGAAATATAAAAATTTGGGACCATGCCCCCTCCTCAGTCACTCTGTTGCTGTCATCGCTTTCCCCTAAAGAGTGGAGATGGCGGTTCAATGAGTCGCTTCTAGATAAAGACAGTGATTTTGCTCACATCAAACAACACCTTCTGATCTTCTTTGAGATCAATTCCCAAGACAACAGCAACCACCCTATGATATGGGAAATGCACAAGTTCTACATTAGGGGTATCTTAACTGCATTGGGATCCAAAAGCAGGAAGGACAAACAAAGGGAAGTTGATTCCTAGTTGACACAAATAGCTTCTCTGGAATGTATACATAAAAGATCAGCATCCCAGCTTGTTCCAAATGATTTGTCCAAATTGAGAGACTCACTTAAAAGGTTTCTGAAAGCTAAGGCCGCAAAGAACTATCCCTATTTCGAGCACCGCATATATGCACATGGTAATAAAGGGGGAAAGTTTATGTCTCGACTGATTAAAAAAGCTAGGGAACGGTCTCATATAGGATCGGTGAAAGATGAACAAGGCACTATTTGCTCTTCCACCGAAGACATTGCCCAGACATTTCAGAACGTTTTACTGTAGACTTTATAACCTAAAAGATTCTGAGCCCACAGACCTTACTTTCTGTAAGAAAGAAGCTACTGAAATGTTTCTTTCATCCCTTGAACTCCCCTCTATAGATTCAGATTCTGCTGCTAAACTTGTGGCGCCAGTTACTATACCAGAATTACACAGTGTAATAGCTAGTTTCCCACTGGGAAAAAGCCAGGACCAGATGGCTTCCCATTACTTTACTATAAGAAATTCCAAGATGTCGTTCCTCGCTTCACACGATTTATTACAAGGTGGCAAGCTGCCTACACAGACACAAGAAGCACATGTGGTGCTTATACCTAAGGAAGGGATAGACCCTCAATTATGCGGCAGTTACAGACCAATCTCACTTTTAAATTTGGATTTGAAAATCTGGGCCATGCGTCTTGCCTCCAGACTGAGACCACTCTTGTGAATAGTGAACAATTGGGCTTTGTTATTGGAAGAGAGGGAAAAGATAACACTACCAAACTTTTTCGGGCCATTCATTCAGCTCATAAAAAGGACACACCTTTTGTTCTACTCAGTATGGATGCTGAAAAGGCCTTTGATAGAGTCGATTGGGTTTTCATGAAGGCCACCTTGGAAAAATGTAAACTGCCGACAGTTTTTATAGAAGCTATAATTTCCTTATATACACAACCATATGCAAGATTGAAAGTCAACAGGTCCCTATCCCCATCCTTTGAGATCTCGAATGCGATACGACAGGGTTGCCCCTTTCCCCTTTTTTGCTTGTCCTGGTGGTCGAGACTCTTCTTCAATGTGTAAGGCAGGAATCAGATATGAGGGGCATGGAGTTTGGCTCAACAGAATTACAGTTCACAACTTTTGCAGATGACCTTCTATTCTTGGTCACTAATCACCGGCTAGGACTCCCAAACTAACAACTATGTTAAACCAATATGGGAACATCTCCAATTTTAACGTTAGTTTCAATAAATCTAAAGTGTTAAATATAACTTTTCCACAGAATGACATGTTAACTATGCAATCAACATCCCCTTCTCTCTGGTCAAAAAATGGCATTAAATACTTGGGAATTCGTCTATCAAATAAATATTCTGATTTATTTAATCTAAATTGCTCCCCTCTTCTTTCAGAAGTGACCAAGTTAACTAAAGAGTATAGTATTCCCCTTCTGTCATGGTAAGGTAGGAATAACTTATTAAAAACTTACATAGTACCCAAGATTTTGTATTTGTTACAGATATTCCCTATAAGTCTACGACAATCTTTTTTGAAATCATTGCGGGGGATATTCTCTAAATTCCTCTGGAACCAAAAGAGACCAAGACTCTCACACTCCCTTTTGACAACCAAAAAACTAGCTGGAGGTGTGGGATTGCCAGATATGCATTTATACTACAAAGCCATCCAATTTAATAGATGGCTGGAACTGGTCAAGCCTTGCAAAGACCCAGCCTTAGCCCTTGTGACGAAGTCCCTATGGGATATATCATTCCATAAGACCCTCTGTAGACCTGAACCTAAATTGTTCAGGAAAACCTTTTTTGATCCCCTGGCCAAAGGAATGTGTGAGGTATGGCACTCCCTACACCCATCCCCGATACCCTCCCCTTCCCCATGTTTGCCGATGGGACTCCTCCCTGATCTCTTAAAATCAGAAACATCAGCGTATCCAGACATGTGGGAAGCTCTTAATATGTACTCTGTCCAATATGGCAACCATACCGTACCTGACGAACACCAGTTCCACAAACTCCTCAGAGGGTTGAGTCTCACATTCTTGCACTACATCCAATTTAAGAAAATATGTTCTCAATTTTTGAATCTTCGTTTGCCACTCAGGGAAGTGAATGAAATGGAAAAGATATTGTTAGCTAAGACTCCCAATACCAGAAAAATTTAGTATTTATATAACAACGTCATCATTGGATCCTCGTCTGCCAAACCAAGCTTCATCTTATCTTGTGAAAGAGAGACAGGAACCCCTTTTTCTCATTATGAAACCAAACTCATTCTATAAAATTTCACATGGTTTCTCGTATTGTGTATGCTTTCAGGAAAATAATTATAAACTCCTATCTAGATGGTACAGAACTCCTGAGTTCTTACATACCCATAACATGGCAGACTGTTGGAGATGCAAGTCTGGCATTGGCATATATAGCCACATCTGGTGGTCTTGTCCCATTATAACTCCCTTCTGGGATCAAGTTGGAGACGTGATCAGACAGATTATAAATACTGACTTCATTTTGTCTTTTGACATGATTGCTTTCTCTAAACCCTCTGGGACATATATGTCATCAAAACATAACCTGTCCACACACTTAATCGCTGAGGCGAAAACTCTAATCCCGCTTTATTGGCTGCAGACTCAACCACCCTCACTGCAAACTTGGTTAACCAAAGTAGCTCAAATTTGTAGATTCAAGGAATTGTCTAGTTGGGCCAATAGAACACATGATACCTTTCTTAAAATATGGCTACCTTGAATTCATTTCCAGGCACCGACACCGCAACCAACCACAAATAGATAGTAACCTCCTTGCGTATTATGACTTTTCTCTCCCGTTTTTGATGCCTAGTCCACTTGGTTGACGAGGATCCTCTCAAATCTCTCCTCCCCATATCATACCTGCTTCCTTTCTGTATCCCCCCTCCCTCACCCTCCCTCCTGGTAATATTGTATGGTATACTGCTCTTTCAAAGTGTTTATTGCTTATTTGAGTTTTATTTATATCGTACTACATCCAGTGTTATGTTACAATGCTCTGCTATTTACCTCTTTATTCGCAGTAATGACTTGATTGTGCTCTAAACATGTATTCTCTTTTTGTCTTTCTATGGAATCCATTATCACTTGTATACAATATTATTTCCAATTTATATGATGTTAAAAAACATAAATAAAGAATGTTAAAAAAAAGTTAGATACTGTCAGACGGGGCATTCTAGTTATGGGCGGACACTTTAACTCCATTATGGATTCCTTGTTTGACTCCTCCCCATCCTCGCAGAGATCTGCATCTGCCGTAGCTTCTTTGCTGTACGAGTGGTCATTATATGATGTCTGGCGTTGCCATCATGGATCTGAGGTAGATTTTACTTTTTTTTTCCAAAACAAACGAAGTATAGGAGCTGCACCGTAGCATAAAAATGTGGGTGCTATCCTCAGGGGAAACTTGACGTGAGACCCGAAACAAGTACAACCACAATCCAGAAGAAGAGGCAGCACTCCAGTGGTATAAAAATCTAACATTTATTCACCCAGCATATAGGCAACGTTTCACCTTCCCATTGAAGGCCCTTTTCAATCTATGAATGTGTGTGCTTCAAGCATTTAAGTAGTGTGCAAAAGTACAAAATGGCAATGCATGATAATGAAACATGATTAATTTTAAAGTGCAAAGTGAAATGTAGTAGTACAACATACAAATACTGTAATTAATAGAACAATCATGTGAAAGACATGTGAATCAGTAATTCAATAAAAAATAAGCATCTATCGCAATAGTCACAAAAAATACATACATATGCAATAAAGTGTCAATCATCATATTATGAGTTACAGCTGGCATTCACCCCAAGTCGCTACGAACAACACACCTGTTCAGGTTTTAAAGTTAAAGGTAATATAATATTACCGTCATGACTTGTCGAGATCTCGGCATTATTGAAAACCCACTGCGCATGCTCACATCCTCATTTCCGGGTTCCACTACTAACCAATCATACGATAGATTGGAAAAACTGTGGAAGAAAGGTCATCTGATGCAGCGCATCACGTGCGCATGCGTACTGGTTAAACTGAGACCTTAGTCGCCATCTTGGAAAAGGTAAGTGTATTCCTAAATATCTATCCCTTGTGCTGTAATATACTAAGTTGTAAAACATATATTGCTACCGCAACTGATAGCGTATTTGACAAGTTTAACTAGTACGGATTATTACTTTGAAACAAGAAACAAAACCGTATAATATCATCTAAAGAAGAAGAACTCTGTTTAGATTCTCAGAGAGGGATGACCCAACGGGTTCTTACGACCAATGAATGCTCTAAATAGAACTATAGTACATAATACAGAAGAGAAATAAAAAAGGAAAGACTATATTCAGACAAGATATAGATGATTGATGTGAGAACATGCATAAACGGGGTTATATAAAGTTAAAATAACCATCATGACATAAGGAACATTTTTACTGTAAATATTTTCAAATTAGTCGTGTTCATCTCGACCAGTGAGTGCACAGCCAACTTCCGACAATAATCTGTGAAAAGAAGATAAATAAATATAAATATAGTGGAAATTACCCAATTTGGCTCGATATAACAAAAAGATATGTAATAAATATATATCACATTCTGCCTATAACTGAATAACTGACGACTCAACATAACCCAGGGAATTTGAGCAAATGATCCTTACTGAAGTGTTTTCAGATACTATATAAGATCCCAACCTATAGTTGCTTTGTTACAAAATTTATGTTCTAAACACATTCAATGGATAGTCCCCATTTAAACCTTGTGGGGCCAATGTGTTCAGACGATGAATCCATCTTACTTCCCGTTGTTTTAGTTGAAGTTTTCTGTTGCCCCCCGTTTCAATGGTGGGACATGGTCTATGACCATAAACCTAAGACTATCAACAGAATGTCCTGCCTCCATAAAGTGTCTAGCAACAGGTAACTCACTTTTACCAGTACGTATACTTGACTTATGGTTATTAAGTCTTAGGCGGGCTACAGGGTACGAAGTATTGGGTTATGTTGAGGGTTGATGGGATCACTTAATTGTCTGTCCTGGAATGTTCGGGGTTTGCGTGACTCCAGGAAAAGGCAGGCGGTGTTTAAACTTCTCAAGCAACAGGAGGCATGGGTGATTGGGTTACAGAAGAAGCATATGACTAGAGACTCTGCCTCCATGATACATAGGGCCTGGATAGGCCATAGCTTTCATTCCTACCACACTACTTATTCCAGGGGGGTGAGTCTTCTTATACATAGGACAGTACCATTTATTTATCATTCTTCCTTCCAGGATGGGGAGGGGCGGTATGTAGGGGTGCATTGTTCTCTCTATCATAGGGAATGTGTGTTGGTGGTGCTGTATGTTCCTCCTCCCTTCTCAGGTGGGTGTATTAGGAAAGTAGTGGAAGAACTGTCTAGATTCCCGGAGGTGCCTTTACTTTTGATGGGGGATTTTAACGCAGTAATGAATACTGGTATGGATAAATTTGGTACGGTTGGGGGAGGGATAACAGTGTTTGGTCGTCTTATTGCTGAGATGGGTTGGCGGGAAATATGGAGAGATAAGCATCCAAGCTGGTATCAGTACTCTTGTGCTTCTTCAACGTATCAGTCTCTCTCCAGGATTGACTTAGTTTTGTGCTCGCCTACAGCGGTACCCTTTGTTGCCCAGATAGAGTACCTACAGAGAGCTTTATCGGACCATTCTCCTTTGTTAATAAAGGTGGAGACGGAGGGGAGGACAGGGCAGGGTCAGGGGTGCTGGAAGCTCAATGCATTTTGGCTGAAGTTGATATATAATAAAAAGATTCTGGACCTCATAAAGGAATATTTTCAGTTCAACTCTGGTACAGTGCCACAGGAGATACTGTGGGACGCGATGAAGGCATGGTTGAGAGGGGTGTTCATCCAGCACATTACGGCAGTAAAAACCAGGTCTAGACAGTTGGGGGACACATTCTTGGAAAGGGTGGCGGAGACAGAACGGTTGCATATCACGGATAATACGCCGGACACTTTGAGGCATTTGGTAGAGGCGCAGAGGTTGTTAAAAAAGCACCAGTTGGAGAGGGCGGATAACAAAAGGATGTTTCTGAAGCGCCAATATTATGAGGAGGGGGAAACAACAGGAAGGTTGTTAGCCAAAATGGCACAGGCCCAGAGGGAGAATAATTATATACATACCATAAGGGGGGAGGGGGGAAGGCCAGAGACTGATACAGGAAGGATATAGAAAGTCTTTCAGCAGTTTTATTCAGATTTATATGCTTCGAGAGCAGAGCACACACCTCAACAGTTGGAGGAGTATCTAGGGGGGGTTTGTCTTCCCAGGTTGGAGAATGACATTGGAGGAGCCTATTTCTCTGGAGATACTTCAGGCAGCCATAGGGATACTAGCAAACGACAAGTCTCCAGGGCCGGATGGTCTTCCGGTATAGGTTTTTAAGGAATATGGGGAGGCGCTAACACCTCATTTACTAGTTACTCTGCTGGAAAGTTTTGATAGAGGGCGGCTCCCTCATTCAATGTATGAGGCTACTATAGTGGTGCCCGGAAGAAAAGGCCCATATTTTTCACATGTTTTGGTCCTGCGGGATTTTGAGGACCCTATGGAAAGAGATGTCAGAGTTAATGGGACGAGTGTTTGAGGTGCAGATTCCGTTGGATCCAATGGTAATGTTGCTGGGATATGTTGGTGATCTGGAGGGGGATCGGTTGTCCTGTTTGGCAATTGCAAAAATATTGTACCAGGTTAGGAAGGGGATAGCGAAACACTGGCTGGATGCGGAACCACCCTCGAAGCAAGAAATTATAGGTGCACTTAACTTTCAGATTCAGATTGTATACAGGATATATTCCAAGAGGGGGTCCAGAAACAAATTTGAAAAACAATGGGCTAGGTGGATCGATCGCTCTGGGTGTGCTTCCTCGGAACTCCTGGTGCTCCACTTGGTTGTTCCAGTTTAAACTGTCCAGGGGATAACACTGGCACAGGGGGCACTGTAGAGTTTCAGCAGGGGTGGAGGGGTTCCACATTAGGGATCTGTTGTACTGACTGGGGTGAGCACATGGGGAGTTGGAGGGAGGCGGGGAGTTGAAATATGGAGGAGAAGGAGATAGAGTATGGAAGCCTGTGGCGAGCAGGACGGCTGGGGGTTGCGGGGGGAGGGGGGAGTTGGGGGTAGGGTGAATTGTTTTGATGGTAATACATTCTTGGGTCTTTGAAGCTCTGATTTAACAGCATGTCAGATTGTATAATGACCTGTAATGATGTGGTTATTTGTTGTTTAACAAACTTGAACTGATTAAAAAAAAAGTCTTAGGCGGCATTCTGTAGTCGTCTTGCCAACATAAACTAGATGACAAGGACATACAAGAACATAGATGACATATTCATGTCTACATGTTAGCATAAATCTGATATCAGATTTCTCTGAAGTAACAGGATATATAAAATTATTGCCCTTAAGCATAAGGGGACAATTATCACATGACAAACATGGGTAACTACTTTTCCTGTTGGATTGTATGCCCAGACCCTCAATTCTAGAGGACCGTATCTCACCATTTTACAATGCGCTTTGGACCTCTTGTATGACTTTGGTCGGGTCTCCTATTATAAAATTAACAATGCGAAGTCCCTACTCTTTGGACCGATAGCAGTACTTAAAATGATAATCCTTCCACGCATTCTATATCTATTTAGGACTCTACCTATCCCCATCCCTGTGTCTTTTCTTACTAAGCTTTAATCTCTATTATATAGGTATATCGGTAAAGGTTCTGATGCCAGAATAAAATTGCTCAAAATTTCCAAACCATCCACAATTGGTGGTATGGGAGCTCCCAACATTAAAACATACTATTATGCTGCTGTGCTGGATCAGCTTTAATTTTGGTAGCCCTCCCCGCAAAATCTATGGGTTTCTATAGAATCGGCGCTTCTGAAGACGCTTTTAATTTCCCTTTTACACCCGCAGAACAATTCACCTACACATTTTTTGCCACAGGTAGTTAGCATCAGAGTGGCGGTCTGGGCATGGTCGTAACTTGTATCTCTGTGGCCTTCAGATTATTCTGGTGTGGTGCCAATCTCGGTTCTTCCCTTAAGATTCCTACATACGCTTATTCCACAGATGAATCTCACTACATGGGAATCTTTTGGTGTTAGAAAAATTTGAGACACTTACGAGGATAGAGAATTGTCTGCTTTTTCTGTGCTTCAAAATAAATTCAAGATCCCTGTAATGTCAGGGTAGGGAGGCGGACAGGTGAGCCCTAATCTCAGTTCCTGCCTACTTGCACGGCCCGTCCTAGGCGACGGCGTACAACTGGGCGACGGTCCCTACGCTCAATATGTGCACGACAGACAACACAAGACAAGGGTACACAGAAGCAAGGGAAGTGGGGCAGTTGCCCACGGCAACACCGTGAGCAACAGGAGTAGTGAAAGAGCCGAGTCAAACCAGGAGTGTACGTGGTAGCAAAAGCAGAGCAGGAGAATAGTCAGTCAAGCCAGGGTCAATATGAAACAGAGGTTAATGGTAACAGCAGGAACAGCAGAGTCAGGAAACAGGAGAATCACAGGCAAAGGACAAGCAACAAATGAAGGCATAAATAGACCAAGGGCGGGAGCTAGAACCGTCTGGCCAGGCTGTGATAGGTTCTCCCACTCCTCAGCCTACCAGCCTGAGTGGTAACAGATCGAGTCACTCTATCCGAGCTAGGAGCAGGTGCAGACTGATTAATCACGGGCGTCGACACAGAAGCTGTGTCTGGAGAATCCTTTACAATCCCTGCTTAGACTTTTATAAGTTCCTCAGGGTCATACAGATGTGTCTCTTTGGCTACCGTGGACTCTTTTTCAAGCTATTGTTTCTTCATAATCTCTTATGAGAACTTGTGGTATATCTGTCACTGTATATATATTCTGCATGCAGGTTTCTATAGAAGTTTGTAAATGTCGACTAACGCGAACAATTTTGATTGGCGATACTGGTATTAAATTCTGATTTATTTTTACATTCTTATGCTCAGGTATTTTTGTGTTCTCTTTCCTTCCCCTTCCCCTCCCTCCTTACCTGATTGTTTACAATGTTGTACTTGTATGAACTAACAATCGTATCACGTGCCTTATTTTCTTTATTCTGTATTGTTTGTTCTTCGGAAAATGAATAAAAATGTAATTAATAAAAAAAAATGTGTCAGTCAAAAAAATCAGTTTGTTTGGTGCAACTTTTAAATACTTTTTATTAAAAATGATTTTTACTTTTTGAGATACAGCTGATTTGTATCCTGTATGCTGAATACAGAGCAGATGTACTGTATCTAGCACTGAAACCTGTATTTGTCTGGTCAGCGGCACAGATGGGTTCAGTGACAGCGGGTCCTGCGTCTCTGACGCGCAGGATCGAGCTGTTACCGATCACATCTAAGTTCATACCAAGTAGGTATTGTCCAAAATAACAAAACCCCATACAGATGAGACTGGGAGCATCTCTTTGGCCACATTAATTTAGAGGATTCCAGCTCAGCTGCTGCAAAAACCTCACAAATATACAGCCAGGAGTTTGAAGAGGTGGACTATGTAAAAAGAATACTGCTTGGTATTAAAAATTTGTTGCTGAACTGACTTATTTATTCCCATTTGTCTTCAGTTCTTTTAACCCGATTCTTCTGATCTGGCATGTCTGACCACGTTTACTGATGGATGCCCGATGTTGGCTCAAAATCATCATTGAACTGATGTAATGTTTTTACTGAGAATTGATAAATTTCATTCCAACTATTCAAATCTGTCATTAGAAACAATTAAAATACACGCGGTATACTTTTGTGGTATGAACACTGGTGTTCATCCATTTCACATGTATGTCATAGACTTTTTAAATGCTTTTCATGACATATATATTAAAGGGATGCCAATATAGTGTTTGGGTGTCGGGTGTCTATTTGATGCAAACGTCATGAACTCTCATGACCCCAGTTCAGGAATTTTCAGTTTAATGGATATCATTATAGTCTAGGGTGATGGATGCCACTGTTAGGCATGTGTCACAGCCTACGTTTGATGTATACGTTGGGAGCTTTTCCCGACGTATATGTCAAGCATAGTCCTTTAAACGTGATGTGAAGGGGGCCTTAATTGTCCTTATTAATGATATGCCCAGTCTGACACTGTGTGTATGTATCTATGAAGATTATAACAAACTGTGCACTGGTCTCAGAACTAACTTTTCATTCCAGTTACACAAGAAATGTTGTATAGTTACATTGATGAATCTTCCCTAATGTACGTTAGTAAGTTTTATATCTCTATGATTGCTATTTTTCCCGTCTATAATGGGAGATTAAAATCTTGAGATTGCAGCTACAGGACAATGCTTTTTTTAATTTGCTTGTAACAGACTCCATGAATCACAATGTTCTTTGTTCTCTACATGTGCCCATATAGTCTGCCAGTTTGACATAGGTGTATATATAAGTACTGTATGATAGCCTCCTCTAAGGACTGAGGGGGGAATTTCTTAAACTTTATATGCCAGTATTTTTGCATAGAAAAATTACAATTTGCACATAAACTCTATTTTTTTCCAAAAATGTTGTGACTTTCTCAATTTTTAAGCCGCTTCCACCACTTTCAAAGAAGTTGTCAGGGCTCAACTAGAAAGGGGGGCCACCCACTGACCAACAAATTCACTATAATTTATGCCAGAAGCTGTTGTATACTACAGTGTAAATATATGCAAGCTCATAGATGGCATAGATTTCTCTTTCTGGCGCACAGAAAGGCAGAGATCCACCTAATTTATTAAGAAACGTACACCTCTTAATAAATTGGGCGCATTTTACTTCACTGCTCTTTATATTATAACTGGTGTAGTACTGAAGGTTTCGAAAAGATGAATATGGAAAGTAATAAACATGGGGATAATGCTGCAGTAGACCTAATGCAGACTTGAAAATATTATATCGTTATAATAATGGAGAACCAGTCTTATTGAGTACAATATGTTTATTGTAAAGAGCAATAAAATAGGACACAGATAAAAAGGTTATATAAACCAACCAATGGTTTATTCATTGGAGCCACTAAAATAATCACAATGTTTCTGGTCCTGAAGACCCAAAAAGTCTTTTAAATGTTCGTAGAAGGTTCAGATATGATCACATGACAGTTCTTGTATCATGTGTGGTATGCTCAAACATACTCATTGATGGAATGGAGTGATATTTAATAAAAATTATTGCTGCATTAATGGTAATTTTTAATAATGTAGTAGCAAATAACCATATTGTTTTATGGAGAATTAAGTTCCTCATGCTCGTATACGAGCCTGTTTTATTCATGAGCCTTGATGTAGTTGTAAAAGCAGGGGACCCTGAATAGTTCAGAAGATGGGAAACCAGAGAGTTAAGGTCCTTTTACATGGGCCAATTATCAGACAAACGAGTGTTCACAGAACGCTCGTTCCCGATCATTGCCCTGTGTAACCGTTATTCAGAAAGTTTTTTAGTCATCTTTCGCTAATGGGTCCCCTTCTCTTTACAGGTGCTATATACCGCATCCATGTAGGTTCATGTGTTTTTCCAAATACGTTATTTAGTACGTTTTATTCTCTTTACAGGTCCTATATATCATGGGACATTATCATGGAGGTCAAAGAACCTTCAGCGTTTTTCATATGGTGTTGATTTCCAGCCAGGTCTAGACATGTTTGTGCCAACCATTCAGGTCCACATATCCATCTGCGGTATCATGCACATCATATCTGAGGAAATGCATCTATAGTCTTACTCCACTGTTTCTAGTTTGTTAAGATTGTAGTGGTCAGTCATGTAATATAATTTGAATTGGGTACTGAGACACATGTATTTACTGCATACATTGTAGTTGCTACATTGCTGAATTATTTGCATTAGCCACAATACACGTTCATGTTGAGGGACATGCCTTAATGGCAGCCCTTATATATATGTCCAACATTTTTTGGATTCCTTATTGCACACTCCTTAAATTCACACACCGGAGCAGGTATACAAAAAGGGGTTCAATCCAACTCCCCAAAGAAAATACTGCAAACCATTAAATATATACCGCTCTGTTTATGCGAACGACAATCCAGTAGAATATCCCTAGGGATTAACACTTTCCCCAACACATATACAGTTAGGAAATAAAATAAAGTCCAAAAGGTGCGGCTTTTTCCTGAGACCTGTGGTTCTACGCGGGCTATTAACGATCTTCTCACATGTGCCTCTGCATGTACTCTTCACAGGTTACGGATTCAATTCTTCTATAGATTTAAGAAACAAAGTATAGTGCAACACCTTTGGGTATATTATCACTCCATAAAATGTATTTCCATACTCACAGACATCAAGAAATTTCAGGCATACAAAAGATTAAAAGCGCGGCACGCCAAACACTGTCAGCCCGACCCTGGGTTTTGCCCTTCCGGCTTCCTCTGGGGCTTGTGAGGCAAGTACCAAAGTTACAAATTGAAATAGCCGCTAGCATGCAACATAATTAACATAAAAACACACATTTTTTATATATTCATCCACAGTATAGAAATAAAATTTTGTATAAATATAACATATTCCATTAACAGACATAGATAAAACGAATATATAACAGTTCTTATTTCAATCCTTTATAGCTAACCGTACATTTTATACTATGACATCTCTTATATATACCAAAAATTTGCATCCACAATATAAATATACATTTTCATAGAAATATATATCATATTCCATTAACAGACATAGATAAACGGATAACAATTCCTATTTAAATATTTTAACCCAACCATATATTTAATATTATAACATTTCTTTTTTTATTCAAACCACAGATTCATTTGCATATAACTCACTTCATACCATTGCTTATAAAGTATGTAAAAACTCTATTTTTCCATTTATTAAATGCACAAAATATATTTTCTACATTTATTAAATTAACCCTTAGATGGTGGATTTTGCAATGATGCTGAAATGTAAGGCTGCTTTCACATGAGTGTATATTGTATACAGTATGACATCCGTTATTTTCTGTCCATAATCTGGTGCTAATATTAAGCTATGAGGCTATTTACATGGGAATTTAAAATATGTGCGTATTTTAAAAACGCAACATGCACAATAACAGAAGAGCGTGACAGCATGATGTGGTAGCGTGGTGACGTGCCACGCTCTACTTCCTCTCCCACCGACCCGCTGATGAGATCCGGGGTGTAATGTGCTCCACATTAAGCCGTCTGCACTACAGCCAGTCCGACTGAATCCCCTGATGAGCACCGCCGAGAGCCACTTAACACCGCAATGGTGTTGAACAGCAGTGGACATAATAGTGGAGTCGTGGATGCCTGAGTTGGGTGCCTGAGATGAGTGCTGTGTGCACAGCGAGCACAGGGTGAACTGCCTTCCCCCAGCCGCCATTAGTCCAGAGAGGACAAATTAGGGAAGAGACGGAAAAGAAAAGGGGAAAGGAAAAGAAAAGGAAGAAATCCGCTAAAGCGGTCCATTCTGGACATTGTAGTGCAAATAGCCCTTTCCCCACCCCAGAAAAAGATAGCATCTATTGCTACAAGCCATCTAATGGGTGAGAGTGTTCCAGTTTTTTCTTATCTCATTGCACAGCTATGTCGATATACATGCTAGGAATCAATAATTGAAATGTGATATTGCAGCTTTTTCATAAGGAAATGGTGGCGGCGGTGGACAGTATTTTTTCCTCCTCATCTTTTCCTGTCATCACTTGTGGAGGACATGCCTAAGACTCTTTTTTTTTTTTAAAAGATCTAGTCATTGTGTACTGCGGGCAGCAGTCAGAAGGCGTTGGGTGACAAGTTATCAGTCTGATATTTGAGAAATCTTTATACATCCAGTTTGGCCGTTTCTATTCATTGCAGCCTAAACATCCCACTCCATCACCTTTAAAAGGGTAATTTTTGTGTCTGTAGTTGATAAACCCCTTAGTGACCAGCCTATTTTAGACCTTAATGACCAAGACATTTATTAAGTTTTTCAATCGTCGCATTCCAAGAGCTATAACTTTTTTCTTTCTGCGTCGACATAGATGTATAAGGTCTTGTTTTTTGCAGGACAAGTTGTATTTTTTAATAGCACCATTTTGGGGTACATATAGTATATTGATTAACTTTTATTAACTATTTTTTTGGGGGGAATAGAAAAAAAACAGAAATTTTGCCACTCTTTTTTGCGTCCTAAATCCACACCGTTTAAAGTGTGGCATAAATAACACAATAACTTTATTCAGCGGGTTGTTATGATTGCAACGATACCAAATTTGTATAGATTTTTTATGTTTTACTACTTTTACACACTTTTAAAAACACTTTTCTTTCAAAATTATTTGTTTTTGTGTCTCCATATTTGAAGAGCCATAACTTTTTTATTTTTCTACCAATGCAGCCGTAGGAGGGTTTTGTTTTTTTGTGGGACGACTTGTCGTTTTTATTGGTACCATTTTGGAGTAGATGCGACTTTTTGATCACTTTTTATCACATTTTTTTTTATTAAGGCCAAATTCACAGAAAACAGCAATTTTTTCATTGTTTTTTATTTTATTTTTTTACAGTGTTTACCGTGCAGGTTAAATAATGTAATATCTTTATAGTTGGGGTCGATACGGATGCGGAGATACCAAATATGTGTAACTTTTTTTACTTTATTTTGTTTTTTTTAATAATGCATTTTGTAAGGGGAAAAAGTGGGTTTTTAATTTTTTTAAATCTTTTTTTATATTAACTTTATTACACATTTTTTTAAACTTTTTTACTAGTCCCACTAGGGGACTTTAATATGCGACCAGCCAATTGCTTTTATAATACACTGCGATACTTCTGTATTGCAGTGTATTACTAACTGTCCGTTTAAAACGGACAGGCATCTGCTAGGCCATGACTCTGGCATGACCTAGCAGGCATATACTACAGGCAGACCTTTATTAGGCCCCCCAGCGGCCATAGAAGACACCTACACCCGGCGATCTTATTGCCGGGTGTCAGTGGGAGAGAGAGATAGCTCCCTCCCTCTCTCCAAAACAACTCAGTTGCGGCGCTCGCTATTGAGCGCCGCATCTGAGGGGTTAAACGGGTGAGATCGATACTGATATCGATCTCACCCATTCTAGCAGGGATGCCCCCAGCCCTCAGCTACCTCTGAGCAGTCACTAACGGGTGCTCATCTTGTTTGTTTTTTTACGCATACCCTCGCTGATGGCACATCGAATGTATTAATAACTGAGGCAGACTGAAGTATTTTGCTATAGTCTTGTTACTGGTAGCAGCAGCGACACATGGGTTTGATAGAGTAGTTTTCTTAATTCATCTTTTTGGGTTGATAGGCAACAGCTATCCGGCCTAGTCCTCGTACAAAGTCCTAATTATCAAGAGCTCTTGAGAGAATCAGACAATCAAGCTGGTTCTGCTTTATTTTCACTGCATTCAGGGTTTATAAAGCCTAGAACAAAGAGGTAAATGGTATATACCATATATGGTTTACATATGCCGTTTTATCCAATCACAAGAGTACAACTCATCTTTAACATATAGACAGGGGCGTAGCTAAAGGTTCATGGGCCCGGGTGCAAGAATTCAGCTTCGGCCCCCATACCCCTCCCCAACACCACCATCACCAGACCCCTGCGCGCACGTATGCCCAGCCGCCGTGCACAACAGCCTCCATAGTATAATGCCCCCACACAGTATAATGCTCCCTTAGCTGCCCCCACACAGTATAATGCCCCATAACTGCCCTATACAGTATAATGCCCCCCATAACTACCCCATACCGTATAATGCTCCCCATATCAGCCCCCACAGCTCTGATCGGCAGCCTCTTCTCTCTATCAGTGCTGGATAGAGAGATTGGGCAGCCCTTTCGGGCAGAGTTTATGCAGCGGAACACAGCGATAGAAAGAAAAAGAAGTTCATATGTACCCCGACCATTGTCTTGGTGATGCGTCCCTCTTTTCACATCCAGTCCGACCTCCCTGGATAAAGCGGCAATCCATGTGACCGCTGCAGCCTGTGATTGGCTGCAGCGGTCACATGGTCTGAAACGTCATCTCAGGAGGCCGGACTGGAGGAAGAAGCAGGGAAGCAGGGAGTTCTGGGTAAGTAGTAATTTTTTTTTGTTTTGGGTTTTATTTAATGAAACATTAATAATCTATATTGTGAGCGCAGTGCATGGTACTAACTGTCCAGCGGTAGTCTCTGTCCAGGGTGCTGCGCTGATCGTCAGTTAGGGCAAAGCCCTACGTGGCGGAATTGCTCTTGAATTCCGCTGCGGACACTCCGCAGCGTTAATCCGCAGCGTTAATCCGCAGCGGACCCGTTTTTCCATTGCCTTCCACTTCTTTTTAGTATGCTTCGTTTAGATGAGGCTGAAAATTCCACAGCGGAGCATAGGCTGCGGTGCGGAATTTGGTGTCCGCAGCATACCATGGATGTTGCGGATCAGTGGCGGACAGGTTGCGGACTCATTGCGGAAGTTCTCCATTGACTTCAATGGAGATTCTAAATTCCGCAATGAAGTCCGCAGATGTCATGCACATGTTATGTGTGCTGCGGAGCGTATTGGTTTTTTGACATGACATTTCTTCATTCTGGCTGGACCTATGTATGTCTAGGTCTACAGCCAGACTGAGGAAGTCAATGGGGATACCGTAATTACGGGAGCGTTGCTAGGCGACGTCAGCAAATAGTCACTGTCCAGGGTGCTGAAAGAGTTAAGCGATCGGCAGTAACTGTTTCAGCACCCTGGACAGTGACTACCGATCCCAATATACAGCAACCTGTAAAAAAAATAGAAGTTCCTACTTACCGAGAACTCCCTGCTTCTGTCTCCAGTCCGGCTTCCCAGGATGACGTTTCAGTCTAAGTGACGGCTGCAGCCAATCACAGGCTGCAGCGGTCACATGGACTGCCGCGTCATCCAGGGAGGTCGGGCTGGATGCCGAAAGAGGGACGCGTCACCAAGACAACGGCCGGTAAGTATGAAATTCTTTTACTTTCACTAGGGAAAGTGCTGTCCCTTCTCTCTATCCTGCACTGATAGAGAGAAGGGAAGTACTTTTACCGCAGTACGCAGCAGCTAGTCCGCATCAATTTACTGCACATTTTGGGCAGATCCGCCACAGAATCTGCAACGCAGATTCTGTGCGGCATTGATGCGGACAGCTGCGGAGGAAAACCGCCATGTGGGGCAATGCCCTTACTCTTTCAGTACCCTGGACAGTGACTACCACTGGACAGTGAGTACCATGTGCGGCACTCACAATATCGTGTAAATAGTGTGAATGGGAACAGTTTCCTCTCGGACACACGGATCCGTGAAAAACGGTAATGGAAGTGTGCATAAAGTCAAAGGGTGTCAGTACTATTTTTCTGATTAATCTATGCCACGTAAACAGGATTTTAAATTCATCTGAATGGGTGTGGCTCTAGGTAAGAAGAAATGTAACCATTTACAAGAAACAGAAATATTCTTCTAGATGAACACAAAATGGCGGTTTGTCCTGTACTTTCAGGTTATATGACAAAAGTATCCTTAAATAATATCCACTGTCACTAAATAAGTGGTCCTAAGGCTGAGTTCACACAGAGTTTTTTGCAGGCAGAATTCAAGATTTTCACTGCGTTTTTCGCCCGCGGCCATTGAGCGCCGCGGGCAAAAAACGCAGCGAAATACGCTTTCTCTGCCTCCCATTGATGTCAATGGGAGGTCAGAGACATAAACGCCCGAAGATAGGGCATATCACTTCTTTTTCCCACAAGGCGTTTTTTCCGCTCGCGAGAAAAACGCCTCCGCCTCCCATTGAAATCAATGGGAGGCATTTTCGGCCGTGTGAACTTACCCTAAGTTTCAGGCCAAAATCTTGTATTGCGGTAAAAGGATTAGCTTAGACCCGAAGGGTAAGCACCACACATCCCAGGGCTCATTCAGCTATTACCCACCTTGGGCCACGTTGTGCCCACACACGGTTGTACCAGAATACTTCAGCATTGTTACTTTAGCTCCATATACCGCATTCCAGACCGATCATCGGTGACACGTGAATTTAAATCAGCTGACATCTGCCCCTGAAAAGAGAAAGGTCTTTATTGTGATAAAACAGTAGAGGGATACTACTGCTAGGCAGTAACTGTATAGTTTCACTGTAGTAGTGTTGCTGATATTGGCAGGAACTTGTGAGGAAAATCCTAAACTGCGGGTAAAATTGTGGTTTTGCCTGCCAAGGCGGGTAACAGAAAATCCCTGGAGGAAGTATCCCCTAAGGAAGCAATGGGGAGCAAATCAGTGTCCACATCTAAAGTGGACAAATATTGGAAAACTCTACCGGTGAACACTCACCTGACACAGAGAAATTTAAATAATGAAACAAGGCTCGATCCAATATAGATGCTGGAGTAAGCTTAGTATTGGTATTGGAGATGGAGAAGAGGGAATATGACCCCAGCAACAGGGGTGGGGAAAAAGAAAAATACACTAATATCTTTAGAGAAATATTGGCTTCAGTAAATAAATGTATCAACTCTACTGAGGGTTTGGCTACGAAACTGAGAAGTGTCCAAAACGACATTCTACTGATTAGAGAAGTTATTAAAGAGGCTCTGACACCAATTTATATGTGCCGTAGCTCCTACATAATCTGATCGGCCCTGTAATGTAGATAAAAACAGTGGTTTTTATTTTGAAAAACGATAATTTTTGAGCAAGTTATGAACAATTTTGGAATTATGCTAATTAGTTTCTTAATGCCCAACTGGGCATTTTTATACTTTTTACCAAGTGGGCATTGTAAAGAGAAGTGTATGACGCTGACCAATCAGCGTCATACACTTCTATTCATTCCAGCCCAGCTTGTTTCACCTCACGAGATCACGCTGTGATGTCACATACTCCCACAGTAACTTTACCGAAGTGTCATGAGAGTGAATAGACATCGCCTCCAGCCATGATGCGATGTCTATTCACACTCCTGACACTTTGGTAAAGTTTCTGTGGGACTTACAGCACAGTGTGATCTCGCGAGATCACGCTGTGCAGTGAAACAAGCTGGGCTGGAACGGAACTATGAAAAGTGTATGACGCTGATTGGTGAGTGTCATACACTTCTCTTTACAATGCCCACTTGGTAAAAAGTTAAAAAATCAACCAGTTGGGCATTAAGAAACTAATTAGCATAAATCTAAAATTGTTCATAACTTTCTCAAAAATTATCGTTTTTCAAAATAAAAACTATTGTTGTTATCTACATTACAGCGCCTATCAGATTAGGTAGGGGATAGGGCACTTATAAACTGGTGACAGACCCTCTTTAATAAAATAAGAGCTAGACTTCACGATCAGATGGAAGGATTGATAAATTGGAAAAGGAATTTGAAAATAATAAAGGAACCATGACTAGAGTGATGGCAGAGAACAAAAAGCTAAAGGAAAATACAGGTATGGAAGATAGATCAAAAAGGTGGAATCTCTGTATCCTTGGCCTACCAGAAGGCAGTCAGAAAGGGGACAATTACCGTACATTTATTCAGAATTGGCTTATGGAAGTGGTGGGCAAAGAGAATCTCTCCACGCTGTTTGGAATAGAATGTGCCCACAGGGTTGGCTCCATGACTACTGCTAGTTAAAATTATGTGTACCAATGATAGGGATGTGATCTTAAAAAAATCAAGGGACCATTATAACATATCATATAATAATGCGAAAATTTCAATCTATCCGGATTACACAAAAGCTACTCAGCAGAAAAGGAGGAGATTCCATGAACGCTAAAAAAAAGACTGGCACAGGCCAATATTAGCTACACATTGTTGTTCCCAGCCAAGTTGCGACTTATCCACCAAGATCACACAAGTTTTTTTTGCACTGCCAGAGCAGGTGGCAAAATTGTTGGATACAAAGTGATCCGAGGAAAGATAGGACATGTACTATCTGTCACGGACACTGGGTTTGTGGACCCACTAGGCCGCTCCGCCGTAGCGGGGAGGCAGCTGACCAGGTCACAGTCTATGCGAACGTAAAAAGGCAGACAGTAATGCTTGGGTACCTGAATTAGTCTGGGCGGTGGCTGTGGCTTCAGCACGGGTGGAGGCAGGTGCGGCAAGTGGCGCCAGACGTGGCGGGCAGTATCCGATGAGCGGTAGACACTTGACGTGGCAGATGGCACTTGACGTGGCAGATGGCACCTGACGTGGCAGATGGCACTTGGCGTGGCAGAAGACACTTGACGTGGCAGATGGCACTTGACGTGGCAGATGGCACTTGGCGTGGCAGAAGACACTTGACGTGGCAGATGGCACTTGACGTGGCAGATGGTACTTGGCATGGCAGAAGACACTTGACGTGGCAGATGGCACTCGACGTGGCAGATGGCACTTGACGTGGCAGATGGCACTTGACGTGGCAGAAGACACTTGAACGCGGGTAGGCACAGGAACAATACGGAATACAGGAACGGTAACAGGGCACGGGTAACAGCTGGAACGGGAGACACTAAGGGACCATTTGCGAGACAGACTGGGAAAGACTAACAACGCTCAGGCAAGGATTAGAAGGCCAGGGGCCTTCTTATAGACCAGGAAATCGTGGCAGTTGATGATGATGATTTCCTAATTGCGTGCGCTGGCCCTTTAAGGCCGGGCGCGAGCGTGCGCGCGCACCCTACGGGACCCAGCCGGACGGAGCGGAAGTGAGCGCTGGCATCTCCTAGGAGGGAGACGGAGGCCAGCGCTCACAGATCCATGGCTGCGGGCGTCGGGAGGTGAGTAAAACCGACGGCCCGCGGCCATGGGCGCTACACTATCTTTCCTCGGATCGGAGACTCGGACCATATTTCACGGACCCGATTCACCTGCTAAAGTGAATGGGTCCATTCAGACTATCGGTTGCCACTCGGATGCCGTTAAAAACGGCCTGAGTGGTAATTTGTTGACGCAGGATTTTTTCGACCTTATTTTTCTTTTATATAAAACTAAAAATAGAGTATAAAAATGATAGTTAGGTGCATAGGTAGGATGTTAGGCTACCTTCACACGAGTGTATCAGAATCACGCGCGTGAAAAACGCATGTGCGCCTGGTCCGTTATGCATCACTGTGCTTTGCGAGGGGCATGCGTTATTCACACACTCGCAGAGCACATCTTTTTTTTTTATTATTATTTTCAATTGAATTGATGCGTAAATCACGCACAGCACACGGATGTGTATCCGTGTGCTGTGCGTGATTTTCACGCACGCATTGACTTCAATCTGTGATAGGTCCGTGAAAAATGCACCAATATAGGACATGCAGTGAGTTTTACGCTGCGTGAAAACTCCTGCATGTGTGAATGGCTCCATTGAAATCAATGGGTTAGTGTGCTGTGCGTGATTTTCACGCACAGCACACCGACGAGTTTTACGCTCGTCTGAATGAGCCCTGAGGCCTTATTCACACGAGCGTATTTCACGTCCGTGTTACGCGCGTTAAAACAACGGACGTCACACAGACCTATGCAATTCAATGGGGACATTCAGTGTTTTTCACGCAGTGCGTGTCAGCTGCGTGAAACTCATTGCATGTCCTGTTCTTGTGCGTTTTTTGCGCATCACGCACCCATTGAAGTCAATAGATGCGTGAAAAAAACCGACAGCACACGGTCGTCATCTGTGTGCTGTCCATGTTTTTCACGCACCAGTTGCTAAAGAAATGATGAGGAAAAAATAAAACACCTACTTCAGTTTCTTTTGCTGACGTAAAAAAAAGTGTGAAGTACGGATGACTCGAGCGTAAAAAACTAGTACTGGACATTTACTGACAAAAGTTAAAAAATATATATAGCAGAAGCTTTAGGTATATATTTTTCTACAGTTTTACTGAATTTACAGCATTAGGCCGGATTCACACGAGCGTGTGCGTTTTGCGCAAAAGGCACTTAACAGCTCCGTGTGTCAGCCCCGTATGATGCGCGGCTGCGTGATTTCCACGCAGCCACCATCATTATGACACTCCGTTTGGATATTTGTAAGCAGAAAAGCAACATGGTGCTTTTCTGTTCACATTCATAGTTTGACAGCTGTTGCGCGAATCACGCTCATCCCACGGAAGTGCTTCCGTGTGGTGCGCGTGATTATCACTCGCCCATTGACTTCAATGGGTGCGTGATGCGCGAAATACGCACAAAGAACGGACATCTCGTGAGTTTTTCGCAGCGGACTCACGCTGCGTAAAAATCACGCAACTGTCTGCACGGCCCCATAGACTAAAATAGGTCCGTGCGACGCGAGTGAAAATCACGCGCGTTGCACGGACGTATATCCCGTTCGTCTGAATAAGCCCTTATAGTTAGCATCAGTTAGTGATGGATATTAAATTTTTTTAACTGCAGTTCGTTCACTAAATTTTTGATAGCCTAGGGACAGTTTTAGTGTAAACTTACAGTGTTATATTTATGTCAGTTAGTGACGGATATTAACCCCTTAATGATCGGGCCATTTTGCACGTTAATGACCAAGGATTATTTTTTGTTTTCTCATGGTCACACTCCAAGAGTCGTAACTCTTTTTTTATTACGTCGACATAGCCGTCTAAGGGCTTGTTTTTTGCGGGACGAGTTGTATTTTGTAATTGTACCATTTTTAGATGCTTATAATATATTGATTAACTTTTACTAACTTTATTTTAGGAGAGAATTGAAAATAAGCAGATATTCCAGCATTAATTTTCACGCTATAAATTTACGCCGTTTACTATGCAGCGTAAATAACATGTTAACTTTATTCTATGGGTCGGCACGATTACGGGGATACCAAATATGTAGAGGTTTTATATGTTTTCCTACGCTTGCACAATAAAAACCCTTTTAGAAAAAAATTACTTGTTTTTGCATCGCCGCATTCCAAGAGCCGTAATTTTTTTATTTTTCCGTCGATGTGGCCGTATGTGGGCTTGATTTTTGCGGGACAATGTGTAGTTTTCATTACTACTATTTTGGGGTACATAGGACTTATAGATTAACTTTTATTTTATTTTTTATGGGGGGAATGGGAGAAAAGAGAGAATTGTATAAAGCCGTGCTCCTGCTGCTGATCGCGTGGGTACAGTGACAGTACCCACGCCATCACAGGACGGATATATCCGTCCTCCTGCGCGAACTAGCAGCTGCTGAGGACGGATATATCCGTCCTTCGGCGTTAAGGAGTTAAGGGGTTTTTAACTGTTCGTTCACTAAGTTACACTCAGTTTTAGTGTAAGTTCACAGAGTTATAGCTAGTGTCAGGTAGGGCCTGTTCACATCACCGTTCGCTTTCACATCACTAATGGTTTCCGTTCGTCACCATTCCGGCAGGTTTCCGTTGTAACGACGGAATCAATAGCGGAGTCAACTGCCGGGATGGTGACGAATGGAAACCATTAGCAATGTTTCCGTCACCATTGATATCAATGGTGACGGAAACGGAAGCTGTGGTTTCAGTTTCACTTTCCGTTGCGGGGTTCACCCGATGGAAACCTCTGACGGAACCCCGGAACGGAAAGCGAACGGTGATGTGAACAGGCCCTTAGTGACGGACATTCAGTTTTTTTTAACTGAAGTTCGTTCACTAAATTTTTGTGAGCATAGTGACAGTTTTTTCCAGCGTTAAGTTTAAATTGCTAGTGTCAGGTAGTCATTAATTTTTTACAGTTTTATATTGGATGTTCAGTAAATGTCTTTCTCCTACATTTTTATCTTATTCTTTTCTTCTCTTCCTTTTTTTTCTTTTTTCTTCATTTGATATACACGTTTAAAAGCACAACATACACAACCACCTGTGTAAAAATAAATTGAGTATTACACGTGTTGAAGCACTACCTGCCCCCCTAATTGAAATGTCCCAATCATCCCAAAGGTTTTGTTCAGCCGAGGAAGCATACGCCATCCTGGCCTTTGACACTGATTCGAGGAAATTGCCCCATTCCTCTTGACCTCCTCCTCATTATCCTCATCCAGTAATGAGGAACCCCACAAATGCGCCCCAGGACAACAGCTGAGGTAACCTCCCAAATGAGTGATACCGAACCCACCCCCTGAGAATTATGAGCCTCAAGTTCCAGGTTTCATAGGCAGCTCAGGAATTTGGTTTGATACTGAAGGCCTCACAGAAATTGACTTTTTCAAGGTCTTTTTCTCTGAGGATTTTGTTAATTTAATGGTGGCCCAGACAAATTTATACACCCAGCAATTTTTAGCCCAAAAGATTACATTTTGGGGCGTTGAGCCTAGTAAAAAAAGCCAGAGATTAGGCAATACTCAAGTACGGATAATTTATACAACACCCCATTTTACCGCTTGGCAATGCCCTGGACACGTTTTGAAATAATTCAGAAATTTTTGCATTATAATGATAATGCCCAGTGCCCGCATTGTGATGACCCCACATATGACTGCCTATTCAAAATCAGGCCAGTCATTGATAATTTTTGCACCATATTTGAGCAATTATACACCCCCAGAAAGAACATTGCAGTAGACGAGTTCTTTGTACATTTTAACCCCTTCAGGACGCAGCCTGTTTTGGCCTTGTGGCACAGACGATTTTTTCAAATCGGACGTGTCAATTTATGTGGTAATAACTTGTGAATGCTTTTATCTATGCAAGTGATTCTGAGACTGTTTTCTCGTGACATATTGTACTTTATGATAGTGGAAAAATTTGGTCGATAAATTCAATATTTATTTGTGAAAAACACCAAAATTTAGAGAAAATTTGCAAAAATGTGCATTTTTCTAAATTTAAATGTATCTGTTTGTAAACAGATAGTAATACCACACAAAATAGTCACTAGTTACCATTTCCCATATGTGTATTTTATATTTGCATAGTTTTTTGAACATCCTTTTATTTTTCTAGGACTTTACAAGGCTTAGAACTTTAGCAGCAATTTCTCACATTTTCAAGAAAATTTAAAAAGGCTATTTTCACAGGTACCAGTTTAGTTCTGAAGTAGTTTTGAGGGCCTTATATATTAGAATCCCCAAATAAATCACCCCATTTTAAAAACTGCACCCCTCAAAGTATTCAAAACAGCATTCAGAACGTTTCTTAACCCTTTAGGCGTTTCACAGGAAATAAAGCAATGTAGAGGGGAAATTTACAAATTTCTTTTTTTTTGCCAAAATTCATTTGTATTACAGATTTATTTTTTTAACACAGAAGGTTTTACCAGAGAAACGCAAATCAATATTTATTGCCCAGGTCCTGCAGTTTTTAGGAATATCCCACATGTGGCCCTAGTGCCCTAATGGACCGAAACACCGGCCTCAGAAGCAAAAGAGCACCTACAGGATTTAGGGGCCTGCTTATGTTTAGATTATATTTTAGGCACCATGTCGGGTTTGAAGAGGTCTTCTGGTGCCTAGACAGTGGAAACTCCACAAAAGTGACCCAATTTTGGAAACTAGACCTCTCAAGAAATGTATCTAGGGGTATAGTTAGCACTTTGACCCCACAGGTATTTTGCTATATTTATTGGAGTTAGGGCAGATACAGACGGACATTGCGTTTTTGCGTGCGCAAACAACGCAGCGTTTTGCGCGCGCAAAAACCATTTGACAGCTGCGTGTGTCATCCGTGTATGATGCGCGGCTGCGTGATTTTCGCGCAGCCGCCATCATAGAGATGAGGCTAGTCGACGCCCGTCACTGTCCAAGGTGCTGAAAGAGCTAACTGATCGGCAGTAACTCTTTCAGCACCCTCGACAGTGAATGCCGAACACAATATACAGCAACCTGTTAAAAAAAAAGAAAAAGTTCGTACTTACCGAGAACTTCCCGGCCGTTGCCTTGGTGACGCGTCCTTGGTGACGCGTCCTTGGTGACGCGCCTCTCTTGACATCGGGCCCCACCTCCCTGGATGACGCGGCAGTCCATGTGACCGCTGCAGCCTGTGCTTGGCCTGTGATTGACTGGAGCTGTCACTTGGACTGAATTGTCATCCCGGGAGGTCAGACTGGAGGAAGAAGCAGGGAGTTATCGGTAAGTGAGAACTTCGTTTTTTTTTACAGGTTCATGTTTATTGGGATCGGTAGTCACTGTCCATGGTGCTGAAACAGTTTAACTGACGTCGCGTACCGGAAATTTTTTTGCCGGGTTCGGTCAAAACGAGTTCGGCCCAACTCGGTGAAGTTCGGTTCGATTGTCCGGGTTCGCTCATCTCAAATACACTCCATTTGGATGTTTGGAAACAGAAAAGCATGTGGTGCTTTTCTGTTTACATTCATCCTTTTGACAGCTGGTGCGCTGTTTCAGTCGGTTCGCACGGAAGTGCTTCCGTGCGACCTGCGTGGTTTTCACGCACCCATTGACTTCAATGGGTGCGTGATGCGCGAAATACGCGGAGATATTGAACCTGTCGCGTTTTTTGCGCAGCAGACAAGCGCTGCGCAAAAAGCACGGACTGTCTGTACTGCCCCATAGACTTGTATTGGTCTTTGCGTGGCGCGTGAAAACCACGCGGCCCGCACGGACCGAATACACGTTCGTGTGAATCCCCCCTTAATCTGTGAAAATGAAAATCTACTTTTTTTCTGAAAAAACATAGAAATTTGTAATATTTACAAGGGATAAAGAAGAAAATGCACCCCAACATTTGTAAAGCATCTTCTCCCGATTAGCGAAATAACCCATATGTGGTAATAAACTGATGTTTGGACACACAGCAGGGCTCAGAATGGAGGGAGCGCCATTTGGATTTTGGAGCGAAGATTTTGCTGGATTGGTTTTTAGTGTCATGTCGCGTTTGCATCTCCCTGGAGGGAAGAAAACAGTGGAAACACCCCAAAAGTGACCCCATTTGGGAAACTACACCCATCAAGGAATTTTTCTAGGGGTATAGTAAGCATTTATACCACACAGTTTTTTTGCAGAATTTAGTAGAGTTAGGCCGTGAAAATGAATATAAACATTTTTGTCCACTAAAATGTTGCATTTTTTCATTTTCACAAGGGATAAAGGAGAAAAAGTCGCCCTAAATTTGTAACACAATCTCTCCCGAGTATGACAATACCCCACATGTGGTAATAATTAGTTTTTTTAATAGAAATTAATTAACCTTTGCAGGACTGATCCTTTTTTGCTTTTCCATTTTAGTTTTTCACTCAACGCCTTCCAAACGCCATAACTTTTTTATTTTTCCATGAATAGAGCGGTGTGAGGGCTTATTGTTTTGCGGGAAGAGTTGTAGTTTCTATTGACACCATTTAAAGTACCATATAATGTACTGGGAAACTGAAAATAAAATTCTTTGCGGGGTGAAATTGGAAAAAACTGTCCATTGCTTTTTGGGTTTCGTTTTTACCACTTTCACCGTGCGGTAAAAACGACAACTTAACTTTATTCTGCAGGACAATACGATTATGGTGATACCAACTGTATATGTATTTTTTTATATTTTACTAATTTTACAAAGAAAAAACTATTTGTTAAGAAAAAAATAGTTTTGTACCAACACATTCTGAGAGCCATAACTTTTTTTATTTTTTGGTCGATTGAGCGGTATGAGGGCTTATTTTTGGCAGGACGAGCAGTTGTTTTTATTGGTACCATTTTTTGGTACATACAACTTTTTGATCACTTTTTATTACATTTTATTTAGAGCTCTGGTGACCAAAAAACTGTGATTTTGGCGTTTTTAATTCTTTATTTCTTACGGCGTTCATGAGCAAATGACAATTTTACTTTATTCTGCGGGTCGGTACGATTACGTAGATAACATATGTATATAGTCTTTTTATGTTTTGTAGCGTTTGCACAATAAAATCACTTCTTTATAAAATAATTTATTTTCTGTGTCACCATATTCTGAGAGCCCTAACTTTTTTATTTTTCAGTCAAAAAAGTGGTGTAAGGACTTGTTTTTTGCGGGACGGGTTGTAGTTTTTATTGGTACTATTTTGGGTACATGCGACTTTATGATCACTTTTTATTCTATATTTTGGGAGGGGTGGTGACCAGTGGCGGATTTAGTAGACTATGGGCCCTGGGCTGTTACCCAAACTTGGGCCCCCCCTTCTCCCCCGCCGAGCCGTAACACTACCTTTTTGTGCAAGCATTAACAAATGAGTGTTACGATTCCCCTTGCCAAAGGGCTGTGTCCCTACATACTGACAGTCTCCAACCATCGCTGACAGTATCACACTGTGCAGGGACACATCCTCCTAACAAGGGGAATGGTAACACACATTTGTCTATCAGTCCTGGACTGCACAAAGACTTTTAGTGAAACACAAGGATTTCCTATAATAAACATGTCAGGAGGAGGTGACAGATTCTCTATAAATCCAGTGACTCACATGTGACGACTCCTCAGATTCTGGTAACTTTTTTCCTCTTTTCTTCTCCATCAGGTCCAGACTTCATGACGACTTCTCCCGGCCATGACCCATTTCTGCAGAATTTGCCACTTAGATGCCTTCTGTTGCTCACTTTTCCAACATTTCTACACCTATAAACGAAAACAAAATGATCATGGTGCCACAGACTGTGCCTCTAACTATAATAGCACCAAACACTGCGCCCCTGAAAATAATTGTGTCAAACACTGTATAGTAAAGCACCACGTGCACAAAGGCCCCTGTAGATAGCGACACACACATCCCCCCCTGTATATAGCGTCACACACATCCCCCTGTAGATAGCGTCACACACACACACATCCCCCTGTATATAGCGTCACACACACAGCCCTCCTGTATATAGCGTCACACACATCCCCCTGTAGATAGCGTCACACACACACACATCCCCCTGTATATAGCGTCACACACACACACAGCCCCCCTGTATATAGCATTACGCACACATCCCCCTGTATATAGCGTCACACACACACACAGCCCCCTGTATATAGCGTTACACATACATCCCCCTGTATATAGCGTCACACACATCCCCGTGTAGATAGCGTCACACACATCCCCCTGTATATACCGCCACACACACATCCCCCTGTATATAGCGTTACACACACACTCCCCTGTATATAGCATTACACACACACACAGCCCCTGTATATAGCATCACACACACATCCCCCTGTATATAGCATCACACACACATCCCCCTGTATATAGCATCACACACACATCCCCCTGTATATAGCGTTACACACACACAGCCCCTGTATATAGCATTACACACACATCTCCCTGTATATAGCATCACACACACATCCCCCTGTATATAGCGTTACACACACACACAGCCCCTGTATATAGCGTTACACACACACACAGCCCCTGTATATAGCATCACACACATAGCCCCCTGTAGATAGCACCACACACACACACAGCCCCTGTAGATAGCGTCACACACATCCCCCTGTATATAGTGTTACACACACACACACAGCCCCTGTATATAGCGTTACACACACAGCCCTCTGTAGATAGCACCACACACACACACACACACACACACACACACACACACACACACACACACACACACACACACACACAGCCCCTATAGATAGCATCACACACAGCAGTGATGAAGGGAGGGAGTGAGTTATGGAAGAATGAAGGGAGGGATGAATAGATGGAGGGAGTGAGTGATGAAGGGATGGGGGTTTGGAAAAGCACTCACCAGCCTGGAGCTCTATGTAAAAACTTGACTGGTGGGCGGGCCTTCTTCCCTGCAGATATTCTGCTCCTTCACTGTGATAGACGGACCTGATTGGTGGGCGGGGGTCACATGGGCACGACGTCATCAAAGGTCCTTTAGCCTTCAATTCGGAGCACATTTATGTAGAGAGGTAACTTTCACTATCCCGGCTAAGCCCGCCCCGAATTGTTCTGCCTGCACCTTCTCTCTGCAGTGACAGTTAGCGCTGCATAGTTTTTACGATTATGTGCAGTTCGGGCAGCAATGGGCCCCCTGAGTGCCTCGGGCCCCGGGCGGCCGCCCGAAACGCCCATATGATGATCCGCTATTGGTGGTGACCAAAAAATAGTGATTCTGGCATTGTTTTTAGTTTGTTTTTTTTGCGGTGTTCACTGTGCTGTAAAAATAACATTATAGTTTTATAGATTGGGTCGTTACGGATGTGGTGATACCGAATATGTGTACTGTTTTTTAACGTTTTCACTTTTTTCCTATAAGAGACTTATTATAGGAAAAAAAAATCTTTTACTTTTATACATTTTTATTAACTTTTTTTGTAACTTTTTTCTTTACATTTTACACTTTCTTTTTTTACCTGCAGCTCTGATCGCTGCTAGAATACATTACGTCACAGTCACCCAGAGGCTGGTCCTCATAGGCTTGATTACATGGCAGACCCTGAGGTGCCATCTCAAACATCAGCAACCCGCACAATTGCATGGGGGCTGCCGATGTGCTACAAACCCCCTACATGCGGAGATCGCAATCGAGCTCCGAATTTAAAGGGTTAATTGCCGAAATTAGTGCCAATGAGCCGCTGATCGGCAATAGTGGAGTGTCAGCTGTCAGGCACAGCTGACGTCCCGATTCCCGATGCACAGTGTGACAGACACTGTCGCCGACAGTGTGCATCGAGAACGGCAGTGACGTCCTGTCACTCTGACAGGAAGTCTATCAGGAGGCTGGTCCTGATAGGCTTCCGTACATGGCAGACACGGAGGTCATTACTTGGCCTCTGGTCGCCATGCTAGCCATCTGCAAACCTTACAATTTCATTGTGAGGTCTGCCGATGTGCTAGAAACCTCTAAAATGTGGCGATTTCAATCGATCACCGCAATTAAGGGGTTAATTGCTGAAATCAGCAGAAATGAGCCACTGATCGGCATACAGTGGAGTGTCAGCTGTCAGGGACAGCTGGCCTCTTGGCTCCTGGTGCACACTATCGCTGACAGTGTGCACCGGAAACTGCGCAGTAACTGTACATCCCCGTGCGCTAAGACACTGGCCACCCGGACGTACAGTTGCGTCGTGGTGCGCCTAGGGGTTAAGGGGAGACTGAAATGATGCCAATACCTGCTGAGCAAAAGGGCGAGGTACGAAATTAAAATGTACAAGCTGTGCGAGAGCAGCTTAGAATACACCTACAGTTTCAGGATTTATGAAGGGAAGGACACCAGGATAGAACCTCCAGAATGCCCCCCGTCCTGGGAGGTAGTGGGAAAATAGTGCAGGATTTTGTGCACCCACTGCTGGACCAGGGCTATTTTCTTTACGTGGAGAGGCCTTCCTAAAACTCTAATTGGGCAACCAATAAGAAAGGGAGAAAGCAGGGCAATAAACTGTTAGAACATATTGCTGGCCAAGTATAAGGACAAGAGGGATGTCCTTATGTTGACCACAATACATGGTAGCGGCACTACCCCTGTCCCTGTCCGAGGTAGCAGAACAATGACCCCTTTTTTATTTGTTTCCCTGCAGGATAACATTTTATTGTAATAGTTTATGTACAGATGTAGCCATCTTTATCTTGACTCTTAGCGCATTGAATACACAGTGGCAAGAAACTTTAACATTACTTTTTCAATGACTTTTCAATGGCTTTTTGTGTGTGTTATCCCGCTGCAACAAGTTATCAAAGTCAAGATAAACTTGGCTACATCTGTAGTTGTGGATGCGGCGATACCAATTATGTTTAGTTTTTTTTTTTGTGAAAAATGGGAAAAGGTTTTTCTTTACTTCTAATATATTTTTTCTATATCCTTAAAAACGTTATTAAACTACTTTTCACACATGTGATACTTATGTATTGCAGTGTATTGTGCATTGTTTGTGTCCTCCTATGAAGCCATGCCAGGGGCAGGGCTTAATAGAAGGACCAATAAGGCAGATCTGGGGGCCTTCGTTAGGCTTCCAACTTCCATGACAACCTATCAGCATCCCACAATTGCGTTGCGGAGGGGATCATTGAGTGACAGCGCTATTGATTATCTGTGATACAATTACACTTACCTCTCAGAACAAATGGCATTGCCCCCCACTCCATGGATACGCTTCATCTCTGCACTTGGAAATATAATTAGAAGTTAATTAAGCAAATATATTGTCCATATTCCGCAGTGACCCTCTCTCTATGGGGCTTTCACAGACCTTTACCCTTTCACCCTTACAGCATGTATCTTATTTAATCAATAATAAATTATAATCCTCTACTATATAATTATTTTTAAAGTACTGTATATGCCTATACACATAATAATAAGAAAAGCAGAAGTAAGAAGAAAACCATTAAATTTAAAAAATATAAATAATTGGGAGATTCCACACCTTGTGCAGGATTCATAATGAAAATCACAAAAATTGAAATCTTAAAACAGCAAAATCATTTGCAGCCAACAGAAAGATGTGATCGTATACCAGGAAAAGTTTCCCACTTTGGACACCCCTCTTTGAGCCAAAGTGAAAAGCTGCTAAATAATCGGAATGGCCGCCATGTAATATTAAATTCCCCCAGTAGTGGCCGCTGCAGGGTAAAGGAATAGTCGTCTGCGTCTTCTCAAGAGCTCTTATATTAAACAGGGTAAAGAATGTTCCTGTTTTAAACAACTTTCAGGATCAGTCTAAAAACAAGAACAAATGTATTTCTGGTAAATAGAACCATTAGTTAAGAGATACTGGTACATTTTCTTACTTGTTTGTACTGACAGAGAAGGATTTGATTCTGCTGTTTGCAACTTTATAACACTATGCATTGTAAGGCAGATTAAGAAAAAAAGAAGGAAATCCCACTTGACTGGATTAATGATAAAATGTAACAGCAACAGATGTTGCTGATTATGTAAATTGCCAATCCAAGCGCTATATTTATATTTGTAAGATCAAAGTTCTGCTGCTGGATTACCCCAGAATATAAAACTATGTTTGTGTACAATAAACAATACTTATCCTGAGAAGTTCTTCGGAAAATGTTAATATAATATAATCCAAATACACCACAGTACAATCAGATCAAAAGAACGCATGGTCCCGAAACAGCTTAATGCAGCCAAAACAGATGTCTACACGTGATGAACCAGCGCTGGTCCTGGTTTTAGTCTTGGCTTTCTTGTTTTATGTGATCCTGGGCTGGCCAGTTCTCTGCGCTAACGCTATCCTGTGTCCCAATTCTCGATTGCTCATTTTGTCCTGTAATTTGGTTCTGCTCCTGCCTTGTGGCCATGACATTGGAAACCCTGCAGCCAAGACCATATCTCTTTGTGGGGATCAGGAGTATTGACCAAGGATTTGCCTTGACTTTGCCTTTTTTCTGGGTCCATGGCAATCAAGATTAGTAGCCACTCACAGCAGTCAATAGTCAATATAGATGATTTGTTTGCAAGAGGATGACTGTTTGATCAAAAGGCTCGGTAAGTCCAAAATGGCCAATGGTGTTACTCACCTTGCTGCAATGTAGTGTCCTCTTCTGCTCCCTGCCGGCCTTAGACTGTTCTCCTCTACTGGCCATGTTTGGTCATGACATCTCCCCACAGACGCCGTATTTTAATCTATTTTGGTTTCCAGATTCCCCAGATCCTCAGGTTAGTTTCCTGTGCATTATTCGTTGCATTCTGTGTTTTGTCTGTTTCCTAATTTTAACCCTTTGCTCCGTTTTTACCATCATTCATGTTTCGCTTCTATACATTTACACTTGGTATTGTCCATGCTGATATCCTGATGTTGACCTTCGGATGTTTCCTGGTACTTCTTCACAGCGTTCACCACCGTCCTAGTACTGATCGTTGGCTATGCTCTTATATATGCATCTGTATTTATCGCCTAGTCTTTTCCATTTTCAGCAGTGTATCTGCTGTCAATTGGCGTCTATTATAATCTGGGAATCTGACTGGGAATGTATACACCTTTGTGAGGAGGATATGAGGGGTATAAAAGGGAGTGGTCCTTAGACTCCGCGCCCAAATTAGTTAAGGCCAAACTGGTTGCGGTACAAGCTTTATAATAACAGGCTCCAACTTCAACCAGCTGCTGTAGGAATGAAAGATTAATAGTATAAACTCTGGTGCACTGCAGAGAACAGGAGCATCCCTCAGCGCGTGTAAGTTTTATTATTGGGTAAATATGTGCTTTAATGGGATTGTACGAGATCAGCAAAAAAAAAGTCCGATTTTTTTAAAGAAATAGCGCCACTCTTGTCCATGGGCTTTAACAGATATTCTAGCTGGCCCCTATAATATGATCCTGGACAATGCCTTTAAAGAGTCAGTCGGCTCTTTTGTCTGCTTTTACCTTGACTCATTTAGGGCTTATTCAGACAAACGTGATTCTCGTCCACGTGCTGTGTGTTGAAAAAATCAATGGGAAAATTCATAAATGCGTACGTTTTCACGCAGTGAGTGTCCGTTGCGTGAAACTCACTGCATGTCCTATATTGGTGCGTTTTCACGCACCTAGTCGCCCATTAAAGTCAATGGGTGCGAGAAAACCATGGACAGCACACGGACACACATCCGCTGTCCGTGTTTCACATATCAATTACATTGAATAAAAAAAATAAAAAAACAAGTGCGTGCAAGTGAGTGAAAAACACATGCCACACGCAAAGCACACTGATGCAAAAACAGGATGCACACGGACAGATTCACGCACGTTTTTTATTCGCTTAAATCTGTCACGCTCGTGTGAATGTAGCCTTAGCTACACCTCTTTAAATCTGTCTGTACAGATAACCATCAATATACATTTAATTTATGTTAATCGAAATTTTAGGGCTCATTCATTGATACAACGCACAGCACACATATCCATTGATTTCAATGGGGCTATTCACACATGCGTGAGTTTTCACGCAGCGAGTGTCCATTGCATGAAACTCAATGCATGTCCTATATTGCTGCGTTTTCATGCACCTAGCCGCCCATTGATATTAATAGTCATTCGAATATGTTAAATAAATTAAACATATAAACTGAAAATTAGTTATAATAATGAATTTATTTGAAAACCTAATTTACGAATGTTTTCCCATTTACCTGTTCTTGAATTTGGTTAAGGACTTCCAATTTCTCATGAAACAAATTCAATACAACATTGCAACATGCTAGCTGTATTTAGGAGAGGAAGGTCAAATGATGTGTAATCAAATGGAGATGGCACCACGTGTAATGAAATAGACTTTTCATTAGCACACGCTGTATGAACTGTCTTGATCCACAAGCAGGGGCAGACACAGAAATCACAGGGCCCCATAGCAAAACTCAAAATAGCTAGCTCAGCACGCTGAGAACTCCACCAAATATTCTGTACCATGCCTTTATTAAAGTTAATTTCCACAATTGCATTTTTATGTCCTAAATTCTGCACTGATTTCATCATAATATATCTGTAAATGGGAGCTCGGTTGTTCTGAGTTAAAAAATATATATAAATGTTGCTGCATGCAGTCACCACTAGGGGAGCTAATTCGATATACATGTAGCTAGTATTAAACTCAATGGAAGCTGTATAAATTAGTATGAAGTGGTGGCTGCTTCCTTTTGTCTCCCCAAGATTTACTACAGGTTTCCACCATTCCCCAAAATGTCACTAATGTTTGTGCGTCTGACTATACTGTTCCAGAAATATACCCTTTCTTGAAAAAAATTCCTCTTAATACATGAATGTATAATTAGAAGGTTTATTAAAGTTCATAGTACTCGAGAAAAGAACATTTCTGGTGAAATGTTGAGGGTGCCTCAGATACCATAAAGTTGTCATCAATACATTAATGTTATTTACATTTCTTTTGCTTGATTATTATTCCATCTGAACAAGGGGTAATTATTCTAGCAGAAATGTATTTCGATTCGGATGAGTTTATTGCACTGAATAGTCCCTCTCGTCTAAAGATTTAATGGAATCTCATTTTACATTGTAACAGATATCTGGTAGGAAATATTCTTAATACCTTGTAGTTTCCCTCTGAATTTAATTCAGTTTAATTTCCATTGTAATCAATATACCTCAAATGGACACTAACTTTGCAAACAATTTATGCTGATCTGATAGTACAGTGGAGGAAATAAGTATTTGATCCCTTGCTGATTTTGTAAGTTTGCCCACTGTCAAAGACATGAACAGTCTAGAATTTTTAGGCTAGGTTAATTTTACCAGTGAGAGATAGATTATATTTAAAAAAAAACTGAAAATCACATTGTCAAAATTATATATATTTATTTGCATTTTGCACAGAGAAATAAGTATTTGATCCCTTTGGCAAACAAGACTTAATACTTGGTGGCAAAACCCTTGTTGGCAAGGACAGCGGTCAGACTTTTTTTGTAGTTGATGATGAGGTTTGCACACATGTTAGATGGAATTTTGGCCCACTCCTCTTTGCAGATCATCTGTAAATCATTAAGATTTCGAGGCTGACGCTTGGCAACTCGGATCTTCAGCTCCCTTTATAAGTTTTCGATGGGATGAAGGTCTGGAGACTGGCTAGGCCACTCCATAACCTTAATGTGCTTCTTTTTGAGCCACTCCTTTGTTGCCTTGGCTGTATGTTTCGGGTCATTGTCGTGCTGGAAGACCCAGCCACGAGCCATTTTTAATGTCCTGGTGGAGGGAAGGAGGTTGTCACTCAGGATTTGACGGTACATGGCTCCATCCATTCTCCCATTGATGCGGTGAAATAGTCCTGTGCCCTTAGCAGAGAAACAACCCCAAAACATAATGTTTCCACCTCCATGCTTGACAGTGGGGACGGTGTTCTTTGGGTCATAGACAGCATTTCTCTTCCTCCAAACACGGCGAGTTGAGTTAATGCCAAAGAGCTCAATTTTAGTCTCATCTGACCACAGCACCTTCTCCCAATCACTCTCAGAATCATCCAGATGTTCATTTGCAAACTTCAGACGGGCCTGTACATGTGCCTTCTTGAGCAGGGGACCTTGCGGGCACTGCAGGATTTTAATCCATTACGGTGTAATGTGTTACCAATGGTTTTCTTGGTGACTGTGGTCCCAGCTGCCTTGAGATCATTAACAAGTTCCCCCGTGTAGTTTTCGGCTGAGCTCTCACCTTCCTCAGGATCAAGGATACCCCACGAGGTGAGATTTTGCATGGAGCCCCAGATCGATGTCGATTGACAGTCATTTTGAATGTCTTCCATTTTCTTACTATTGCACCAACAGTTGTCTCCTTCTCACCCAGCGTCTTACTTATGGTTTTGTAGCCCATTCCAGCCTTGTGCAGGTCTATGATCTTGTCCCTGACATCCTTAGAAAGCTCTTTGGTCTTGCCCATGTTGTAGAGGTTAGAGTCAGACTGATTAATTGAGTCTGTGGACAGGAGTCTTTTATACAGGTGACCATCTAAGACAGCTGTCTTTAATGCAGGCACCAAGTTGATTTGGAGCGTGTAACTGGTCTGGAGGAGGCTGAACTCTTAATGGTTGGTAGGGGATCAAATACTTATTTCTCTGTGCACAATGCAAATAAATATATATAATTTTGACAATGTGATTTTCTTTTTTTTTTTTTATATAATCTATCTCTTACTGGTAAAATTAACCTAGCCTAAAAATTCTAGACTGTTCATGTCTTTGACAGTGGGCAAACTTACAAAATCAGCAAGGGATCAAATACTTATTTCCTCCACTGTATATCTGATATAAAAAAACTTTCTTATTTACTTACTGTTAAAATTTTGTTATTTTAGTCATGCAAATTCAGTGTGAAGTTACTGCTACTAGGCTTCTCCCTTCCTGTAATATGCTGTCCACCTCCTGTTGTCAAGCATTGGGTGTCCCTGATTACAGATGGGCTGCAGAAGGTGTGTGTGGGGGGGGGGGGTGTCTCTTCACTGCCTGGCTATAACTTTCTATGGAGAGGGAAGGAAGGAGGAGGGACCAGAGAGAGAGTGTGACTAAGCAACACATGCTGCATGTAAGTTTATGGAAGAGAGAGGGGTGAGCATGGGGAGGAAGTAGGAGCAGAGAGAAACATACAGAGATACTGCTGGTAAGATGTAAATCTCACCCCAGTGCTGGATTCTCAGATACACTGCTCCTTACTGCTGTATAATCTCATCCATGCTACTGCTGCCTCCATATACGAGATAGATAGATAGATAGATAGAGGAGAGCAGGATTTTTCTCTACTATGTGAGCAGAGTATAGAAGACATGATAGTCGTTGGGCTTCGCCCACTAGCTTTGAGACTACTGAGAATTAGAGATAGGCAGAGGGGAACACTGCTAAATAATGCCATGTGCAAGTCAAATAATGGTCAAAAATAGTGTTATTGCTCATGTACACACATATTTCAGCTTATTCTGAAAAAGTTAGGTACGCTTTAATTAAGCTGGAGTAGTAAGCAGCTTTAGGATTGTTTTCTGCCATAAACCTGCACTAGTCAACTTGTAAAGTACAAGTATCACGCTGAAAAACATGATGTGATCTACAGTATATGGCTATGTTCACACGGGGTATTTTGCCGACTTTTTTGACGTAGAAACAGCGTTGCAAAACTCGGCAAAAACGGCCCGAGAACGCCTCCCATTGATTTCAATGGGAGGCGTCGGCGTCTTTTTCCCGCGAGCTGTAAAACTGCCTCGCGGGAAAAAGAAGCGACATGCCCTATCTTCGGGCGCTTCCGCCTCTGACCTCCCATTGACTTCAATGGGAGGCAGGAGAAAGCGTATTTCTCGCTGTTTTATGCCCGCGGCGCTCAATGGCCGCGGGCGAAAAACGGCGCGATAATTGCCGCGAAAATCGGCGTGCAGGGAGAGGAATATCTGCCTCAAAGTTCCAAACGGAATTTTGAGGCAGATATTCCTCCCCCAAAATACTCCGTGTGAACATAGCCTATAATAGGAATTTTCTGAATTACCAAAAACCTAGGAACACAACATTTGGTTTTTATTAAAATGTCTTGGTATGTGATTTTTATTCGATATTTAATATCCTTGTAGCACTCGAGAGCAATGACTTAAATTGGTAATCCCATATCCCATAGGCAAAGATCCATCTAGTTCAACCTATTATTCTGAAGTGTTGATACAAAGGAGGGAAGAATAACCCTCAGAAACCAATTTTCCTCATGAGAAAAAAAATCCTCATTTTAACTATGGCGATCAGGATGAAACCCCCCTGAAAAGGGGTTTCGTCACCACAGTCCCTTCATTCAGGTGATGGGTGGGGGTGCAGGGAGTCGGACCCCCACCGATCTGATATTGATGACCTACCCTAAGGATAGGCCATCAATATATAAGTCCCATAGAACCACTTTTATAACTTAACCCAGTTTAGTATAATTCGCAAATACTGGGATTTTACACTGTAAGCCCTCTACAAGGTAATCAATGAAATGACATAAAAAGCAGGCAACATTGTACATAATACAAACACAATCTGTATCTACTGTATATCAAACTATACCATATGTTTATGAGAAGACACAACATATATTGATACCCTATTAATAACTTTTACAAAGTTCAGACTTATAAAGACCAGGAAATTGCCCACTGTGGCCGCTTCCACTAACTGTGGTTAAAGGCAATAATAATAGAGACACTTTGGCTTTCACTGCTATGGGAGATATTGTGGCTGTCACTGCTGTGGTAAGTATTGACAATTAAAAGAAGAAAAAATTGCACTCCACAGCGTAGAACCTTAGTGTGGTGATTATGACCTGATGAAGGCTCCAGTGTAGAGCTGAAACGCGTTGTCCTCAATTCTCCAATAAAGACCATTACTAGAAGCTTGCCACTGTGATGTTTAATCAGCGCTACGTCTAACCTTAATTTTTATAACTTGCATGTGAGGTATTGTGGCTGTCACTGCTATGAGAGGTATTGTGTTTGTTACTGATATGAGAGGCACTATTGCTGTTATTGCTATCGGGTACTGTGTCTGCCACTGCTGTGGGGTCACTATGACAGCTACTGTTATGTTAAACCTTGGCTATCATTGTTATAGGGGTATTGTGGGTCTTACTGTTATGGGGCACTTTGTCTGTCACTGTTATTTGGGGTCAATGTGGCTGTCACTCTATTGGGGCCGCTTTAGCTGTCACTGCTATAGGGGTCATTATTGCTGCCACTCTTATGGTGGGCACTGTGGCTGTCACTGTTCTATTTTACACAATTTAAAGAAGCACGACACAGGGATTATCTCTTTGGTGCCCTCTGAATTTCGGTGTCATGCACCGACTCCTCACGAACTGCACTAGGTATAACACAGTGTATGTTTTACCCAAAGTACCCCTTTAAGTTTTATTGTGGCCCTTAGAAGTAGTACAATTTGAAATGCGGCTTTCATACCAGAAAAATTTGGACACCCCTGATTTAGTCTGCACAACCTTAATTTTATAACATCATATCAGTTCAAGTTTTGGGGTTTGTCTTAGTTAATAATCAACTGCCTAATAATGGCATATACAGTAACTATGTTCATAAACAATATATGACTTGCCAAAGCATCTGAATGCCATTATGCCTGAATAGCACACATGATGGCGCTATGCTTCCCTTTTCCAACAGGAACACACAGTGAGAAAAAACTTTTAAGCTTTTAATGTACAATTACCATGACAACATGACCAAATACATCGACAGAATGTATGATGGAATCAAGCATGCTATGTGTCATGTGCTGTGAGCAATGTGATTAAACGTCCGCATATGGGATCAGCATGCCTAGACGATACAACATAAAACCACATTGTAAATTTTCTCTCTGTGGTTTCACTATGAATGACTGGAAATCTAGAGGTGTGACCATAGAGATGAGGATCGCTGACAGAGGTTGGTTTTATGAATATCCTCATTGCCGATTATCTCCCAGTAGTCTCATATTCTGATGCCTCCGACTGTACAGGTGATGGAATGTTGTTTTGGTTGTCATTTTAACGATATGTATTATCCTTGATTATAGTTCCCGTGGCGGTGGGGCATGGCCATCTTAACAACATGGGTGTGGTTGATACCAATATGGATTTAAATATAAATATCATCAAATTATTTGTGATGATTTGATAGCGGCTTAAAAAATGCTCTGCATGGCCAAAATGTTGGCTTTTTCCTGTAATTCTCAATAAACGCTAAATTTTCGAGATATCCAGTGTTTCAATGAATGTGAATGTGTTTAATTAATAACCGCCTTTAGTTTTCTATCCTTGTGACATTTATTTACCCAATTAGACATTTTCCACCAGTCCATTCTAATTTAATGTACAAGCCTTTCATGTGGGTCAGTATTAAATGCTAAGCATAAAACATTCACAGCCACATCCAAGTCCAGTCTAGAACTCACCAAATTGTCAAGACCAAACATTTCACCTGCATTACTGGTTCCTTTGTAAGTACAGTAGAGAAGGTGTTTAATTAATAGGTTTTTTTCCTCATCCCCTTTACAATTCTTTCTAGATTATTTTTTAAAGGGTCAACAATTTTGGTTTTAATTTCTTTCACTAGATTATGGCACATTTCTGACATATTGCAACCACACTGTTCAAATGCATTTGACAATACTTAAAATGGTTGTCTAGGCATGGGGCGGTTTTTCATACTCATGACTTATCCACAGGATAGGTGATCAGTATAAGTTCGGTGGGGGTCCGACAACCCCAGACCCACACCAATCAGCTGTACTGGCTGCCTCCGGGCACCGGAAGTTATGCAGAGGTCTGCTCTGACCACTGTATAGCGGCCGTGCTGCAGTACTGCACCTCTGCTCCTATTCAAGTAAATAGGAGCAGAGCTGCAGTAACCTAGCACGGACGCTATACAGTTAGAGATGAGCGAACTTTTCAAAAGTTCAGTTCGGCTAGTTCGCCGAATTTCACAAAAAAAGTTCGATTCGGACCGAACTAGTTCGGACCGAACCTGTCACTTTCGTGCGCCGAGCATGCTACCGTCAAGGGTGCTGATAGAGTTAATGGGCTGCACTAACTCTTTCAGCAACCTTGACAGTACATGCTCGGCGCGCGGAAAATACAATTTTAATGTAATAAAAAAATAAAAATAATATGTTCGTACTTACTTTCCTCCTGTCCGGCCTCCAGCGATGACGTTTCATCCCTTTCGCCGCTGCAGCCAATCACAGGCTGTAGTGGCGGTCACGCACGTCAGGATGACGCTTCATCCCACGTGACTGCCTCTGCAGCCAATCACAGGCTGCAGCGGCGACATGGATGAAACGTCATCGCTGGAGGCCGGACAGGAGGAAAGTAAGTATGAACGTATTATTTTTATTTTTTTGGCATGTATGTATGTTGTCATGTATGTATGTATGTATGTATATATGTTGCCATGTATGTATGTATATATGTGCATGTATGTTTGCATGTGTGTTGCCATGTATGTATATATGTGCATGTTTGTATGTATATTTGCATGTATATATTTGCATGTATGTATGTATGTTTGCATGTGTGTATGTTTGCATGTATGTATGTATGTATGTTTGCATGTATGTATGTTGTCATGTATGTATATATGTATGTATATATGTGCATGTATGTTTGCATGTATGTTGGCATGTATGTATATATGTGCATGTGTGTATGTATATTTGCATGTATATATTTGTATGTTTGCATGAATGTATGTTTGCATGAATGTATGTTTGCACGTATGTATGTATGCATGTATGTTGTCATGCATGTATGTATGTATATATGTGCATGTATGTTTGCATGTTTGTATGTATATTTGCATGTATATATTTGCATGTATGTATGTATGTTTGCATTTATGTATGTTTGCATGAATGTATGTTTGCATGTATGTATGTATGTTGTCATGTATGTATATATGTGCATGTATGTTTGCATGTATGTTGGCATGTATGTATATATGTGCATGTCTGTATGTATATTTGCATGTATATATTTGTATGTATGTTTGCATGTATGTATGTTGTCATGTATGTATGTATGTTTGCATGTTTTTATTTTTGCATGTATGTTTGCATGTATGTTTATATATATGTGCATGTATGTAATTATGTTTGCATGTATTTATGTTTGTATGTATATTAAGATAACAGACTGAGAGCTACGTAATGGTAAGAGCAGCGTTCACAGCAGCACTGAATCTGCACGCTCATCTCCTGAAATACTCTGTGCTGCCTTAAACTCTGTGGACAGGTCAGGATCCTGTTTCTTTTAAATGCTGCACTGTAGCGTAGCCTTTTATAGTGGATCAAGCGGGTTCCCTAGCAGCATTTAAAAGAAACAGGATCCTGACCTGTCCACAGAGTTTAAGGCAGCACAGAGCATTTCAGGAGATGAGCGCGGCCGGCCACAGGCAGCCGGTCGTTTTTCCAAGCCGTGCTCCCATTATGCACACGACCGTAAAAACACCCGTTATTGCGGGTCGTAATTACGACCCGCAATAACGGGCTCATAGACTTCTGTTACCCACGGGTACCTTCCCGTTTTCTCACGGGAAGGTGCCCGTGCCGTTAAAAAAATAGAACATGTTCTATTTTTCTATTTTACGGGCCGTGCTGCTATAATTAGGGTATGTTCACACGACAGCGTCCGTAACGGCTGAAATTACGGGGATGTTTCCGCCTGAAAACATCCCCGCAATTTCAGCCGTAACGGCATGTGCAGGCGCTTGAACGCCGCGTCCATTACGGACGTAATTGGCGCTGCTATTCATTGGAGTCAATGAATAACGGTCCAATTATGGCCAAAGAAGTGACCTGTCACTTCTTTGACGCGGGCGTCTATTTACGCGCCGTCATTTGACAGCGGCGCGTAAATATACTCCTCGTGTGAACAGCCAAACGTCTGCCCATTGCTTTCAATGGGCAGATGTTTGTCAGCGCTATCGAGGCGCTATTTTCGTGCGTAAATTCGGGGCAAAAACGCCCGAATTACGTCCGTAATTAGTGCGTGTGAACAGTTCAGTTTTTGCCCCGAATTACGTCCGAAAATAGCGCCTCAATAGCGCTGACAAACATCTGCCCATTGAAAGCAATGGGCAGACGTTTGTCTGTTCACACGAGGCGTATATTTACGCGCCGCTGTCAAATGACGGCGCGTAAATAGACGCCCGCGTCAAAGAAGTGACCTGTCACTTCTTTGGCCGTAATTGGAGCCGTTATTCATTGACTCCAATGAATAGCAGCGCCAATTACGTCCGTAATGGACGCGGCGTTCAAGCGCCTGCACATGCCGTAACGGCTGAAATTACGGGGATGTTTTCAGGTGGAAACATCCCCGTAATTTCAGCCGTAACGGACGCTGTCATGTGAACATACCCTTATAATGACCGCACGGCTCGCAAAATCGGCCGGCTGCCCGTGGCCGGCCGTGCTCGTAATTACGAGTCGTAATTACGAGCACGGCCCGTAAAATAAAAAAATAGAACATGTTCTATCTTTTTAACGGCACGGACACCTTCCCGTGAGAAAACGGGAAGGTACCCGTGGCTAACAGAAGTCTATGGGCCCGCTATTTCGGGTCGTAATGACGACCCGTAATAACGGGTGTTTTTACGGTCGTGTGCATGAGGCCCCGTAATGACGGGTAGCTACATGTGTGCACCCGTCATTACGGCAGCGTTGCTAGGCGACGTCAGTAAATAGTCACTCTCCAGGGTGCTGAAAGAGTTAACTGATCGGCAGTAACTGTTTCAGCACCCTGGACAGTGACTACCGATCACAATATAGAGTACCTGTAAAAAAAAAAAGACGTTCATACTTACCGGGAACTCCCTGCTTCCTCCAGTGTGGTCTCCTGGCCGTTGCCTTGGTGACGCGTCCCTCGCGACATCCGGCCCGACATTCCTTGATGACGATGCAGCCCATGTGAGCGCTGCAGCCAATCACGGGCTGCAGAGGCCTCTGCAGCCAATCACAGACTGCAGAGACCTCTGCAGCCAATCACAGGCTGCCGCGTCAGAAAAGAAGGTCGGACTGGAGGAAGAAGAGGGACTCGTCACCAAGACAACGACCAGGTACGTATGAAATGCTTTTTATTTTATTTTTAATCAGCAGCCTCTTTTATCTATCAGTGATTGATGGCTGCCGATTTGTATAATATTTTTGACCGGGTTCAGTCAAAACGGGTTCGGCCGAACCCGGTGAAGTTCGGATTCGCTGCGAACCGAACTTTTCCGGAAGTTCGGACCGAACCCGGGTTCGGTTGTCCCGGTTCGCTCATCTCTATATACAGTGTTCGAAGTTATCTGCTTCCGGCACCGACCACTGCATAACTACCAGTGCTGAGGCAGCCGGAACAGCTTATTGGTTCGCGGTCCGGGTGTCGGACCCCCACCGAACATATACTGATCACCTATCCTGTGGATAGGTCATTATTATGAAAAACCTCACTCTGCCTATACAACCCCTTTAACATTTGAACATAGAACATATATCTGATCCATTAAATAGCTTGTGCTAATTCTGGCTATTCTGATCCTTCATGCCACACACAACCCCTTCAATTATTTTAGCATTTCAATGAAAGCACTTTCTTCTGAAGTCCTGCGCTAGAAAGGCCTCTTTTTAGGTCAAATATCAGGTGTTTTCCTATACGTAGGTTGGCTGAAGACTATGCAACGCTTCGGCTAATTAAAACTTGCGTCTGACAAGTCTGATCTCCTCAAATGTGTTTATATTCCTTCCTGAACCTTAGGACTGGGCACTCCAGGAATTTTGCGAACTGCTGTACATTGCTTTTATCAGGTGCCATATATGTGGAGCTTTTCTCCCTTAACAACAATGATTCCAAAGAGAATCGCTCTGTACATTCAACATCAGAGGGAGCATGACACAATTTTTGTTTATTTGGGTTCATACGAAATCGGGCAGAAAAAAACACCTCTATTAGAAACTGGAGACATATGGAAATACACCATGGGTGTCCTGTTACGGATCCATACAAAATTGAGCCATTATACAGCCGTATAAGTGAGGCCTAAGACATTGGGAATTACTTTTCTTATGGAAAAAAAAGAGATATGATTGAGACTTTTAAATATGTTAAGTATTATGTTATATTACTACAACACTTTCCATATGGAGTTGAACTCAAAACGAGAGGGCTCAATCTAAAACTAGAATCAACAAAGATCAAGAATAACATTAGAAAGTATTGTTCAACTAAGGAGTAGTAGTAGCACCTTGGAACAAGCTTGCTGTCGTGGCAGTGGAAAAATCAACAACAGTAAATGGTTTTAAACATGAATGAGAAGACGTAATTTCCTCCAAAACACACAACCTAATAATTTTTTAAAAAATACAATAAAAATGAATATAAAAAAAATAAAAAGGGCAGACTGGGTGGACTTTTTTTTTTTTCTTTCATCGATGGTCTATGTCTCTATGTACTATTGAAGATTTACTGCAGTTCTAAAGATCTCTAACACCCCTCACACATGACCGAGTTTGAGCCTTGAAAAACAGTCCGAGTGTCGGCTGCATTACCCGGCCCGACCGCGGTACAGGTGAAACGGACTCATTACATTATAGACATTTTATGATACTAGTCCCTGCGGAACTGCTGTTCCGTACTATATGATTTTGTTCAGTACGGAACAGCAGTTCCATGGGGAGGCAGAGACTCCTAGCATCATAAAATGTCTATGATGCCAGGAGTCCCGTCCACCTGTACCGCGGTCGGGCAGGGAAATCCAGCCAACACTTGGACCGTTTATTACGGCCCATAATCGGTCGTATGCAAGGGGTGTTAGAGTATGAAGAATTGTAAACCTCCACCTCAGAAACATATCTGGGCTAAAAAAAATCTTGTATACTAAGTGTGATTTATTTGCGTATCCATGAATGAAAAAGGTTCTACAGGATTAGGGAAATATGGCTGCTTTCTTCCAAAAACGGCACCATACCTGTCCAATAGATTGTATGTGGTGTTTTAACTCTGCCCAATTCACTTCAATGGAGTTGAGCTGCAATACCAGATACAACACACAAACAGGTGAGGCACTGTTTCTAGAAGAAAACAGACACATTTTTTTGAATCCTGAACAACCACTTTAACCCCTTCAGGACCAAGCTCATTTTGGCCTTCAGGACCAGACCCATTTTTTCAAATCTGACATATTTCACTTTATGTGGTAATAACTCCGGAACGCTTTTACCTATCAAAGTGATTCTGAGATTGTTTTCTCGTGACACATTGGACTTTATGATAGTGGAAAAATGTGGTCGATAAATTCAATATTTACCAGTGAAAAACACCAAAATTTGGTGAAAAATTGCAAAAATTTGCATTTTTCTAAATGTAAATGTATCTGCTTGTAAGACAGGCAGTTATACCACACAAAATTGTTGCTAATTAACATCCCCCATATGTCTACTTTAGATTGGCATCGTTTTTTGAACATCCTTTTATTTTTCTAGGACGTTACAAGGCTTAGAACTTTAGCAGCAATTTCTCACATTTTCAAGAAAATTTCAAAAGGCTATTTTTACAGGGGCCAGTTCAGTTGTGAAGCGGCTTTTAGGGCCTTATATATTAGAAACCGCCAAAAAGTCACCCCATTTTAAAATCTTCACCCCTCAAAGTATTCAAAACAGCATTTAGAAAGTTTCTTAACCCTTTAAACGTTTCACAGGAATTAAAGCAACGTAGAGGTGAAATTTTCAAATTTCATTTTTTTTTTGCAGAAATTCATTTTTATTCTATTTTTTTTGTAACACAGAAGTTTTTACCAGAGAAATGCAACTCAATATTTATTGCCCAGATTCTGCAGTTTTTAGAAATATCCCACATGTGGCCCTAGTGTGGTAATGGACTGAAGCACCGGCCTCAGAAGCAAAGGAGCACCCAGTGGATTTTGGGCCTCCTTTTTATTAGAAAATATTTTAGGCTCCATGTCAGGTTTCAAGGGCTCTTTCGGTGCCAAAACAGTGGAAATCCACCAAAAGTGACCCCATTTTGGAAACTACACCCCTTGAGGAAATTATCTAGGGGTATAGTGAGCATTTTGACCCCGCAGGTTTTTTGCAGAAATTATTGGAAGTAGGCCGTGAAAATAAAAATCGTCATTCTTTCAAAGATTATGTAGGTTTAGCTAATTTTTTCTAATTTCCACGAGGACTAAAGGAGAAAAAGCACCACAACATTTGTAAAGCAATTTCTCCCGAGTAAAACAATACCCCACATGTGGTTATAAACGGATGTTTGGACACACGGCGGAGCTTAGAAGGGAAAGAGCGCCATTTGGCTTTTGGAGCTCAAATTTAGCAGGAATGGTTTGTGGAGGCCATGTCACATTTACAAAGCCCCTGAGGTACCAAAACAGTGAAAACGCCAAAAAAGTGACTCCATTGAGAAAACTACACCCCTTGAGGAATCCATCTAGGGGTGTAGTGAGCATTTTGCCCCCACAGGTGTTTCATAGATTTTATTAGAATTGGGCAGTGAAAATAAAAAAAATCCTTTTTCTTCAATAAGACGTAGCTTTAGCTCCAAATTTTTAATTTTCTCAACAAATAAAGGAAAAAAAGAACCCCAACGCTTGTAAAGCAACTTCTCTGGAGTACGGCAATACCCCACACGTGGTCGTAAAATGCTGTTTGGGCACACGGCAGGGCTCAGAAGGGAAGGAGCGCCATTTGCTTTTGGTGTACAGATTTTGCTGCATTTGGTTTCTGGTCGCTATGTTGCATTTGCAAAGTCCATGTGGGACCAAAACAGTGGATCCCCCCCAGAAGTGACGCCATTTTGGAAACAACACCCTCAAGGTATTCACCTAGGGGTGTAGTGAGCATGTTAACCCCACAGGTGTTTTGCAGAAATTCGTGTGCACACGATGTGGGAGAATGAAAATGGGAATTTTTCCTTAGATACGCCAATATGTGGTGCCCGGCTTGTGCCACCATAACAAGACAGCTCTCAATTATTATGCGGTGTTTCCCTGTTTTAGAATCACCCTACATGTGGCCCTAATCTTTTGCCTGGACATTCGACAGGGCTCAGGAGTGAAAGAGTACCATGTAAAATTGAGGCCTAATTTGGCGACTTATAAAGTATTGGTTCACAATTGCAGAGGCTTTGATGTGAAATAATAAAAGAAACCCCTGAGAAGTGACCCCATTTTGGAAACTGCACCCCTCAAGGCATTTATTAAGAGGTGTAGTGAGCATTTTCACCCCACGTGTCTTTTCCATAAATGATTGCGCTGCGGAAGGTACAAATTAAATAGTTTCCCTAGATATGCCAATTCAGTGTCAAATGTCATGCCCAGCTTGTGCCACTTTTTTTTTTATATACACCGTTCACCGTACGTTATAAACTACATGTTACCTTTATTCTGCGGGTCAGTACGATTCCGGCGATACCAAATTTATAGAACTTTTTTATAACTTTTTGCACAATAAAATTACTTTTGGAAAGAGAATGTATTTTTTCTGTCGCCAAGTTGTGAGAGCCATAACTTTTACATTTTTTCGTCGATGGAGCTGTGTGAGGGCTTGTTTTTTTTGCGAGACGAGGTATAGATTTTATCGGTACCATTTTTGGATACATGCAACTTTTTGATCACTTTTTATTTCAATTTTTGGAAGACAGTGACCAAAAAAACAGTAATTATGGCAGTGTTTTTGAGTTTTTTTTTTACGGCGTTCACTGTGCGGAATAAATAACATAATATTTTTATAGTTCAGGTCGTTACGATCGCTGCGATACCAAATATGTATGGCTTTATTATTTTTTTCAATAATAAATGACTTATAAGGGAAAAAGGGCGATTGTGTGTTGTGTTATTATTTGAAACTTTTATTGTATGTTTTCCAACTTTTATTTTTACTTTTTTTACACTTTTTTTTACACTTTTCTTTAGTCCCACTAGGGGACTTGAATGTCCAACTATTTGTTTGATGTTCTAATACATTGCACTACCTATGTAGTGCAATGTATTGGAACTGTCAGTTGTTCACTGACAGCAAGCCGATTAGGCTCCGCCTCTGGGCGGGGCCTAATCAGCTTACGTAATGGCAGACAGGAGTCCATTGTTAGGGCTCCTGTTGCCATGGTAGCAGTCGCCAGCCTTGCCATCGCATGGCAAGGCTGCCGATTTTCTACAAACCTCTAGGATGCAGCGATCACAATGGATCGCTGCATCGAAGGGGTTAATGCCAGGAATCGGAGCTAGCTCCGGTTCCTGGCGATAGATCGGGGTGTCCGCTGTAACATACAGCGGACACCCACTGCTGATGACGCCGGCTCAGCTTCTGAGCCGGAAGCTGAGCCGGCGCCATCTTGCCGATGTTACCGGAAGCCTCCTGGGCCCCGCCGACGACGGGGCATAGGAGGATTCCGTTACAGGCTGATCGGGAGGTAAGCATTAGCCCTCCGATCACCTTTGCAGCCACCGGCAACCCAGCGATCACGTTGCTGGGGTGCCGGTGGCTATAAACTCCTCACATGCTGCGATCTCTATTGAACGCAGCATGTGAGGGGTTAATCGGTCGGATCGGAGGCTAGCTCCGGTCCTGGCCGATACCTTAGGGTGCCAGCTGTAACATACAGCTGTCACCCGGTGGTGATGTCGCTGGCTCAGCTCCTGAGCCAGCTTCATCTCCATGGCGTATATTTACGTGAAAAGGCGGTAAGCCACCGATTTTAATGACGTATATATACGTGATCCGGCGGGAAGGGGTTAAGTGGATATACAGTTTCTTTTCTATTTTTGAGATTTTGCTACACAAAATGCCAGTGTTTGTCTTATTACGGGACCTTAGGATATTTTGTTTGATTTGTCCAGCATTTACTAAATACAGTAGAATCTATAGATGACTGTCTGGAGTTCCCACACTGCGTTGGTTTCCCCATGCTCCAAACTTATAGGCCAAACAGGAGATTTTCTCCTCTTACATCAGCCCCTTTCTCCAGTTGAACTAACATCAATCTAATTATTGAACACACACACACACACACACACACACACACACACACACACACACACACATGCACACACACAACCCCACCCAAATTTCATAGTTACATAGTTATGCAAATTGGGAAGAAAAAGCTGCTCCTCTGAACGGGCGCTGAGGTGTGAATTGTACTAGTATCCTCACAAAATCGTGAGGGTTTGTTTCAACGATTTTATTCGATATGCTGTTACCACATCAAAATGTAAATCCACACTGAGATATTACCAATGGAATTAGGAGAGTGTGAAATGGAAATCATAATTACAATATGAGGTTTGAAAGCCATTAAACATTCATTTTCAGGTCTCCAAGGATCACCAGAGGAGCGCCATTTTCTGTCTTTTTTATCCCCCTTTTTTTCTCAAGAATAGTTACATAGTTAGTATGGTTGAAAAAATACATATGTCCATCAAGTTCAACCAGGGGATGGGAAAAAGGAAAGGGATGAAACAAAAATTCTACACATTGACAGACATAGGAGCTAATATGTTTTTGTTCTAGGAAATTATCTGAGCCTTTTATAAAGCCATCTACTGTCCCTGCTGTGACCAGCTCCTGCGGTGACTATTCCATAGATTCACAGTTCTCACGGTAAAGAAGCCTTGTCACCTCTGCAGATTGAACCTTTACTTGTCCTCTAGAGAGAAGGAATTCCACCTTGTCTTTTGAGGGGAAGCCAATTAAATTATCAGTATTAAAACAGAAATTGTAGTTTTACTGTTCAGACGGTTCTGAAAATCAGTCCAAAGTACTTTTCGGATGATACACACTCCCCCAGCCCATATGCAATAGATAATCCGCAATCCCACTCATGTGCACTCGGCTCACCTGAGCCCTAAAGTTCCACGGGAGGAATATCGGTCTCCCAACACTGATTTTCCAGACAGAACGGGAACCTATATCTTCATTGTATGAAAAAGATATATAGTGCAGCACCTTTGGGACTGATTTCACTCCACGCTATTTTATTCCATACAGGTTTCAAAAGAGATTCAAACGTATCAAATAGTAAAATCATGCGGCACTCCAAACACTCTTGCAAGAGTTGGGGGCAAGAGTGTATGGCGTGCCGCATGTTTTTACTATAAAAAAAACTGTATGTGTGTGTGTACGTACGTGGTGTTTCTTTTTTTTTTTTTTTTTACAGTGTAAGGTGCTATATTTTCAAAGGCACAGTAGGTGCTGTTATATTCAGATGCACAGTGTGTATATAAAACTGAGCTTGGGTATAGTGTTGTATTTATGTACTCAGCTTGGGCCTGATGCTGTATTTATGTACTGAACTTGGCACTAGTGCTGTATTTATGAACTGAGCTTAGTTCTGGTGCTGTATATTTGTACTGGGTTTGGTTATGGTGCCGTATAAATGTCTTGAGCTTGGTTCTGTTGCTGTATTTATGTACTGAGCTTGGTTCAGGTGCTGTATTTATGTACTGAGTGTCACGTTCTGTCAGTATTTTGGACTCACTGGGCCATACCGCCTTGACGGTATGGCAGCTGGCCAACAGGATACAAGTCAAAGTCTATAGTTCATATAGGTGTACCTCTGGTAACTTCAGACAGTAGCAGGATAGGCTCGGATGGGACCTTGGCAGCAGGCAGACACCAGGCGTGATGTAACAAGACAGGCGTAGTTTACAGCACAACACGACTCCAACTCTAAATGGCACTGGAACAAGATAGCACCGGATACAGGTAGCAGGAATGGGAACACTGAAACTGGAAAACACTCAAGGGACCATTTTCAAAGACAGACACGGGTAGGTACAAACAACGCTCAGGCAATGCCGGAAGGGGCAGGACCCTTCTTATAGTCCATTGTGATCTGGGAGCAATCAGTCAAATCTAAAACATGTGTGTGCTCTTGCTCATTGAGGCCAGGAATGAGCTTGAGTGCGCACCTAGTGGTCACTGCAGGACAGGATGGCCGCATATGCTGGCATCTCTGGGGAGGAAGAAGTCTGCAGAAAGATAGGAGTTTGCGGTCTCCGGCCGCGGACGTTACACTGAGCGTGGTTCTGGTGCTGTATATATATACTGAGCTCAGTTCTGGTGCTGTGTATATGAACTGAGATTAGTTCTGGTACTGTATATATGTACTGAACTGGGTTCTGGTTCTGTATTTATGTACTGAGCTTAGTTCTGGAGCTATATATATATATATATATATATATATATATTTATATACATATATATATATATATATATATATATATATATATATATATTTACTGATCTTGGTCCTTGGGCTATATTTATGTACTAATCTTGGTTCTCGTGTTGTATATATGTACTGAGCTTTATTCTGGTAATGTATTTATGTGCTGAGCTTTGTTCTGGTGCTGAATTTATGTACTGAGCTTTGTTCTGGTAAAGTATATATGTGCTTGATCTTTGTTCTGTATTTATATACTGAGCTTTGTTCTGGTACTGTATGTATGAACTTCGCATTTGGTTCTGGTGCTGTGTTTATGTCTTGAGCTTGGTTCTGTTGTTGAATCTGTACAATTAACTATTTTATTCAGGGGAGGAGGCTGCATGCTTCCCATCAAAATATGTAAACCACGATGGAACCTGACAGACCTCATCATTAGTCAATGGGGTCTGACAGGCAGCAGTGGTATCTGTCATAGGACGGATACAGCAGGGCATTGTAGCTTCTGTTATAAACAGAACCCACAAAAGTAGTGTGAACAAAGCCTTACATTGTATTGGTGATGTTAGGATCACTATGCTTTACTATGTTTACATTTATCCACTGTCCTCTGCGGTTAGAAGGTCTTTGCGTCAGATGTTGTATTTTGACAAGAAAACGTTTCACATGTCCAGCAAAATGAGACACGTAGTGTGCAGAGGACAGCGATAAATGTTACCACAGCTACACAGAACACTTACCCTCTCCCAATTCCTTTTTACCTCCAGGTGCTTACTTCAGTCAACAGAAAAGCTAGAATCGGCCATGCTTAGCACACTCTGGTCTCTAGGGGAGGGGGCTGTACACCATCATTTCCTGGAGACTGTAATAACTATGGTATTTCTCTTTAATAAATTATTTTTTTAAATGTATTCATTAATATTTATTGCAGCTGCCATAAAGCACACACCCTGCTGCACTATCTATACAAGCAATACAGCGAGGAAGTGTGTGTCTCCAATATGGCCACCCCCATGGAAGTTTTTAAGAGTAAATGATAAATAGCTACAACATTTAAAAAAAAGAACCCATTATTTCTCTTCTACATACCTAACTATAATTACTTAAACCTTACTGATGCAAGGCTCAACTAAACTGTGGCACACTTTATTCAGGTTTATGTTTGACCACCCACTGTCTTTTGATGGCGGGAGGTGCAGGTCCTCATTCTGCAGCGACGTTTTTAAGCGTTGTTACAATAGAGGGGAGTGAGCGCTTCACTGTGCGCTTTTTCTCTAAGAAAGAGATGTTACTAATATCTCCTTTTCTTAGAGCCGCCTCCTGCACTACGGCTGGGATAAAAAAAAACTACAATTCAAAGAAAACCTATGAACGCCTCAGTCTGTGACTGCAGCCTGATCAAATGGCACTCCCAGTGACCCGATTGGAAACTGGGGGAACCACTCCGCGGGTCAGCCCTGGGTCATAGAAAGGATCCTAGGGCTGTCTCTTCAGTAAGCATGCTATGAGGGCACACTAAGTGTTGCCCTAACAACAGCCTGTGTCATAGTGACACAGAAAATAATGTACTAGCATATAGGAGTAGGCAAATACATGAAAAAAATGTAATTAAGTTGAAAATCAGTATTCGCTTTAAGAAAAAAATGTATACAAAATGTAATAATTTTTTTTTAAAAAAATGTCCTTAAAAAAGTGATTATTTTGTAAAAAAAATATATATTTCATTGCACATATATTGCATAAAAACAAAAAAATGACACTTATTAGGTACCCACACAACTGTAATAATCTGAATAATTTATTTAGCCGGTTATTTATTGTGAAACTTAAACTGTAAATTTTTTTTTAGGTAAATGCCAAAATATCATGGCTCAAAAAAAAATTATATAGATGACAAAAAGTTAAATTTCTCCCACATAAAACAAGGCCTAATACAGTCATTTCATTAAAAAAAATATATATATATATTTATGACTGCTAAAATGCGGAGAGGAAAAATTGAAAACATTTAATTGGACAATAAGACCCAAACATGCTTGGACATTAAAAAAAATTAATGTTGTCAACAAAAAGCTAAATTGCTCCAAAATTCCATTTTCTATGTATAAACTCTAATCTGACACTGTATAATGGATAACTTACATATGTAAAGTTTAAGAGATAAACTATGGAGAAATGGAAACAATTCCTTAATGAGTTTCCGTCACCACTGGTATGTTTCCAAACTGTTCAGACTGTCAGATAAGAAAATTAGTGAGCTGTCTTATAGCTTGATGCTTCTAATGTTTCTTTTGCAAAATGTCAAACTACTAAGGCTATGTTCACATCTCTGCTAGGTCTCCGTTACAATATTCCGTCCGAGCTTTCCATTGGAACAGAGCCCTAACTACGCTATCGATTCCATCAAAACGACGGAACCCTTGCACAACGGAGATAAACGGAAACCATTGAAATCAATGGTGATGGAAATGTAAACCTTTGGTTTCCGTTAGTGTCAGTCATGGTCCCGTTCCGACGGAAAGCTCAGGCTTCGTTCACATCTGCATCAGGGTTCCGTTCATGGGTTCCATCAGACCTTTCTGTCAGGGGAAAACCATAGCTTTCCGATTGCATTACCATTGATTTCAATGGTAACGCTTCCGTTGCTAATGGTTTCCAATTGGCTCCGTTCAGTACGGTTTCCATTTTTTCGGCGGAATCAATAGCGTAGTCAACTTTGCTATTGATTCCTTCCAAACGACGGAACCCTTGCACAATAGAGACAAACGGAAACCAGTGGCACCGGATCCGTCACCATTGAAATAATTATCCCGTTCTGATGGAAAGCTCAGACAGAATGTCGGAATGGAGCCCTGACGCAGATGTGAATGAAGTCTTAGATTGTATATTCTCAAAAGGTTTCCTCCACAATCTAAAACTTACTGATGGGCTAAATGACTTACTATCAAGCTGACACTAGAGATAGGGATGGTTGTGAGTAGAGATGAGCGAACTTATCAAAAGTTCGGTTCGGCTAGTTCGCCGAATTTCACAAAAAAGTTCGATTCGGACCGAACTAGTTCGGACCGAACCTGTCACTTACGTGCGCCGAGCATGCTACTGTCTCGGGTGCTGATAGAGTTAATGGGCTGCACTAACTCTTTCAGCAACCTTGACAGTACATGCTCGGCGCGCGGAAAATACCATTTAAATGTAATAAAAAAATAAAAATTATACGTTCGTACTTACTTTCCTCCTGTCCGGCCTCCAGCGATGACGTTTCATCCCTTTCGCCGCTGCAGCCAATCACAGGCTGTAGTGGCGGTCACGCACGTCAGGATGACGCTTCATCCCACGTGACCGCCTCTGCAGCCAATCACAGGCTGCAGCGGCGACATGAATGAAACGTCATCGCTGGAGGCCGGACAGGAGGAAAGTAAGTATGAACGTATTATTATTATTTTTTGGCATGTATGTATGTTGGCATGTATGTATGTATGTATATCTGTGCATGTATGTTTGCATGTATGTTGGCATGTATGTATATATGTGCATGTTTGTATGTATATTTGCATGTATATATTTGCATGTATGTTTGCATGTATGTATTTTTGCATGTATGTTGTCATGTATGTATATATGTGCATGTGTGTATGTATGTATGTATGTTTGCATGTATGTTTGCATGAATGTATGTTTGCATGTATGTATGCATGTTTGTATGTATATTTGCATGTGTGTATATATATATATGTATGTATGTATGTTGTCATGTATGTATGTATGTATATATGTGCATGTATGTTGGCATGTATGTATATATGTGCATGTGTGTATGTATGTATATTTGCATGTATGTATGTTGTCATGTATGTATGTATATATGTGCATGTATGTTTGCATGTATGTTGGCATGTATGTATACATGTGCATGTTTGTATGTATATTTGCATGTATATATGTTTGCATGTGTGTATGTATGTTTGCATGTATGTATGTTTGCATGTATGTATGTTGTCATGTATGTTTGTATGTATGTTGTCATGTATGTATGTATATATGTGCATGTATGTATGTTTGCATGTTTTTATTTTTGCATGTATGTTTGCATGTATGTTTATATATATATATGTGCATGTATGTAATTATGTTTGCATGTATTTATGTTTGCATGTATATTTGTGCATGCTTGTATATATGTATTATGTATCTTTGCATGTTTGTTTGTATGTATGTTTTCATGTGTGTGTGTGTATGCATGTATGTATGATAGTTTGCATGTATATATGTGTGTATGTTTGCATGTATGTATATTTGCATGTATATATGTGCATGCTTGTATATATGTATGTATGTATGTTTGTATATATGTATGTATATTTGTATATATGTATGTATGGCCATGTATGATACTGTCTGCTGGCGCCCTGTATCTAAGTCAACTTCACGGCAGGCTTCTATACATGGTATAACAGTCAGTATCACACATTAAACTGAATCTAAGCCTACGACATGTTTTATTTCATTATTTTATTTTTTTACAGGTTTGGTGTTTGGACTACGTCGGTTTCGAGGACTACTTCGATGACGGTTTTTTTTCTACAATAAAATGGTTAATGAGGGTTGTGTTGGGGGTGCTTTATTTCAATAAAATATTTTATCTATATCTTTGTCTTTTTCTTTTCAAATTTTATTATTACCACTTTAGTAATGGCCGCTGTCTGAGTGACAACATCCATTACTAAGGCGAGGCTTAGTGTTAGCCAGTGCAGAGGCTAACACTAACCACCATTATTACCCCGGTACCCAAAACCACCAGGGGTGCCGGGAAGAGCCAGGTACGATCCAGTACCCGACCATCTGTTGTGATGGTCGGGCCCTGGGGCGGCCGCAGGCTGGCATTATGAGGCTGGGAAGGGCCAAAAACAGTGGACCTTCCCACCCTTGTAATGCTAGGCTGCTGCTGCTGTGTTGTATCTGGCTGGTTATAAAAGTGGGGGGGACCCCACGTCATTTTTTTAAATTATTTATTTATTTACATTTTTTTTTTTAAAAAGACATGGGGTTCCACCCAATTTATCATAACCAGCCACATACAACACAGTGTTATTAGCCTGGGAATGGACAAAACCAGTGGCCCTTCCCACCCATGTAATGCCAGACTGCTGCGGCCTTGTATATGGCTGGTTATTAAAAATGTGGGGGACCCGTCTATTGCTAAATTTGTTAAATTCCAAAAAAAAAACGACGTGGGGGTCCCCCCCATTTTTATAACCAGCCCGATACAACACAGCAGCAGCAGCCTAGCATTACAAGGGTGGGAAGGTCCACTGATTTTGGCCCTTCCCAGCCTCATAATACCAGCCTACGGCCGCCCCAGTACCCGACCATCACAACAGATGGTCGGGTACTGGATCGTACCAAGCTCTTCCCGGCACCCCTGGTGGTGGTGGGTACCGGGGTAATAATGGGTGGTTAGTGCTAGCCTCTGCACCGGCTAACACTAAGTACCGCCTTAATAATGGACGCTGTCAATCAGCCAACTGCCATTATCTAGGCACTAATAAAGTTTGAAAAAAAAACACAAAGACAATTCTTTTTTATTGAAATAAGAAATCCCCAACAAAACCCTCGTTAACCATTTTATTAAAATTTGAAAAAACGCAGATCTACGCAGTAGTCCAACGAATCGTAGATGTAGTCCAATCGGTACATCAAAATCTGCAACAACATAAAAAAACAGTTATCAATGTGAACAATACCAATACTTCTACTCACCTACACACATATATACACGCACACACAAACAAACAACCATACACAGACACACATATATACACAAACACAACAAGATATACACACACACATAAACAGACAAACACATATACACGAACTCACACATATCCAAACACACACACACACACACACAGTTATACACACATACACGAACACATATACACAAACACATATACAAACAAAAACACACATACCCAAACACACATATACACAAACACATATACACAAACACACCCATATATACACACAAACACACACCCATATACACACATATACACATATACAAAAACACACACAAACATCTACACACAAACATATACACAAATACACCCATATATACACAAACATATACACAAAACACATATACACAAACACACCCATATATACACACACACACATATAAAAACAAAAACAGACAAAGTCACATACCCAAACACACATATATACACAAACACACACATACACAAACACGGTTTCTTTTAAATGCTGCTGGGGAACCCGCTCGATCCACTATATAAGGCTGCGCTACAGTGCAGCATTTAAAAGAAACAGGATCCTGACCTGTCCATAGAGTTTAAGGCAGCACAGAGTATTTCAGGAGATGAGCGTGCAGATTCAGTGCTGCTGCGAACTCTGCTCTTACCATTACGTAGCTCTCAGTCTGTTACCTCTCCTCCACTCCTGTCCTCCAGAACACCTTCACATGATTGGCAAGTCACCACGTAATGGTAAGAGCAGAGTTCACAGCAGCACAGAGTATTTCAGGAGATGAGCGTGCGGATCTTGTGCGGGGTGGTGACTTGCCAATCATGTGAAGGTGTTATTGAGGACAGGAGTGGAGGAGAGGTAACAGACTGAGCTACGTAATGGTAAGAGCAGAGTTCACAGCAGCACTGAATCTGCACGCTCCTCTCCTGAAATACTCTGTGCTGCTGTGAACTCTGTTCTTACCATTACGTAGCTCAGTCTGTTACATCTCCTCCACTCCTGTCCTCTATAACACGTTCACATGATTGGCAAGTCACCACCACGCACAAGATCCGCACGCTCATCTCCTGAAATACTCTGTGCTGCTGTGAACTCTGCTCTTACCATTACGTGGTGACTTGGCAATCATGTGAAGGTGTTCTTGAGGACAGGAGTGGAGGAGAGATAACAGACTGAGAGCTACGTAATGGTAAGAGCAGAGTTCACAACAGCACTGAATCTGCACGCTCATCTCCTGAAATACTCTGTGCTGCCTTAAACTCTGTGGACAGGTCAGGATCCTGTTTCTTTTAAATGCTGCACTGTAGCGTAGCCTTATATAGTGGATCGAGCGGGTTCCCTAGCAGCATTTAAAAGAAACAGGATCCTGACCTGTCCACAGAGTTTAAGGCAGCACAGAGTATTTCAGGAGATGAGCACGGGCAGCCGTTCGTTTTTCCGAGCCGTGCTCCCATCATGCACACGACCGTAAAAACACCCGTTATTGCGGGTCGTAATTACGACCCGCAATAACGGGCTCATAGACTTCTGTTACCCACGGGTACCTTTCCGTATTCTCACGGGAAGGTGCCCGTGCCGTTAAAAAAATAGAACATGTTCTATTTTTCTATTTTACGGGCCGTGCTGCTATAATTATAATGACAGCACGGTTCGCAAAAGCGGCCGGCTGCCCGTGGCCGGCCGGCCGTGCTCGTAGTTACGAGTCGTAATTACGAGCACGGCCCGTAAAATAAAAAAATAGAACATGTTCTATCTTTTTAACGGCACGGGCACCTTCCCGTGAGAAAACGGGAAGGTACCCGTGGCTAACAGAAGTCTATGGGCCCGCTATTTCGGGTCGTAATTACGACCCGTGATAACGGGTGTTTTTATGGTCGTGTGCATGAGGCCCCGTAATGACGGGTGGCTACATGTGTGCACCCGTCATTACGGCAGCGTTGCTAGGTGACGTCAGTAAGGGTATGTGCACACACACTAATTACGTCCGTAATTGACGGACGTATTTCGGCCGCAAGTACCGGACCGAACACCCTGCAGGGAGCCGGGCTCCTAGCATCATATTTATGTACGATGCTAGGAGTCCCTGCCTCTCCGTGGAACTACTGTCCCGTACTGAAAACATGATTACAGTACGGGACAGTTGTCCTGCAGAGAGGCAGGGACTCCTAGCATCGTACATAAGTATGATGCTAGGAGCCCGGCTCCCTGCACTGTGTTCGGTCCGGTACTTGCGGCCGAAATACGTCCGTCATTTACGGACGTAATTAGTGTGTGTGCACATACACTAAATAGTCACTGTTCAGGGTGCTGAAAGAGTTAACTGATCGGCAGTAACTGTTTCAGTACCCTGGACAGTGACTACCGATCACAGTACCTGTAAAAAAAAAGACGTTCATACTTACCGAGAACTTTCTGCTTCCTCCAGTCCGGTCTCCTGGCCGTTGCCTTGGTGACGCGTCCCTCTCGACATCCGGCCCGACATTCCTTGATGACGATGCAGCCTTGTGAGCGCTGCAGCCAATCACAGGCTGCCGCGGCCTCTGCAGCCAATCACAGGCTGCAGAGGCCTCTGCAGCCAATCACAGGCTGCCGCGTCAGAAAAGGTCGGACTGGAGGAAGAAGAGGGACTCGTCAACAAGACAACGACCGGGTACGTATGAAATGCTTTTTATTTTATTTTTAATCAGCAGCCTCTTTTCTCTATCAGTGATTGATAGAGATAAGTGGCTGCCGATTTGTATAATGTTTTTGACCGGGTTCGGTCAAAACGGGTTCGGCCGAACCCGGTGAAGTTCGGATTCGCTGCGAACCGAACTTTACCGGAAGTTCGGACCGAAACCGGGTTCGGTTGTCCCGGTTCGCTCATCTCTAGTTGTGAGTGATGATTATTATTATTGTACAGCACTGCGGAATAGGTCGGTATTAAGTAACACTAAATAAATAAACTAGTCCTATGTTGCAATGCTTTATTGTTGATATCACTATTCCTATACCATATCTAATATTAAAACAATGATGTTTTCAAAAAACAACTACTTTCCTTAAGACTGGAACTGTCCATTACATTTCCATTTTCTTACAGAAAAACACATTGATATGCAACACTGTACATGCTTTATACAAAGTTTTAATATGTTATAAATATTAATGCCGGAACTAAGTGCACAGTGCCTAGTTTTGGTGACACTTCATTTATTACTATGACCTTTAAGGAGACCTTAACAATATGGCTTAGTTTAATCTCTAAAAATGACTGAGTAGCAAGATAGAATCAAAGAATTCTCGATGTTCAGCAAGAATACCAAGACTGCTATAATGAACTCAATGTGGAACAGATTTATATGTCACAGAAATCAAATTGTTATTCTAGACATACTAACAGATTGTATCCATATTTTTGTAATATGACCATTAGCTGGTAAGACAAAGCCATGCTCATATTTTGTACTTGTTGCACACATACAACAAATACATTATATTGCAGACATAGTTTTTCAATAAACATTAGCTAAACATCTAATTTTTTTTATTACGACTTCTGTACAATGCACAATACCAAACAGACATACATCTGAAGGGTGTGAAGTGTTGTGTGCTTTGCACAATCCTGTTTGTTAGAAGGGTATCCTAATAATAAGATGACATAGTGTCCTACTGTTGAAATTCCCAGCAATCAGCAGTAAGCTCTATGGGAGACTAAAAGCAAGTGTTCAATTCTCCTACAGCGCCACTACAGGAGAAATGAAGCATTACACAACATTGAAACCAATAGATTGTCCATGTAATGCACAGACTTGCCAGGTCCTCCAGAGCGGGAGACGCTCTTAGTAGCCACTCTACACTCTGGCTAATAGATTTGGGCCCTGATCAGGGGACACCCTATTAGCCCAAAATTCCCTAATAAGGTGTTTGAAATTTAGTTTTTGAGTCAGATAACCCTTTTTTTCTAGAGAATTTATGCTGAGACGTTTATTTTGGGTGAGAGAATCAGAAGAGTAATTGATGACCATTGCCCTATTTTTACAGATGGCAATGAACTGTTCTGTTTTATGAGAAAGGACACGGTTATGATTCCCAAAGCTTAAAGAAATAACTGGAAGTAACAAGTTCCTGGTTTCTTTTTTTTAAGCTCTTTATTTAAATACCTTGTTTCCAAACTAGTTAAACCGTCAAGTTATTGCAGATGTTGATAGTACATACAATGTCACGGTACTAAAGGGCCGAAGGGTAAAACGGAGACTTAAACAGCAAAATGAAATTACAGTCCTGCTGCGGGAATGGTGAATGAATTACATTTGATGTAGAGGAGTTTACGTAGAGGTCAGCACAATTTACCCTTTTCTTAGTAGGTAGGAGAAGAGGACGCTGCTGGAGAAACAGGAGCTCAACATTTCGAAATACCGAACAAAATATCTTTCCAGTAATTCATCTTTCACCAAAATCTAGTTTCAGTTTTTGTGGCTGGTTCTCAGACATAATTTTATTTACAAATATATATAGTAACGAGTGTATGGCCAGAATATTCTGTTACAATCGATGACATAGAAATAATTATGCAACAAGAGACGTGTAACAATAGTAATATTATAAAGCCCAAGACATAAAGAATAATGTGTTTAAATTGAGGTATATATTATGGAAATAATGAATATAATTCTTATTAAAACTCACATATACTTGCCATTGTGATTGAGTCTAAATTACATTTAAATACCTTGTCCTTTTGCAGTAGTACTCAATACGGTTTTCTTACATTGTATTTCTTACATGATGAATTATCCTTAAGAAAATTGATAAAGTGGTTTGTACAGGGGAATAGACAGTTCACCCTTTAAGTATTTAAATACTAGTATAATTGCCTAAAGCTATGATACTTCTTTAATGCACACTGCCTATTAATATGGTGGAAAGAGGGACAGCTAAACAAAAATGAGAGCATAGAGAAAATATTCTAGCATGGCAAGGCATGAGATATTGGGATCAACATTATATCTTTGTTATATTGTGTAGTTCCCAATCATAACCTTTAAACAATTACTATTTGTCTATTCTTAATTCTTCAGTACACTGAATAAATAAAAACATAATAAAACGAAAAAATTCTCTTTACATATAAGTCATATCAAAGGGTTCCAGCAACTTTTGTTTATCAGTTACCAATGAAACATGTCAATACTAAACTAGAAGATATGATTTTATTGTTTGAAAGTTACAAACTACAACTTAATTAAATGTTTAACGGCTCGCGGGAAAAAGAAGGGACATGCCCTATCTTCGGGCGTTTATGTCTCTAACCTCCCATTGACATCATAAGGAGGCAGAGAAAGCGTATTTTGTGGCGTTTTTTGCCCGCTGCGCTCAATGGCCGCGGGCGAAAAACGCAGCAAAAATCGGCGTGCAGGCAGAGCAAAATCTGCCTCAAAATTCCAAACGGAATTTTGAGGCAGATTTTCTGCCTGCAAAAAACTCAGTGTGAACCCAGCCGAAGAAATTTTACTAAACCAATGGAACATCTTCCAGACGACAAGAACCCCTGTAAATATGTCCTATTAGGGCATTTGGATCTTATAGAGGGAGGGAGAACTTCATTAATGCTGACAACAGTGGCACCCCAAGGGGGAGCATTGTTAGGAGACTTGACAAATATAATTATTTCATTGCGCAAAAGAGGACAGGCGTACATGAAGATTCGCAAATCACTCTTATTAAAGGGCGTCTGTCACCAGAAATGTACCTATCAAACTAGCAACAGAGTGATATAGTGTAGGGTCAACTGAATCTAAAGTTTTTGCTGAGTGGTTGCTTTGCAGAGAAAATCACTTTGTTCAATATATGCAAGTTAGCTTTTTGGAGCAACAAGGGCGTCACCGTTGCTTCAAAATGCTCTGGCTTCTATCCCTAGTCCATCCATCACTACCTAATTTCTTTCATTGATTGACAGCGCCACGCCGTGTAATAGCTGTGTTCATGCCTGACCCTGTACGCGAGCGCGACTCTGCTTTATAATCGGCACCTGCATAGTACATCCTTGACGTTTCACCGGTCTAATCGACTGTACTGTCAATGCGTCGATGATGTCAGACTGCACCCGGAAGAGCCGGACCTCGGCATCGCAGAGCACAAGATGGTGTAGTCTGATGTAATTGCTAGCTTGATAGGTAAATTTCTGGTGACAGTCTCCCTTTAAAGAGAACCTTTCAGCATGTAATGGGCAGGGCTGCACAAACCCTGGGGCACTTTACATTTTTTCCCTACCCTCCTATGTTATTTAGATATCAGTGCCTTTATATTTGGCGCCCGATATTTAAATAATCCCCTGAACTGTCAATGGGGCGTGTAATGGCAAAGGGGCGTATTACTATGGCTGTGACACTGTTCAATCAGCTACGGACAGTGTCACAGCAAGAGCTGGAGAGAGGAGAGCGTGATCACGCTCTCACTCACTCTTCAGCTCTCGGGAGATATGGACAAGACTCGCGAGAGATCATTCAGTGTTGTCCTGGTTTCCCGAGAGCTCTCCTCTCCTCTCTCCTCTCTCCTCTCCTCTCCTCTCTCCAGCTCTTGCTGTGACACTGTCCGTAGCTGATTGGACAGTGTCACAGCCATAGTAACATGCCCACTTGCCAGTTCAGGGGGTTATTTAAATATCGGGCACCAAATAACATAGGAGGGTAGAGAAAAAATTTAAAGTGCCCCAGGTTTTATGTATCACTGCCCATTACATGCTGCACTCAGCTGCACATGTATGGGCAGGTGAAAGGTTCTCTTTAAGTTGGAACATAGTAGTAAATGTAATACAGAAATCCAAAACAGTTTCACGGAAACGTTCGGTCTGTCGCTATAAGCTTTCACCTCGTGATGAGGGAGTTTTGATCAGAAAACGCAGAAGAATCGCCCAAGTAAGCACTATCCGTTTGTCAGAAGAATATAGCTTCTATGTATACAGGATATATAGAAACTGTAGGGTAAAAAAAAATAATGAATTCAACTTTAAAAACACATAAAACACATAAAAGTAACATAGGACATAATAAGACTAGAATTTGTATTATATAAACTTTTTATTCCCCGGTTTGTGCTAGATTCACTCTTTCTTGCTTGCCTGCTCCCTCATTTGAATATTTGTTTAGACCCACTATAAAACATTTCTTTCTATAAGTACCAGCAATTTGCATCAAGTGACTGCATCAAAACAGCACAATTGTAACAATCTGTATTGTAATATACATCTTTTTGCTTACTTTATCTGTAAAGGCAGTAATTGCACAATTGAGAACAAATCATGTGGATCTGTATATTTTCACTTTACTTTACTGAATTATATAATCTGCAGTATCATTTCTTTAGATCAGAACTCTGGAATTCTTAAAAGAATGTCTGACACTTTGTCATGCAAAATTATTACTTCTACTGTATATGTGAATATCCATGTTACCCATGTACCATCATATGCCTTCAACTTTATGCAAAAAAAAAAATTGGGCCGTATTGTAGCCGTTGTAGCGTTACAGATTTATTCTCTCCTAGGAACACGGCTTCCAGGCAGGGCGTAACAAGTAATCATGGAGCTCCATAGCAAAACTCTAAATTGGGCCACTTTATCAGAACATAAGAGACCATTGATTATTTTGGCCTCTACTCTGTACCCTGTGTCTTTTCCTTCTTTCCTTTAATTTCCCACTCTTGCCTTCCATCGTCCACAGTGATCACTTACTTCACTTTACCTCTGACTGTAGATGGGCCCCCTTCATTGCTGGGCCTCATGGGCTGCTATGCCAACTACCTACGCAACCCTACGCCTATGCGACCCCTATTAGATGCCCTTTTTCCATCAAGTAAGTTAAAATTACTTTGTTCAGCTGCAGATGTCTATTGAAAAAATCTAGGAGCAAGAAAAGTTTATCCTCCACAGGAGTAAGCCACGCAAACTTATACCACAGAACTATTGAGTTAAAAAGTAGAGATGAGCAAATTTCCTAAAATTTGTTTCGAGGCCGATTTGGTCAAATCAGCCAAACAGATTTAATTTGGTCCTAATAAATTCACCGTGATTCACAAGTGCTCAAATTTTCCAGAAAACTCATGTTTGACTCTCTGATGTCTCCTAGTACTGTATCCGACCCTTTTGAATCTCTTTAATGCCAAGCTAGCATTAGTAATGTCAAAGTTACAGCAACATATATCAGCAGTGCATTTTGGGAAGGCTGCCTGCAAAGCAATATAAGGAAGTCTGCCAAAGGTCATGTGATCATTATTCTAATCTGTACAATGTCAGTCACCATTTTGCCGCAATTCGGGAACCGTGAACCCCAAAAGTTTCAGAATTTGCTGAATCCAAAATGTTTGGAAATTTCAGACCGAATTTAATTTGTGTAGAATCAATTTGATTATCTCTATTAAAAAGTTAACATAGTCCTTTGTTGCAACTTTCGCTACCAAGTTGCAAACTATCTCTGGAAGCAACATCAGAGCTGTTCATTGGGTGTTTCACGGATTGGGTTTTCAGGGCAGAGCAGCCATACACAATCCTGAGATCATTTTAGGGTACATACAATATAATCATTAACTTTTATTATTTTTTCTATTATTTTTATGGAGTGGAGAGGTGGAAAGAAAAAGGCAATTTCACCTTCCTTATCATCCTCGGTAGCAGGCGTGTAAGACGGCAATGCCAGTGGTCAATGCTAGTGCAATATGTGTCCCAAAAACGTTATTATTTTAAAAGTTATGAGCTTTTTTTAAAATATGAAAATGAGACTATACTAGACAAGTGAGTGTCAACACCAGCGATTCTCCCAAGGTGGAGTTGCACAGTAAGTTTGGTTTAACAAAGACATATGTCCATCAAGCTCAACCAAGGGATGGGAAAAAGCTCTACCAAGGGATTGTAAAAAAAACATTTTGTCACAGTCTCTGTGGCTTTCCTATCAGCATGAAGCTGCTTCACACAGGGTGGGAGACTGAGGCTGAAGGGAAGGGGGATCACTTCAAATAGCCATATCTCAGGCTGTGGACCACCTAGAACAGCGGTTCTGGTGACATATGAAAGATGAGATTCTAATCAGAATTGCAGTTCTACCTATGAAACAACCGGAGGTATCACCAGTTGAAAACACATCGGGAATTGAAGCTGTATACCATATAATCACGCTGTGTTTCTTGGCTGGAAAGAGGGCTGTATGACGCTGCATTGTGCTGCCTTTGGATACAAGGAAAGGATAATTACGAGTAAGATAAATTTAGCTATTGTAGTTTGGAGTTTTACGTAGTTTACCGTGCAGTATAAATATTTTACCTTTACTCTGAGGGTTGTTATTATTATGGCGATATTAAATATGCATAGTTAAATATTTTTTGACTATATTTTATGCAAAAAATATTTGATTATTTTTACTGTAAACATTTTTTCAATAAACGTTTTTTTGTTTTTTTTTAAACATGCAATCATATTGCAATAATGCTGTATTGTATTATGTCTGCCTGTGTTACACTGATAGGCAATCTATTAGACCCTGCCTTAGTTAGGCCACCAGCTACCCTAGCAACCCATCGATCATGTTGTGGGGGTGCCAATGGGGTGACAGAGAGAGCCCCAATCTTTGTGAAACCACTTAGATTAGCTGCTGTTAAGGGCTGTTGCAGTGGGAAGTCAGCTGTATGTTACACCCGCAGCTGATGGCGCATGGAGAGCTCCCATGCCCGCACCATCCCCATGCTACACATTTATGTGCTGTTTAATATATATAGAGATATTATATATTTTTTTGCCTTGTATTGAGTTGGTAAATTCAACCGATATGTTTTCAACAATTGGGAGCTTCTGGCACTTTATACTGCAATATATTTGACATGTGATGTATTGATTGAACATTAGAATGATATATTGGATTGTGTATGTTTTGACCACCACCTCAGTCTGTTTTTTATGTATTTTTAACCCCTTCCCTCTTTAGCCACTTTTGACCTTCCTGACAGAGCCTCATTTTTCAAATCTGACATGTGTCACTTTATGTGGTAATAACTCCGGAATGCTTTCACCTATCCAAGCGATTCTGAGATTGTTTTCTCGTGACACATTGGACTTTATGTTACTGGAAAAATTAGCTCGATATGTTCAGTATTTAATTGTGAAAAACACCAAAAATTAGCGAAAAATTGCAAAAATTAGCATTTTTCTAAATTTAAATGTATCTGCTTGTAAGACAGGCAGTTATACCACACAAAATTGTTGCTAATTAACATCACCCATATGTCTACTTTAGATTGGCATCGTTTTTTGAACATCCTTTTATTTTTCTATGACCTCACAAGGCTTAGAACTTTAGCAGCAATTTCTCACATTTTCAAGAAAATTTCAAAAGGCTATTTTTACAGGGGCCAGTTCAGTTGTGAAGTGGTTTTGAGGGCCTTATATATTAGAAACCCCCAAAAAGTCACCCCATTTTAAAAACTTCACCCCTCAAAGTATTCAAAACAGCATTTAGAAAATGTCTTAACCCTTTACACATTTCACAGGAATTAAAGCAAAGTAGAGGTGAAATTTACAAATTTCATATTTTTCTGGAGAAATAAATTTTTAATACAATTTTTTTTATAACACAGAAGGTTTTACCAGAGAAATGCAACTCAATATTTGTTGCCCAGTTTCTGCAGTTTTAGGAAATATCCCACATGTGGCCGTAGCGTGCTACTGGACTGAAGCACCGGCCTCAGAAGCAAAGGCGCACCTAGTGGATTTTGGGGCCTTATTTTTGTTAGAATATATTTTAGGCACCATGTCAGGTTTGAAGGGCTCTTGCAGTGACAAAACAGTAAAAATCCCCCAAAAGTGACCCCATCTGGGAAACCAGACACCTCAAGGAAATTATCTAGGGGTGTAGTGAGCATTTTGACCGCACAGGTTTTTTACAGAAATTATTGGAAGTAGGCCGTGAAAATGAAAATCAACATTTCTTCAAAGAAAATGTAGGTTTAGCGATTTTTTTTCTCATTTCCACAAGGACTAAAGGAGAAAAAGCACTGCAAAATTTGTAAAGCAATTTCTCCCGAGTAAAACAATACCTCACATGTGGTAATAAACGGTTGTTTGGAGACATGGCGTGGCTGAGAAGGGAAAGAGCGCTATTTGGCTTTTGGAGTTCACATTTAGCAGGAATGGTTTGCGGAGGCCATGTCACATTTACAAAGCCCCTAAGGTGACAAAACAGTGGAAACCCCCAACAATTGACCCCATTTTGGAAACTATACCCCTTGAGGAAATTATCTAGGGGTATAGTGAGCATTTTGACCCCACAGGTTTTTTGCAGAAATTTTTGCAAGTAGGCTGTGAAAATGAAAATCTACATTTTTTAAAATAAAATGTAGGTTTAGCTAATTTTTTTTCATTTCCACAAGGACTAAAGGAGAAAAAGCACCATAAAATTTGTAAAGAAATTTCTCCCAAGTAAAACAATCACCCACATGTGGTAATAAACGGCTGTTTGGACACACGGCGAGGCTGAGAAGGGAAAGAGCGCCATTTGGCTTTTGGAACTCAAATTTAGCAGGAATGGTTTGCGGAGGTTATGTCACATTTACAAAGCCCCTGAGGGGATAAAACAGTGAAAACCCCCCACAAGTGACCCCATTTTGGAAACTACACCCATTGAGGAAATTATCTAAGGGTATAGTGAGCGTTTTGACGCAACAGGTTTTTTGCATAAATTATTGGAAGTAGGCCCTGAAAATGACAATCTAAATTTTTTCAAAGAAAATGTAGGTTTAGCTAATTTTTTATAATTTCCACAAGGACTGAAGGAGAAAAAGCACCGCAAAATTTGTAAAGCAATTTCTCCCGAGTAAAACAATACCCCACATGTGGTAATAAACGGTTGTTTATAGACACGGCGTGGCTGAGAAGGAAAAGAGCGCTATTTGGCTTTTGGAGTTCACATTTAGCAGGAATGGTTTGCGGAGGCCATGTCACATTTACAAAGCCCCTGAGGGGACAAAACAGTGGAAACCCCCCACAAGTGACCCCATTTTTCAGACTACACCCATTGAGGAAATTATCTAGGGGTATAGTGAGCGATTTGACCCCACAGTTTTTTTGCAGAAATTATTGGAAGTAGGCCCTGAAAATAATAATCTACATTTTTTCAAAAAAAATCTAGGTTTAGCTAATTTTTTCTCATTTCCAGAAGGACTGAAGGAGAAAAAGCACCACAAAATTTGTAAAGCAATTTCTCCAGAGTAAAACAATACCCCACATGTGGTAATAAACGGCTGTTTGGACACACAGCAGGGCTTAGAAGGGAAAGAGCACTATTTGGCTTTTTGAGATCACATTTAGCAGGAATGATTTGCGGAGGCCAGGTCACATTTGCAAAGCCCCTGAGGGGACAAAATAATGAAAACGCCCAAAAAGGGACTCCATTTAGGAATCTACACCTCTTGAGGAATTCATCTAGGGGTGTAGTGAGCATTTTGACACCACAGATGTTTCATAGAATTTATTAGAATTAGGCAGTGAAAATAAAAACAGTCCTTTTTCTTCAATAAGACGTAGCTTTAGCGCAAATTTTTTCATTTTCTCAACAAATAAAGGAAAAAAAGAACCCAACATTTGTAAAGCAATTTCTCCCGAGTACGGCAATACCCTATATGTGGTCATAAACTGCTGTTTGGGCAAACGGCAGGGCTCAGAAGGGAAGGACCGCCATTTGGAGTGCAGATGTTGCTGGATTGGTTTCTGGGCGCCTGTGGGCCCAAAACAGTGGAAACCCCCCAGAAGTGACCCCATTTTGGAAACTACACCCCTCAATGCATTTACCAAGGGGTGTAGTAAGCATTTTAACCCTGCAGGTGTTTTGTAGAAATTAGTGTTCACTCGATGTTGCAGAGTGAAAATGGGATTTTTTTCCATAGATATGCCAATATGTGGTGCCCGGCTTGTGCCACCTTAACAAGACAGCTCTCTAATTATTATGCGGTGTTTCCCAGTTTTAGAAACACCCTACATGTGGCCCTAATCTTTTGTCTGGACATATGACAGGGCTCAGAAGTGAAGAGTACCATGCGGAGTGGAGGCCTAATTTGGCGATTTACAAAGTATTGGTTCACAACTGCAGAGGCTCAGATGTGAAATAATAAAAAGAAACCCCTGATAAGTGACCCCCACTATGGAAACTGCACCCTTCAAGGCATTTATTAAGGGGTGTAGTGAGCATTTTCACCCCACAGGTCTTTTCCATAAATGAATGCGCTGCGGATGGTGCAAATTAAAAATGTATATTTTTCCCTAGATATGCCATTCAGTGGCAAATATGTCATACCCAGCTTATGACACTGGAGACACACACCCCAAAAATTGTTAAAAGGGTTCTCCCGGGTATGACGATGCCATATATGTTGAAGGAAACTGCGGTTTGGGGACGCTGTAGGGTTCAGAGCCGAGGGAGCACCATTTGGCTTTTGGAGAGCGGATTTTGCTTGGTACTATATTTGTTTGAGTATTGCTGGTGTTTTATAATGTGGGGGTATATGTAAGCGGGGCGGAGTATATAAGGGGCATAGTCAGGTGGTATAAAAAAAAAAAAAAAATCCATAGATGTGTGTTACGCTGTGAAGCAATCCTTTCCGCACAGGCCAGTGTCGCACTGATAAATGGTGTCATTTCTTATCCCCCTTTTGGTCCACACTACGCACCTTTTGTTGTTTGGGGAATTTTGCTGGGAAAGTGTTGTCCTGGTATAATACGGGCACCGTCTCTTCCAGCGGATATGTTTGGGCTCTCCCCTTCCTGGTTCCCTAATTTTAGGTCCTTGATAAATCGCCTCTTGAAACAGAAGAAATGTTCCCCTCGGGCACAACTGCATATTTTTTTATTTCCTGACTTATTGGAGCCATAACTAATTTTATTTTTCATAGACGTAGCGGTATGAGGGCTGGTTTGTTGCGGGACGAGCTGTAGTTATTATTGGTACCATTTTGGGGTACATGTGACTTTTTGATCACCTTTTATCCTATTTTTTGGGATGCCAGGTAAACAAAAAAACGCAATTCTGGCACAGCTTTTTTCGTTTTTTTTATACAGCGTTCACCATGCGTTATAAATTACATGTTAACTTTATTCTGTGGGTCAGTACGATTCTGGCGATACCTAATTTATTGCACTTTTTTATGTTTTACAACTTTTTGCACAATAAAATTACTTTTGTAAAAAGAATGTATTTTTTCTGTCGCCAAGTTGTGAGAACCATAACTTTTTTATTTTTTTGTCGACGGAGGTGTATCAGGGCTTGTTTTTTGCGGGACGAGCTATAGTTTTTATAGGTACCATTTTTGGATACGTGCGACTTTTTGATCACTTTTTATTCTAATATTTGTAGGGCAAAGTGACCAAAAAATAGAAACTCTGGTAAAGTTTTTTTTACGCTGTTCACCGCGTGTAAAAAATAATATAATATTTTGATACCTCAGGTCGTTACGGTCGTGGCGATACCAAATACATATGGTTTATTATTATTTTTCAATAATAAAGGACTTGATAAGAGTAAAAGGGGGATTGTGTTTTATTTGATTACTTTAAACTTTTATTGTTTTCAAACTTTTATTTTTTGCACTTTTTCTTACACTTTTTTATACTTTTTTTACACTTTTCTTCAAGTCTTACTAGGGGACTTGAAGGTCCAATGGTCAGATTTTTTTTTTCTAATACATTGCACTACCTATGTAGTGCAATGTATTAGATCTGTCAGTCATTCACTGACAGCAAGCCGATTAGGCTTCGCCTCCCGGCGGGGCCTAAATCGGCTTCCGTAATGGCAGAGCAGGAGACCATTGTGTCTCCTGTTGCCATAACAGCAGTCGCCAGTCCCGATTGCCTCTCAGGGCTGGCGATCTGCTAGTAACCGCTACGATGCAGCAATCGCTTTCGATTGCTGCATCGAAGGGGTTAATGGCAGGGATCGGAGCTAGCTCCGGTTCCTGCCGTTACAGGTGGATGACGCCGGATCAGCTCCTGACCCGGCGCCATCTTGCCGGGAGCTACGGAAGCCGATCAGGCTCCGCCGCCGGGCGGATCTTGACCGGCTTCGGTGCTAGGCAGACCGGGAGGCCAGTATTAGGCCTCCGGTTGCCAGTGCAGCCACCGGAACCCCGGCAATTTCATTGCTGGGGCTCCGATGAGCTGCAAACACCTTAAGTGCAGCGATCGCGTTTGAGCGCTGCACTTAAGGGGTTAATGGCAGGGATCGAAGCTAATTTCGGTCCCCGCCATTACAGTCGGATGTCAGCTGTAAGATACAGCTGAGATCCGACGATGATGGCACCGACTCAGCTTCTGAGCCGGTGCCAAACATTTGACGTAAATGTACGGCATTTTGCGGGAAGCCAATGCTTTCCATGACGTACATTTACGTCAAATGTCGGGAAGGGGTTAAATGATTTTGTGTGACAGTCTTGTTACTTTATTGTATTACTTGTTCTAATAAAGATATATTGTACAACTTATGTGCTGGTTTTTCAGTTTATAACATGGGGGCATATGTAAAATGTGCAGGGTACATTAGGGCATAATAAGGTGGTATAATAATGTGGTAAAAAAAACAATAAAATAATCCATAGATGTGTGTTATGTTGTGAAACAATCCTTTCTGCACAGGCCGGTGTCGCACTGATAAATGGTGTAATTTCTTATCCCCCTTTTGGTCCACACTCCACACCTTTGCAGTTTGGGGAATTTTGCTGGGAAGTGTTGTTCTGGTATAATACGGCCACCCTCGCTTCCAGCAGATATGTTTGAGCCCTACCCTTCCTGGTTCCCTAATTTTAGTTCCTTGATAAATCGCCTCTTGAAATAGAAGAAATCTTGGGTCTGCACAACTGTGTATTTTTTATTTCCTGACTTATTGGAGCCTTAAAGGGAATGTGTTGCCAGAAAAACATGTTTTTTTAAAAAAAATTAAACATTTAGTGTGTGGGTGATTAAACATTGTTCAAATTTTTTTTATTTTTTTCACGAGTCAGGAAATAGTCAGGAAATATTATAAATTAATTCTAATTTATAATACTACCCATTTTTGGTCACTAGATGGAGCTATTCCCAAAATTGCAGCATTGCAACAATGGGTTAAAAGCCCTCGCTCTAGTGAGCTCTCAGCATCCCCCCCTCCTTTATCCTGGCTAGTGCCGGGATAAACGAGGGGTTTGAACGGTGTAACCTCCTACGCTGTGTGTCGCCATTTTTTGAGCTAACACACAGTGTAGTAGGTTTACATACAGTAGTAAACACACACAAACACGAACATACATTGAAATCTCTTACCTGCTCCTGCCGCCGCGGCTCCCTCCGGCCCGTCCGCTCCGTTTGCTGCCGCTGGTCCAAGTGCACAAATCCGGAAGCCGCGACCGGAAGTAGTAATATTACTGTCCAGCTGCGACTTCCGGTCCACAGGAAAATGGCGCCGGACGGCGCCAATTTCGAATTGGACTGTGTGGGAGCGGCGCATGCGCAGTTCCCACACAGACGCCGTACACTGAAGTCAATGGGACGGGAGCCGTTCGCAGTCCCTATGGGACTGTGGCTGCCGTATTCCATGTCTGTATGTGTCGTTAATCGACACAGACAGAAATGGAACAAAAAATGGCAGCCCCCATAGGGAAGAAAAAGTGTAAAAATAAGAAAAAGTAAAACACAAACACACAAATGAATATAAACGTTTTTAATAAAGCACTAACATCTTTAACATATAAAAAAATAATTTGTGATGACACTGTTCCTTTAACCTATTTTATTTTTTCATAGACGTAGTGGTATGAAGGCTGATTTTTTGCGGAACAAGCTGTAGTTTGTATTGGTACCATTAAATATTTTTTTGGGAGGCATGGTGACCAAATAACAGCAATTCTGGCATAGTTTTTTAAGGTTTTTTTATACAGCGTTAACCATGCATTATAAATTACATGTTAACGTTATTCTGCGGGTCAGTACGATTCTGGTGATACCAAATTATAGCACTTTTTTATGTTTTACAACTTTTTGCACAATAAAATTACTTTTGTAAAAAGAATGAATTTTTTCTGTCACCAAGTTGTGAGAACCATAACTTTCACATTTTTTCATGGACGGAGCTATATGTATTTTTCCATTCCTCTGCTTGTCTTTTAAAAATATATCCATGCCTGCTCAGTGGGATGGGCTCTGCCTGGTGCGAATCCAATGCCATTTAGATGTCTCTCCACTTCTGTTCCCCCTCACAGCATGCAGTATTGCAGACACAGAGATTGAAAAAATGCACATCCCACCAACAAGAACAGGAATATCCACTAAACGCTGTATATGCAAAAGTACCAGATTTAGTTTAAAGGTTATGTACACCTTTGAATTCATTTAATTATTATTTTTAATAAACAAATCTATCAGTGTGATTGGTGCAACTTTTAAAATACTTTCTATTAAAAATTATTTTAACTTTTTAAGATACAGCTGCTTTTTTATATGTATCCGTCAGGACCGCGGCACCGACAGGTCCAGTGACGGCGGGTCTTGCGTGTCTCTTACACACAGGATTGAGCTGCTATCAATCACATCTAAGTTCATAACTTAGATGTGATCGATTTCAGGTGGATCCTGCGTGAACCCCCTTTCACTGAACACATCAGTCCCGCGGACGTGATGGATTCAGGTCTTAGCGCACGATATAGCTGCTCTCTATACAGTATACAAAGCAGGTGTATCTCAAAAATTAAAAATTATTTTTAATGAAAAACTGTTTTGAAAGTTGCACCAATCACACTGATAGACATTTTTATTAAAATAATAATAATAATAATAATAATAATGATTTCAACGGTATACTTAGCCTTTAAAGTATTATAAATGAATACATCAAAACATATACTGCTATAAAATATGCTGAGAAACACTCTGATGGGGCCTAAGAGCAGAAAAAAGGCCCAAAGACTCAGAGACCAGACAGGAAATCAAACAAAATGGTACTATACTGTACATGCATATGGTATAACAACCAGGGGCGGATTACCATGAGGGCAATCTGTTCAAGTGCCCTAGGCCTGAGGCTGGAAGTTCGCCCCGGTTCTTCCAAACCGGTTGTTAAAATTACAGCCGGTTCAGAGAACTGGGGTGAAGCGGGACCTCTCACCTAATTGTATCTGCCTACTTAGGACGCGAATACAATTGATTACTATTGCGCTGACGCGACGGGAACTATCAGTTTCCACCTCGCCATTCGGCACTTTATGATGGGTGTATCGTTCTACCCAGGTGTAGTTTTGTGTCATACAAACTTATATGGCATGGGTTAAACTGAATTTGCAAATGATCTCTGTATGGAGCTGTATTGTTGCTGTTAAAATAAAGTAGACATATGGAAATATACATTTTACAACACATTAGTACAGTATGTATATAAATATGTGAGATATTAGAGTTTCAAATAAAAAGTTTATTATTTTTTCAAAAATTTCCTAAAATTGTCTTATTTTTGCGTTTTAATAAAAAAATACATATCGTATCGGCCTACTTTTACCACAAAACTATAGCACAATATGTCACAAAAAAACAATGTGAGAAGCACTTAGATGCACCTCCGCCATGTAATAGTAGGGTAAATAGTGTGGCTCTAAGCTAAATCCCTATTCGTTAGAAGTATAGGCCAGTGTTTCTCAAGAACAGATCTCATTTCAGACCATTGAAAATTAAACATGGTAATAAACCTCACTTTTGGGTGTTGATTTCTGTCCGTTCTGTCTGCTCACTAATAAAGAATCAGTGGAGGAATGTCTGGCTCTATTGTAGCAATGTCTCTCTTACTATATCCCCTCTCCAGGAATCTTGTGGAAAGATCAGAGGATTGATGTTCGAACTACGAGTCATCGGAGCAGATTCTGCACATCCGTAGAAATTGACCTACCGGGGTGGCTTTATTCACTTTGGAATATTGAGTCAAAGACGCATGAAAAAAATAATTTGTTGAAGTTGGCTTTCTAAAGACATCAGTAGACATAAAGCCATCATTATCGTCCTCTATTAAAACTTCAACAGAATTCAACACTTGTTCTATTGTATGTCCGAGTCATTTAAATCATTGGAATTAAGCTTCTTCAAAAAGAGCTCAGAGATAGAAAAACTGCAGCTGCATCCCCCTCCACACTGTCTGATTATTTGTAGACTGAGAAGGTATATGATCATTTACAGAGAGCCTGCTGACAAGGAGTTATGAAGACAGATGGAAGTTAAGGGAGATAACAATTTCCTCTAATAAGATATCTTACATTTGTAAGATTTTTTTGTAATCCAAAATTTTGGGCGCTTGAGACAGCACATGCACGTATATACCTATAGAGCTTTATAAGTGGTGACAACGCACCACAGTCTAACATAGTTGCAATATGTCATAATGGCAATGCGTTAAATTGCCATAGAGCCTTGACCAAAATTTAATACAAGCTTCATATTTTCCATAAGTTGATTCCATAGTTGAGTTTCCAATGTTGATGATCTGGAATACTGTATCTTTTATTTGTGTCTCATTGGTGGTATATTTAATCACCTTTTTATTTTGACTTAATATCTGTACTTAGTATCTGTATTGTGTTTATATTGTATATAAGTATCTATTCTGGACTGCACTTTGAGACTATGCGCGCCTGTGCTATATGTATTCTATCTATAATGTAGACATTTATGCTACACAAGAATGCCATAAATCCAACTAATAATGTCACTTGGGGAAACATGGTTTAAGCAAAAACTAAGTTCAGCAATATGATCATCCGTAGTGGTCTAATAATGAAACACATAAGCAAACTAAAGAGTATGGGCTACTTAAGCATTAATGGACTTTACTGCCACTACAGAAGAATTATGGGCAATTCTTCAACAGTAGCCTGAAAAATAAAACAGTGGGTGGCCATTTATTGTGACTCCTGTTGGAAGTAAATTAATGTGAGTGTCTGATAATGTAAGCCAAATTGTCTACCTTGGGAAATGTTTTTCAGCTATACCCTTAAGAAAACAACATGAAATGAAAAGACATGCAGACTGAAGAGCAGAAACTATTTTGTGGATGCAATTTTAAAATAAGAATAGTAATTTGACAGGTTAAAAGCATTGGAATATGTCAAGTAAAATAGCATGCAAAATAAAAATAAAAACATAATTCTATGTCAGAATAGATAGAAACATAGAAGATTGATGGCAGGAAAGGACCACAAGTCCATCTAATCTGCCCTTATATTATTTCCCTTTTATTCTTTATCTTCGGATAGGTATACATTTATTCCAGGCTGTATGTTTACATTTATTTACTGTTCATAGACCCTATAGTATCTGCCAGTGGCGGATCATCATTAGGGCGGTTTGGGCGGCCGCCCGGGGCCCAAGGCTCCCAGGGGGCCCATGACCACCCGAACCCCCTCATGCCCAGTGGCGTCGCTAGTACCGGAGGGAGCCCCGATGCCAGGACCGCACCTGTCAGGCGAGGGGAGCTTCGCTCCTACTTAGCAGCCGTGGTCTGTGCTGCTTTAGGGTATGTTCACACGCACTAATTACGGACGTAATTCGGGCGTTTTTGCCCCGAATTCCGTCCGAAAATAGCGCCTCAATAGCGCTGACAAACATCTGCCCATTGAAAGCAATGGGCAGACGTTTGTCTGTTCACACGAGGCGTAATTTACGCGCCGCTGTCAAATGACGGCGCGTAAATAGACCCCCGCGTCAAAGAAGTGACCTGTCACTTCTTTGGCCGTAATTGGAGCCGTTATTCATTGACTCCAATGAATAGCAGCGCCAATTACGTCCGTAATTGACGCGGCGTTCAAGCGCCTGCACATGCCGTTACAGCTGAAATTACGGGGATGTTTTCAGGCTGAAACATCCCCGTAATTTCAGCCGTTACGGACGCCCTCGTGTGAACATACCCTTAGAAGCTCCCCCTCCAGCCCCCTTTCCCTGCTCTAAACATCTCTCCTGCTGCTAGCTGTCGGGACATGGGGGAGGGGAGACTGTCGGCGGGTTCTGTGAGCAGGAGAAGAGCTGCAGTGAAGACTCACAAATATCCTACATAAAAGGTAAGTGCATGTGTGTTTACAATGTGTTTAATGTGCTTATTTATGTGTGTTTAATGTGCTTATTCATGTGTATTTAATGTGCATATTCATGTGTGTTTAATGTGCATATTCATGTGTGTTTAATGTGCATATTCATGTGTGTTTACAAGGTGTACTTTATGTGTATAATGTGCATACTTGTGTGTACTTTGTGTATAATGTGCATACTCGTGTGTACTTTGTGTATAATGTGCATACTCGTGTGTACTTTGTGTATAATGTGCATACTTTGTGTATAATGTGCGTACTTTGGGTACTTTGTGTATAATGTGCCTACTTTGTGGATAATGTGCGTACTTTGTGTACTGTGTGTACTTTGTGCATAATGTGCGTACTTTGTGTACTGTGCGCACTTTGTGCATAATGTGCATACTTTGTGTACTGTGCGTACTTTGTGCATAATGTGCGTACTTTGTGCATAATGTGCGTACTTTGTGTACTGTGCGTACTTTGTGTACTGTGCGTACTTTGTGCATAATGTGCGTACTATGTGCACTGTATGTTCTTTGTGCATAATGTGCGTACTTTGTGTACTGTGCGTACTTTGTGCATAATGTGCGTACTTTGTGTACTGTGCGTACTTTGTGCATAATGTGCGTACTTTGTGTACTGTGCGTACTTTGTGCATAATGTGCGTACTTTGTGCATAATGTTCGTACTTTGTGTACTGTGCGTACTTTGTGCATAATGTGCGTACTTTGTGTACTGTGCGCACTTTGTGCATAAGGTGCGTACTTTGTGCATAATGTGCGTACTTTGTGCATAATGTGCGTACTTTGTGTACTGTGCGTACTTTGTGCATAATGTGCGTACTTTGTGCATAATGTGCGTACTTTGTGTACTGTGCGTACTTTGTGCATAATGTGCGTACTTTGTGCATAATGTGCGTACTTTGTGTACTGTGCGTACTTTGTGCATAATGTGCGTACTTTGTGTACTGTGCGTACTTTGTGTACTGTGCGTACTTTGTGCATAATGTGCGTACTTTGTGCATAATGTGCGTACTTTGTGCATAATGTGCGTACTTTGTGCATAATGTGCGTACTTTGTGCATAATGTGCGTACTTTGTGTGTCTGTGATAGAGATAGAGATAGAGTGTAGATATACAAACATATGTATAGTGTGTGTATGTGTGTGTGTATATATATATATATATATATATATTTATATATATATATATATATATATATATATATTTCAGCAGAAATTCCGCTACAGAAAAAAAGCACCATTTCCTGTGGTTTTTACTGCAGTAAATGGTGCGTATTTTGCTGCGTTTTTCTCAATGTTGGGGGATGGTGACGTCTCCTCTGAAAAAACGCAGCAATTCAGTCACTTTCCGCAGCAGGAATTGGCATGCTGCAGCACGAGAAATACGCACCGCAGGACAAAATGTCTGGTCGGAAATTTTACGCAGCGTCTGGATGAGATTTGGTTAATCTCACTCACTTTGCTGCTACTGTATTCTGCATATTTTCCGAGCGGAAAATACGCAGCAATTCCGTTAAGTGTGGACAAGCCATAATACAGTAGCAGCAGGGTAGATTAGATGTGAACAATTCTCATCACACGCTGCGTAAATGATAAGTGGGGAAAAAAAAGCTCAGAAATTGACATGCGGTGCGGTTTTTTATTCCGCAGCATGTCAATTGTATTTGCGTAAATGCTGCTCATTTGTTTCGGGTTTTCCCCATTTAACTCAATGGGGAGGTAAAACCCGCAACAGATAACAGATGTTATGTAAAAACGCAATTTAGAAAAAATAAAAATCTTATACTTGCCCAGAATTCTGTTTCTTCGTCCGGGCCGGCCTCCTGGGATGATCTTTCACCCCATGTGACCGCTGCAGCCAATCACAGGCCAATCACAGGCTGCAGTAGTCATATGGGATAAAATGTCATCCAGGGGCTGCAGCGACACTGTGTAGCACTATATACAAGGGGGAGGAGCGCTGTGTGGCACTATATACAAGGGGGGGAGCGCTGTGTGACACTATATGCAAGGGGGAGTGCTGTGTGGCTCTATCTATAGGGTGCTGTGTGATGCTATCTATAGGGGGCTGTGTGACGCTCTCTACAGGGGGTTGTGTGTGTGGCACTATCTACAGGGGTGTGGGGCTCTATCTACAGGGGTGTGTGTGTGTGGCTTTATCTACGGGGGGATGTGTGTGGCTTTATCTACAGGGGGGTGTGTGTGTGGCGCTGTCTACATGGGGGGTTGGCGCTGTGTCCCTGCACAGTGTGATACTGTCAGTATGTAGGGACACATCCCTGTGAAAGGGGAATCTTAACACCACAATGCTTGTGCAAAAAGGTAGTGTTAGCAATAGTTACGTCGTGGCAGGGTGGTGGTGGAGAAGGGGGGCCCAAGTTTGGGTAACAGCCCAGGGCCCATGGTCTTCTTAATCCGCCACTGGTATCTGCATGGGTTTCCTCTATGAAATGTATGCCCCTTGAAGGTGGTAGAGAGAAGTCGTTTGTGACAAAGCATTAAATGGCCACAGAGCTTGTCTGAAACTTTACCTTTTGTTTAACCCCTAACCGACATTTGGCATAACTGTATACACTCCCCACCCCATCGGCCCCCAGCGGTGCGATCATTGGGGGTGCCCATGGTTGTCATGGCAGCCTGGGTGTTTGATAAAGTTACCCAGATGTACCACCTTGGTGCTCCGATTAAGCCATGTCAGAGGCAGGGCCTAATAGGAGCCGGTAAAAATTACAATATACTGCAATATATAAGTATTGTAGTGTATTGTACCAGCGATCTAACGATTGCTTGTTCAAGTCTCCTAGGGGGACTACATTTTTAAAAAAAATATATAGATGAATAAAGCTTTTAGTGTTGTACAGAAAAACATATTAAAATCCTTTGCCATTTTTTCCCTAGTGATGTAAAATATTAACAAATAAACATAATTGGTATTGCCGTGTCCATAAAGTCCGAACTATTGCAATATAACATTATTTAACCTGCACAATATGGAACTAAAATGTGTCTCTTACAAGATAGAGCTACTGCATAATAAAGACTTGAAAGTGTAAATGTAGTTTGTCTGTTGTTTTATTGTGCTGCACGTATGTGTCTATGACTGTTATCCTTTGTGCAGAAAACGTGTAGCTTAGTTTGAGACAAAAAAATAATTAAAGTAAGCGTTATGTCATGTTCTAACACAGCTTTCATTTGATAGAAGTATAGACATGCAATAGACAAATAATGTCCAACTCCAACAAGGTGAAATTTCCTGGTAATCGTGAGATTAGAGCATGGACAAAAAGGGGTAATGGCACCACTATTTTGGGTACTCTGCTAACAGTGACAGATTACCTGGGGCGTTTGGGAGACTGCACAGGACCGCGGCTCCCAGGGGGTGAATGGCTGCCTACAGAGTTAAAACACATTGCAATGTTTTTGCTTTTTTTGCCCCAAATTGTGGCAAAAACCGCAACTAAATGACTTTGTGCAGGACCTGAAGACATTAGGTCACATGACTATGTGTGAGCAGGGTTTGCTACTGTTGAAAGACCTGCAGACACAAGGTGACATGACAATGCGGGCAGGTCTGGATACTAGAAAGTGGCACAGCAAGAGTGTGAGCTGCTAAGTAAGTGTATGGGGTCTTGGGTCTGTATTAGTTTAGGGTCTGTTGTCTGTATTTATGGGTTTAATTTGGGTACCGCATTAGTTTAGGTAGTCTGTTCTGTGGTCTGTATTTAGGGGTTTTGTCTGGAGTTTGTATTAGTTTAGGTGTTCTGGGGCTGTATTAGTAAAGGGGTCTGGTCTGGGGTTTGTATTTAGGGGTCTGCTCTGGGGTCTGTATTAGTTTAGGGGTCTGGGGACTGTATTCGTTTAGGGGGTCTGGGGTCTTTTTTTAGTTTAGGGAGTCTGGCATCTTTATTAGATTAAGTGGTCTGGGGTCTGTATTTGTTTAGGGGATCTGGTCTTGGGTCTGTATTACTTTAGGGGGTATGTGGTCTGTATTTAGGGTACCTGGTCTGTAGTCTTAATATTATTGATAGGATCTGGTCTGGGGTCTGTATTAGTTTAGGGGGTCTGGGGACTGTAGTAGTTTAGGAGGTCTGGGGTCTGTATTTACACTAGGGTCTGATGTGGAGTCTGGTCTTTGTTCTGAATTTATTTTTGTTATCACAAGGTTGCTACAGAGGCTATAGATTTGATGGGGCAAAGATATCTTGGCAGGAAACTTAGAAGAAAAGGAAAGAGAACATCACCTGTGAGTCACTGGATTTATAGAAGAGCTGTCACCAAGATAATCCTTATATTTGACTTAAAGGCATGGTGTCGCCCCAAAAACATGTTTTTTTTTTTAAATTTAAACATTTAGTGTGTGGGTGATTAAACATTGTTCAAATTTTTTTTATTTTTTTCGCGAGTCAGGAAATATTATAAATTTTTTCAAATTTATAATACTACCCATTTTTGGTCACTAGATGGAGCTAGTTGGAGCTAGTTCCCAAAATTGCAGCATTGCAACATTGGGTTAAAAGCTCTCGCTCTAGTGAGCTCTCAGCATCCCCCCCTCCTTTATCCTGGCTAGTGCCGGGATAAACGAGGGGTTTGAAAGGTTTAACCTCCTACACTATGTGTCGCCATTTTTTGAGGTAACCCACAGTGTAGTAGGTTTACATACAGTAGTAAACACACACAAACACTAACATACATTGAAATCGCTTACCTGCTCCTGCCGCCGCGGCTCCCTCCGGCCCGTCCGCTCCCTTTGCTGCCGCTGTTCCATGTGCACAAGTCCGGAAGCCGCGACCGGAAGTAGTAATATTACAGTCCGGCCGCGACTTCCGGTCCACAGGAAAATGGCGCCGGACGGCGCCAATTTCGAATAGGACTGTGTGGGAGCGGCGCATGCGCAGTTCCCACACAGACGCCGTACACGGACGTGAATGGGACGGGAGCCGTTCACAGTCCCTATGGGACTGTGGCTGCCGTACTCCATGTCTGTGTGTGTCGTTAATCGACACACACAGAAATGGAACAAAAAATGGCAGCCCCCATAGGGAAGAAAAAGTGTAAAAATAAGAAACAGTAAAACACAAACACACAAATGAATATAAACGTTTTTATTACAGCACTAACATCTTTAACATATTAAAAAATTATTTGCCATGACACTGTTCCTTTAAAGACTTAAAGTTTTTGTGTTGCCAGGACTAATAGACAACTTGGTGTTACCATTCCACTTGCCAGGAGGATGTGTCCCTACACAGTGTGATACTGTCAGTGATGAATGGAGGCTGTCAGTATGTAGGGACGCATCCCTTTGACAAATGGAATGGTAACAAAGGTGGTGTTCCCTATAGACACGGTGTGGCAGGGCGACATTGGAGAAGGGGGGGAACAAGTTTCGTGAACAGCCTAGGGCCGATGGTCTACTTAATCCACCACTGTCTGCTAACACATTCCTACCACATTTGGCCTGCTCAAAACGTTGGTCCCGGTGGCATGAAGCGAGCCTACGTCATGTGCCGGCTAACATTCCCATTCTCACTTGTTGCTTCATCATCAAATCCCATATTCTCAAGCATTTTATCTTAATCACCTAAACCAGTGTTCTGATACTTGGCTGTTTAAAGCAAACAGCTCCCTCCCCCAATTATCACTGCCAGTGTCATCCTGCTTCTCATTATTCTTGCTATACTGTACATCCACATGTGGCCTATTAGTTCCATATTTTTTGTGCAGATTATATATAAAAATATCTGCAACAAAATACAGTACACAATGCATGAAAATGGGGTTTTACAAAAGTCCATTTACATGCTGCAGGAAAATCCACACAGATTTGAAGGCATGCTGTGGACTTTTAAACCTACAACTTGTATTATTTGCTGCGTATCTGTTCCAGTTCTCGAATACACAGCATAAATCACGCATAAATAATAATAATCTTTATTTAGAAAGTGTCAACATAATCACCAGTGCTTTACATTTGGGAAATCTTAGGGTACTTTACAGATGCTTGAGTTTTTTGAGCAACAAACTTCAAAATTAAAACTATCCACAATTCTCATAAACAAATTCCAAAACAAGCATTTCCAGGCCAGATCAACTTTTACCACAGATTTCATGGCCTTGATTAATTTAAGTTCTATGACTGGATCTAGTTCGTGTGATGAAAATGAGAAATACTCAATAATAAAGCCAGCAATAGAGTTTAATCTTAACTGCAGAGGTTCCTGGTGGAGAGCAGATACAAACTGAAGATGGGTAAGAATGGTAACATCGTGTTCACAAAATTATGGCGGATGATGGCAATGATGGCAACCTGTGTTGTTCAGAGATGGAGCCAACAAACCTTTATTTTAAACAAAATCTAAGTGGTACCAATTCAATGTTGGATTGGGATTTCTTGGGTCCACTAGAGGAAATTATTCCCACCCTCCATCTAAACAGAACATGTGCACATTCACCTTTGATTACATCATAAATTGCAATGTTATCATTTCACACACAGAGCATATTATTAGTAAGGTCTAAATGAGTTGAATATACGCATAATAAACTTTCTTCTGCTGGACCTTTGGGGCCCTGTTATATTAGAGGCTCATTATTATGTCAGAACATGGGCCCACCGAAGGACCCTTTGGTTCTTTGTTTGACGTTTCATCCTAGGAGACCTGTGATTGGCTGCAGCGGCGGTCACATGGGATGAAATGTCACTCCAGGAGGCCAGCCATCTGACGTAATGCATGCTGGCCTCCTAAGATGACGTTTTACCCCATGTGACCGCCGTTACAGTCTGTGATAGGCTGCAGCAGTCACATGGGATGAAACGTCACCCCAGGAGGCAGGCCTGCAGAATATCAGAGGTAGTATAAGGTTTTTATTTTCTAAGTTGCGATCTATCGCATCTAAGTTATGAACTTAGATGTGATCGTTTACAGGTGGATCCTGCGGATCCGCCGACACTGAAACTATCAGGTCCATGGGACTAACAAATTCAGTGAATAGCAAACGATACAGCTGTTCTGTATAGGGAATACAGAACAGCTGTATCTCAAAAAGTTAAATAAATTTTTCATAAAAACTAATTAAGAAGTTACACTAATCACACTGACTGATCTATTTATTAACCCAAAAAAAAAAAAAAAAAGATCAGTCTGTTTGTATGTTCACAAGATTCTCTGCTCACTCATTGGTTGGGAGCAGAGAGTCTCATGACATAAACAGTTATCGGCATCCCCGGAATCCACAGCATCTCCTGCCTCACGATATAAAGATGCCCTCAACTTTTGTACTAAGAGAATTATTCAAAATCGCTTATTATAACAAATTTGAGACTTTTATATTGTGTACAGATGTATAACAAAGGTTCATAGTCAGTGGCGTAACTACCGCCGTAGCAGCCGTAGCAGCTGCTACAGGGCCCGCAAAATGAGGGGGCCCATGTCGCCCGCCAGCACGGGCCCCCACCATGGCCGGAGGCTCCGCTAGCTGCCGCTATGGCTGCTGCAGCGCGACGCCACTGAACACTACGGCAGAGCAGGGAGGTATCTCCCCGCTCTGCAATTAAACAAAAGACATGTATCCCCTATCCACAGGATAGGGGATACATGTATGATCGCTGGCATTGATAGGGAGAACGGGGGACTGAAAGTCTCCTGAAGTTCTCCATCACAAACCTCGGACTTCCGGGGTCTGTGTCGGCATCTCCGTAGAAATGAATGGAGCGCCGGTCGCGCTTGTGCGCATGCGTGACCAGCGCTCCTTTCATTTTTATTGAGCTGCGCAGACGCCGGAAGTCAGAGGTTAGTAATGGAGAACTTGGGGGGACTTTCGGTCCCCCGTTCTCCTTATCGCTGCCATCGATCACACATGTATCCCCTATCCTGTGGATAGGGGATACATGTCTTTTGTAGGACACACTGTAGGTCAGATTTTTTTGGGAGGTTGGGGCTGCATGGCGTTACCTACAGGGGGGCTGTATAGCGTTACCTACAGGGGGGAGCTGTATAGCGTTACCTACAGGGGGGGCTGTATGGCGTTATCTACAGAGGGGGCTGTATGGCGCTATCTACAGAGGGGGCTGTATGGCGTTATCTACAGGGGGGGTTGTGTGACACCCAGGGGAGGGGGGGCCCCAGTCAAAAGTTTGCTATGGGGCCCAGTCTTTCCTAGTTACGCCCCTGTTCATAGTCAAGTAACTGGATTACCCCTTTAAATATTGACACATTTCCTGCACAACGGGCAACAGTCATAAAGAAATAAGTGCAACACAAGATAATAAAAGATCTTGAGGTATGCAACATGTCACAGCAGGGGTGTAACTAGGAAAGACTGGGCCCCATAGCAAACTCTTGAATGGCCCCCACCAGGTGCCAAAAGCAGCCCCCCTTATAGATAGTGCCCCCTGTAGTATGTGCCATACAGCCCCCCTGTAGACTGTGCTATACAGCTCCGCCTATAGACAGTTTCACACCCCACTTGTAGATAGCGCCCCCCACCTCCCCCTTGTAGTTAGTGCCATACACCCCCTCCTGTAGATATCGCCATAAAGCTCCCACTGTATATAGTGCCATACAGACCCACTCCCTTGTATATTGTGCCATACAGCCCCCCCTTAGTAGATAGTGCTGCACTGCCCACCCCTTAGTAGATAGTGCCACACACAGAGCCCTGTAGATTGCGCCACACACAGCCCCCTGTAGATAGAGCCACAACCCTCCCCCTTGTAAATAGTGCCATACAGCCTCCCTAGTAGATAGTGCCACACAACCCTCCCCCTTAGTAGTGCCACACAGCCCCTTGTATATAGGGCCAAACAGCTCCCCATATGTATCGTGCCACACAGCTCCTCCTTGTGTATAGTGACACACAGCCGCCCCTTGTGTATAGTGCCACACAGCCCCCTCTTGTGTATAGTGCCACAAGGCAATGGTGCATCCTAGAAAGTTGATTCAGCCAGGGAGATGTCAATCAAACATGGAAAGGTGGGTTTGGAGGCAGGAATTCAGAATAGCAGCACCGGCCTATGATTCTTTAATGAGTAATTAGCATATGGTGTGCGCCATTTTAAAAGTACATTTTAAAGATTTTGCTGCATCCGAAAAAAACATACATTTGGAAATATTGTCAGGTCATGTATTATCGCATAGTGGCGGTTCAAGGGGTTAAAAATACCTGACAGGTTCCCATGAAATATACAATGAATTGAGAACAATTCCATTTGCCCTGCAATTTTGTTATTAGAAATATATCCTATATAATTACAGATCCAGAACCAAGCTCATACATATATACAGTACCACAACCAAGCTCAGTAAATAAATACAGCACTGGAACCAAGCTCAGTACATATATGCAGCACTATAACAAAGCTCAGTACATATATACAGCACCAGAACAATGCTCAGTACATATATACAGCCCCAGAACCAAGCTCAGTACATATACCAAGCTCAGGACACCAGAACAAATACAGCTCAATTTAGTGCAACCCCTGCCGTATAGGTTTGTACGGCGTAAAACTACAGCTCCCAGCATGGCCCGAACAATAGTAAGGATATGCTGGGAGATGCTGTTTCACAAAAAAAAAAAATCAAACCACCCATCATCTCGCTGCAGTTCATACAGTGACTACAGTACTGATTAGAGGCAGAATAAACATTTACATTAAGTGACTCACTGGTGATGTCTCAGATTCTAGTTTTTTTCTTCTCCCTCCGGTCCAGACCTCTATGATGGATTTCTCCTGGCCACAACCCATTTCTGCAGTTTTCCGCTCAGATGTCTTCACTTTTAAAACATTTCTGCACCTATAAACGAAGTAAAAATTCTCAACACCTCTAAATATAATAAAGCGCCATGCACAGCACCACTAACTATAATGGTACCATACACTGTGTCCCCCACACACACCTTCCCCCTGTAGATAGTGCCCCCATAGCCCCCTCTAGATAGTGACCCCCATAGAGCTGTAGATAGAGCCCTACATAGATGCCCCTGTAGCTAGTGCCCCACATACAGCCCTCTGTAGATAGTGCCCACATATGGACTCCAGAGCTGCAAGGGAATAGTGCTAACCACTGAGCCACCGTGCTGCCCTACATATAGCTTCCACTATAGATAGTACTCCACATATAGCCCACCTCTGTAGATAATGCCTCACATATAGCTCATCCCTGTAGACAGTGACCTACATATAGCCCCCTGTAGATAGTGCCCCACAGGTAACCCACCCCTGTATATAGTGTCCCACATATAGCCCACCCCTGTAGATAGTGCTCTACAAATAGCTCCCACTATAGATAGTGCTCTACATATAGCTCACCTCTGTAGAGAGTACAACACATATAGCTCCCCCTGTATATAGTGTCCCACATATAGCCCACCCCTGTAGACAGTGCTCTACATATAGCCTCCAGTAGTTAGTGCCCCACAGGCAACCCACCCCTGTATATAGTGTCCCACATATAGCCCACCCCTATAGATAGTGCCTTACAAATAGCTCCGCTATAGATAGTGCTTTACATATAGCCCACCCCTGTATATAGTGTCCCACATATGGCCCCCCTGTATATAGTGCCCACATCCCCACATATAGACCCCCTGTATGTAGTGCCCTACATCCCCACATATAGACCCCCCTGTATATAGTCGCCCACATCCCCACGTATAGACCCCCCTGTATATAGTGGCCCACATCACCACATATAGACGACCCCCTCCTGTAGATAGAGCCCTCACTGTAGATAACGCCACTCACAGTTTTAGTACTCACCCTGATCCCGTTCCCGCGCTGTCCGGTGGCAATGCAGATCTGCTCTCTTCTGAGCAGGTCTTTTGTAGCTGAACGACGCAAGCGGCGCGTCGTTCAAAGGCGATAATTGGCTTGGCAGAATGACTTGCCCCATCAATCAGCGCCTTTCAAGCACGGAAGCTAGCGTCGTTGAAAGGCGCTGATTGGCGGGCAAGTAATTTTGCCCCGCCAATCAGCGTCATTGTAAGGCGCTGAATGGTCAGACATAGAACGTGCCCGGCTATCCAGCGCTAATGCATGTATTTGTACCTGTGTGCTATAGATGCAGGTACAATTACTGCAAGAGGGGGTGGCTGTCACTAGCACCGGGGCCCACTGCGGTGCTATCGACGCCCCCAAGCATGAGAGGGCCTGTGTCGCCTGGCCCATACATGTTAGATGTTCGGCGGTGCGGGCCCCGTAGTAGTGCCATAACGGCTGCTAGCGGCGCCACCGGGCATATGGAGGGGCGTGTCAGCTAGCAGCACGGGCCCCCTCAAGCCACGGGCCCCGTAGCAACCGCTACTGCTGCTACAGCGGTAGTTACGCCACTGTGTCACAGCATTGAGAAAACAGGTCATTTTGATCATATTGCTTATCTGACATAATGGCTCATATTTATTAATGCTGTGGCCAGGCAGACTCAAAATGTGCATGATGATTTTGGTCCATGTTGCATGACCTGCTAGACACTTTCCTCTTCCTTGCTTAATAGATTTAGTTGTGTGATAGTACATTGCAGCAGAATCAAGTTAAACTTTGCTAGATCTGTAAGTGCAAAATCCAAGCAGGGCTTCCATATAGCCAATAACTTTTCTCTAGATTAGTGTTCCCAGTATGCTAATTACTCAAAAGAGTAGATTTGAGAAACCTTATTTATGCACAAAGGAATTGTAGGGGGGGGGGGGGGATCAATAACTCTCTTTTAATGACTCCAGGATTTTTGAGGCAAATTTTGAATTGACAGCGTTATTTGACATATTTTTTTTGCATTTTTTGTTAAGCTGTTGAAGCTAATGCAAAAATGCAGGCAAAAAAACACTCCAAAAGAGCACCCCAGGTATTTTCTGCCTCCTATTAATTTCAATTGGAGGTCAGAGGTGGAAACCATCAGCCCCCCACTCACAGTATAATGACCATCAGCCTGCCACTCACAGTAAAATGACCATCAGCCCCCCACTCACAGTAAAATGACCATCAGCTTGTAGGTAGTGCCACTCAGCCCCCTTGGAGGTAGTGTCACACAGCCCCATGTAGGTAGTGCCACACAGCTGCCTTTTAGGTAGAACCACACAGCCCCTTTGTAGGTAGTGCCACATAATCCCCTTATAGGTAGTGCCACACAGTCCCTTTGTAGGTAGTGCCACACAGTCCCCTTGTAGGTAGTGCCACACCCCCCCTGTAGGTAGTGCCACACAGCCCCCTTGTAGGTAGTGACAGACACCCCCTTTTAGGTAGTGCCACACAGCCCCATTGTAGATAGCACCCCCTTCCTGTAGATAGCCCTGTGGCCGGAGATTCCGCTCCTGGACGTGCTTGATGTCTCTGCCCATATTTGGACAGACTCCAAACTCCTGAAGAGGGATCCCAGTCCACAGCGTTGCTGACTCTGTGACCTGGGATTCCACTCCAGGAGAAGCCCCTGACCTCTCTGTTCAGGCTTCTCCTGGAGTGGAATCCCCAGTCACAGTGTTGGCAACACTGTGGATGGGGATTCTACTTGAGGAGTTGCCCTTTATGTCACTGTCCATATATGGAGCTAGTAGATAGCAGAGTAGGGTGATACCTTTGTAAAAATGTTTAATAAAAGGTACAGTTTATTTATTTCATTGCTTTTCTCTGCTCTTTTCCCTACGTAATGAATAGATTAGCTATAGAATGTGTACACCTGATGTAATAAGGGAAAAATAAAAATAAAATACGAAATAAAACAAAAAAATATCCGAACTGTGTAAAACGCTTTTCTATAAAATTCAATCTAAGTCTTGATGGACATGTGTCTTTTTTCAGCCGTACTAACTATGTAACTATGTAACTATGTAACTATGTAAGTCACTCTTGCACATTGAAAGGTAACTTGCTTTGCATTGGTAAAAAAAATAAAATAAGACTGGGTGACTAATTTTTAAATTACAGAATGCTTTAACTTGGTATAATATTTTATGTTTCTCTTTTAATGGCTTTTTAAGTAGAAGACTGCTTTGTTCTTTTGGGACAATATTAAACTCCATACTCCATGCTTTGAGTTCTGATCGTTTGCCAAAATGTACCCAGCCTTGAATGAAGTTACTCATCACACATGTATATTTGGTCTGTAATGAGTTGCACAGGAAAATATCTGCAGCAAATGGGAGTTTCTGCTCTAAGATGATCCGTTATTATTTTTCAATCCAGGACATTTGTAAAAAAAATTGTAAAGAGCCATGGGAACCAAAACATTTTTTTTAAATTTGGGATATTACAATGTCTAAGGATGACCAGCAGTGTGAGATGGGAAAGAGAGACGTAACTTGCAGTTCCTGGGCCCTAATACAAAATCTGTAATACAGCCCCCAATCTTCTATGTGCCATTATATTACTGATGTCTTCTATGTGTCAGATGGGCCATTGGGCCCCATTAGGCACCAAAGCCGAGGAGGAACTGATACACCCGTTTCGTTCCGCCCCTGGATAGAGTTGTCCAAACCAGGGCGCCCCTTGTATAGGTGATGATAGAATGTTTTAAAACCTTCATAATAAGAAACTAAGATTTGTAATAAACCAAACTGTAATAACGCTTATTAGTTCTTCACCATGAAAATGTCTTGAATACTTTTTTTCAAGTGATTTTGTTATTTACTTTTTTTTTCCTGAATTATCTGCAGCACACAATACATTGGTAAAAACATCTCAAGCCTTTGGTTGTGGAAAATCTTCTTTCAGTATTACTTATTAACTCGGTTTAACAGTAATAGCTACTTTACAAAAAGAAACATTGTAATGGACCTTAATTACAATTAATTACAACTATTTTCCATTTTAGTTACATTGATACTTCTTTTCGTGGCCATAGTGACCAAAAACAAACAAACAAACAAACCAATATTTACCAAAATCCACATCACAAGTGGAAGCTTGATGTCCTGAAAACATAAAATGGTTGGAATCCTGACTTAATCGTGTTTATTTAGTTTATACAGAAAGCATGGGTGTTTATTAATCAATGACCATATTACAACAACATAAAAACAGCACGCAACACTAAGGCCAGGATCACACACACAGTTTTGATACCGTTTTTGGTCAAGTTTTTGGATTTTTGTTTTTGTGTGCCAAAGCCAGAAGTGGATCCAAAAAGGAAGGAAAGTAAAAAGACTGATGCATCTCTTTTCTTTTGAGTTCACTCTTGTGTTTGGCTAAAAAAAACCTGAGCAAAATGTTGCTGATAATCCTGTGATCCTGGCCTAAAACAACCAAAAGTCAGCAAAGATTGGTACAGTGTTGGGAAAGAATAAACAGAATTAAATATTAGAAACTGAATGGGTTAGGCCCCATGCACATGACCGTAAAAAATCTCCGTAATTGCAGACCGTTATACGGTCTGCAATTACGGACCCATTCAGTTCTATTGGCCGCAGTCACCTTTCCGTATAGCTACAGTGTCGGTGCCGTAGAACTGTGCCGGGAATTATGGAGCATGTCTTACTTTTCGTATTTTACGGGCCATGCTGCCATACTTTGTAAGCCGTGGTTACGGGCACGGTCGTGTGCATGAGGCCTTATTCTGATCATATCATGTTATGGCCTATCACTAGTATATGTGATAAAATGTTGGGGGTCCGACTTCTGGGATCCCCGCCAATCCTAAAACCAAAGGGACAGGATTTCCCACTATGTAGGGAACTTTAAGGCTATGTTCGATTTATTGCAAATTTTGGTGTAGATTTTGATGCAGGTTTTTGAGCCAAAGTCAGAAGTGGGTCTCAGTCACCTGACCTCACGTCACTAATGTGAAGTCAGGTGACTAGACTGTGCCAGCCTGGGAGTGGACCAGTCTGGTCACCTGACCTCACGTCACTGACTCAGGTCAGGTGACCGCACTGGTCCACGCTTGAGCCGGCCCGCACTGACCTCACGCAGACCGCCGCCGCCATACTTGGCTCAGTGCGCCCTTCTCCTGCTCCTTAATTCGAGTGAGTAGGGCGACAGAGCCAAGTAGCGAATAACGCGGCGGCAGTGCTGTCTAAGTGAGGTCGGGCCGGACCAAATGACGGTCCCCAACCCTGCTCTAGACCTAGATAACTTCATGCCTTTTTATTAACCCCTTCACGACAATTCAGAGAGGACAGTTTGGAGCTGGATCAAGGGTTGAGCCCGCTCCATATGCTGTGGGTATTACTGTCTATCACAGCTAACACCCTATTCTAACGGTCGGGTTCAGAGATAACTCTAATACCGCATATTTACCAGCATAGATGCCAGAATCTAAGCCTGAAAATAGAGTGCTCTGTCACCGCATCGCAAATGTGAGGTGCCAATGGTTGACATAGCAGTCTAGGGGCCTAATGAAAGCCTCCAGATCTGTCATCTTTGTTCTCCTATTAGGCTCTGCCCGGGGCAGAGCTTAATAGGAGAACATTAAAAAGCACAATAAGCTGCAAAACAAAATTATTGCAGTGTATTGAACCAGCGATGTAATGATCCCTTGTTCAAGTCCCCTAGTAGGACTAAAAAAAATAAATTTAAAATTAAATAAATAAAGTTTTTAATAACATACAAAAAAATATATGAAATGTTTAAACCCTCCCTTTCCCCATATTTCCCCTAAAGTAATGTAAACAACATAAACAATGAAAAAAAATTATTATATCGCTACATCTGTAAAAGTCTGAACTATTCTAATTTAATTTTACATATCCCTCAGTGAACGCTGTAGAAAAAAATAAAATAAAACAATAGAATAGTGACTAAATGCCACCACAGAGAAAGATTAAATAGGAATGAACTTGCACTATGAGTCTGTACAGTGCACTTAAAGCTACATAGATCTTTGTAGAAATCTTTAAAGACACAACTAATCTCTAGCGGGTAAATGCAATAGGCCCCAGTACAGTCAGCAACACAGGGAATTGTATGGCATGGGCGTTCAGAATGGGCTAGATATACTTATAATCTCCCATATTTATCCTCCAACTCAAAACAACAATTGCAGCTCTAGACAGAATTTTTTTTGTCTGTCCCTGAACATGTAGCCAGTGATGTTTATGTAAATCCTGAGGATTAGCATTGTAAACATGTTCAGCGTCCTGGACACTGGCGTAGCTATAGGGGTCGCAGCGGTCGCAATTGCGACCGGGCCCCGAAGCCAGGGGGGCCCACGGCCCCCCGCACCACATCAATAAAAAGTTACTATAGTAACTCGGGCCGCGGGCCCCTGTTACTATAGTAACAGACTTTACTTACCTTCCTGGTTCCGGATCGCAGCGGAGGTCCTGACGTCAAGCACTGTGCGCAGCGCATGACGTCACAGCGCTATGTGCCGCACACAGCATCGAGACGACAGAACTCCCGCCGCGGCCGAAGAGGAAGGTAAGATTAGCCCTGACTGGCGGGGTCCGACTCGTACGAGAGCTGCTCCCCTTCATTCCTGTCACTTCATTCCGGTCACACTGTGAATCCGTGTCGGTGATTCACAGTGTGGGCGAGAAGTGAAATGAAGGGGAAGCAGCTCTCGTACGAGTGCTGCGGCCCCTTCAAAACAGCTGATTTGCGGGTCCCGAGAGACACATCAGTTATTGATGGCCTATCCTGTGGATAGGCCATCAATGTTTAGGGACTGCACAACCCCTAAGCCCAGGGGCCTAGCTAAAGGCTCATGGGCCCCGATGCAAAAATTCTTACTAGCCCCCCCCCCCCCCCCCCGCAAACTTCTCATGGCCGACGGTCCGCAGCTTTCAGCTGCATCGCTGGGTCTCCTAAGTGACCCAACAATGCAGCACTAGCAGCCGGGGGCGTCACTAAGGCTGAGTTCACACACCCTATTTACAGACGTAATTCGGGCGTTTTAGCATTGAATTACGTCCGAAAATGTGGCTCAAAAGCGTTGGCAAACATCTGCCCATTCATTTGAATGGGTCTTACGATGTTCTGTGCCGACGGTCATTTTTTTTTACGCACCGCTGTCAAAAGGCGGCGCGTAAAAAAGACGCCCGCGTCAAAGAAGTGCCTGTCACTTCTTCAGACGTAAATGGAGCCGTTTTCCATGGACTCCATAGAAAAACAGCTCCAATTACGTCTGTAATGGACGCAGCAAAAGACGCCTGTACATGCCATTACGGCTGAAATTACGGTGCTGTTTTCTCCTGAAAACAGCACCGTAATTTCAGCTGTAACAGACGCTGCCGTGTGAACATACCCTCAGGGCTTAAAATGTCAGGGAAATAGCCCCAATACATATGTGTCCGCCAAAAAAAAAGTGTGTATATGAGACAGCATATCTATAGCACTACGACCCTATAAACTATGGATAGGATTAGATACAGTGGCTCAGCAGACAGTATCACACATGATAGGATTAGATACAGTGGCTCAGCAGACAGTATCACACATGATAGGATTAGATACAGTGGCTCAGAAGGCAGTATCACACATGATAGGATTAGATACAGTGGCCCAGCAGACAGTATCACACATGATAGGATTAGATAAAGTGGCTCAGCAGACAGTACTACACATGATAGGATTAGATACAGTGGCTCAGCAGACAGTATCACACAAGATACGATTAGATACAGGGCCCAGCAGACAGTATCACACATGATTGGATTAGATACACAGCTCAGCAGACAGTATCACACATGATTGGATTAGATACAGGGCCCAGCTCGCTCTCATTGCGGCTCCAGCGTTGGACCCAGGATAGGTAAGAATAATAATTTTGCTTTTTTATGTGTTACTGATTATTTTTGTGTGTTTGTGTTTTTTTTTACAGGTTCGGTTGTTGGACTTCGGATTCGAGGACTTCAATGACGGCGTTTTTTTTATTCTCAATAAAATGGTTAATGGGGGTTGTGTTTTTTTATTTCAATAAAATATTTTTTCTATGTGCTTGTATCTTTTTAAACTTTATTATCACCGCCTTAGTAATGGCCGATGGCTGATTGACAACCTCCATTACTAAGGCGAGGCTTAATGTTAGCCGGTGCAGAGGCTACACTAACCCCCATTATTACCCCGCTACCCACCGCCACCAGGAGTACTGGGAAGAGCCGGGTACGAACCAGTACCCGACCATCTGTAGTGACGGGCAGGCACCGGGGTGGCCGCAGGCTGGTAGTATTAGGCTGGGGAAGGCCAAAAACAGTGGCCCTTCCCACCCTTGTAATGCTGCCTGCTGCTGTGTTGTATCTGGCTGGTTATGAAAATTGGGGGGGACCCCACATCGTTCTTTCCAATAATTTTTTTTTTTTTTTTTTTTTTTAAATGACGTGTGGTCCCCCCCATTTTTCATAACCAGCCAGATACAATAAAGCAGCAGCAGCCTAGCATCACCAGGGTAGGAAGGGCCACTGTTTTTGGCCTTTCCCCTCCTGATAATACCAGCCTGCGGCCACCCCAGTGGCCGACCATCACTACAGATGGTCAGGTACTGGATCGTACCCAGCTCTTCCCAGCACCCCTGGTGGCGGTGGGTACCGGGGTAATAATGGGGTTTAGTGTTCGCCTCTGCATCGGCTAACACTAAGCCGCGCCTTAGCAATGGATGCTGTCAATCAGCCGGCGGTCATTAATAAGGCGGTAGTAATATAATTTAAAAAAAAACACAAAGACATAGAAAAAATATTTTATTGAAATAAAAGAAAAACCCACAAAACCCTCATTAACCATTTTATTGATAATAAAAAAAAAGCCGTCATCGAAGTAGTCCTGGAATCCGACGTAGTCCAATGACCAAACCTGTAAGAAAACACACAAAAAATGATTAGTAACACGTGTGTTAGGCTTAGATACAGGGCCCATGTGTGATACTGTCTGTGGGACCCTGTATCTAAGCCTACCACAACGTAGGCTTAGATACAGGGTCCAGCAGACAGTAATCTTATACAGTATAAGATTACTGTGTGCTGGGGCCCTGTATCTAAACCTACAGTGTGGTAGGCTTATATACAGGGCCCATCAGACAGGATCACACATGGGCCATGTATCTAAGCCTACCATGTGATTGGCTTAGATACAGGGCCGGGCAGACAGGATCACGCATGGGCCATGTATCTAAGCCTACCATGTGATTGGCTTAGATACAGGGCCCAGCAGACAGGATCACGCATGGGCCATGTATCTAAGCCTACCATGTGATTGGCTTAGATACAGGGCCCAGCAGACAGGATCAAACAATCTGTGATCCTGTCTCATGGGCCCCCTAAGCCTGCTACATCGTAGGCTTAGGGGTTGTGCAGTCCCTAAACATTGATGGCCTATCCACAGGATAGGCCATCAATAACTGATGTGCCTCTCGGGACCCGCAAATCAGTTGTTTTGAAGGGGCCGCAGCACTCGTACGAGAGCTGCTTCCCCTTCATTTCACTTCTCGCCCACACTGTGAATCGCCGACACGGATTCACAGTGTGACCGGAATGAAGTGACAGGAATGAAGGGGAGCAGCTCTCGTACGAGTGCTGCGGCCCCTTCAAAACAGCTGATTGGCGGGTCCCGGGAGTCGGGCCCTGCCAGTCAGGGCTAATCTTACCTTCCTCTTCGGCCGCGGCGGGAGTTCTGTCGTCTCGATGCTGTGCGCGGCGCATAGCGCTGTGACGTCATGCGCTGCGCACACCGCTTGACGTCAGGACCTCCGCTGCGATCCGGAACCAGGAAGGTAAGTAAAGTCTGTTACTATAGTAACGGGCCCGCGGCCCGAGTTACTATAGTAACTTTTTATTGATGTGGTGCGGGGGGCCGTGGGCCCCCCTGGCTTCGGGGCCCGGTCGCAATTGCGACCGCTGCGACCCCTATAGCTACGCCAGTGGGTACACTTACTTTTTCCACAGAAGGAACAGTCATATCTGTTCATTTATTATTTTATAAATTATTGCAAAGCTAATTTGTTATTCGGATTTGTACAAATACATCAACCTTATCTTCATATACTGTTCTAACTATCGACCCATCTTACTATTACTATTTGCTTCAAAAGTCCTTGAACAACATGTCTACCTTGAACTGTCCTCCCGCCTCTCATCCAACTATCTTTTTGACCATCTGCAATCTGGACACCATTCTACTGAAATGGCCCTAACCATAGTGACTAATGATCTTTTAACTACTAACCCTTATGACATTTCCCTGTGCTCCTCCATCTTGATATGTCAAATGCCTTCAATACATTCCGCCACTCCCTCCTGTTACAAATTCACTTATCTATAGTTATCACAGAACTTGCGCTCTCCTGGAGCTCCTCATACCTCACCAATCGAACATTAAATGTCTCCCACTCACACATCAACTCCTTGTCTTACCCTCCCTCTGTTGGTGTCCCTCAAAGGCTTTGTCCTCGGACACTTGCATTTACACCTTTGGCTTGGGACAGCTCAAAAAATTCCATGGCTTTCAGTACCATTTCTATGCTGATGACACATTTACGTCTCTGGCCCAGATGTCTCCTCTCTGATCACCAGAGTGTCTAACAGCTATATCCTCCTTCTTAGGCTATGTTCACACGGGGTATTTTGCCGAGTTTTTTGACGCGGAAACCGCGTCGCAAAACTCGGCAAAAACGGCCCGAGAACGCCTCCCATTGATTTCAATGGGAGGCGTCGGCGTCTTTTTCCCGCGAGCAGTAAAACTGCCTCGCGGGAAAAAGAAGCGGCATGCCCTATCTTCGGGCGCTTCCGCCTCTGACCTCCCATTGACTTCAATGGGAGGCAGAGAAAGCGTATTTTGCGCTGTTTTATGCCCGTGGCGCTCAATGGCTGCGGGCAAAAAACGGCGCGAAAATCACCGCGAAAATCGGCGTGCAGGGAGAGGAATATCTGCCTCAAAGTTCCAAACGGAATTTTGAGGCAGATATTCCTCCCCCAAAATACTCCGTGTGAACATAGCCTAATCCTCCCGTTTCCTTAAACTAAACATGGAGAACACTGAATTATTCATCTCACATAACCCCCTTTTTAGAACTTTAAATCTAAGTTAATGGCTCCACATTTTCCCCACTCTCACAAGTCTGCTGCCTTGAGATAACATTTTATTCCACCCTGTCTTTCAAACTTCAAATCCAGCCCTTACCTCCTCTTGCCTCATCCACCTCAAAAATATTTCTCAAATGAGTTCTTTCCTCAACCTCGAGTCAACAAAAATTCTTCAACATCCTTCCCTGTGGCCTCCCATCTAATACTCTTGACCCCCTCTAATCCACCCTTATCTCTGCTACCTCTCCCTTTGTTTAAACTCAGTCTCTCCCCCTTGCCAATTCCTTTACTTGTTACCCATTGCCCGGAGAATTCAGTTAACATTTTTAACAATGCTATACAATGCTGTCCACAGTCCCCTCTATACATCTCTGCCCTAATCTCCTGAAATCTCCCCATACTTAATCTCAAATCCTCCCCAGACCTTCTGCTTTGATCTCATCTTATCTGCTCCTCTTATCATCCTCTCCAAGATTTGTCCCAAGCATCACCCATACACTGGAAGTCTTTACCCCAACACATCAGACTCTCTTCCACCATCCAAACTTCAGAAGCAATCAGAAAACCCACCTTTTAAAATAAAAAATAAAAAAGGTTAATGCCTGCAGTAACCCTGCTGCTACTACTCTATTGAATGAAAAGATTCTACCCTCACCTACTTTCTTCTTCCCACTCCCCCTGTTGATTGTAACCACTCACTGGCATTGTCCTTTCTCCTTCTGTACCAGTCTATCATTCATTAAGCAAATTTGTTTTTTACTTGTTTTTATTGTCTCATGTTGTTCTTAAATGGGTTGTCCCACAAAACACATGTAACCCCTATCCACAGGATAGAGGATACATGTGTGATCGCTGGAGGTCCGACCACTGGGACCCCAGGCAATAAGGAGAACGGGGAACCGAAAGTCCCCCGAAGTGCTCCATGAGAAGCTTGGGACTACCGGGGTCTGTGTCTGGCTTGTGTATCCGGCAGCTCCATAGAAATTAATGGAGCGCCGGTCACACATGCGCACAAGTCAACAAGCTTAAAACCTGCAGTAACCCTACTCCCACTACTCTATTGAATGAAAAGCTTCTACCCTCACCTACTTTCTTCTTCCCCTTCCCCTGTTGATTGTAAGCACTCACTGGTATTGTCCTTTCACCTTCTGTTCCAGTCTGTCATTCAATAAGCTATTTTTTTTTTACTTGTTTTTATTGTCTCATATTGTTCTTAAAGGGGTTGTCCCACAAAACCACAAAACACTGGTATCCCCTATAAACAGGATAGGGGATACATGTGTTTTGTCGGACAACCCGTTGTTTATGTACAGAGCCCTGGAATTAATGGTGCTTTGAAAATAATAATAATAATAATAATAATATCATCCCATATTCAACATGGTAGTTATTAAGTCTCAACCAATTCTGTATATCAGATGTGCCAAATTTTCATTGCGACAATATTTCTAGTATCCATCAACATCCACGGTATTAAATTAGTATTCACTTTGACAAAGCACAATGACTCCCTCAATTAAGATCTCGATGTAAGTGATATGAAACATAAAATGCACTATGTATTTAGCCTGTGTTTGTACAATCGATTTTCCTTTCCATTTCAATCTTGTAGTTAAGTCTCCACATACATTAAATTCCCAGCTCTTGATTTAGGCAGTTTTCCTAAAAGTTGGATGGGAAGTACGCTGAGTCAACATTGCTCCAGACAAACAGTAGCCATGGGGATCCTTCTTTCTGCTCCTCTGGAGACAACTTCTTTCTTCAGACTGAGACATCTGAACTCAATTAGAACAGGAAAGGGGAAAAACACTTAGGAATGATGTCATATTTTCCACTACTTCACCAGAAAATCATGCATTGCTTTTTCTTTAAACAAAAAAACTTGGCAGCTTACTTTTTCAAAGGGGACTCCTTGCTCTATATTAGAAAGCACTAAAAACACTAAAAAGCACAAAAACCCCCAAAAATCCTGCAGAAGCTGATAAGTCAAAGCTACTTTGGTTTGGCCTTGGATTGTATTAGTTTATGTATTATATTGTAGCCCAAACATAAATTAACTCTGCTTCTGAATGTTAAATGCTGGTTAGGAAAAGCAATGCTTAAGTTTAGTCTTCGCTAAAGTAGTCTTTTCTTCCAGCATCTCATTTTTCATGTCAATTCAGATGTGGTGAAGTTTGATTATTAGATTTTTTTTATACATATGAAGTAGTGCAGTGTATGTTGAAAATATTTTAGTATTGAGACACTTCGAGTTAAAGCAAAGAATACCTTATGTAAAAACAATAACATTGTATTTTTAAAACATGTCTAAGTTGCTATGTCGGTTGATAAACATTTGTAGAAACATAGGATTAAGCTGGAAGAAAAAAAAAACAACAAAAAAACAGTCAATACTTATCACCATGGTGAATGCACATCACAATCTACAACAAAATCCACATGTACACATGCAGGTTTTGCAGCAGATTCGCTGTGGATTTTTTGTGGAAAAATCTGCAACAAATCCGCCATGTGTGTGGGTTCCCTGAAAAAGGTTGTTTAGGATTAGAAAAAATGCAGTATTTTTTCCAGAAACGCAAGTTTTGTCAATGGGCTGTGTCTGGTATTGCAGCTGATTTTATTCACTTCAATAGAGACGTGACTCTAGATGGGACTAAAATGTACGATAACAAAATATCATTTGATTCCTACATTTTTAGACTTTTTAGATAAAAGCGCTAGTGTTTTGTTTTTTTTCTAGTTTGGAGCCCTACTCCATAGACATATATTTAAAACATAACGTTCTGGCTGCCTACAGCTGCAACTAGAGGGATCACGGGAGCTTACTGCAAAGTCAAAAGACTTTGCGGGGAAACTCATGGCGACAGTAAAATGCCAAAAATTGTCACTTTGTGCCCCCATATAGATGTTAGGCCCTGTTCATGCCCCCATATAGAAGTCCCCCAGTTTGTACCCCAATAAATTTAGTGCCCTCTGTAGATAGTGGCACATGGCCCCCTCCCAGGTAGTGCCACACAGCCCCCTCCTCCCAGGTAGTGCCACACAGCTCCTGATGTCACTGTCTATATATAGACAGTGTTGTCAGTGGCAACCCCAGATCCATAGTCCCTAGCACTCTGCCTGGGAGTGGCGTAGCTAAAGGCTCATGGGCCCTGGTGCAAGAATTGAGCTTAGGCCACCCTACTCAACACCACCAGACCCCTGCACACGCCTATGTCCAGCTGCCTTGCCCGACAGACCCCATGAATGCCCCTAGAGTATAATGACCCCCCGATAGCTGCCCCAACAGTATAATGCCCCCCATAGCTGCCCCCCACACAGTATAATGCCCCCCATAGCTGACCACCACAGTATAATGCTCCCCGTAGCTGCCCCCACAGTATAATGCTCCCCATAGCTGCCCCACACACAGTATAATGCCCCCCATAGCTGCCCCCCACACAGTATAATGCCCCCCATAGCTGACCACCACAGTATAATGCTCCCCATAGCTGCCCACAGAGTATAATGCTCCCCATAGCTGCCCCAGACACAGTATAATGCCCCCCATAGCTGCCCCCCACACAGTATAATGCCCCCCATAGCTGACCACCACAGTATAATGCTCCACATAGCTGCCTCCCACAAAGTATAATGCTCCCCATAGCTGCCCCCACACGGTATAATGCCCCCGTAGCTGCCCCCACACAGTATAATGTCCTCCATAGCTGCTCCCACAGTATAAATCCACCACAGTATAATGCCCCCCATAGCTGCCCCCACACAGTATAATGCCCCCCATAGCTGACCACCACAGTATAATGATCTCCATAGCTGCCCCCACACAGTATAATGCCCCCCATAGCTGACCACCACAGTATAATGCCCCCCATAGCTGCACCATCAAGTATAATGCCCCCATAGCTACCCCATACCGTATAATGCCCCCATAGCTGCACCATACAGTATAATGCCCACCACAGCAGCACCACACAGTATAATGTCCCCCATAGCTGCACCATACAGTATAATGCTCCCCATAGCTGCACCATACAGTATAATGCCCCCCATAGCTGCACCATACAATATAATGCCCCCCCATAGCTGCCCTCACACAGTATAATGCCCCCATAGCTGACCACCACAGTATAATGCACCGTAGCTGCCCCCCACACAGTATAATGCTCTCCATAGTTGACCACCACAGTATAATGCCCCCCATAGCTGCTCCCAGAGTATAAATCCACCAAATAGTATAATGCCCCCCATAGCTGCCCCCACATAGTATAATGCCCCACATAGCTGCCCTCACACAGTATAATGCCCTCCATAGCTGTTCCCACAGTATAAATCCACCACAGTATAATGCCCCCCATAGCTGACCACCACAATATAATGCTCCCCGTAGCTGCCCCACACAGTATAATGCCCCCCATAGCTGCACCATCCAGTATAATGCCCCTCATAGCTACCCCATAACGTATAATGCCCCCATAGCTGCACCATACAGTATAATGCCCCCCACAGCAGCACCACACAGTATAATGTCCCCCATAGCTGCACCATACTGTATAATGCCCCCATAGCTGCACCATACAGTATAATGCCCCCATAGCTGCACCATACAATATAATGCCCCCATAGCTGCCCCCCACACAGTATAATGCCCCCATAGCTGCCACAACAGTATAATGCCCCCCATAGCTGCCCCCCACACAGTATAATGCCCCCATAGCTGACCACCACAGTATAATGCCCCCCATAGCTGCCCCCACACAGTATAATGCCCCCCATAGCTGACCACCACAGTATAATGCTCCCCATAGCTGCCCCCACAGTATAATGCTCCCCATAGCTGCCCCCACACAGTATAATGCCCTCCATAGCTGCTCCCACAGTATAAATCCACCACAGTATAATGCCCCCCCCATAGCTGCCCCCACACAGTATAATGCCCCCCATAGCTGACCACCACAGTATAATGCTCCCCGTAGCTGCCCCACACAGTATAATGGCCCCCATAGCTGCACCATCCAGTATAATGCCCCCATAGCTACCCCATACCGTATAATGCCCCCATAGCTGCACCATACAGTATAATGCCCACCACAGCTGCACCATACAATATTATGCCCCCCATAGCTGCCCCCCACACAGTATAATGCCCTCCATAGTTGACCACCACAGTATAATGCCCCCCATAGCTGCTCCCAGAGTATAAATCCACCACATAGTATAATGCCCCCCATAGCTGCCCCCACATAGTATAATGCCCCACATAGCTGCCCTCACACAGTATAATGCCCTCCATAGCTGCTCCCACAGTATAAATCCACCACAGTATAATGCCCCCCATAGCTGCACCATACAGTATAATGCCCCGCATAGCTGCACCATACAGTATAATGCCCCCATAGCTGCACCATACAATATAATGCCCCCCCATAGCTGACCACCACAGTATAATGCTCCCCATAGCTGACCACCACAGTATAATGCTCCCCATAGCTGCCTCCCACAAAGTATAATGCTCCCCATAGCTGCCCCCACACAGTATAATGTCCCCGTAGCTGCCCCCACACAGTATAATGTCCCCGTAGCTGCCCCCACACAGTATAATGTCCTCCATAGCTGCTCCCACAGTATAAATCCACCACAGTATAATGCCCCCCATAGCTGCCCCAAAACAGTATAATGCCCCCCATAGCTGACCACCACAGTATAATGCTCCCCTTAGCTGTCCCACACAGTATAATGCCCCACATAGCTGCACCATCCAGTATAATGCCCCCATAGCTACCCCATACCGTATAATTCCCCCATAGCTGCACCATACAGTATAATGCCCCCCATAGCTGCACCATACAGTATAATGCCCCCCATAGCTGCACCATACAATATAATGCCCCTCATAGCTGCCCCCCACACAGTATAATGCCCCCATAGCTGCACCATACAGTATAATGCCCCCCATAGCTGCACCATACAGTATAATGCCCCCCATAGCTGCACCATACAATATAATGCACCCCCATAGCTGCTCCCCACACAGTATAATGCCCCCATAGCTGACCACCACAGTATAATGCCCCGTAGCTGCCCCCCACACAGTATAATGCCCTCCATAGTTGACCACCATAGTATAATGCCCCCCATAGCTGCTCCCAGAGTATAAATTCACCATGTAGTATAATGGCCCCCATAGCTGCCCCCACATAGTATAATGCCCCCCATAGCTGACCACCACAGTATAATGCTCCCCGTAGCTGCCCCACACAGTATAATTCCCCCATAGCTGCACCATACAGCATAATGCCCCCCGTAGCTGCCCCATACCGTATAATGCCCCCCATAGCTGCACCATACAGTATAATGCCCCCCATAACCTCACCATACAGTATAATGCCCCCTTAGCTGCACCATACAGTATAATTCTCCCATAGCTGCACCATACAGTATAATGTCCCCATAGCTGCCCTATACAGTATAATGCCCCCCATAGCTGTCCCATACAGTATAATGCCCCCATACAGTATAATGCCCTCCATAGCTGCCACATACAGTATAATGCCCCACAGCTGTCCCATACAGTATATTGCGCCCCATACAGTATAATGCCCACTCAGCAGCTACAATAGGACCCCCCTCCCATACCTAGTATAATGCCCGCATATGTACCTAATTGAAAAATAAAAACATAATTACTTACCTACTCCCGTTCCCACGACGTGTGGAGGATCCTTCTGCACTGTGCTGTGAGTAACTCGTCGCAGACAGGCACGATGTAGTGACGTCACTACATCGCGCCTGCCTGTGCCGAGCTGCTCAAGGCACAGTGAATGCTGGAGTGAGGCAGGAGAATGCTGGGATACTGCTCTAGCGCTCTGTCTGGGACTCCTCTCCTTCTTATATCACTGTCCATATATGGACAGTGATGCCTTAACGACGGCAGCATCATCACCTGGCGGCTGAGTGGGCCCCCCCAAGTGGAGTGGGCCCCGGCACTTGCCCGGGTTTGCCGGGTGCTGACGCCAGCCTTGCGTCTGGATGAGGTTTGTTAGGGTATGTTCACACGCAGTGTTTTCAGACGTAATTCGGGCGTTTTACGCCTCTAATTACGCCTGAAAAACGCCCCTAATACGTCTACAAACAGCTGCCCATTTTACGGTGTTCTGTTCCCACGAGCCTTAATTTTACGCGTCGCTGTCAAAATACGGGGCGTAAAAAGACGCCCACGAAAAAGAAGTGCATGTCACTTCTTGGGACGTTTTTGGAGGCGTTTTCCATTGACTCCATTGAAAAACAGCTCCAAAAACGGCCGTAAAATCCGCTGCAAAAAACGCGAGTTGCTACAAAAACGTCTGAAAATCAAGAGCTGTTTTCGCCTGAAAATAGCTTTGTATTTTCAGACGTTTTTGGTCACTGCGTGTGGACATACCCTAAAATCTCACCCATTTTGCTGCTACTGTATTCTGCAGCGTATTTTCCGTCCTCAATTCCGGATTGGAAAATACCCAGCAATTCATCTACATGTGATGAAGCCCTTAACTACTTTTGAAAAAATAAAACTGTGATTGGTTGCTAGGGGCAACAAGGCCAGCTTTTCTGTAATACTGTAGCTGTCAGATCTCCCTGCTCTCAGCTGCTAGAGGCAGCTGAGGGCTGGGAGCGTCCCTGCTTTGCCGTGTGAGATCGATATTAGTATCGATCTCACACGTTTAACCCCTCAGATGCGGTGCTCAATAGCGAGCACCGCATCTGAGTGGTTTTGGAGAGAGGGAGGGAGCTCCCTCTCTCTCCCACCGACACCAGGCGATACGATCGCCGAGTGTCTGTGTCTCTAATGGCAGCCGGGGGTCTAATAAAGGCCCCCAGGCTGCCTGGAGTGAATGCCTGCTAGATCATGCCGCAGGCATGACCTAGCAGATGCCTGTCTGTGTTAAACGGACAGGCAGTAATACATCGCGATCGCAGAATCGCATATTATAGTCCCCTAATGGGACTAGTAAAAAAGTGAAAAAAAAGTTTAATAAAGTGAATTAAAAAAAAAATTTGAAAAAAAATGAAAAACCCAGCTTTTCCCCTTACAAAATGCTTTACTATTAAAAAAACCAAATCAAGTTAAAAAGTTACACATATTTGGTATCGCCGCGTCCGTAACGACCCCGACTATAAATTTATTACATTATTTAACCCGCACGGTGAACGCCGTAAAAAAAATAATAAAAAACTATGGAAAAATTGCTGTTTTCTGTGAATACTGACTTTAAAAAAATGTAATAAAAAGTGATCAAAAAGTCGCATCTACTCCAAAATGGTACCAATAAAAACTACAAGTCGTCCCGCAAAAAAAAGCCCTCATACAACCGCATCGGCGAAAAAATAAAAACGTTCTTCAAATATGGAGACAAAAAAACAAATAATTTTGAAAAAAAAGCGTTTTTACTGTGTAAAAGTAGTAAAACATACAAAAACTATACAAATTTGGTATCGTTGCAATCGTAACAACCCGCTGAATAAAGTTATTGTGTTATTTATACCACACGGTAAACGGCGTAGATTTAGGACGCAAAAAAGAGTGGCAAAATTTCAGATTTTTTTCTATTCCCCCCCAAAAAAAAGTTAAGAAAAGTTAATCAATAAATAATATGTACCTAAAAATGGTGCTATTAAAAAATACAACTTGTCCCGCAAAAAACAAGACCTTATACAGCTATGTCGACGCAAAAATAAGAAGGTTATAGCTCTTGGAATGCGACGATTGAAAAACGTAAAATATAGCTTGGTCATTAAGGTCCAAAATAGGCTGGTCATTAAGGGGTTAACAATATTATTATATATAATGTATATTTCTTGAAAAGAACTCCTAGTATTTGCATATCTCAATACAGCACTTATAATCTTGTTTTGGGGACCTGCAGCTTGGCTTGGAGTGTGCAGTACAAACGTTACTCTACATCCTTATGTGTTTTAGTCCAATTCTTAAAGGATTTGTACATCTTTGCAGCCATTTTTTCTTTTACTGTTGTAATGCATCTAAAATAAAAACAATGCAATTTTGCAAATAGATTTGGTTAAAAACCATATCCTTGCATTTTCTACATTAAGCTCCTGTTTAGACCTATGTGTCTCCATGGTTACAGACTACAAACAAACTCTGTAGTTTGATCTCCCTTCCATGTGTTCCTTAGGCCTCCTTAATGTTTTTTTTTTATGGTGTTTTTTTTTTACAAGTGTTATCGTATTCTAATCTTTTACTGTAGCCTTTAAATAAATGTGGGCACAGCGTATTTGGGGGAGAAAAAACTTGCAAAAAAATTTGCAGAAAACCCCCCGCAAAAATGTCAAAATAGTATGTGTGATACCAGCCTTGGGCCTCGTGCAGTTGGCTGTAGGGAGACAAATATAGTCCCTGCAGGGTTAATGGTGATAATAGATTCATTCGATGATGCATTTCTGTATCACAGCAGTTCATTTTTAAAGAAAATTATTCTCCCTAAAGGAGTCTTTGATCGCCATTCTATGAATCGCTCTTTTTTTCATTTTTTTTTTAATATTATCAGCCGAGAATACAAATTGTGTAATAAAAATGTACTCTTGGCAAATGTACTGAATATGAATTACTAAGAAACTGATGTATATATTAAACTGTTCTGTCACTGGACTTTAAGGTATAAACTGGTCCCATTAATCTAAACGAAGCATCCTCAGAAGGAAATGCAGATAATCATCTCTTATCCTCTAAAATAAAATTCTCAGATAATTATATTGAAAGTATTAAAAGATTTTTTATTAGGCGAAGGATGTAATTATTTGCATCTTCCTGAACATTGATACGAGTATTTTATACTTTAAGTTATCTTTTTTCCATGAATTGACACTAATAAACCTCGCTTTTTACTAAATCCGAAGCCAACAGCAGCTTCAAAAACGTGGGGCAGATTTAAAGTTAGACCAGGCAGTCAGAAGATGCACCAAATCTATCACATTGTCGCGAGCTGTATGCGAAATTTGGCGCATCTTGCTAGACAGGAAATGGCCTGTTCACATCAGTGTTAGGTTCCATTGATGGGTTCCGTCCGATCTTTCATACAGACCAACCTATATACGAAAAGTCAAACGGAGACCATAGCTTTATGTTTACACTACCATTAAATTTACATATAGTTACATAGTTACATAGTTAGTACGGCTGAAAAAAGACACATGTCCATCAAGTTCAACCAAGGGAAGGGAAAAGGGAAGGAAAAATTTCTACACATAGGAGCTAATACTTTTTTGTTCAAGGAAATTATCTAAGCCTTTTTTAACCCCTTAAGGACGCAGCCTAGTTTTGGCCTTAAGGCTCAGAGCCCATTTTTCAGATCTGACATATTTCACTTTATGTGGTAATAACGTCGGAATGCTTAAACCTACCCAAGCGATTCTGAGATTGTTTTCTCGTGACACATTGGGCTTCATGTTCGTGGTAAAATTTGGTCGATATATTCAGTGTTTATTGGTGAAAAATTGCAAAATTTAGAGAAAATTTTGAAAAAATTGCATTTTTCAGAATTTAAATGCATCTGCTTGTAAAACAGACGGTTATACCACCCAAAATAGTTACTAGTTCACATTTCCCATATGTCTACTTTAGATTGGCATCGTTTTTTGAACATTCTTTTATTTTTCTTGGACGTTACAAGGCTTAGAACATAAACAGCAATTTCTCATATTTTTAAGAAAATTTCAAAAGCCTTTTTTTTAAGGTACCTCTTGAGTTCTGAAGTCGCTTTGTGGGGCCTATGTATTAGAAACCCTGATAAAACACCCCATTTTAAAAACTAGACCCCTCAAAGTATTCAAAACAGCAGTTATAAAGTTTTTTAACCCTTCAGGCATTTCACAGGAATTAAAGCAAAGTGGAGGTGAAATTTGCAAATTTCATTTTTCTTGCTGAATTTCAATTTTATTCATTTTTTTTTCTGTAACACAGAAGGTTTTACCAGAGAAACACTACTAAATATGTATTGTCCAGATTCTGCAGTTTTTAGAAATGTCCCACATGTGGCCCTACTGCGCTCGTGGACTAAAAGACAAGCCCTAGAAGCAAAGAAGCACCTAGTGCATTTTGAGTCCTCTTTTTTTATTAGAATATATTTTAGGCAGCATGCCAGGTTTGAAGAGGTGTTGAGGTGTCAAAACAGTAGGAATCCCCCAATAGTGACCCCATTTTGGAAACTACACCCCTCAAGGAATTCATTTAGGGTTGTTGTTACCATTTTGACCGCACATTTTTTTCACAGCACGTATTTGAATTGGGCTCTGAAATGAAAAAAATGTCATTTTTTCCAATAAAATGTCATTTGTGATCAAAATTTCTTATTTTCACAGGGAACAAAATACCCCATTTTGTTGCCCAATTTGTCCTTAGTGTGGCAGTACCACATTTGTGGTGATAAACTGCCGTTTGGGCCCATGGGAGGGCTCAGAAGGAAAGGAGCGCTATATGTTTGTTGGAGTCCAGATTTTGTTGGATTGGTTTTCGGGTGCCATGTCGCATTTGCAGAGCCTCAGAGGTATCAAAGCAATGGAAACCCACCAAAAGTGACCCCATTTTGGAAACTACACCCCTCAAGGAATTCATTTATGGTTGTTGTTAGCATTTTGACCGCACAGTTTTTTCACAGCACCTATTTCAATTGGGCTGTGACATTAAAAAAATGACATTTTTTCCAATAAGATGTAATTTTTTACCAAAATTTCTTATTTTCACAGGGAACAAAATACTCAATTTTGTTGCCCAATTTCTCCTGAGTGCATCAATACCCCATTTGTGGCAATAAACTGCCGTTTGGGCCCATGGGAGGCCTCAGAAGGGAAGGAGCGCTGTGTGTTCTTTGGAGTACAGATTTTGCTGGTTTGGTTTTCGTGTGCCATGTCGCATTTGCAGAGCCCCAGAGGTATCAAAGCAATGGAAACCCACCAGAAGTGACCCCATTTTGGAAACTACACCCCTCAAGGAATTCATTTATGGGTAATGTGACCATTTAGACCCCATAGTTTCTTCACAGAACTTATTTGAATTGGGCTGGGAATTTAAAAAATATATATTTTTTCCAATAATATGTCATTTTTGCTCAAAAATTCTTATTTTCACAAGAAATAAAATACTCAATTTTGTTGCCCAATTTGTCCTGAGTGCGGCAATACCCCATTTGTGGTGATAAACTGCCGTTTGGGCCCATGGGAGGCCTCAGAAGGGAAAGAGCGCTGTGTGTTCTTTGGAGTACAGATTTTGTTGGATTGGTTTTCGGGTGCCATGTCACATTTGCAGAGCCCCAGAGGTATCAAAGCAATGGAAACCCACCAGAAGTGACCCCATTTTGGAAACTACACCCCTCAAGGAATTCATTTATGGGTAATGTGACCATTTAGACCCCATAGTTTCTTCACAGAACTTATTTGAATTGGGCTGGGAATGAAAACAAAATTATTTTTGTCAAATAATATGTAGTTTTGGCTGAAAATTTCTTATTTTCACAAGAAACAAAATACCCCATTCTGTTGCGCAATTTGTTCTGAGGGCCGCAATACCCCATTTGTTGTGATAAACTGCCGTTTGGGCCCATGGGAGGGCTCAGAAGGAAAGGACCACCATTTGGCCTACTCGGGATTTTCTAGTGCGAAGTCATGTGTGCAGAAGCACCTGAGGTACCAGTACAGTTGAAACCCGCAAGAAGTGACCCCGTTTTAAAAACTACACCCTTAAGGCATTCATCTAGAGGTGTAGTGACCATTTTGACCGGAGACCTACACCCCATAAACTGTAATGTGGGTTCTCCCGGGTATGGCAATACCCTACATGTGGCTGTTATCAGCTGCCTGGACACACAGCAGGGCCCAGAGGGGAAAGACGAGGGGGGATAAGCTGTGCGGAGTGCATCAGGGTAAGTAAAATTGGGGTAAATTATAAACCAAGGGATGTATGATAAATTTTAAAACACTTTTATACAGAGCTCTGGTTATTCGGGACACGTGTCACATTGATATATTGTGTCATCCCTTATCACCCTCTTATAGCAGACTTTGCACCTCTTTTGACTTTTTCCCTTCTTGCCAGTTTGGGGAACTTCCCCTGGAAAGTGTTGCCCTGGTACGATGCGTGTGGGCTCGCTTCCAGAAGTACTGGGTGCCCCCCCTTCTTGGTCCCTAAAGATTAGGTTCTTGATAATCACCTCTTGAAATTCCAGGAAAGTTCCCGTCTGGCCTGCACATCGATGTAGCACGTACGCATTGTACAATGCCATCTGTATGATGTGCACGGCCAGCTTCTTATACCACACCGCATGGCGCTGTAGGGCTTCAGGGCTTGATCTTACAAGTCCATCCCTCCCATGTACCTATTGTAGTCCAGGATGCAGTCTGGTTTGGGGGTGGCCTTTCCTTCATATAGCCTAAACCTGTAGGTATACCCTGATGCACTCTCACAGCTTATACATCTTCACGCCATACCTTGCCCTCTTACCCGGCAGGTACTGGCGGAATTGAACCCTCCCTTTAAAATGTACCAGGGACTCATCAATAGAAATACACTTCTCGGGGGTGAATGCTGGGAAAACCGGGCACTGGAACGGTCTAATAGGGGTCTCCGTTTATACAAACGGTCAAAACTGGGGTCATCTCGGGGTGGGCACGGCTCATTATCAGTATAATGTAAGAAGCGAAGTATTGCCTCATTTATTTATTTTTTTAGGTTCCAGTTCAGTTCTGAAGTTGCTTTGAGGGGCCCATATATTAGAAACCCCTATCAAATACCCCATTTTAGAAACTAGACCCCTCAAAGTATTCACAACAGCATGTAGAAAGTTTATGAACCCTTTAGGTGTTTCACAAAAATTTAGAGCAAAGTAGAGGTGAAATTGACATTTTTTTTTTGTCAGAAAATCCTCTTTATACCATTTTTTTTATAACACAAAAGGATTTATCAGAGAAACGCAACTTAATACGTATTGCCCAGATTCTGCAGTTTAGAGAAATATCCCACATGTGGCCCTCGGGCCGTAATGGACTGAAGCACCGGCCTCAGAAGCAAAGGAGCACCTAGTGGATTTTGAGGCCTCTTTTTTATTAGGCACCATGTCCGGTTTGAAGAGGTCTTGTGGTGCCAAAACATTGGGATCCCCCGAAAAGTGACCCCAATTTGGAAACTAGACCCCTTGAGGAATCCATTGTAGTTTTCTTGGGGTGCATGCGGCTTTTTGATCAGTTTTTATTCTATTTTTAGGTGGCGTGGTGACTAAAAAACAGCAATTCTACAATTGTTTTTTTGGTCGTTTTTTTTTACAGCGTTCACCGTGCGCTATAAATGACATATTCACTTTATTCTGCGTGGCGATACGATTACGGCGATACCAGATGTTTATAGTTTTTTATGTCTTATGGCGTTTGCACAATAAAATACGTTTTGTAAACAATCATTCACTTTTTGTGTTACCTTATTCTAAGAGCCATAACGTTTTTATTTTTCAATCAATAAAGCCGTGCGAGGACTTATTTTTTGCGTAACGAACTGTAGTTTTGATCAGTACCATTTTTAGGTACATGCGACTTTTTGATCTCTTATTATTCCATTTTTTGGGAGGTGAAGTGACCAAAGAATTGTGATTGTGGTTCGGTTTATTATTATTTTATTTTACGGCGTTCACCGTGCGGGATAAATAACGACATCGTTTTGTAGTTCAGGCCGTTACGGACGCGGCGATACCAATTATGTATAGTTTATTTGTTTGTTTATATATTTTTATTAATAATAAAGGACTGATAAGGGAAAAAGGGGGATTTTTACTTTTAGTACTTTTAAATCTTTTATTTTCTTATTTTTACACATCTTTTTTTAACTTTTTTTTCACTTTATTACTTTGTCCCACTAGGGGACTTGAGGGCAGGAGGCTCTGATCGCTATTCTAATACACTGCACTACATGCGTAGTGCAGTGTATTAGAACTGTCAGCTACTCACTGACAGCAAGCATAGTGGGTCCTGACGTTGTCAGGACCCACTAGGCTTCCGTCTATGGCATAGCCGGACGCCATTGTTTGGTGTCCGGTTGCCATAGTCACCATCGCCGGCCGCTATCGCGTAGCAGGCCGGCGATGGCAGCTTAACCCCTAAAAAGCCGCGATCTCTATAGAACGCGGCTTTTAAGGGGTTAATCAGCGGGGACACAGCGATCGGTCCCCGCTGTAGGAGCTGTGACAGCTGCTGAACAAGACAGCAGCGTCACAGCTCCTGTATGTGTCGGGAGGACGGCCGAAACGGCCGTTACTCCCGAGACGTACTATTACGGCATGGAGCGCGAACGATACAGCTGCCATGACGTAATAGTACGTCAAGGAGCGGGAAGGGGTTAAAGCCATCTACTGTCCCTGCTGTGACAGCTCCTGCGGTGACTATTCCATAGATTCACAGTTCTCACAGTAAAGAAGGCTTGTCGCCTCTGCAGGTTGAACCTTTTTTCTCCAGACGGAGGTAGTGCCCCCTTGTTTTTTGAGGGGGTTTTACAATCGTAATTCCTCCATTGCTAATGGTTTCTGTTTGTCTCTGTTCCATAAGGTTTCCGTTTTTGTTTTTTTAGGGAAACAATAGCGCAGTCGACTGCGCATTTGTCGGTGGTTGATTCCTGTGTTATCGGCATCCAGCTTTATAACAAAGTCCAAATACAAATGAACACAGCACTCCACGAATCCAGAAAGTCAGGCTATGTGCTCGTCACCAGGGGATGAATCAATTCCCCTTTTTTAAGATAGAGAAAAACATAGAACGCAGTAACGGCACCAGGACTTCAAGATAGATGAAAACAGGGTGGATTTATTCACCTCAAAATAGCGACGTTTCGGTTCAACAGGAACCTTTCTCAAGCTATCACAAACTAACAATGGTGTCAGGTATAAATAGGAGGGGCATACATCAATTACCAATCAAACTATTGAATGTACAGTTCCCATTACATACATATAAATATATATGTCACAACATATTTCAAACATTAATTATAAAGTGAATGAGAGAAATGAAAATGCGGCACTCACCCGTTTGCAAATCTTCTTAACTTTATTGTGTCACCTTGGCGAGGGTAAAAGCATTACAGGGAGGACAGCTAGTTGTAGGTTACAGCCTGTTTCTTGCTGGAGTTCCTGCTTCTTCTGACCTCAGGTCGGGAGGCCGAGGCCAATTATATCTTAATATAAATCAATAGACTTACAGTTAACGATCTGTCTGTAATATCCACACAGCCAGCGTGTAGTGTCCGCGCGCATCAACTGTGCATGCTCCAAGATGGCGTCCAAACCGGATATTCAATCCGGTGGAACGCATCGAGCAGAGCGATCGCTACTGCGCATGCGCAGAGACGGAACTTGCGTTCCAGTCCCATTGCGCAGGCGCCGGTATCGACGCAGATAAAAAATATATATATAGATGGTATCGATGTATATTATTTACAAATGGACAAAGTCCAGAAGATTAAATGAGTACTATAGTGCATCATCCAATAAATCTTATGGATTTTGCAGTATAGTACTCATAATATAAAAATAGGAAAATCGAGACTGTCAGTGGTGTTCACCATAAACTTTAGAACCACGAAGTTTCAAACCACTCAAAACCTATTGAAATGTAATGTGACTGTAATCACCATTAGAACAGATAGAGCAACCATAATTAATGGAAATATTTTCATCCCAACCAGGGATGTCCAATACATCAAACATAACCTAACAAGGGAAGGAAAACCGCATATTCCACATATATTAGACATGCGTTTGTTATCAATAAGGCGCTTAATTTTTGGAAAAATATAAGGTTAAATATGGAAGAAAAACTCCACTCTAGACTACAATACAACTATACAAAAAAAATACAGGCATTTAAAACACTACATCGCTGTGGTCTGAGCTGGATATTATATTAGAGATATATGGTTGTATATTTCAATATGAGACTCTATGATCCCAATAGATAGGCCTCTGCTGCTTTCCAACATCCTTCACAATGCTTGACGAAAAAGTGTGCATCTAAAAGTGTAAAAAAAGACAGACAAAAGTTACCATACAATATTTTTAAACACAAACATAATACAATTAAACATAAAAATGTATATGTAAAGAGGAAGTCAAAATAGGACTTCAGACTATATATACATAAGACACAGACTATACCATCGAGACCGATCGTATCCCCCAGGCTTCAGGGCAAGTTACCCCCCACTGCATTAAATATGTGGGCCACAGGGTTATTCTATGTTTAACCCCTTTGGAGACATAGTTTCCAACCTATATATCCACTCTAGCTCTTTCCTTTTAAGAGCCAAACCTCTGTCACCACCGCGTCTCAATTGAGGCACTGAATCAATGATTCTAAATCTCAATTGTGACAAACTATGATTTTTTTTCACTAAAATGTCTTGACACTGGTAAATCCTGTCTCTTTGTTTTAATGTTAGATTTGTGATTTCTCATCCTGAGACGCACTTCTGTTGTGGTCTCACCGACATAGTATAGACCACAAGGACAGCTCAGAAAGTAAATGACAAAGGATGATTGACATGTAAAAAAGCCCTTGATGTTTATTACTCTACCAGTTTGTGGATGATTAAAAGAGCCACCCTTGATCATATTATCACAGATGTAACAGCCATGTTTGGGGTGTGCCAGAAACATTTGACTCTTTCGATTAGACCCAATATCCGCTTTGACAACACTATTTTTAATCGTTTTACCTCTTCTATTAGCCATCATAGGTCTCTCCTGAAATTCAATTATCTTTAGGAAGGCTCTGCTCAAAACCTTCCAGTCTTTCCTCAGGATCTCACCAATTTGTGAGCTTAGTGCGGAGAAAGTGGAAATAAAAGGTAATCGAACCTTCTTTTCTTTAATTAACTTTTTGCCTAAGAGGTCCTGCCTGTCCAATAAATCAACCTTCCGTCTATTCAGCTCCAAAATGTAGTTTGGGTAGCCCCGATCAGAACATTTTTTGCACATTTGATCAAGCCGTGAGGATAGTTCTGTCCGTTTATTTAGAAAACAGATCAGAGATTAGCTTATTACCAGCAATTGATATCCGAGTGTCCAAAAACTCAATGGCAACAGTGGAATAGGACATGGTAAATAGAATTGTAGAGTTTAAACCATTAAGAAATGTTAAAAAATCCTGTAATTGTTTAATTGAACCGGTCCAGATGAGGAAGACATCGTCTATGTATCGCCACCACCACAGTATTTGACTGAAGTGGTGGGACACATAGACAAGGTCCTCCTCCATGCGCCGCATAAAGATGTTTGTATAGGTAGGGACCATATTTGACCCCATTGCCGTCCCTCTCTTCTGCAAGTATAATTTATCTCCTACTGTCCTGCCCCCACTTCACGCACCCCCGGGGTCTATGTGGAGCTCGACAGGCAGCTAAACACCTTCCTACTAGCCAATAAATGAGACTGGTTGAAAGTCTGTAGCTTTATTAACTGGTCATAGGATTAGGTTAAAACTGAGGAACAAACAAGAATATACATGCCATTAGATTACAGCAATACATAAGAACAAGGCACATTGAATAAATGTACTACATATACAGGTAACAGGCTGACATATATTAAGCCTATATACAAATAAACAGTAGAAATAACAGTTATAGTACATTATGAACAGTGTATGGCAGTACAAATACAGTATTGGACCATACATGGCCGACCATGAGGCTAGGCCGAGCTTCACAACTACACCAACTGATATATTACAGTCCCATGTAACAGAGTGAATACTGTCCTAACAGTATTCCTGTGGCTGCTGATAGCCAGTAATAAACCATCTATCTGCTTACCGACTATACTTGGACGAGAGGGATGGAATGAATCAAAATGGTCTTCTCTCAGAGCAGATATAGAAGAGACTGCCCTTCTTCTTCCCAGAATGCCTTTCACCTTCTCATGGGTGGGGAAAACAAGAAATTACACAAAGGAGGAAATTACTAACACTGGCCACTAGATGGCACCTGGAGCACTAATTACTTGCATAGAAAATAACGTCACAAATCTCAGTCTATAACATTACGCCTATGAGCAGCACACTCCCCATCTGGCGTCAATCGATGCCACCATCAGAGTCCCCAGATGAAAACAGTAAAATAAGTTCTGTTACTGGTCTGAGAAATAGTTTGGTCTCCTTCTGATTATGAACCTTGACCTCAACTTTCCGGACGTTCCCATCCTCTCCCGGGAATGTTTTAGTAACGAGACATAGAGGCCACTCATTCCTATGTGCTTGGCAGTCTTTCATAAGCACAACATCACCAGTTCTGATGTTGGGTTTGGTGTTCTGCCATTTATTCCTTGGTTGTAGCGTGGAGATGTATTGCTTTTTCCACCTATCCCAAAAGGTATTGGCAAGGCTTTGTACTTGCCTCCATTGACATTTGTAAAGGTCTTTGGTACTGAATTCTCCAGCGGGAGCATGAGCAATGCTAGTCTTCTGAGTAAGCAGCATTACAGGAGTAAAGATTACTGGATCTTCAGGATCACTTGAGACTGGAGTTAAAGGTCTGGCATTAATGATGGCGGATACTTCTGCCATGAAAGTAGTCAAGCACTCATGGGTAAGCCTTGCTGTACCCACTTGCAGGAAGATGGAATCCAGGATTCTATGTGCTATACCTATCATTCTTTCCCAAGCTCCACCCATGTGAGAAAAATGGAGTGGATTGAAAGTACAAGTGCAACCTCGCTCACTTAGGTATCTCTCGACACTCATTGTATCCAGGTTTGAAGGAATTTGTAGCTCTTTGGCTTTAACAGAAGTATCAGAAAACACACACAGTCTTTGTATTTGAACTTCTGTAGATGGCACAGGGGCATATAGACGTGCCACATGTAGACTAGATAGAGTGGTTAAAGAGTTCCTCCACTCTACCCACAGACCTCTCTTTTCAGTGGGAAGTGGATCATCCCAGTCGGAAGGATCACAAGTTAAATCTCTGAGTCTTGCTTTGCCTTGTATGGTGACAAGAGCTGCAAATCCTAAAGGGTCATATGAGCTGTTTATAGCAGACAGGACTCCCCTCAGATTAAAGGGGTTTTCCTCCCTGCTGACTTGGAAGGTAAAGGTGTCAAACTTTAAGTCCCAGAGTAGCCCAAGACTATGTTGTATGGGAAGAGTGTCAGTTCCCAAATCTAAGTCCCTTAAATCATTTGAGTGGTCGTGTGAAGGAAAGGCTTCCATCAATTCTTTACTGTTGGAGGCGATTTTGTGGAGTCTCAAGTTTGAACTGGCGAGCATTTCCTGAGCTCTTTTAAGAAGACTGATTGCACACTCATTTGTAGGCAGGGATTTTAACCCCTTCCCGCTCCTTGACGTACTATTACGTCATGGCAGCTGTATCGTTCGCGCTCCATGCCGTAATAGTACGTCTCGGGAGTAACGGCCGTTTCGGCCGTCCTCCCGACACATACAGGAGCTGTGACACTGCTGTCTTGTTCAGCAGCTGTCACAGCTCCTACAGCGGGGACCGATCGCTGTGTCCCCGCTGATTAACCCCTTAAAAGCTGTGTTCTATAGAGATCGTGGCTTTTTAGGGGTTAAGCTGCCATCGCCGGCCTGCTACGCGATAGCGGCCGGCGATGGTGACTATGGCAACCGGACACCAAACAATGGCGTCCGGCTATGCCATAGACGGAAGCCTAGTGGGTCCTGACAACGTCAGGACCCACTATGCTTGCTGTCAGTGAGTAGCTGACAGTTCTAATACACTGCACTACGCATGTAGTGCAGTGTATTAGAATTGCGATCAGGGCCTCCTGCCCTCATGTCCCCTAGTGGGACAAAGTAATAAAGTAAAAAAAAAGTTAAAAAAAGTTGTGTAAAAATAAGAAAATAAAAGATTTAAAAGTATTAAAAGTAAAAATCCCCCCTTTTCCCTTATCAGTCCTTTATTATTAATAAAAATATATAAACAAACAAATAAACTATACATAATTTGTATCGCCGCGTCCGTAACGGCCTGAACTACAAAATTATTTCATTATTTATCCCGCACGGTGAACGCCGTAAAATAAAATAATAATAAACCGAACCACAATCACAATTCTTTGGTCACTTCACCTCCCAAAAAATGGAATAAAAAGAGATCAAAAAGTCGCATGTACCGAAAAATGGTCCTGATCGAAACTACAGTTCGTTACGCAAAAAATAAGTCCTCGCACGGCTTTATTGATTGAAAAATAAAAACTTTATGGCTCTTAGAATAAGGTAACACAAAAAGTGAATGATTGTTTACAAAACGTATTTTATTGTGCAAACGCCATAAGACATAAAAAAAAAATATAAACATCTGGTATCGCCGTAATCGTATCGCCCCGCAGAATAAAGTGAATATGTCATTTATAGCGCACGGTGAACGCTGTAAAAAAAAACGAAAAAAAAACAATAGTAGAATTGCTGTTTTTTAGTCACCACGCCACCTAAAAATAGAATAAAAACTGATCAAAAAGCCGCATGCACCCCAAGAAAACTACAATGGATTCTTCAAGGGGTCTAGTTTCCAAATTGGGGTCACTTTTGGGGGGTTCCCAATGTTTTGGCACCACAAGACCTCTTCAAACCGGACATGGTGCCTAATAAAAAAGAGGCTTCAAAATCCACTAGGTGGTCCTTTGCTTCGGAGGCCGGTACTTCAGTCCATTACCGCCCGAGGGCCACATGTGGGATATTTCTCAAAACTGCAGAATCTGGGCAATACGTATTAAGTTGCGTTTCACTGATATATCCTTTTGTGTTATAAAAAAAATGGTATAAAGAGGATTTTCTGACAAAAAAAAAATGTAAATTTCACCTCTACTTTGCTCTAAATTTCTGTGAAACACCTAAAGGGTTCATAAACTTTCTACATGCTGTTGTGGATACTTTGAGGGGTCTAGTTTCTAAAATGGGGTATTTGATAGGGGTTTCTAATATATGGGCCCCTCAAAGCAACTTCAGAACTGAACTGGAACCTAAAAAAAGAAATAAATGAGGCAATACTTCGCTTCTTACATTATACTGATAATGAGCCGTGCCCACCCCGAGATTACCCCAGTTTTGACCGTTTGTCTAAACGGAGACCCCTATTAGACCGTTCCAGTGCCCGGTTTTCCCAAGCATACACCCCCGAGAAGTGTATTTCTATTGATGAGTCCCTGGTACATTTTAAAGGGAGGGTTCAATTCCGCGAGTACCTGCCGGGTAAGAGGGCAAGGTATGGCGTGAAGATGTATAAGCTGTGCGAGAGTGCATCAGGGTATACCTACAGGTTTAGGATATATGAAGGAAAGGCCACCCCCAAAACAAACTGCATCCTGGACTACAATAGGTACATGGGAGGTGTGGACTTGTCAGATCAAATCCTGAAGCCCTACAGCGCCATGCGGTGTGGTATAAGAAGCTGGCCGTGCACATCATACAGATGGCTTTGTACAATGCGTACGTGCTACGTCGATGTGCAGGCCAGACGCGAACTTTCCTGGAATTTCAAGAGGTGATTATCAAGAACCTAATCTTTAGGGACCAAGAAGGGGGGGCACCCAGTACTTCTGGAAGCGGGGCCACACGCATCGTACCAGGGCAACACTTTCCAGGGGAAGTTCCCCAAACTGGCAAGAAGGGAAAAAGTCAAAAGAGGTGCAAAGTCTGCTATAAGAGGGGGATAAGGGAGGACACAATATATCAATGTGACACGTGTCCCGAATAACCAGAGCTCTGTATGAAAGTGTTTTAAAATTTATCATACATCCCTTGGTTTATAATTTACCCCAATTTTACTTACCCTGATGCACTCCGCACAGCTTATCCCCCCTCGTCTTTCCCCTCTGGGCCCTGCTGTGTGTCCAGGCAGCTGATAACAGCCACATGTAGGGTATTGCCATACCCGGGAGAACCCACATTACAGTTTATGGGGTGTAGGTCTCCGGTCAAAATGGTCACTACACCTCTAGATGAATGCCTTAAGGGTGTAGTTTTTAAAACGGGGTCACTTCTTGTGGGTTTCAACTGTACTGGTACCTCAGGGGCTTCTGCATACATGACTTCGCACTAGAAAATCCTGAGTAGGCCAAATGGTGGTCCTTTCCTTCTGAGCCCTCCCATGGGCCCAAACGGCAGTTTATCACAACAAATGGGGTATTGCGGCACTCAGAACAAATTGCGCAACAGAATGGGGTATTTTGTTTCTTGTGAAAATAAGAAATTTTCAGCCAAAACTACATATTATTTGACAAAAATAATTTTGTTTTCATTCCCAGCCCAATTCAAATAAGTTCTGTGAAGAAACTATGGAGTCTAAATGGTCACATTACCCATAAATGAATTCCTTGAGGGGTGTAGTTTCCAAAATGGGGTCACTTCTGGTGGGTTTCCATTGCTTTGATACCTCTGGGGCTCTGCAAATGCGACATGGCACCCGAAAACCAAACCAGCAAAATCTGTACTCCAAAGAACACACAGCGCTCCTTCCCTTCTGAGGCCTCCCATGGGCCCAAACGGCAGTTTATCACCACAAATGGGGTATTGCCGCACTCAGGACAAATTGGGCAACAAAATTGAGTATTTTATTTCTTGTGAAAATAAGAATTTTTGAGCTAAAATGACATATTATTGGAAAATATATATTTTTTTTAAATTCCCAGCCCAATTCAAATAAGTTCTGTGAAGAAACTATGGGGTCTAAATGGTCACATTACCCATAAATGAATTCCTTGAGGGGTGTAGTTTCCAAAATGGGGTCACTTTTGGTGGGTTTCCATTGCTTTGATACCTCTGAGGCTCTGCAAATGCGACATGGCACCCGAAAACCAATCCAACGAAATCTGGACTCCAACAAACATATAGCGCTCCTTTCCTTCTGAGCCCTCCCATGGGCCCAAACGGCAGTTTATCACCACAAATGGGGTACTGCCACACTAAGGACAAATTGGGAAACAAAATGGGGTATTTTGTTCCCTGTGAAAATAAGAAATTTTGATCACAAATGACATTTTATTGGAAAAAATGTCATTTTTTTCATTTCAGAGCCCAATTCAAATACGTGCTGTGAAAAAAATGTGCGGTCAAAATGGTAACAACAACCCTAAATGAATTCCTTGAGGGGTGTAGTTTACAAAATGGGGTCACTATTGGGGGATTCCTACTGTTTTGACACCTCAACACCTCTTCAAACCTGGCATGCTGCCTAAAATATATTCTAATAAAAAAGAGGACTCAAAATGCACTAGGTGCTTCTTTGCTTCTAGGGCTTGTCTTTTAGTCCACGAGCGCAGTAGGGCCACATGTGGGACATTTCTAAAAACTGCAGAATCTGGACAATACATATTTAGTAGTGTTTCTCTGGTAAAACCTTCTGTGTTACAGAAAAAAAAATGAATAAAATTGAAATTCAGCAAGAAAAATGAAATTTGCAAATTTCACCTCCACTTTGCTTTAATTCCTGTGAAATGCCTGAAGGGTTAAAAAACTTTATAACTGCTGTTTTGAATACTTTGAGGGGTCTAGTTTTTAAAATGGGGTGTTTTATCAGGGTTTCTAATACATAGGCCCCACAAAGCCACTTCAGAACTCAAGAGGTACCTTAAAAAAAAGGCTTTTGAAATTTTCTTAAAAATATGAGAAATTGCTGTTTATGTTCTAAGCCTTGTAACGTCCAAGAAAAATAAAAGAATGTTCAAAAAACGATGCCAATCTAAAGTAGACATATGGGAAATGTGAACTAGTAACTATTTTGGGTGGTATAACCGTCTGTTTTACAAGCAGATGCATTTAAATTCTGAAAAATGCAATTTTTTCAAAATTTTCTCTAAATTTTGAAATTTTTCACCAATAAACACTGAATATATCGACCAAATTTTACCACGAACATGAAGCCCAATGTGTCACGAGAAAACAATCTCAGAATCGCTTGGATAGGTTTAAGCATTCCGACGTTATTACCACATAAAGTGAAATATGTCAGATTTGAAAAATGGGCTCTGAGCCTTAAGGCCAAAACTAGGCTGCGTCCTTAAGGGGTTAAGCAGTCATCCACAGTGAAGCGTTTATAGACTTGTCCTCGGTTGTTAGGCAAGCGTTGTCTCTTGGACCTGAAGGGAAGTGGTGAAACCCAGCTATTTGATTTATCTTTGACTATTTCCTGCTCCATTATTGATAAGAACAGTCTATCTTCATGTGACATTGCCACCTGATTGTCTTCCTTTGTTCTCTGGAAGACTGTGCATCCTAAGTGGTCTTGGTCCCTGTCACAGGCATGGTTGTCACAGGAGTTGCCTATGAAGGGACAGGGCAGATGGATGCTGTGAGGTAGCTCTTTTATGAGGAAATTGCTTTGACATTGTTGGAAAAGAGAAGGGTGTCCATTCTCTAGTGTGCTAGTAAGCATGTTGGTAACTGAGGGTGGTTTGTGCACACTTCCTAGACAAACATCTCCTATAATCACCCATCCTAGGTCAAGTCTCTGGGCATATGGAGCATTGTGAGGACCATTGATTTGATCTCTAGCTTTGTGAACTCGTAAAATATCTCTTCCAAGAAGCAGGATTATCTGAGCCTGTGGATCTAATTCTGGTATGAGATAACTTATATGTCTCAAATGGGGTTGGTGTTTTGCAGCATCTGGTGTAGGGATTTCAGACCTGTTATCAGGGATCTGGTTACACTCAATTATAGTTGGTAAAGGCAAGGATGTGTAACCATCTATAGACTCGACTTGGTAACCAGTAGCTCTCCTCCCCGCCGTCTCAACAGTACCGGCACAAGTCTTTAGGGAGTAGGGAGAGCTGGGTCCTTTCATTTTGAAAATTTCAAAGAAGGTAGATCTGGCTAGAGACTTGTTACTTTGGTCATCGAGAATTGCATAGACTTTAATAGCTTTGTCTTTGTGGCCTGTTGGGTAAACTCTGACTAGGCAGATTTTTGAACAGGACCTGCCACCTATAAGTCCTTTGCAGACCTCAGTACACTGAGAAGTAATTGCTGGTGTCTCTGTATCAGTGTTCATTTCCTCTCCGCCCTGCTCCTGGGCACTTACTGCATGTGTCCATGGTGGTGGCCCAGGGTGTAAAGCTGTGTTGTGATCTGTGCTGTCACATTCTGTACATTTTACACTGACCTTACAGTCCTTGGCGAAATGTGATGTCGCTAAGCAGCATTTGTAGCAGATCTTGTTTTCTCTGAGGAAGGCTTTGCGGTCCTCCATGGACTTCTTCCTGAAGGCTCTGCATTTCAGTAGGGAATGTGGCTTCCTGTGCAGGGGACACTGCTTACTGGGATCCTGGAATCTGTCCTCTTGGTGAGAGGAGCTTGAAGACCTGTAGGGATAACCTTTAAGAGAAACATCAGTTTTGTGAACTGCCACTGGTGTTTTATGCTGCTTGAAACCAGAAGGAGTGGCACAGGATAGTGTAAGATCGAAGCTAGGATCATTCCTAATTCTTGCTTGCTGTGTAATAAATTCCACAAACACACTGAAAGGAGGGAATGGTACATTGTGAATTTGCTTGTACCTAGAGCCATGTGTGACCCACTTCTCCTGCAGGTTGTAGGGAAGTTTTTGGATTATAGGGTTGACACCTCTGGCTGTCAAGGAATGCAAGTCCCAATAAATCTCCTTCTGCCTTGGCGACCTGTAGTTCCATTAAAAGGTCACTGAGTTCCCTAAGTTTTTGGTAGCCTTTACTAGCTATTTTAGGGAAGTCCTCAATTCTTTTGAATAATGCACTTTCTTTCACCTCTGCCGAGCCATAACACTCATCAAGTCTGTCCCAGATCATCTTAAGACCTGTTTCTGGGTAGTTTGTGTTGATGGCCCTGATCCTCTTAGCATGCTCAGCAGATTCATTTCCAAGCCATTTCACTAGGAGATCTAGCTCTTCTCTGCATGACAAGTCTAAGTCTCTGATAACATTCCGGAAAGAGGATCGCCAAGCTCTATAGTTCTCAGGACTATCGCTAAACTTTACAAGTCCCTTGGTGACCAGTGGTTCACTGAAGTAACAATAAAGTAAAAAATACCTTTTAATAGTAACTAGTTAAAAACAGGGGTAACACACCACTGTGACATAAGCCCCACCGTGATTGTTAAAAAACGTATTAAACAAAAAACACTGAGTCATTATGATACATCTAGCTCAGTGTTTGTAACAATATATGTTTAGTCTGGAAACAGCATATATCCAGGGCACATCAATAGTACAATCCCAAAATAAAGCACAGGTGTCCGAAAAAATCGGATCTCCTAGTGCTGGGTGTAACACAATATGACTATCCCCAATGCAAACATTCCATAAACAGTACAACGACCCTACGCGTTTCAGGTACTCATCCTCAGGGGTCCGTATAATGGTAACTCTGGCCTTCCCACCAGCGATAGAATCCTTTAACAGCAGATATTCTGCTGTGCGTCACGGCAAAGATGCACGTATCGATGTCAACGGCATACTAAGTTGCAGGCGCTACGTTACTATAAACGCTAAACTCCACCCCTCGTATTCTAGCGGAAAAAATGAACTGACCAATCCCCGCACCCTCACGATTAGTGACACCTGCCCATGTGACCCCCAGCCGTCAGCTGACAGCCTGGGGTCATCATCGGCCGCATCAAACCGCACGCGCAGGCGCAGTAGAAGTCAAGGACAAATCGCCCAGACTGCTATGTACGAGAAGGTAAGCGCTACATGATGATGGATTGTAAGTAAATCTCGCGGGACAGTTAAACACCGCAAGTAGGCTACCTCATAAAGCAACTAAAAAGTAATAAATCACATATAGGGTAGAAAGGAGGATTCGATCCCTCATGACATGCGGGACCGAGAGTAGATCGCCGTTAAAAAACGGCAGACCAATAGGGCCATCTCAAACCTACGTGTGTAGGGCAAATATGAACTCACCCACCTCATGGGCAAACCAAAAGGAGATAGGTCGTCCATACAGAGTGTTAAATAAAACATGTATAATTAGTCTGCTCATTTAAACCTGCTGGATGTATGCATTCCAATCTGTGGATCCATTGCGCTTCCTTGCGTAAAATCAGGTTATCCCAATCTCCTCCTCTTTTGGGGGGTCTGACAAGTTCAATAGCTTGAAACTTTAAACATGCTGCCTGGCCTTGGTGTTTGGCATGCACATGCTTGGATATTGGGGTGTCCCTATCATGGACAATATCTCCAACATGCTCCCTAATACGGCGACGAAATTGTCGTGCTGTTTTTCCCACATAATTTAGGGGGCATGGACATGTGATTAGGTAGACCACTCCCGCAGTCTTGCAATTGACATAATCCCGAATAGTGTATTGTTTCTGTGTGGTGACGCTAGTGAAGCTTTTACCTTTAAAAATGAAATCACAGGCTTTGCAGCTACCACATCTAAAGGTGCCTGGTGTTTGTCTGTCCAGCCAAGTGCCCCTAGGTGAAATGGGGTCAAAACAGCTATGCATGACTCTGTCCCTTATATTTTTCCCTCTCCGATACGTGACAGACGGCCTCTGTGTGATCTGATCTGCTAGATCTACATCAGAACTGAGAATACGCCAATACCTATTCAGTATCTGCATAATATCATTTTGTTTGGAATCATAGGTCCCTTGGTGACCAGCTCACGTCGAGCAAAGAACTTAGCAAAGTCTATTGTGGCTTGGTTAGTACTGAGACAGGTTGGCAGAGCATTGCCATGGTGAGATTGTGGTGTGTGGTCATACCTGTTAGGAGTCTCTGCTTCAGGCTCGCCCGTGCCATACCGTTTTGGGGTGAAGAAACTTCCTGTATACTGGAATGGAGGTTGGGTTCTTTGGTGAGCAGGGAAGTTGACTTGAGCTGTGTCATTCTCTTGCTTGCAGAACTGTGGTCTGAGGTCAGCTTCCTGACGCAAGGTCTGGTGTGTTTGACTTGGCTCTCTGATGATCTCTTTTGTTTCTTGTGCAGTCTGAGGGTTACTGATGGAGTGTTGAAGGACATATTCTGAAGTGCGCTGTAGTGCATCTTTGGGATCCTGTTCTAGGCCTAGCACATTGCTATGTCTGCTGTGCTCACTGTCAGGGTATGCGGCTGCTTCTAAGACTTCTGCTTCAGCTATGGCAGCTGCTGCTTCCATTTCAATGGTGAGCTTTGCAAGTGTCGCTTCCAGGCGCGCCCTTTCCACGTCTAGCGAGGCTTCCAAGGATGCTTGTCGTTGTGCCCTCTCTGCTTCCAAGGATGCTTGTTGTAATTTCAGTTGCATCTCTTGCTCAGCAAAGGTGGCCCGTGTCTTTGCTGCTTCAGCCTTTGCGCGGGCGAAGGCGGCTGCATTGCCAACAGATGATGCCTTGGAGGAACTGACATGTGATCTTGTCTTGAGAGAAGATGTCTGGCTTCGTGACATAGTTTGACTGTAGAGATCGCCGTGTTGCCTGTTTGCAGGTGACTGCGTAGACAGTAGAAGACCTCAGTGTAGTCTTAATCCTTTCCTTCTTGATTCCAGCAGTCGTTTTACTGTCCTGCCCCCACTTCACGCACCCCCGGGGTCTATGTGGAGCTCGACAGGCAGCTAAACACCTTCCTACTAGCCAATAAATGAGACTGGTTGAAAGTCTGTAGCTTTATTAACTGGTCGTAGGATTAGGTTAAAACTGAGGAACAAACAAGAATATACATGCCATTAGATTACAGCAATACATAAGAACAAGGCACATTGAATAAATGTACTACATATACAGGTAACAGGCTGACATATATTAAGCCTATATACAAATAAACAGTAGAAATAACAGTTATAGTACATTATGAACAGTGTATGGCAGTACAAATACAGTATTGGACCATACATGGCCGACCATGAGGCTAGGCCGAGCTTCACAACTACACCAACTGATATATTACAGTCCCATGTAACAGAGTGAATACTGTCCTAACAGTATTCCTGTGGCTGCTGATAGCCAGTAATAAACCATCTATCTGCTTACCGACTATACTTGGACGAGAGGGATGGAATGAATCAAAATGGTCTTCTCTCAGAGCAGATATAGAAGAGACTGCCCTTCTTCTTCCCAGAATGCCTTTCACCTTCTCATGGGTGGGGAAAACAAGAAATTACACAAAGGAGGAAATTACTAACACTGGCCACTAGATGGCACCTGGAGCACTAATTACTTGCATAGGAAATATCGTCACAAATCTCAGTCTATAACATTACGCCTATGAGCAGCACACCTAACAAAAAATAATTCTTCATAAGGATAAACTCCAGTAGTGATCTAATAAAACCAATCTTGTCCTCAGAAAAGCCTGACCTTTCTAGATAGGAAAGTGAGGCATCAATGCCCTCCTGATGAGCAATTGAGGTATAAAGACTACCCACATCAAGGGTAACCAGGACCGACTGGTCAGGGATCGTCAGATTCTGAATCCTGACCAGGAAGTCTGGGGTGTCCCTGATGTAGGAGTCCGCACCAATGGCAAACTGCCTGAGAATTTTATCAATAAACATAGCTGCCGGGACAAATAAAGATTCACTCCCTGACACAAAAGGACGTCCAGGGGGCCGAGTGGGATCCTTATGGATTTTTGGCAGAAGATAAAATACAGGAGTGACAGGAAATTTTACCTATAAAAATTCACAAAGATTTCTATCAATAATTTTCCCCTTCAATGCATTGGTAATCAGGGTGTGCAGCTCACGTTAATATGTAAACTTAGGATCCCCCGATAACACAGCATATATATTGGTGTCATTAAGCTGATTAGCCATTTCCTGTAGATATAGGGAGGTGTCCATAACAACTATGGCACCTCCCTTATCCGCCGGTTTAATAGTGAGGTCACTGTTATCCATTAATTACTTAAGTGCCAAATTTTCAGCACACGTCAAATTTCTTTGAAAAAACTGGCTACTCTGCATTGTCTTCAAAGAATCTATCTGATCTTTAACAAACGAAATATACGTTTCAACAGCATGAATATACTGAGGAGGCTGGAATGTACTCTTATTACATAACCCATAGTCCCTAAGGTGGAACATCTCATTAGTTGAAGCTACAGATGTATTATTCACATATTTGGATTGCTCTGAAAAATATGCCTTAAGGCGGGATTCACATGACCGGGTCCTGCCCGAGCCCGAGTTTCCCCTGATGTCACTGCCCAGATATGGACAGAGACATCAAGCGATCTGTCCAGGAGCGGAATCCCCGAAAACACGGGGATTCCGCTCCTTCAAGGAGCTAAAGTGCGGCTAGCACATAGCAGAGTGGGGAGATACCTCCCTGCTCTGCTATAGTGGCGTCGCTGCAGTAGTAGCAGCAGCAGCTGCTAGCGGCGCCATTGAAGGTGTCGCCGGGCCAGGGCGCTTTTAAAACAAGCAGGGGAAGGGAGCCAGCGCAGCGCTCCCTTCCACCTGCTGTACACCCCGGCCCTGCCACACAGTGTACAGCGCACAGCCATTCGTCAGAATGGCATCAACTCCTCCTCCTCACATGCACTCTGCGCTGTGAGGAGGAGGAGATAGAGCACAAGCGCCGGAAAACCCGGCCATCACTCGGGACACATCCCGGTGATGGCCGTGTATTACCCGGCCCCATAGTCTTCTATGGGAGCCGGGCGGCCGGGTACCCGGCCGAAGATAGAGCATGTCCTATTTTTTGACGGCCGGTTTTCCAGGCCGTCAAAAAATCGGTCGTGTGAATAGCCCCATTAGGGGTCTATTATTCCTAATACAGCCGGGTGCCGGCCGATTTATGAACGGCCGGCACCCGGCCGGGAAACCCTGTCGTGGGAATGAGGCCTAAGTCTTAATGACCTAAAAAAACATTCCAAATCTAGATTTAACCTAAACCAATCAATGGGATTACTTGGACAAAAAGACAGGCCACGATTAAGCACTTTGACCTGTGGATCAGTTAACACATATGACAATATATTCACCACTAGGTCTTGAGGTTTTTCTTCCAGGTCTGGTATTGCCGTACCCTCCGTGCTGAAATCATCCTTCCTCTGAATTTGTTGTGATTAATTCTTCCTCCTGTGTTTCCTCCCGCCCCTGCGGGTTCGCTTTCTCCCACCATAGGAGTGTCCATGTTGTGACCTAAAAAATGTATAACATATTGGTCGCCAGAGAGTTCTGAGTCCGTAATATATGGCTCAGCTCCCCTATGTCGTCTTCTTGGTCCTCTTTCAATCCTCCTGGGACCCCTTGGGTCAGCATCTTCTCCCTGCCAACAGTAGATTTTACCTGTGACATAATCATCAAGGTCTCGCTGCAATTTTTGGGGCTTTGTTTTCTCTATATCACCCCGGAATTTCAGTAGATATAAGGTAACTTTTTCTTTCAGGGTTAACTAATCCTGTGAGGACACCATCTCCTTTAATTGAGCATCCCTTTCACTCAGACGTATTTTAACCAGGTCAATCTCTTTTTGCAGAAACACAAGATTCAGTAGCAGAAGGTCCTGAGGGTATTTGTTTGAAATATCTTCAAATCTCTCCTTAAGGCCTCATTTACACGAGCGTGTGCGTTTTGCGCGCGCAAAAAACGCTGCGTTTTGCGCACGTTTGTATGGCGTATGCACTGCATATACGCAGCCTTGTTGCGTTTTAAACGCGCAAAAGGCATTTGACTGCTCCGTGTGTCATCCGTGTATGATGCGCGGCTGCGTGATTTTCGCGCAGCCGCCATCATAGAGATGAGGCTAGTCGACGCCCGTCACTGTCCAAGGTGCTGAAAGAGCTAACTGATCGGCAGTAACTCTTTCAGCACCCTCGACAGTGAATGCCGAACACAATATACACCAACCTGTGAATATAAAAAGACTTTTCATACTTACCAAGAACTTCCTGCTTCCCCCAGTCCGGGCTCCCGGCCGTTGCCTTGGTGACGCGTCCCTCTCTTGTCATCCGGCCCCACCTCCCAGGATGACGCCGCAGTCCATGAGACCGCTGCAGCCTGTGATTGGCTGCAGCCTGTGCTTGGCCTGTGATTGGCTGCAGCTGTCATTTGGACTGAACTGTCATCCCGGGAGGTCGGACCGGAGTTATCGGTAAGTCAGAACGTCTTTTTTTTTTTACAGGTTCATGGATTTTCGGAGCGGAAGTCACTGTCCATGGTGCTGAACCAGTTTAACGCTTTCAGCACCGTGGACAGTGACTGTCTCCTGACGTCGCGTACCCGAACATTTTTTACCGGTTTCGGTCAAAACGAGTTTGGCCGAACCCGGTGAAGTTCGGTGCGCTCATCTCGAATTTGACACTCCGTTTGGATGTTTGTAAACAGAAAAGCACGTGGTGCTTTTCTGTTTACATTCAGGAGTTTGACAGCTCTTGCGCGAATCACGCAGTTCGCACGGAAGTGCTTCCGTGCGGCATGCGTGGTTTTCACGCACCCATTGACTTCAATGGGTGCGTGAGTGCGTGAAAAATGCACGATTATAGAACATGTCGTGAGTTTTTTTCTGCGCACACGCGCTGAGCGCAATTCACGCATCGTCTAAACAGCCCCATTGACTAATATAGGTGCGTACGACATGCGTGCAAAGCACGCGGGTCGCACGCGCGTATAATACGTTCGTGTAAACGAGGCCTAAATGCTACATTTGCAGGGAAGAGATTGGGTCTCAGATGTGAGCGCATGCCACGTGGTATTCGAAGGCATCTGTAGTACTCACCGAGCGTTGATAGATGTAATTCAAGGGAGATTAATCTCTTGGAATCTGCCTCCCATTTTCTCCTCCCATTTTCAACAGTGGGTACACTTAGGAAGGTAACATCTCCCGATAGACCCTGAAGGATACGGTCAGCGTCCTTTTTGGTATAGGTGAAAACTTGAGGTGTAATCACACCTACATCCAACTCATCTTCAGTAGACATCATTTTGTGATGGGTGCACGTGTTTGATTCAACAAACACAGTCCAAATACAAATGAACACAGCACTCCACGAATCCAGAAAGTCAGGCCATGTGCTCGTCACCAGGGGATGAATCAATTTCCCTTTTTTAAGATAGAGAAAAACATAAAACGCAGTAACGGCACCAGGAGTTCAAGATAGATGAAAACAGGGTGGATTTATTCACCTCAAAACAGCGACGATTCGGTTCAACCGGAACCTCTCTCAAGCTATCACAAACTAACAATGGTGTCAGGTATAAATAGGAGGGGCATATATCAATTACCAATCAAACTATAGAATGTACAGTTCTCATTACATACATATAAATATATATTTCACAACATATTTCAAACATTAATTATAAAGTGCATATCTTTGTCTTTAAAAAGCCATCCATAGGCAATATTTTATATATATAAGTGATATACATACATCGTAAATAGTGAGAATAAGGGCAATTAGAGTGATTAGGAAGGAGGCCGAGGCCAATTATATCTTAATATAAATCAATAGACTTACAGTTAGCGATCTGTCTGTAATAACCACACAGCCAGTGTGTAGTGTCCGCGCGCATCAACTGTGCATGCTCCAAGATGGTGTCCAAACCGGATATTCAATACGGTGGAACGCATCGAGCAGAGCGATCGCTACTGCGCATGCGCAGAGACGGAACTTTCGTTCCAGTCCCATTGCGCAGGCGCCGGTATCGACGCAGATAAAAAAATATATATAGATGGTATCGATGTGTAGTAATTACAAATTACAGAAGTCCAGAAGATTAAATGAGTACTATAGTGCATCATCCAATAAATCTAATGGATTTTGCAGTATAGTACTCATAATATAAAAATAGGAAAATCGAGACTGTCAGTGGTGTTCACCATAAACTTTAGAACCACGAAGTTTCAAACCACTCAAAACCTATTGAAATGTAATGTGACTGTAATCACCATTAGGACAGATAGAGCAACCATAATTAATGGAAATATTTTCATCCCAACCAGGGATGTCCAATACATCAAACATAACCTAACAAGGGAAGGAAAACCGCATATTCCACATATATTAGACATGAATTTGTTATCAATAAGGCGCTCAATTTTTGGAAAAATATAAGGTTAAATATGGAAGAAAAACTCCACTCTAGACTACAATACAACTATACAAAAAAATACAGGCATTTAATACACTACATCGCTGTGGTCTGAGCTGGATATTATATTAGAGATATATGGTTGTATATTTCAATATGAGACTCTATGATCCCAATAGATAGGCCTCTGCTGCTTTCCAACATCCTTCACAACGCTTGACAAAAAAGTGTGCATCTAAAAGTGTAAAAAAAGACAGACAAAAGTTACCATACAATATTTGTAAACACAAACATAATACAATTAAACATAAAAATGTATATGTAAAGAGGAAGTCAAAATAGGACTTCAGACTATATATACATAAGACACAGACTATACCATCGAGAGCGTAGACCGATCATATATATATATAACTTGCGGAAAAGTTCGGTTCGCAGCGAATCCGAACTTCACCGGGTTCGGCCGAACCCGTTTTGACCGAACCCGGTCAAAAACATTATAAAAATCGGCAGCCACTTGTCTCTATCAATCACTGATAGAGAAAAGAGGCTGCTGATTAAAAATAAAATAAAAAGCATTTCATACGTACCTGGTCGTTGTCTTGGTGACGAGTCCCTCTTCTTCCTCCAGTCCGACCTTCTTTTCTGACGCGGCAGCCTGTGATTGGCTGCAGAGGCCTCTGCAGCCTGTGATTGGCTGCAGAGGCCTCTGCAGCCTGTGATTGGCTGCAGCGCTCACAAGGGCTGCATCGTCATCAAGGAATGTCGGGCCGGATGTCGAGAGGGACGCGTCACCAAGGCAACGGCCAGGAGACCGGACTGGAGGAAGCAGAAAGTTCTCAGTAAGTATGAACGTGCTTTTTTTTTACAGGTTACTCTATATTGTGATCGGTAGTCACTGTCCAGGGTGCTGAAACAGTTACTGCCGATCAGTTAACTCTTTCAGCACCCTGGACAGTGACTATTTACTGACGTCGCCTAGCAACGCTGCCGTAATGACGGGTGCACACATGTAGCCACCCGTCATTACGGGGCCTCATGCACACAACCGTAAAAACACCCGTTATTACGGGTCGTAATTACGACCCGAAATAGCGGGCCCATAGACTTCTGTTAGCCACGGGTACCTTCCCGTTTTCTCACGGGAAGGTGCCCGTGCCGTTAAAAAGATAGAACATGTTCTATTTTTTTATTTTACGGGCCGTGCTCGTAATTACGACTGGTAATTCCGAGCACGGCCGGGCACGGCCGGCCAAGGGCAGCCGGCCGCTTTTGCGAGCTGTGCTGCTATTATAAAGTATAGCAGCACGGCCCGTAAAATAGAAAAATAGAACATGTTCTATTTTTTTAACGGCACGGGCACCTTCCCGTGAGAAAACGGGAAGGTACCCGTGGGTAACAGAAGTCTATGAGCCTGTTATTGCGGGTCGTAATTACGACCCGCAATAACGTGTGTTTTTACGGTCGTGTGCATAATGGGAGCAACGTGCTCATCTCCTGAAATACTCTGTGCTGCCTTAAACTCTGTGGACAGGTCAGGATCCTGTTTCTTTTAAATGCTGCTAGGGAACCCGCTCGATCCACTATATAAGGCTGCCCTACAGTGCAGCATTTCAAAGAAACCGGATCCTGACCTGTCCACAGAGTTTAAGGCAGCACAGAGTATTTCAGGAGATGAGCGTGCAGATTCAGTGCTGCTGTGTGCTCTTACCATTACGTAGCTCTCAGTCTGTTACCTCTCCTCCACTACTGTCCTCAATAACACCTTCATGATTGGCAAGTCACCACGTAACGGTAAGAGCAGAGTTCACAGCAGCACAGAGTGTTCCAGGAGATGAGCGTGCGGATCTTGTGTGCGGTGGTGACTTGCCAATCATGTGAAGGTGTTATTGAGGACAGGAGTGGAGGAGAGGTAACAGACTGAGCTACGTAATGGTAAGAACAGAGTTCACAGCAGCACAGAGTATTTCAGGAGAGGAGCGTGCAGATTCAGTGCTGCTGTGTACTCTGCTCTTACCATTACGTAGCTCTCAGTCTGTTACCTCTCCTCCACTCCTGTCCTCAATAACACCTTCACATGATTGGCAAGTCACCACGTAATGGTAAGAGCAGAGTTCACAGCAGCACAGAGTATTTCAGGAGATGAGCGTGCAGATCTTTTGCGCGGTGGTGACTTGCCAATCATGTGAAGGTGTTATTGAGGACAGGAGTGGAGGAGAGGTAACAGACTGAGCTACGTAATGGTAAGAACAGAGTTCACAGCAGCACAGATTATTTCAGGAGAGGAGCGTGCAGATTCAGTGCTGCTGTGAACCTCTCCTCCACTCCTGTCCTCAATAACACCTTCACATGATTGGCAAGTCACCACCCCGCACAAGATCCGCACGCTCATCTCCTGAAATACTCTGTGCTGCTGTGAACTCTGCTCTTACCATTACGTGGTGACTCGCCAATCATGTGAAGGTGTTCTTGAGGACAGGAGTGGAGGAGAGGTAACAGACTGAGAGCTACGTAATGGTAAGAGCAGAGTTCACAGCAGCACTGAATCTGCACGCTCATGTCTGAAATAGGAATTTTTTCCATCTCTGAAATACTCTGTGCTAACCTTAAACTCTATGGACAGGTCAGGATCCTGTTTCTTTTAAATGCTGCACTGTAGCACAGCCTTAGGGGGGATTCACACGAGCGTGATTTGGCAGCGTGTAGGGCGCGTGGTTTTCGCGCGGCACGCAATGCCCTATAGAAGTCTATGGGGCAGTACACACAGTCCGTGTATTTTGCGCAGCGTTTGTTCGCTGCGCAAAATACGCGACAGGTTCAATAACTCTGCGTATTTCACGCATCACGCACCCATTGAAGTCAATGGGTGCGTGAAAACCAGGCAGGTCGCACGGAAGCTCTTCCGTGTGAACTGCGTGTTTGCGCAACAGCTGTCAAAAGGATGAATGGAAACAGAAAAGCACCACGTGCTTTTCTGTTTCCAAGCATCCAAACGGAGTGTCTTTGCGAGGAGCGAACCCCGACAACCGAGGCAAACTTCACCGGGTTCGGCCAAACTCGTTTTGGCCGAACCCGGCAAAAAAATTTCCGGTCCGCGACGTCGGGAGAGATTCACTGTGCATGGTGCTGAAAGAGTTAAACTGTTTCAGCACCATGGACAGTGACTTGAGATCCCAAAATACATGAACCTGTAAAAAAAACCGAAGTTCTAACTTACCGATTACTCCTGTCTCCTTCCTGCAGTCCGACCTCCCGGGATGACACTTCAGTTCAAGTGACAGCTCCAGCCAATCACAGGTCAAGCACAGGCTGCAGCCAATCACAGGCTGCAGCGGTCACTTGGACTGCCGCGTCATCCAGGGAGGTGGGGCCTGATGTCAAGAGAGGCGCGTCATCAAGGACGCGTCACCAAGGATGCGTCACCAAGGCAACGGCCAGGAAGTTCTCGGTAAGTAGGAACTTTATCTTTTTTTTTTACAGGTTTTTCGCTGTTGTGTTCGGCATTCACTGTCGAGGGTGCTGAAAGAGTTAGCTCTTTCAGCACCTTGGACAGTGACGGGCGTCGACAAGCCTCATCTCTATGATCACGCAGCCGCGCATCAGACACGCATGACACACGCAGCTGTCAAATGGTTTTTGCGCTCGCAAAACGCCACGTTGTTTGCGCGCGCAAAAACGCAACGCTCGTGTGAATCTGCACTTATATAGTGGATCGAGCGGGTTCCCCAGCAGCATTTAAAAGAAACAGTGTGTGTGTTTGTGTATGTGTGTGTTTGTGTATATATGTGTGTTTGGGTATGTGTCTTTGTCTGTTTTTGTTTTTATATGTGTGTTTGTGTATATGTGTGTGTGTTTATGTGTGTTTGTGTATATATGGGTGTGTTTGTGTATATGTGTTTGTGTATATGTTTGTGTATATGTGTGTGTGTATATATGGGTGTATTTGTGTATATGTTTGTGTGTAGATGTTTGTGTGTGTGTGTTTTTGTATATGTGCGTGTTTGTGTATATTGGTGTGTGTTTATGTGTGTGTGTTTGTGTATATATGGGTGTGTTTGTGTATAAGTGTTTGTGTATATGTGTGTGTTTGTGTATATGTGTGTGTTTGTGTATATGTGTGTGTTTGGGTATGTGTGTTTTTGTTTGTATATGTGTTTGTGTATATGTGTTAGTTTGTGTATATGTGTGTGTGTTTGTGTATATCTTGTTGTGTTTGTGTATAACTGTGTATGGTTGTTTGTGTATATGTGTGTGTGTGTTTGTGTGTTTGTGTATATGTGTGTGTTCGTGTATATGTGTGTGTTTGGATATGTGTGTTTTTGTTTGTATATGTGTGAGTTCGTGTATATGTGTGTGTGTGTGTGTGTGTGTGTGTGTGTGTTTGTCTGTTTATGTGTGTGTGTATATCTTGTTGTGTTTGTGTATATATGTGTGTGTTTGTGTATGGTTGTTTGTTTGTGTGTGCGTGTATATATGTGTGTAGGTGAGTAGAAGTATTGTTATTGTTCACATTGATAACTGTTTTTTTATGTTGTTGCAGATTTTGATGTACCGATTGGACTACATCTTCGATTCGTTGGACTACTGCGTAGATCTACGTTTTTTCAAATTTTAATAAAATGGTTAACGAGGGTTTTGTTGGGGATTTCTTATTTCAATAAAAAAGAATTGTCTTTGTGTTTTTTTTTAAACTTTATAAGTGCCTAGGTAATGGCAGTTGGCTGATTGACAGCGTCCATTATTAAGGCGGTACTTAGTGTTAGCCGGTGCAGAGGCTAGCACTAACCACCCATTATTACCCCGGTACCCACCACCACCAGGGGTGCCGGGAAGAGCTTGGTACGATCCAGTACCCGACCATCTGTTGTGATGGTCGGGTACTGGGGCGGCCGTAGGCTGGTATTATGAGGCTGGGAAGGGCCAAAAACAGTGGACCTTCCCACCCTTGTAATGCTAGGCTGCTGCTGCTGTGTTGTATCGGGCTGGTTATAAAAATGGGGGGGACCTCCACGTCGTTTTTTTTTTTTTAATTTAACAAATTTAACAATAGACGGGTCCCCCACATTTTTAATAACCAGCCATATACAAGGCCGCAGCAGTCTGGCATTACATGGGTGGGAAGGGCCACTGGTTTTGTCCATTCCCAGGCTAATAACACTGTGTTGTATGTGGCTGGTTATGATAAATTGGGTGGAACCCCATGTCTTTTTTTATAAATATTAATAAATAAATAATTTAAAAAAATGACGTGGGGTCCCCCCCCCACTTTTATAGCCAGCCAGATACAACACAGCAGCAGCAGCCTAGCATTACAAGGGTGGGAAGGTCCACTGTTTTTGGCCCTTCCCAGCCTCGTGATACCAGCCTGCGGCCGCCCCAGATCCCTACCATCACAACAGATGGTCGGGTACTGGATCGTACCTGGCTCTTCCCGGCACCCCTGGTGGTGGTGGGTACCGGTGTAATAATGGTGGTTAGTGTTAGCCTCTGCACCGGCTAACACTAAGCCTCGCCTTAGTAATGGATGTTGTCACTCAGACAGCGGCCATTACTAAAGTGGTAGTAATAAAATTTGAAAAGAAAAAGACAAAGATATAGATAAAATATTTTATTGAAATAAAGCACCCCCAACACAACCCTCATTAACCATTTTATTGTAGAAAAAAACCATCATCTAAGTAGTCCTCGAAACCGACGTAGTCCAAACACCAAACCTGTAAAAAAAATAAAAAAAATAAATGAAATAAAACATGTCGTAGGCTTAGATTCAGTTTAATGTGTGATACTGACTGTTATAACTTGTATAGAAGCCTGCCGCGAAGTTGACTTAGATACAGGGCGCCAGCAGACAGTATCATACATGGCCATACAGACATATATACAAACAAACAAACATACATGCAAACATACATACATATATACAAACATACATACATATATACAAGCATGCACATATATACATGCAAATATACATACATGCAAACATACACACATATATACATACATACATGCAAACTATCATACATACATACATGCATACACACACACACATGAAAACATACATACAAACATGCAAAGATACATACATACATATATACAAGCATGCACAAATATATATGCAAACATAAATACATGCAAACATAATTACATACATGCACATATATATAAACATGCATGCAAACATACATGCAAAATAAAAACATGCAAACATACATACATGCACATATATACATACATACATGCCAACATACATACATGCCAACATACATACATGCAAACATACATACAAACATACATACATGCAAACATAAATACATACATACATATATACATACATACATGCAAATATATACATGCAAATATATACATGCAAATATACATACAAACATGCACATATATACACTACCGTTCAAAAGTTTGGGGTCACCCAGACAATTTTGTGTTTTCCATGAAAACTCACACTTTTATTTATCAAATGAGTTGCAAAATTACTAGAAAATATAGTCGAGACATTGGCAAGGTTAGAAATAATGATTTTTATTTGAAATAATAATTTTCTCCTTCAAACTTTGCTTTTGTCAAAGAATGCTCCATTTGCAGCAATTACAGCATTTCAGACCTTTGGCATTCTAGCTGTTAATTTGCTGAGGTAATCGGGAGAAATTTCACCCCATGCTTCCAGAAGCCCCTCCCACAAGTTGGATTGGCTTGATGGGCACTTCTTGCATACCATACGGTCAAGCTGCTCCCACAACAGCTCTCTGGGGTTGAGATCTTGTGACTGCGCTGGCCACTCCATTACAGATAGAATACCAGCTGCCTGCTTCTTCCCTAAATAGTTCTTGCATAATTTGGAGGTGTGCTTTGGGTCATTGTCCTGTTGTAGGATGAAATTGGCTCCAATCAAGCGCTGTCCACAGGGTATGGCATGGCGTTGCAAAATGGAGTGATAGCCTTCCTTATTCAAAATCCCTTTTACCTTGTACAAATCTCCCACTTTACCAGCACCAAAGCAACCACAGACCATCACATTACATCCACCATGCTTGACAGATGGCGTCAGGCACTCTTCCAGCATCTTTTCAGTTGTTCTGCATCTCACAAATGTTCTTCTGTGTGATCCAAACACCTCAAACTTCGATTCGTCTGTCCATAACACTTTTTTCCAATCTCCCTCTGTCCAATGTCTGCGTGCTTTTGCCCATATTAATCTTTTCCTTTTATTAGCCAGTATCAGATATGGCTTTTTCTTTGCCACTCTGCCCTGAAGGCCAGCATCCCGGAGTCGCCTCTTCACTGTAGACGTTGATACTGGCGTTTTGCTGGTACTATTTAATGAAGCTGCCAGTTGAGGACCTGTGAGGCGTCTATTTCTCAAACTAGAGACTCTAATGTACTTGTCTTGTTGCTCAGTTGTGCAGCGGGGCCTCCCACTTCTCTTTCTACTCTGGTTAGAGCCTGATGTGCTGTCCTCTGAAGGGAGTAGTACTCACCGGTGTAGGAAATCTTCAGTTTCTTGGCAATTTCTCGCATGGAATAGCGTTCATTTCTAAGAACAAGAACAGACTGTCGAGTTTCACATGAAAGCTCTCTTTTTCTAGGCATTTTGAGAGTTTAATCGAACCCACAAATGTAATGCTCCAGATTCTCAACTAGCTCAAAGGAAGGTCAGTTTTATAGCTCCTCTAAACAGCAAAACTGTTTACAGCGGTGCTAACATAATTGCACAAGGGTTTTCAAGTGTTTTCTAATCATCCATTAGCCTTCTAACACAGTTAGCAAACACAATGTACCATTAGAACACTGGAGTGATGGTTGCTGGAAATGGGCTTCTATACACCTATGTAGATATTGCATTAAAAACCAGACGTTTGCAGCTAGAATAGTCATTTAGCACATTAACAATGTATAGAGTGTATTTTTGATTAATTTAATGTTATCTTCATTGAAAAAAACTGTGCTTTTCTTTCAAAAATAAGGAAATTTCTAAGTGACCCTAAACTTTTGAACGGTAGTGTACATACATGCCAACATACATGCAAACATACATGCACATATATACATACATCCATACATACATGAAAACATACATACATACATACATACATGCATGCCAACGTACATACATGCCAACATACATACATGTCAACATACATACATGCCAACATACATACATGCAAACATGCATACATGCAAACATACATACAAACATACATAAATACATACATACATACATGCAAATGCATACATGCAAATATATACATGCAAATATACATACAAACATGCACATATATACATACATGCCAACATACATGCAAACATACATGCACATATATACATACATACATACATGCCAACATACATACATGCAAGCATACATACATGCAAACATACATGCACATATACACATACAAGTATTGTAGGACAAACTATAGCCCGTTTTTTTTTGGGGGGGGGAGTTTGGGGGCTGTATGGCGTTATCTACAGGGGAGGGCTGTATGGCGTTATCTACAGTGGGGCTGTATGGTCATATTTACAGGGGGCTGTATGGTGTTATATACAGGGGGGCTGTATGGCGTTATCTACAGGGGGTGGGCTGTATGGCGCTATCTACAGGGGGCTGTATGGCGTTATCTACAGGGAGGGCTGTATGATGTTATCTACAGGGGGGCTGTATGGCGTTATCTACAGGGAGATGGCTGTATGGCGTTCTCTACAGGGGGGCTGTATGTTGTTATCTACAGGGAGGGCTGTATGTTGTTATCTACGGGTGGGGCTGAATGGCATTATCTACAGGGGGGGCTGTATGGCGTTATCTACAGGGGGGCTGTATGGTGTTATCTACAGGGAGGGCTGTATGACATTATCTACAGGGGGCTGTATGGTGTTATCTACAGGGGGAGGGGTGTATGGCGCTATCTACAGGGGGCTGTATGGCATTATCTACAGGGGGGCTGTATGCCATTATTTACAGGGGCTGTATGGCGTTATCTACAGGGGGTCTGTGTGGTGTTATCTACAGGGGGTCTGTGTGGCGTTATCTACAGCGGAGGCTGCATGGCGTTATCTACAGGTGGGCTGTATGGCGTTATCTACAGGGGGAGTGCTGTATGGTGTTATCTACAGGGGGCTGTATGGTGTTATCTACAAGGAGGTATGTATGGTGTTATCCACAGGGGCTGTATGGCGTTATCTACAGGGAGGGCTGTATGGTGTTATCTACAGGGGGCTGTATGGCGTTATCTACAGGGGGGCTGTATGGCGTTATCTACAGGGGAGGGCTGTATGGCGTTATCTACAGGGGGGGCTCTATGGCGTTATCTACAGGGGGGCTGTATGGTGTTATCTACAGAGGGCTGTATGGCATTATCTACAGGGAGAGGGCTGTATGGCGTTATCTACAGGGGGAGGGCTGTATGGCGTTATCTACAGGGGGGCTCTATGGCGTTATCTACAGGGGGCTGTATGGTGTTATCTACAGAGAGCTGTATGGCATTATCTACAGGGAGAGGGCTGTATGGCGTTATCTACAGGGGGAGGGCTGTATGGCATTATCTACAAGGGGCTGTATGGCGTTATCTACAGGGGGGCTGTATGGAGTTATATACAGGGGGGCTGTATGGTGTTATCTACAGGGGGCTGTATGGCGTTATCTACAGGGGGAGGGCTGTATGGCGTTATCTACAGGGGGCTGTATGGCGTTATCTACAGTGGGAGGGCTGTATGGCGTTATCTACAGGGGGGGGGCTGTATGGCGTTATCTACAGGGGGCTGCATGGCGTTATATACAGGGGGGCTGTATGGTGTTTTCTACAGGGGGAGGGCTGTATGGCGTTATCTACAGGGGGGCTTTATGGCGTTATCTACAGGGGGAGTGCTGTATAGCGTTAACTACAGGGGGCTGTATGGTGTTATCTACAGGGAGGGCTGTATGGTGTTATCTACAGGGGGCTGTATGGCGTTATCTACAGGGGGGCTGTATGGCGTTATCTACAGGGGGAAGGCTGTATGGCATTATCTACAGGGGGGCTCTATGGCGTTATCTACAGGGGGCTGTATGGTGTTATCTACAGGGGGCTGTATGGCATTATCTACAGGGGAGGGCTGTATGGCATTATCTACAGGGAGAGGCCTGTATGGCGTTATCTACAGGGGGAGGGCTGTATGGCATTATCTACAAGGGGATTTTATGGCGTTATCTACAGGGGGGCTATATGGAGTTATATACAAGGGGCTGTATGGTGTTATCTACAGGGGAGGGCTGTCTGGCGTTATCTACAGGGGGAGGGCTGTATGGTGCTATCTACAGGGGGGCTGTATGGCGTAATCTACAGGGGGGCTGTATGGCGTTATCTACAGGGGGCTGTATGGCGTTATCTACAGTGGGAGGGCTGTATGGCGTTATCTACAGGGGGGGGCTGTATGGCGTTATCTACAGGGGGCTGCATGGCGTTATATACAGGGGGCTGTATGGTGTTTTCTACAGGGGGAGGGCTGTATGGCGTTATCTACAGGGGGCTGTATGGCGTTATCTACAGGGGGAGTGCTGTATAGCGTTATCTACAGGGGAGCTGTATGGCGTTATCTACAGAGGGCTGTATGGCATTATCTACAGGGGGGGCTGTATGGCATTATCTACAGGGGAGGGCTGTATTGAGTTATCAACAGGGGGGCTGTATGGCGTTATCTAAAGGGGGCTGTATGGGGTTATCTACGGGGGGGCTGTATGGCGTTATCTACAGGGGGCTGTATGGCGTTATCTACAGGGGGCTGTATGGCATTTTCTACAAGGGGGCTGTATGGCATTATTTACAGGGGGCTGCATGGCGTTATCTACAGGGGAGGGCTGTATGGCATTATCTACAGGGGAGGGCTGTATGGCGTAATCTACAGGGGGAGGGCTGTATGGCGTTATCTCAATGGGGCTGTATGGCGTTATCTACAGGGTGGCTGTATGGCGTTATCTACAGGGGGCTGTATGGCGTTATCTACAAGGGGAGGGCTGTATGGCGTTATCTACAGGGGGAGGCCTGTATGGCATTATCTACAGGGGGGGCTTTATGGCGTCATCTACAGGGGGGCTGTATGGTGTTATCTACAGGGGGCTGTATGGCGTTATCTACAGGGGAGGGCTGTATGGCATTATCTACAGGGAGAGGGCTGTATGGCGTTATCTACAGGGGGAGGGCTGTATGGCATTATCTACAAGGGGCTGTATGGCGTTATCTACAGGGGGGCTGTATGGAGTTATATACAGGGGGCTGTATGGTGTTATCTACAGGGGGGCTGTATGGAGTTATCTACAGGGGGGCTCTATGGCGTTATCTACAGGGGGCTGTATGGCGTTATCTACAGTGGGAGGGCTGTATGGCGTTATTTACAGGGGGGGCTGTATGGCGTTATCTACAGGGGGCTGCATGGTGTTATATACAGGGGGGCTGTATGGTGCTTTCTACAGGGGGAGGGCTGTATGGCGTTATCTACAGGGGGGCTGTATGGCGTTATCTACAGGGGGAGTGCTGTATAGCGTTATCTACAGGGAAGCTGTATGGCGTTATCTACCGGGGGCTGTATGGCATTATCTACAGGGGGGGCTGTATGGCATTATCTACAGGGGAGGGCTGTATGGCGTTATTTACAGGGGGGCTGTATTGAGTTATCAACAGGGGGGCTGTATAGCGTTATCTAAAGGGGGCTGTATGGGGTTATCTACGGGGGGCTGTATGGCGTTATCTACAGGGGGGCTGTATGGCGTTATCTACAGGGGGCTGTATGGCATTTTCTACAAGAGGGCTGTATGGCATTATTTACTGGGGGCTGCATGGCGTTATCTACAGGGGAGGGCTGTATGGCATTATCTACAGGGGAGGGCTGTATGGCGTAATCTACAGGGGGAGGGCTGTATGGTGTTATCTACAGGGGGGCTCTATGGCGTTATCTACGGGGGGCTGTATGGCGTTATCTACAGGGGGGCTGTATGGCGTTATCTACAGGGGAGTGTATAGCGTTATCTACAGGGGGACTGTATGGCATCATCTACAGGGGGGCTGTATGGCGTTATCTACAGGGGGCTGTATGGCGTTATCTACAGGGGGGCTGTATGGCATTATCTACAGGGGCTGTATGGCGTTATCTACAGGGCGGCTGCATGGCGTTATCTACAGGGGGGCTGTATGGCGTTATCTACACAGGGGGGCTGTATGGCATTATCTAAAGGGGGAGCGCTGTATGTCGTTATCTACAGGGGGGCTGTATGGCATTATCTACAGGGCGGCTGCATGGCGTTATCTACAGGGGGCTGTATTGCGTTATCTATAGGGGGAGGGCTGTATGGCGTTATCTACAGGGGGGCTTTATGGCGTTATCTACAGGGGGGCTGTAAGGCGTTATCTACAGTGGGCTGTGTATGGAGCTATCTACAGGGGGCTGTATGGTGCTATCTATAGGGGGTGCTGTGTGGCAGAATCTATAGGGAGGCACTATCTACAAGGGGGGTTGTGTGATACCCAGGAGAGGGGGGTCCCAGTCAAAAGTTTGCTTTTGGGCCCAGTATTTCCAAGATACGCTCCTGGTTGGTACGTCTGCAGTGAGATTCCACATCAGAGAGATTGACCCTTCCCAGCTGCAAAGGTTCATCATGGGAGACAAGTACGGAAGTCTATAAAGGCCTATGAAATGTGGCCGCAAGTCTGGGAATGCAAAAACTCTGTCTGATTCTCTCAACCTCTCACAAAACCTGATATCAATTGGCCAGAGTCAAATGGTCAGAGCTGCAATTTGTGGCTAACCAATTCATCTCTAATTTGGCCAGCCAGTCCTTTCCAGAAGATGGCCACCAGTGCCTCATTATGCCAATTTAGCTCCGAGGCCAAAGTGCGGAATTGAATGGAACATTGACAAACATCAGAGGTACCCGGAGGTACCCTGATGTAGATGGAGCATGGCAGAGGCTGCACACGTCAAAGACTCTCTTTAAAAACACCAAGAACAATTACAGAGTGTACATCACCGAATCATTCTGTTTCCAGAATGGAGAGGCCCAGGCCATAGCTTCACGGGACAGCACAGACACGATGTATGGTACTTTTGCTTTGTCAGAGGAGAAATAATGAGTCATGATTTCAAAATGATTAGTAAATAGGTTAAGGAATCTTCTGCACAACTTGGGGCTCCCATCATAGTGAAGGGCAGTAGGCAGTTGAAAACCAGGATTGCTTGGAAGTGGTTGTGGAGGTGGTAGCTGTGCAAGTGGTGGCTGGAGCAACTGGAGCAACAGGAGCAACAGCTGGAGCAACAGGTCAAACCGTCCAAACGATTCAAGACAATCTGCATAACATGGAACAATTGGTCTTGGTGGCTGCTCTGCTGTGCAAGTTCAGTCGCCATCTCACAGACCTCAGGCTGAGGAGCATCAGCGGGGTCGATGCCCTGAGCTGAGAGCAGGCAGAGTTCAGTCATAAACAGGAGACATGCAGTAGTCAAGGCAGGTGGTAGACAAAGACATAGTCAGGTAAGTTGCTCAGTGAAAGTTGGGGATAGGTCTATAAGAAGACTGGAGCACAAGTGCAAAGGCTGAGGACAGGTGCAACTAACAAGCACTGGCCCTTTAAGAGCCTTTAAGATCCAGGGCATTACACATGCGCATGACCAGAAGAGGAGAGACACATCTGTCAAGAACAGCGGCGGGTCAGGAGGGAACATGCATGCAAACTTATAAGAGAGTTACACTATTTTTGAAAATGGAAAACAAATTGGCACATGACTATGAGCGGGTTGATGTTTTCACACTTACTTGGTCTGGTTTGATCACATTTAAGGATGGCCCTGACTTGGCATGATGGCTTACATTACTTCTTGGTTACCAAGTGAGCCACTTGCTCCCAAGTAGATCTTAAATGGACATTAACTATTCAAACAAGTTATGCTAATCTAATAATACACCTGATATATATCATCTTTGTTAATATAATAGTATACCTGATATATAGCAACTTTGTAATTTACTTACTGTTAAAATGTAGTTGTTTTATCCATGCAAATTCTGGGTGAACTTACTGCCACTAGGTGTCTCCCTTCCTGTAATCTGTTGTCCGCCCCCTGTTGTCAGAGCCGTATCTATAGTTGGTGCTGCCCTAGGCACTTTTAGCACTCACGCCCCCGTTAACGCAACTTTTCCACCGCATAAATTGCAACATGTGCTAATTGTTGTAGGTTTTACCTCCCCAATGAATTCAATGGGAAAAACTTGCAACAGAAAACCAGCGATCCCGCAGCATAAATTGACATACTGCAGATTAAAAAAGTCTATGGAGAGAAGAGGAGATGCAGGAGGAGGGAGCAGGAGCAGAGAGACACAAACACACACAGACGATGCTGTCCATAGAAGTCTATGAAAAGGGGAGAGGAAAGCGGGAGGAATGAAGATCAAAGAGAAAGACACAAATGCTGCTGCCCATAGAAGTCTATGGAGAGGGGAAAGGGTAGCAGAAGGAGGAAGCATGAGCAGAGAGAGAGGCAGATGCTGCTGCCAATTGAAGTCTATGGATAGGAGAGGGAGAGCAGGTGGAGGGAGCAGGTATGGAGAGAAAGGGGAGATACAGGTTGCTGGTAAGAGATATATGTCACCCCAGAGCTAAATTCCCAGCTATACTTCTCCTTACTGCTGTATAATCTCCTCCATGTTGCTTCTGCTTCTAAGGGTGTGCTACAGAGGAATAGTGGACCGGAATGTTCTCTGCTCTGTGTGTACTGTGTCTGGCAGACTTGATAGAAGTTAGGCTCCACTCACTAGCTCAGGGAAAACCGAGAATTAGAGATAGGGCCTGAAGAGGGGAAATGGCAGGATATAAGCCATATAATGGTCAGAAATAGTGTTATTCCTCACATATATGATAGCTTATTCTGAAAAGTCACCTGTAAGGTCAGGTATACTTTAAAGGCTATGTACACCTTTAAAGCAATTTTTTCTTTAACAAATCAATGTTTTTAGTGCTTTAAAACTACTTTTTATTTGACTTACATTTTTTTTTTTACTTCATAAGATACAGCTATTATGTATCCTGTATACATAGAAGCTGTATCCTTCCGTCAATGTCGATTCTGTCAGGTCAGCGGAACTGTTGGCTCGGCTGAAAGCTGGTCTTGTGTGAATCTTACATGCAGAATACAGCTAATAACGATCACATCCAAGTTCATGAACTTAGATGTGATCGTTATTAGCTGGATTCTGCGGATCCTGCGTGTCTCAGCTTTCAACCGAGCCTGTTCCGATGACCTGGGGGAATCGGCTTTGACTGAAGGATACAGCTTCTATGTATACAGGTATCTTAAAAAGTAAAAATTTTTTTTCATAAAAGACAAATTGTTTTTTTATCACTAAAAACATTGATTTATTGGGGGCGTGGCTTAGGCACAGAAAGCGGATGCATCTTCCCAGTGCTCTTGCTCCCGCCAAACTATCTGCCACCATCCGCCAGAAAGAGGGACTTTGGGGAGACCTGCTGGCCAGTACTACTCCCCCAAGAGCGTGAGGAACAATTTGATGGGTGAATTGCCCGAAACTAAGCCGTTCCAGGTTGCGGCCTACACAGACGGCTGAAGCCACGGACTAAATTTTCAACCGGCTGCTGCTATAGGGGAGCGGAAGCTGGGAAAGCCTGGAAAACCGGGCACCTATCGCCACTATGCTAGCACAGGGACTACCCCAGCGACCTGGAGTTTATTTTTGGACCTCAATACCCACCAGCACCTACTTTTGGACCTCTTATACAGTGGCCCATGCCTCCCTGGCTTTGAAATTGAGCTGCAACATTCAACATTGCCTGCAACACAGGTAGACCACTCTCAGTCTAAAACTGCATAACCTATAACTGGACACTTTATTATTCCCTAGTATAAACCTCCATCTCTAGGCAACACTAAGGCCTCAACTAGCCTTTCATTCTATTATGTCATCTCTGTTACTTGATTGTCGACCTGCCTTGGACTAATTCCCACTCACCTGGCTATTGTCTACTACTTACACAGCCGCAATAAGCTTATGGCTCCCAGGCTAAATAAGCCAGGGAGTCACTGACTATCAGAAAATGTCCCCTTAAGTGATTTCCCAAAATGCATCCTTCTGAGCGGTGTAAGATAATTGGCTGGTCACCACTCACATGCAAGGGGTGGTCTTAAGTTTTAATAAATCTAAGTTGTTCCCTCTCACTAATCCTCATTTCCCGCTCTCTTGCTAAGGAAGAGAAACCCCTTTTGGTTATTGGTACTTTTTTGTATGGTATTTGGTTAGTATTACAACTTGTATTTTCACTTGGTCTACAGTTGTTACAGCTGGTATTAATGATAGGACCTTCGTTCCATCGGTCAATGGTATTGTAATTCAGGTCACCTGTCAAACCATGAAGGACATGCCCACCGTGGCTGTGGTGGGGTGGCATGCGAGGTGATATTCATCTAAATATTAATACAATGTTAAATAACAATTAACGGACGAGGTTCTTCATAATGTTAATAAAGCTGTGGCCTACCCCCACTTATTTTACCCATAAATATGTTTCAAAGTTTTACTTAAAGAGGCTCTGTCACCACATTATAAGTGCCTTATCTTATACATAATGTGATCGGCGCTGTAATGTAGATTACAGCAGTGTTTTTTATTTAGAAAAACTATCATTTTTGACGGAGTTATGACCTATATTCGCTTTATTGTAATGAGTTTCTTAATGGACAACTGGGCGTGTTTTACTATTTGGCCAAGTGGGCGTTGTGGAGAGAAGTGTATGACGCTGACCAATCAGTGACCAATCATACACTTCTTTCCATTCTTTTACACAGCACATAGCGATATAGCTATATCGCTATGTGCAGCCACATACACACACATTAACGTTACTGCAGTGTCCTGACAATGAATATACATTACCTCCAGCCAGGGCGTGATGTCTATTCAGAATCCTGACACTACGCTAACGTTTCTGTGAGATTTACAGCAAGGCAAGCGTAATCTTTAAAACGAGATTATGTTTGCCTTGCCTACATTTAGAAGAGCTTTATGTGACTGCAGTCTCACATTCCTGCCTTGTGTGTGCTTGCTTGCTTTGAATATTCAACTCTTGCAAATAACTACAACTTTTATAAGATGGCGGGCTGTGGCTAACTTGTGGCCCAACCATCCATGTTCTCCAGCATTTGGACCTTGCAAACCGTCATGGATAAAATTGGTAAAGGCAATCCGAAAGATGTAACTGACCCCTAAACAGAGGAAACACCAGTCACAGCTGGACAAGTATTTACAGTGGATATAAAAAGTCTACACACCCCTGTTAAAATGACAGTTTTTGTCATGTTACAAAGTAACTTTTTCCACCTTTAATGTGACCCATAATCTGTACAATTCCATTGAAAAACAAACTGAAATCATTTAGAGGGGAAAAATAAAAATAAAAAAACATAAAATAATGTGGTTGCATAAGTGTGAACACCCTCTTATAATTGGGGATGTGGTTGTGTTCAGAATTAGCCAATCACATTTAAACTCATGTTAAATAGTAGTCAGTACACAGCTGCCATTATTTAGAGTGATTCTGAGTAACCCCACATTAAATTCATCTGTTCTATAAGGATTTTCCTGGCATTTCCTTTGTTGCATGTGACAGCAAAACCCATGGTCGGTAAAGAGCTTACAACACATCAAAGGGACCTTATAGTTCAAAGACATCAGTCAGTAGAAGGGTACCAAATAATTTCCGAGACATTAGATATACCATGAACACAATGAAGACGATAATCAAGAAGTTGATTACATTTGGCACAACAGGGACAATGCTAAGAACTGGACGTCCCTCAAATCTTGATGTAAAGACAAGACGAAAATTGGTCTGGGAGGCTACCAAGAGGCCTACAGCAACATTAAAGGAGCTGCAGGACTTTCTGGCAGGTATTGGTTGTGTAGTGCAGGTGAAAACAATCTCCTGTATTCTTCATATGTCTGGGCTGTGGGGTAGGGTGGCAAGACGGAAGCCTTTTCTAACAAAGAAAAATATCCAAGCCCAGCTATGTTTTGCAAAGACCTACATCAAGTCTGCCAAAAGCAAGGAAGAGTGGGCAACAATTGCCAAATCAAGATGTGCCATGCTGATGGACTTCTACCCAAAAAAACGGAATGCTGTCATAAAGTCAAAGGGTAATTAAAAAAAAAGTATTAGTTTAAGGGCTTGCATATTATTAACAACATTATTTTTGTTTTTTATTTTTGTTTTTCCACCCTAAAGGATTTCAGTTCTGAAATGTTTAATCTTGTACTGACTTTGTAACATGAAATAAACCTGTCATTTTAACAGGGGTGTGTAAACTTTTATATCCACTGTATATAAGAAAGGTGCTATACCTCCTCCAAGCCGCTTTAAAATTATCTTGGCGACATTGAGATCAAGATGCACATGATGACTCCGATGACGATAACTCCTGCACTGCATCTGACAATATGCATCTGACAATATGAGCTCTTCCAACAACATATCACGCTCTTTTGTAACAAAAGCATTAAGCAAAGCTTTGACGCCTGTTCTGAGAGAATTGGCAGACATACTGATATTAAATACATCGGCCACCATGTAGAAGCACTTGAGATGGCACATGCTACCCATCTCCAACACACGACTGTGATTCAACCCAATCTCAGAGCTCAGATGACCCAATTGGAAAATGGTGTAATGGGGAGTTGGTTACAGGGGAAAAAAAAGAGAAGGCAGAGTTACTAAATGGGTTCTTTAGCTCTGTATATCCAACAGAAGAAAGAGCAGCTAATGTAGCCGGCGCCAGTGCTGTTAATATATCAGTTGATATAGTGAATTTGCTGAATGTAGATATGGTGCAAGCTAAATTAAATAAAATAAATGTACACAAGGCTCCGGGACCAGATGGGTTACACCCTAGAGTTCTTAAAGAGCTTAGTTCAGTTATTTCTGTCCCCCTCTTCATAATATTTCGAGATTCTCTAGTGACTGGTATAGTGCCAAGGGACTGGCGCAGGGCATATGTGGTGCCTATTTTCAAAAAGGGTTCTAGGTCTTCCCCGGGTAATTATAGACCAGTAAGCTAAACATCTATTGTGGGGAAAATGTTTGAGGGGCTATTGAGGGACTATATACAGGATTATGTGATAAAAGATAGTATTATAAGTGACAACCAGCACGGTTTTACCAAGGACAGAAGTTGTTTATAAGTATTTTTATGAAGAAGTGAGCAGAAGCCTAGACAGAGGGGCCACTGTGGATATAGTGTTTTTAGAGTTTGCAAAGGCATATGACACTGTCCCTCATAGACATCTAATGGGTAAATTAAGGACTATAGGTTTATAAAGTATAGTTTGTAAATGGAATGAGAATTGGCTCAAGGACCGTATCCAGAGAGTTGTGGTCAATGATTCCTACTCTGAATGGTCCCTGGTTATAAGTGGTGTACCCCAGGGTTCCGTGCTGGGACCACTATTATTCAACGTAATTATTAATTATATAGATAATGGGATTAATAGCACTATTTCTATTTTTGCAGATGACACCAAGCTATGTAGTAATGTTCAGTCTATAGAAGATGTTCGTGAATTTCAAGTGGATTTAAACAAACTAAGTGTTTGAGCGTCCACTTGGCAAATTAAGTTTAATGTAGATAAATGTAAAGTTATGCATCTTGGTACCAACAACCTGCATGCATCATATGTCCTAGGCTGAGCTACACTGGGGGAGTCACTTGTTAAGAAGGATCTGGGTGTACTTGTAAATCATAAACAATCAGTTCATAGAAAGGATGCCCTGGAGTTGGAAAAAATACAAAGAAGAGCAACGAAGCTAATAAGGGGCATGGAGAATCTAAGTTATGAGGAAAGATTAAAGGAATTAAACCTATTTAGCTTTGAAAAAAGACAACTAAGGGGGGACATGATTAACTTATAAATATATTAATGGCACATACAAAAAATATGGTGAAATCATGTTCCATGTAAAACATCCTAAAAAAACAAGGGGGCACTCCCTCCGTCTGGAGAAAAAAAGGTTCAATCTGCAGAGGCGACAAGCCTCCTTTACTGTGAGAACTGTGAATCTAAGGAATAGCCTACCTCAGGAGCTGGTCACTTCAGGGACAGGAGATGGCTTTAAAAAAGACTTAGATAATTTCCTAGAACGAAAAATATTAGCTCCTATGTGTAGAAAATTTTCACTTCCCTTTTCCCAACCGTACTATGTAACTATGTAACTTGAATAATGCTTATTTGATGCTGGAAGATCAAGAGAACAGGAGCAGATGTAAAAATATTCAGCTAACAGGTCTGCCTGAAACAGTGGCGGCTGAGGCTCTTTCTTCTGTGGCTCGTCAAGTCTACGCTACACTACTAGGCCAACCTAGAGCATAGCAAGTAGTTATCGAGAGAGTATACAGAGCCCTTCGACCTAAACTGAGAGGATCTAACCCACACAGAGATGTCATATGCAGGCTTTTGAGTTTTGTGGAGACACAGCCGAGATATTACAAAAGGCTAGAGAGGCTGGAGAGGTGCTTTTTGAGAATACAAAGCTGCAACTCTATCAAGATGTCGCCGCTACTACACTCACTAAAAGAAGGATTAAATATTAGCTTTATTGAGAACACGGAGGTGTGCCATGAGCCTGTGACACACTACCTATCCCTGTAACCTTCTACCTCTCTTCCCTCTTCCCCTCTATTGCTTGATTGTCTCGTCGACCATTTTCTCAGTGGATAACGCTATCAAGTCATTTTTTGTTTGTTTGGGGTAACTCCTTTTAAGAATCTACAATATTTAGTTAAAGATCTAAGAATGCTCGTAATTGCACATGTGTTGATGTTGAGTACCGAGACCAGACCAAAATTTTGTTTTGGATCATCTTTGAGTACCGGTAAAATTTGTTCTTTTAAAGTAACTGGCTTCAATGCCCACCAAAAATGTAGGCAAATTTTTACACTGTTGAGAAAATCCAAGGTGGAGGTCATTTTTCCGCAGGAAACACACTTTTGCCTTAATCCTATACCGACCCTATCACACACCATGTTCCACTCCTAGTACCATAGCACCTTCTCTAAGGGCATCGAGAGGTACCAGTATAGCCTTTAAAAATCATGTCCCCTGGGGGGCGTGGCCGGCTATGGATGGGTGAAGATGTGCTTCCATGAGCTCCTCCACAAGCTTCACCAATATTGGCTATCATCCAGCTTTCAAGATGGGGAAGGCGAGCAAAAAAGGCAAGATAGCCTCATCTATACAGCCCTCACCCCCTCAGGGTCATATTGGGGCATACTTCGGGAGGCAAACTCCAATGCAGCTGCGGGGCTTGCTCCGGCCTGAAACACGAGGGCAAGATGGCTGCCCGGCTCTAACACCTGGGCTGCCCCAGTGCACCAGGGATGCTCCCCCCTATCCACGGAGGTTTTCTTACCTCCTCCAGGACCACCGCAGGGGACCCTTCCCTCCTCGCTCTGTGATGGGGGAGTCGGTTTCCAGGCTCCATGTGAGGAGGCTTTCCAAGATGGCCACCGCTGCCTTTCTGTGACGGCTCCCGGCCTTGCCCGTGCCGCTGCTGTGTCCCGGCCGGCCTCTCCTGTTGGGGAGGTCTTGTCTGTGGGGACCCCCCTGGGTTCCGCTGCATCCTCTGGGGATGCCGCCAAGGCCAACGCTCAGCTCCAGGCCTCACACGCGGCCCTCCAAAATGGCTGCCGACACTTGCTGCCTCTCAGACCTGCGGTCCCCTTTCTGCCTCGGATATGTGCAGGATGGTTCTACACTGGAGGACTCCTGGCCTGTTGTCTCTGAACCTCCACATCGGCCCTGCCTTCAGGCCAGGCCTCCGCGGGACACATCCTCTCCACCAATGGATCTGCACAGTGAGTATGGGGGTACTAGACCTCATATTCCCTTTCCGTTGCTCTGGCCCGCATACCCCCCCAGCCTTACCAGGGCCCTAGAGAACTGGGAGTTTCCCCCACATAGTCCTCTTGCTCCCCATGGGGTAGCCCCCTCCATGTCCAGCCGTCCTCTCCATCCTCGATGCCCCAGGGGTCTCCCTCGCCTCATCAGTCCTTACCTCTCTCCCATGCCCGCAGCCAGGGTTCTGCCATCCTCTCTCCCAGCCACCATCTTCTGGACTCTGCCCGCAATCCGGGTGAAATGCCGACTGTTTTCAGATTAAGTCATACAGACGCGTCATGGGTACCTGTTTGTAAGGATAGACCGGCAACTCTTTTGGACATTTGTCAGATGGTCCAAATGCTGCCAACTAGGGCTGATATGTCTTCCTTTGCTAAACAGATTGTGGACGAATGTAAATTGGAGTTTTCACAGTTTCGAGCTGAACTTTCCTCACTTTCTACGAGAGTGGATACCCTTTCTCACGACCGTGTCACTGACAATGCAACACTTGTCACCATGCAATCTACTCTGCAGCATCCCTCTGATCAATTATTCACTCTGCAAAAACATCTTGACGACATTTAGAATCGTAATCGGAGGAACAACATACGTATTAGGGGATTGCCTGAATCTATTCCTGCATCCGATCTTTTCTCCACATTGTCCATCATCTTCAATACGTTATTGGGTCATCCACCAAATACCCATATTAAACTTGATCGTGCTCATAGAGCCCTCCGTCCACTGAGCCTTGATAACCAGCGGTCCAGAGATGTCATTTGCCGGATAAATTTCTATGCCATAAAAGACGCTATTCTGAAAAAAAAACAGACAACAGCCCACCATTTTTCATCACGAGACGTAGATACTACCGAATCTGTCCAGGCACATCCTGGCACAAATAGCAGCTCTTAAGCCCCTTTTGGAGGTTCATCGGAATCGAGGCATCGTCTATAGATGGGGCTTCTTCCCCTTTGCCTTAATGGCCAGACGCGATGGTCACACCTATACGCTGAGACTTGCCTGATTTCCTCAGGGATCTAGGTCTTCCTTCCGTCTCACTCCAAGAGTGGCCCTCGTTGTTGTCTTCTGCTGGCAGAGGATCCCAAATAAGACGCCCTCCTTCTTCACACCCGGATTCCATAGGGGGTCGGCCCCCGAGGGGTCCCAGAAGACGGTCCGGTCGCGGACGCGACTGGGAACTTGCACATTCTGAGGAGACTGTCTGTTCAGCTTGAGGACTTGTGCTGCTCGGAGCCCTCTGTGCCCACTCCAGGACTTAGTTTGCCTTACGTGATTCTTTAGGTTCCTGGGAGTACTCTTTTGTTCTTGCTTATTGTGAGATGCCCAGTTGGTTTTCTGCCTTGGAAATTGTATTCACTACTGCTACCATATGCCTTCCCCTCTAATTTCAATGTATCTATAATAATAGCTGTTTATATTTATTTTTATGTTACTATATGCTGGGGAGAGCGGGTTGATCTCATGTGTAGCTGTCACCTTCCCCCCGTAGGTACTGGACCAATCCAGAGCGCAGTTGTCGCTTTTTGGACCTCCACATTTTTGTGTTCAGCTTTTGCGGCAGTCTCTGTGTTGCTGACTTTTTTTTTGTTGCTGTTGTTTTTCTCTCATGCTGTGTTTTCTTTCCCTAGACCGTTCCTACCTCTTCTCTTCCTTTTACTTGTTTCCTGGACTCCTACCTCTCCTGTTCTATCCGGAACGTTTCAGAATGCGTTTCTGCATACGTTCATGGCTGACCTCACTGTAGCCCCCTTCAATATAAAGGGGTTGAATACCCCTGAGAAGAAAGCGCAAATCCTGCACCACCTTCATAAGCGTAAGTTACATATTGCATGTTTCCAGGAAACCCACTTTAAGGAGGGTCACTCCCCTGCTATTAGACACAAATTTTACACACACTGGCATTTTAGTAACAATTCACATTCCAGATCTTGTGGAGTTGCCATAGCTCTTCATAAATCCCTCACTCATCAGGTCGTCAATATTGTCACCGACACTGACGCTAGATATATCATCCTAGTTTTAAACATTGGTGGGCGTGAGTTCACTGTGATCAATGCCTATGCCCCTAATACTGGTCAGGTCCCTTTCCTTCTTCAGCTCATAGAAACTGCCTTCCCGGTTGCACGGGGGACTGTGGTGTTATGCGTGATTTTAATCTTACCTTGCATCCGACTCTAGATAATTCTATTGTTCGCTCCAGTGTCGCCTATGGTGGCCAGACATCTGTTAGACTCGGCCCAACAGCGTGCCCTCCAAGTTTGTAGGAGTAAGTTTTATGAATTTGGTAACAAAAGCGGACGCATGTTAGCCAGGGCGTTAAAGGCTCAGTTGGCCCAATCCGATATACCAAATATTAAATCCCCTTCTGGTCATGTAGTCCACGCGATCCCAAAGATTGTGGATTGCTTTCACACCTTTTACTCTGATCTTATATAACCTTCGACCCTCAGCTGGCTCTTCTTCCCCAGATCGAGCCTGTCTACCCTCTCCTTTCACGCCTTTATCTAGTGCGATGGCTGAGGAGATGGATGCTGATTTTACCTTGCCGGTGATCCTTGCAGTTATTAAGGATCTTCCGGGGGGGGGAGGGGAGAGAGTCCCGGACAAGATGCATATACTGTTTGGCGCCATTTCTTCTCCAAGCCTTTAATTCTATTTTCCCTGCAGTCTTGGTTCCCATGGGCTCCACCTTGTCACATGTCACGGTCATTCCTAAACCGGGTAAAGACCCTCAGCTCTGCTCCAGCTATTGCCCCATCTCCTTGCTCAACGTGGACTTGCCAAATTTCTTGCTAACAGATTAAATAAACATCTTCCCCATTTAATTCATCTGGATCAGGTGGGGTTTGTGCCTGGCCAGGAGGCACGCAATGCCGAAAAGGCATTCGATAGGTTATCCAGGCCAGTCCTTCACTAGACTCTCCAACATATAGGCCTAGGACCTTCCCTTATAAGTAAAATTATGACCCTCTATCATTCCTCATCTGCCCAATTAAAAATAAACGGCTCCCTCTCTACGCCCTTTGCTATTCATAACGGTACCAGGCAGGGTTGCCCTCTCTCCCCATTGTTGTACGTCCTCATCATGGAGCATCTCATGGCCTTCATCCGAAGCAGCTCGGATATTAAGGGTATTCTCATAGGTGGGACGGAATATAAGTGCTCTGCATTTGTTGATAGCCTTTTGGTTTATCTTATGAACCCGCAAGTCTCTCTTCCATCGTTGATGTCCGAGCTGTCCAGTTTTGGATCATGGTCCAACTTTAAGATCAACTTCTCCAAGTCTGAGGCTTGAATGTGTCCCTCTCACCCTTGACAATATCACTCCTCAAAAGTAATTTCCCTTTTTCCTGGTCTTCTAGCTGTATAACTTATTTAGGGGTGCGCCTAAGCTCTGAATTCTCCCAACTGTTTACGAATAACTTTGCCCCTTTACTAGGAAAGTTCCGCACAGATCTCGCCTCGTGGCATAAAAGGGAATTCTCCTGGTTTGGCCGTATAAATATTATTAAAATGTCAGTCCTCCCCAGATTGTTATACCTCCTACAGACGATCCCTATCTCCATCCCATCCTCTTATTGGCTACGTATCCAACAGTGTTTCGGATCCTTCATCTGGCCAACGGGTCGTCCCCGCCTTAGTAGGACAATTCTCACTCGCTCCAGGGACGCGGGTGGGGTTGTTATCTTTATTATATGGCGTCGACTCTAAACTCTGGGTTTGGTTAGCCCAACAGTTCTGTACCCGTACCCTATCTACTTTGCCATCGACCCTACCTGGAAACAGACCAAGACCTGACCCCTTTGCTGTTTTCCAAACCCTCCTGGCGTTGCGTTCCTCTGGGAGAGGGGGCTCGCTCTTGGACCCGCTGGGACCACTGACCCCTATTACTGACAACCCAGCATTTCCTGCTGGGGAGACGCTTCTCTCCTTCCTAGGTAGGTCTTCCACCAATCCCATGTACTTCATTCAGGTCCTTTCCGACTCTTCTTTGCTCCCATTAACCACTATCTGCCCAGCTGAAACACCTCCACCGCGTCACATATTTCAATATTCCCAGTTACAACATTTCTATAGTGCTACTAAGCGCTAGGCTCACCTTCACCGACCGCTTATTGACTTTAAACGCTTATGTGTTTCCACCCTGTCCTCTGCACATGCCATCTCCACACTCTATAAATTACTCCTAGCCCAGTGATCCCCTCATCTGCCATCCTTCTGCAAGGCTTGGGAGACTGAATTGAACATGACATTTGCTGACGCACAATGGAGGCGATCTTTCTACCTTCCCAGAAAGCCTCGATAGCAATACGAGCCCAGGAAACTAGCTACAAAATTATCTCTAGGTGGTATCAGGTCCCTTCTGCCCTACATAAATGGTACTGTAGCGTCCATGGCCGCGGGCCGTCCGGTTTACTTACCTCCGAAGACTGCAGCCATGGATCTGTGAGTGCTGGTCCCCATCTCCTTCCTAGGAGACGCCAGTGCTAACTTCCGCTCTGGTCCGCTGTGTCCCGTAGGGGGCACGTGCACGCTCGTGCCCGCTCTTAAAGGGCCAGCGCGCGCACATGAAAACAATCATCATCATCAACTCACATGATTTTCTGTATCCTGTATACTGTATCCCGTGCTATCCTGGTCAAGTGCCGTGCTGTGCCGTATCTACGCCTGTCCTGGTACTCCACACCTGATTTCTACCCGCTGCCTAGGCCCTGTCGAGCCTGCCTTGCTACTGTCCGAGCTGCCACAGGTACCCTATACGAACTATAGACTGTAACCTGCGCCCTGTTGGCTAGCTGCCATACGGCCAAGGCGGTACGGCCCAGTGGGTCCATGAACCCAACGTGACAGTACGCTCAGGCTATGGACCCCGCTGGTCGATCCAAGACCATGACGACGTCACAAGAGATGCGTGCGGATATGCTAGACCTCCGGTCTTAACAGGACCAACTCCTCCAGGCCTTGAACATTCTCGCACGTCGGCAGGAGGCACAAGCTTACGTTCCTCCTACTACACCTCCTGGCAGTACTGTTCCTCAGACTACACCTCCTGGCAGTATTGATCCTCGTTTTTCTTTGCCACTTCCTGACCGCTATGATGGAGATGCAAGTACCTGTCGTGGATTTTTGAACCAGTGCCAGATCCACTTCCGCCTGTATTCAAGGGCATTTTCGTCTGATGGCACAAGGGTCGTTTTCATCATCTCTCTTCTTACTTGGATTGGCGAACCCTATCTGGGAGAGGCAAGGACCAGAGACCCGTGACTTCCAGGGGTTCCTCCAGACATTTTGCGCGGTGTTTGAGGAACCTGGACAAGTCTCCTCTGCAGCGGCTTCCTTGATGATCCTACGTCAAGGAGACATCTCTGTGGTCGATTACGCCATCCACTTCCGCACCCTGGCGGGAGAACTGTTGTGGAACAATGAGGCCCTGGTGGTTACATTCTGGCATGGACTGTCTCCTAAAATTAAGGAAGAACTTGCCGCTCGAGACCTGCCATCTACCCTGGATGACCTCATCTTTCTGGCTGCCCGGATTGATAGAAGGCTCCGAGAACGGCTCCAAGAGGTTCGTCGGGAGGGTCTACTAGTCCCGTCCCTACCTTGCGGCAAACCATGCCGTCCTCTGATGCCGATCCTCTTAAGGAGTCTGTGAGGATGGACCAATGTAAGCTATCTACCCAGGAGAGACAACGCAGACACACTTCGGGACTCAGCCCCAAAGCCTAGGGTTGGTAGGAGAGACAACCTTGGGCAAAGAAGGACTCCCGTCTAAATTGTCCATACCCGTGACCATAGTGTCCAGTGATAAAACGCATCAGGTCTCTGCGTATCTGGACTTTGGATCTGCTGCTAATTTCATTGGTAGAGACTTGGTGGGCATTCTTTAATTACCCAATACCACTCTGGAGAGACCGTTGATGGTTGCATCAGTAAATGGACTACCTCTGCCAGACCCAATTATAGCTGTGACCAAGCCGCTGAGGCTCCAAGTAGGGGCTCTCCACTCCAAACTTCTATCGTTCTATGTCCTGTCCAAGGCCGCTAACCCTGTGCTGCTGGGCCTGCCTTGGCTCCGACTACATGCCCCAGTCATGAACTGGAACTCTGGAGAGGTTCTCCAGTGGGGCCCCGAGTGTCACAGCCGATGCCTGGTGCAGATTAGTTCGGCTCAGCCTCCTTTGCCTCAGTCATTGGCAGGATTTCCCGGTCATTATACTGCATTTTCAGACGTCTTCGGCAAAAGAGACACTGCCCCTACACCAGGCGTATGACTGTCCTATTGAGCTGATTCCTTGTGCATCCCTTCCCCGTGGTAGGATATATCCTCTCTCCTTGCCGGAGACTCTGTCCATGTCTGCCTATGTTAAAGAGAACTTGGAGAGGGGCTTCATACGGAAGTCTTCCTCCCAGCAGGAGCCAGGTTCTTCTTCGTCAAAAAGAAGGATGGCTACCTGCGTCCTTGTATTGACTACCGGGGTCTCAACCAAATCACGGTGAAAAATAGATATCCGCTGCCACTGATCTCTGAATTGGTCGATCGTATACGTGGTGCCAAGATTTTTTCCAAACTAGACCTGCGTGGGGCTTACAACCTAATCCGGATTCGCCGGGGTGACGAATGGAAGACTGCATTTAACACCTGTGATGGACACTATGAATATCTAGTAATGCCTTTTGACTTGTGTAATGCTCCCGCGGTCTTCCAGGAGTTCGTTAATGACATTTTCCGTGACCTCCTCTATGTTTGTGTTGTGGTCTACCTTGATGACATCTTGATTTTTTCTCCAGATGCTATGACGCATCAGAGACATGTCCGTCAAGTTTTGCTGCGCTTAAGGGAGAATCGTCTGTACGCCAAGTTGGAGAAGTGCGTTTTTGAAAAGGACGCTCTACCCATCCTGAGCTACATTGTCTCGAATAGAGGTCTCAAGATGGATCCTGAAAAGGTAAAGTCTGTCCTGGAATGGCCACGTCCTCAAGGCTTGGGGGCCATATAGCGCTTTATGGGATTCGCCAATTTTTATAGACAGTTTATTCCAAACTTCTCCTCACTGACATCTCCTATCTCTAAGCTCACTAAGAAGGACATGAACGCCAAGGTGTGGACTCCTGAGGCAGAGTTCGCATTCAATAGCCTGAAGAGCGCCTTTACATCAGCCTCTATCCTCCATCATCCAGATGTTTCCCTACAGTTCTCGTTGGAGGTGGATGCATCCTCTGTCGGTGCTGGTGCACTCCTGTTCCAGAGAGGTTCCAAGGGCAAGTCAATGGTATGTGGATACTTCTTTAAGCTCTTCTCTTCCTCCACAGAACGCAACTACTCGATTGGGGATTGGGAGTTAATGGCCATCAAATTGGCCCTGGAGTGGTGGATACATCTACTAGAGGGTGCAGATCATCCCATCCTGATTTTTATGGACCACAAGAACCTCACCTATCTTTAGACGGCCCAACGGCTGAACCCTCATCAGGCCAGGTGGTCACTGTTCTTTACCAGGTTGCAGTTTGAGCTCCATTTTCTCCCGGCCGACAATAATGTGAGGGCCGATGCCTTGTCCAGGTCTTTAGAGACAGAAGACACCATGGAGATTCCACAGAACATTATTGATTCGTCTTGCATGGTCTCTGTCAATCCCCTGCAAGTTGGGGACATTCCTCCAGAGAGGACTTTTCTGCGCCTAGCTGACAGAGGGAGAATCCTCTGCTGGGGACACTCTTCTAGACTGGCAGGTCACGCGGGGACTCGTAAGACCCGGAATCTGATTGCCCCTCATTTCTGGTGGCCCAAGCACATTATCGACTTTGTTTCTTCCTGCTCAGTGTGTGCAGCTAACAAGGTCGCTCACTCCAGACCTGCTGGCTTGCTCCAGCCATTGCCTGTGGCCGATGCTCCCTGGCAGCATATAGCTATGGACTTTATTACTGACTTGCCTCTCTCTGCTGGATGCAGACTGGGTGTTGGTGAATCGATTTTTGAAGATGGCCCACTTCGTTCCTCTGACCGGTCTTCCTTCTGCTCCTCCACTGGCCAAGCTCTTCATCCAACACATCTTCCGCCTGCACGGCTTGCCGCAGCATATTGTGTTTGATAAGGGGGTTCAGTTCACCTCGAAGTTCTGGAGAGCCCGCTGCGGACTCCTAGATGTAAAGTTGGACTTTTCCTCAGCCTACCATCCTCAGTCCAATGGTCAGGTCAAGAGGATCAATCAGAACTACTTACGCCACTTCATCTCCAAGCAGCAGCTCCCGGGGGCTGAATTCTACTACAATAATGACACCAGCGAGTCCACACAGAAGACACTGTTCTTTATTGTCTATGGCCAACACCCCCGAATTCCTCTACCGGTGCCTGATACGTCTGAAGTACCAGCCTCTGACACTGCTTTTAGGGACTTTCTGCAGATCTGGTAGCTAACTCGATCCTCCATCCTATTGGCAGTCGAACGCATGAAACGGGAGGCATACACAAGGAGAAGAGTATCTCCTCAGTTTCTTCCTGGCACAAAGGTCTGGCTGTCCTCCAGGAATATTCGTTTGAGGGTGCCATCATACAAATTTGCTCCCAGGTTCCTCAGACCCTTCGAGATCTTGCAGCAGATCAACCCTCTCGCCTACAAGTTTCGGCTGCCTCCTGCCCAACTCCTTCCATGTCTCCCTCCTGAAACCGGTGGTGCTTTACCAAGACTCCGGTCCGCTGTGTCCCGTAGGGTGCGCGCGCACGCTCGTGCCTGCTCTTAAAGGGCCAGCGCGCGCACATGAAAACAATCATCAACTCCCATGATTTCCTGGACTATAAGAAGGCCTCTGCCCTTCTGATCCTTGCCTGAGCGTTGTTTGTCATATCCTAGTTTGTCTAAGCAAATAGTCTCCTAGTGTTTTCCAGTTCCAGTGTTCCCTGTTCCTGTATCCTGTATACCGTGCTATCCTGGTCAAGTGCCATGCTGTGCTGTATCTACACCTGTCCTGCTGCTCCACGCCTGACATCTACCCGCTGCCTAGTCCCAGCCGAGCCTGCCTTGCTACTGTCCGAGCTGCCACAGATACCCTATACGAACTATAGACTGTAACCTGCGCCCTGTTGGCCAGCTGCCATACCGCCAAGGCGGTTGGCCCAGTGGATCCACGAACCCAACATAACAGGTACCCGTCTGTACCTGACACATGTTGGCGATGTGGGGCATTGGGGGATCCATGTCTCATATTTGGTGGAGTTGCCCCTCCTTGCAGAGTTTTTGGTAGGCGGTTCTTAAAATAATACTGGAAGTCTTTGGGATCTCGGTCCCTAGTTCTCCTGAGGTGGTCCTTTTATTTATGTTCCCAATGCCACTACCCATTTACAAACGCTCCCTAATTAGGCACCTCCTTCAGGCTGCCAAATCGGTTATCCTCCGCAAGTGGAAAATGGCAGTTCCTCCACTGTTGGATGAATGGTTTCAGGCGGTTGCCTTGATACAGCGTATGGAACACCTCCTGGCTCAATCCCCGGCTGCCTCTGCACGATATATGGACACTTGGTCTCAATGGCTTCTGTTTCTCTCTTCTCCCACCTACCATACTGTAGTGGCTTGAGGCTCAGTTACCATCCTCCCCCATGAGACTACATCTGAGAGGGGACTGTATGCGAGTGCTCCACCAGAGGTATTTATCAGGTGCTTAGCTGCTTTTTCTTATTCTTATGTACCCATGCTTTTCCGGAACTGGAGTCCAGGTTCACTATGAACTTTCCTTGTCTCTCCCTTGCCTTTGTTTGTCTCCCATTATGTCTCTCCCTCTCTTTCTTTCTTTCTTTCTTTCTTTCTTTCTTTCTTTCTTTCTTTCTTTCTTTCTTTCTTTCTTTCTTTCTTTCTTTCTTTCTTTCTTTCTTTCTTTCTTCTACTTTGAGGGGTCATTTGCTTCCTGTGATTGTGCTCACATGCTATGGCCATTGCATTTTAGGATGTGTAGGAAGTTGACTTATTGTATGTTTCTTTCCCTTTACTTTTAAGCAATGCTCCTTCCCGTTATGATTGCTCAGATGGCTGTCGTACTGTGTGCTTTTCATGGGTTGTGATGCTTACCCTTCTGTTTGGGCTGTGCCCTATTTGTCATGTTCTTTTTATTATGGGGACACATTTTCTCTGAATGTTTTTGTAATTGTATATATTAAAACCAATAAAAATGTTGAATTGGAAAAAATCATGTACCCTTCAAACTTGCGACTATGCAACAAGATCCTGAGGGACGCTTCCTGTTCCTTAAAGGGACAATAGCAAATCAGATGTTCACTTTTGTTAACTTGTACGCTCATAACATTAAGCCACTCACCTTGCTTAAAGAGGCTCTGTCACCATATTTTGCAACCCCTATCTGCTATTGCAGCAGATAGGCGTTGCAATGTAGATTACAGTAACGTTTTTATTTTAAAAAAACGAGCATTTTTGGCCAAGTTATGACCATTTTTGTAATTATGCAAATGAGGCTTGCAAAAGTCCAAGTGGGTGTGTTTAAAAGTAAAAGTCCAAGTGGGCGTGTATTAGGTGCGTACATCGGGGCGTTTTTAATACTTTCACTAGCTGGGCGCTGTGAAGAGAAGTAACATCCTCTTCTCTTCAGAACGCCCAGCTTGTGACAGTGCAGATCTGTGACGTCACTCACAGGTCCTGCATCGTGACGGCCACATCGGCAGCAGAGGCTACAGTTGATTCTGCAGCAGCATCAGCGTTTGCAGGTAAGATCGACTTACCTGCAAACGCTGATGCTGCTGCAGAATCAACTGTAGCCTCTGGTGCCGATGTGGCCGTCACGATGCAGGACCTGTGAGTGACGTCACAGATCTGCACTGTCAGAAGCTGGGCGTTCTGAAGAGAAGAGGATGTTACTTCTCTTCAGAGCGCCCAGCTAGTAAAAGTATTAAAAACGCCCCGATGTACGCACATAATACACGCCCACTTGGACTTTTACTTTTAAACACACCCACTTGGACTTTTGCAAGCCTCATTTGCATAACTACAAAAATGGTCATAACTTGGCCAAAAATGCTCGTTTTTTAAAAATAAAAACGTTACTCTTATCTCCATTGCAGCGCCGATCTGCTGCAATAGCAGATAGGGGTTGCAAAATCTGGTGACAGAGCCTCTTTAAAGGGGTATTCCAGTTACAACAAGTTACTCCCTATCCGTAGGGTAAGGAGTAACTTGCTGATTGGTGGGTGTCCGACATCTCGAACCCCCACCGTTTATGAGAACGAGGGTCCCGAACCGCTCATTTAAACCAAACGGCAGGTCGCTAATGCGCACTGGCACGCCACTCATTCTCTATGGCAGCACTGGAAAAAGTTGAACACTGCACTTGGCTATCTCCGGCACTCCCATAATGAATGAATGGAGCGGCAATGCGCATGAGCGACTTGCCGCTCGGTTCAAATGAGGGGTTTGGGGTCCCCGTTCTAGTAAATGGTGGGTGTCCGAGCTGTCGGATGCACACACATCAGTAATTACCCCTTACCCTATGGATAGGGGATAAATTGTTGTAAGCGGAATACCCCTTTAATATGGTGCTAGGCAAGGTCTCTCTCTTCACTGAGGGAATGCTGATACTAGGTGGTGACTTCAAAACCTTATTAGACCCCACCTTGGATTCTTCTAATAATGTCCACCCTCCCCCTAGTAAACTACTAAGGAAACTGCGTTTTTAACTGTCCTCTCTGCACCTCAGAGATGTTTGGAGATGCCTAAATGCAGATATGAAAGACTGTACTTATCTCTCTAAAAGACATCAATCTTGTCAGAGACTGGACTAATTATTATTTTCTGAACTTATGCTACCGGCAGTACTAGATTCAGAAATAGACGTGATATCTGTTTCTGACCATGCTCCTGTTTCAATTACTATAAGACCTAACTGTCTACCAAAAAGAATGATCACATGGATGATCACTTGGATATTAAATAATACTTTGCTCGTAGACCCTGGTCTTGTTCAGAGTGTGAGAGACTTGCTGGTGGAATTTTTTTTGCTATTAATGGCACTCCAGAACTCTATGATAGCATATTGTGGGAATCACATGAAGCTGTGCTCAGAGGAATCCTTATTAGTTAGGATTCTAGATTAAAGAAGCAAAAAGAGAAGAACATTAGTAATCTTTTAACCCGAATATCATCTCCTGAGAATCTGAACAAACCAACCAGGATGATCCTGTTCTCCTGAGACAGAAACTGAGGAACCTTCTAAAAGTGAAAGCTGCCATAGCACTACATTTATGTACATACAAACACTATGTTCATAGAGACAAGGGTTCTAAAATTGCCTCAGCCCTACTTAAAAAACAGAGGGAACAATATTTTATCCAAACAGTCAAGTCCTCTTCTGGATGTCACTGCGTTGACACAGATAGCATTGCTAGGCAATTTAACCTCTACTACAAGTCCCCGTATACTATTGACAAAGGACTCTGAGGGAGAAGAATCTCGATCAGGATAGGACTGTATCTCCTCCTTTCTAGAATGAGATAGTCTCCCCACGCTGTCAGAACCAGCCAAAATAAAGCTCTCGGCCCCAGTTATAGAAGCTGAAGCTCTAAAGTTACTTTGTGCGATCCCGACGGGTAAAAGCCTTGGCACTGATAAACTACCGATAGCTTATTACAAACATTTTTTTGATCTCCTTGTCCCCAGATTTGTGCAGGTCTGTACCTCCCTTATGAGAGGAGCCTCTTGGCCACCTCAAGCTTTGGAGGCATATATCCCCATTATTCCTAAGGAAGGGAAAGAAGGGAACTTTGCTTGAGTTACCGCCCAATCTCCTTATTAAATATGGATTTGAAATGGTGGTCCAAGATTTTAGCCTCCAGGGTGTCATAGGTTTTGAATTAATTGTCCCTGGACGAATGGGATTTGTCCCAGGCAGAAAAGGTAAATTTAATATGTCTAGGCTTACCCATGCTGTGATATTTGAGAAAAAACATAAGACACTACTGGTTCTTATGTACGGATGACGAAAAGGCTTTTGACCGAGTAAATTAGCAATTTATGAGGGCTGTCTTAATATGGTTTGGTTCCCCTTCTAGTTTTGCCACAGCTATGTTTACCCTGTATTCAAAGACCTCTGCACTTGGGATAGATAGATTACATATAAAAATTAATTAATTGGGATCACTTAGACCCCCTACCTTACTGTTTGGAACTCCTGATATATTTTCAAGCCCTTCTCCCACTATCTAGACTTAGAATGCATTATTCTGACCACATCTCTTTAAACATTGTTTATTTTTCTTCAAGTGCTACGTTCTTACTTTTTACTTAGAGAACACAAGATAAGTTCTATTCGTACATCATCCATTACAGTAATTTGCTTCTTATTGAATTTCTGTTTACCTTCCACAGGCCTGGTCTAGACTCCTATTTTTTAAATGTTCTATGTATGTCTAGACAAATCTGAGTGCTTTCACTTGGATTTGTGTTTCTGTACTTATTATTTCTTTTTTCTTTTTGTACACTCAATGATGTTAGTATTAAGAGAATTACGATCGATGCAGGTACTAAGTTATCAGACCCTGCGTGGTCTGCCTATGTCTTGAATTTGATGTCTTCTCTTTATTGTCACGACGGTTTGTTTTTCTAAAAAGTAATAAAAACAGAATTGAAAAAAAAAAACATGGATTTATAAAAAAATTATAATTTTGCTTCAAAAGATGCACATAGCCTTTAAATCTTTTTATTTTAAGTCTTCCCCAACTCCTCTTTTTTCCTTCTTTCTTCTCTCTTTCACCACCTTGCTTTTTCTGCCCTTTTGTCTTGTTGTTGGTTCTTGCTTTTTGCCTTTTCTCTGTATTTCTCATTAAAGGCGTTGTCCACTTTTGAAAAACTATCAAGCAATACCTATTAAATATTTATTCAAGTATTTTTTAATTATACTTACCATCTCAAAGTTGCAGATTTCTTCTAATTCCGTCTAGTGTCACGTGACTCTAGTGTCACGTGACACCGTCTGAACTTTTCTCTTCCACTAACGACTCGTTCGTTCTTCTTCAATCCTGACTTCCGGACGAGCTCCTCTTCTGATCATCTTGCTTCTTCTCTTCCGAATGACGTCTTCTTCCCCTTGTGCCGACACATGCGCAGTAATCTACAATATTTTGTGCATGCGCATTGAAAGCAATTTCATTGCGCATGTGCATTAACAGTAAGTTTATTTCACCTGTGCTTTTGAATACAATTAATTGTGCCTGCAGGAAAAAAAAAATACATTATTTAAACCTTTTAGATTCCACTTGACTTCAGCCATACACAATTGTTCGAGTTATCCTATAGGTCTAAAGCCTCCTCAATACCCACCCATTCTTTCTCTGATTACGCCTGAGTGCTCGCATTGAGGCTTAATCAAAGAAAGAATGGGTGGGTATTGAGGAGGCTTTAGACCTATAGGATGCCTTGAACACAGGCGCCATGAACAGACTTTTAATGCCGCTTGCGCAATGAAATTGCTTTCATTGCACATGTGCAAAATATTGTAAACAAACATCACAATATAAACAATACAGCGTAAGGGGGGATTCACACGAACGTGTATTGGGTCCGTGCGGGCCGCGTGGTTTTCACGCGCCACGCACAGACCAATACAAGTCTATGGGGCAGTACAGACAGTCCGTGCTTTTTGCGCAGCGTTTGTCAGCTGCGCAAAAAGCGCGACATGCTCAATATCTCCGCGTATTTCGCGCATCATGCACCCATTGAAGTCAATGGGTGCGTGAAAACCACGCAGGTCGCACGGAAGCACTTCCGTGCGAACCGACTGAAACAGCGCACCAGCTGTCAAAAGGATGAATGTAAACAGAAAAGCACCACATGCTTTTCTGTTTCCAAACATCCAAACGGAGTGTCTTTGAGATGAGCGAACCCGGACAACCGAACCGAACTTCACCGGGTTCGGCCGAACTCGTTTTGGCCGAACCCGGCAAAAAAAATTCCGGTACGCGACGTCAGGAGATAGTCACTGTCCAGGGTGCTGAAAGAGTTAAACTGTTTCGGCACCATGGACAGTGACTTCCGATCCCAATATACATGAACCTGTAAAAAAAAAAGAAGTTCTGACTTACCGATAACTCCCGGCTTCTTCCTCCAGTCTGACCTCCCGGGATGACAATTCAGTCCAGGTGACAGCTCCAGCCAATCACAGGCCAAGCACAGGCTGCAGCGGTCACATGGACTGCCGCGTCATCCAGGGAGGTGGGGCCCGATGTCAAGAGAGGCGCGTCACCAAGGACGCGTCACCAAGGCAACGGCCGAGAGGGAAGTTCTCGGTAAGTACGAACTTTTACTTTTTTTTTAACAGGTTTCTCGATATTGTGTTCGCCATTCACTGTCGAGGGTGCTGAAAGAGTTACTGCCGATCAGTTAGCTCTTTCAGCACCTTGGACAGTGACGGGCGTCGACTAGCCTCATCTCTATGATGGCGGCTGCGCGAAAATCACGCAGCCGCGCATCATACACGGATGACACACGCAGCTGTCAAGTGGTTTTTGCGCGCGCAAAACGCTGCGTTGTTTGCGCGCGCAAAACGCAACGTTCGTCTGAATCTGCCCTAAAGCTGATTTAAATGTATACATTTGTTTAAACGGCAGTCAGGGGACAATAGAATCACAAGACAGCAGCATTGCAATGATTTTAAAAAGTCGTGGAAAGCCCCTTTAACTGCTGAAACCAAGTGGTTACTTTTATGCTGTGAAGAATTGTCATAACAATACAATCACCAGACTGGTAGAATGCCTTGGGAGATCCTATTTTATGGACTGTTGAGAGAAGAGATTGATGTATGCTTATTGTGTTTCCCCTTGAGCATTTCTATTTTCGATTGCTGACAGGTGTAATCTATTTACATCACTGGATTTTGTCTTGACTTTTCACTCTTCTATGATTGTAATGTGTTTTATAAAACAAAATATAATGTTTGATTATTAAAAAAAAAAAGCACATTTAACCCCTTCCTGCTGTGGCCACTTTTGACCTTCCTGACAGAGCCCATTTTTCAAATCTAACATGTTTTACTTTATGTGGTAAAAAATGCGGAATACTTTTACCTATCCAAGCGATTCTGAGATTGTTTTCTCGTGACACATTGGACTTTATGATACTGGCAAAATTTGCTCGATACATTCATTATTTAGTTGAGAAAAACACCAAAATTTAGCAAAAAAATTAAAAAAATTTGCATTTTTCTCAATTTAAATGTATCTGCTTGTAAGACAGACAGTTATACCACACAAAATTATTGCTAATTAACATCCCCCATACGTCTACTAAAGAGTGGAATTTTTTGAACATCGTTTTATTTTTCTAGGACGTTACAAGGCTTAGAACTTTAGCAGCAATTTCTCACATTTTCAAGAAAATGTTAAAAGGATATTTTTACAGGTACTAATTCAGTTGTGAAGTGGCTTTGAGGGCCTTATATATTAGAAATCCCCAATAAGTCACCCCATTTTAAAAACTGCACCCCTCAAAGTATTCAAAATAGCATTTAGAAAGCTTCTTAACCCTTTAGACGTTTTACAGGAAAATGTCATTTTTTTTTGTGGCAGAAATTCTTTTTTAATCCATATTTTTCTGTAACATAGAAGGTTTTACCAGAGAAACGCAACTCAATATTTATTGCCCAGATTCTGCAGTTTTATTAAGTATCCCACATGTGTCCCTAGTGTGGTAATGGACTGAAGCACAGGCCTCAATAGCAAAGGAGTACCTAGTGGATTTTGGGTCTTCCTTTTTATTAGAATTTATATTTTAAGCACCATGTCATGTTTGAAGAGCTCTTTCAGTGCCAAAACAGTGGAAATCCCCCAAAACTGACCCTAAGGGTGTAGTGAGCATTTTGACCCCACAAGTTTTTTGCATTAATTATTGGAATTAGGCCGTGAAAATGAAAATCTAAATTTTTTCAAAGAAAATGTAGGTTTAACAATTTTTGTTCATTTCCACAAGGACTAAAGGAGAAAAAGCACTAGGTAATTTCTCTCGAGTAAAACAATACCCCATACGTTGTCATAAATGGCTGTTTGGACACACGGCAGGGTTCAGAAGGGAAAGAGCGTTATTTGGCTTTAGGAGCTCAAATTTAGCAGGAATGGTTTGCGGGGGCCATGTCACATTTGCAAAGCCCCTGAGGGGACAAAACTGTGGAAACCCCCCACAAGTTACCCCATTTTGGAAACTACACCCCTTGAGGAAATTGTCTACGTGTATGGTGAGCAATTTGACCCCACAGGTATTTTGCAGAAATTATTGGAAGTAGGTCACGAAAATGAAAATCGACATTATTTCTAAGAAAATGTAGGTTTAGCTATTTTTTTTTCATTTCCACAAGTACTAAAGGAGAAAAAGCACCACAACATTTGTAGAACAATTTCTCCCAAGTAAAACAATAATCCATATGTTGTCATAAACTGCTGTTTGGACACACGGTAGAGCTCAGAAGGGAAGGAGTGCCATTTGGCTTTTGGAATGGTTTCTGGGCGCCATTTTACATTTGCTGAAACCCTGTAGTACTAATTTAGTGGAAACACCCCAAAAGTGACCCCATTCGGGAAAATACACCCCTTGAGGAATCATCTGGGGGTATAGCTAGAATTTTGAGCCAAAAGGTTTTTTGCTGAATTAGTTAGAATTAAGCCGTGAAAATGAAAAATCTATTTTTTTCCAATAAGATGTAGTTTAGATCAACATTTTTCATTTTCACAAGGAATAAAGAAGAAAAAGCCCCCCAACATTTGTAAAGCAATTTCTCTCGAGTATGGTAACACCCCATATGTGTTTATAAACTGCTGTGTACATAATTGGAAGGGTTCAGAAGAAAAGGAGTGGTATTTGACTTTTGGAGAGCAGATTTTGAAGTAATTGTATGCGGACCCCATGTCGCATTCACAAAACCCCTGATGTACCAAAAAAACTAACCCCATTTCAGAAACTACACCTCTAAAGGCATTTATCAAGGCGTGTAGGGAGCATTCAGACCCCACAGGCATTTGGCAGGAACAACAAATAAGGAAGCAGTTTATGGCGCCAAAGAACCAGAACAGAGAGTGATGACAGAGAGCAGAGAGTAAAGGGCACTGTGCTGTCGTTCGACAAGCAGAGAGGTTTCGGCTTTGCCTCCGTGAATGAGACTGGTGAGAAAGTATTTATACACTGAAAATCCCTACTGCGGCCTGGCATGCCTAAGCGGCTGGAGGCCCTGCAGTCTAGAGAGCCAGTCAAGGTTACCCTGACTGGTGAACCAAAGGGAACATGATGAAGAATTGGCCTGGCACCTTCATTAGATGGAGGCAGAGCCGTTGTGGGATGCTGCAGAAAAAGTAGAAACTGCCAATGCCAGTAGTGTGTGTTTTAGTGCTGGGCATCCTATGGTGGTTTACAAGGCTGCATCATTTGGAACTACTCCTTCATTGTTCCGATCCTTCTGCAAGTGTCCGTGCCTATTAACGCCCAGCTAGTTGTCTACTCTGGACCAGGGACTCCAGAGCAGATATCCTGAGAGATTGTTCCAGTGTCCAAAGATTTGACACTACATTGATATTCATCCTTTATTCCTTTCAATTGGGATACAGTTGGGCAAAATTACTGATTACTAAAATTACCGATTACTAAAATTACTAAAGTTTTTGACAGTTTTAGACAGCCAAATGTACTAATAAGTTTTAGACAGTCTAAACTTAGACAAGGCAGTCAGAATATAAGCCAAATTTATAATGGTGGTGCATGCAGTATGATACATTTTTCGCATCTAGTTAGACAAGCTAGACAATTTTCTATTCCTTATACCACCTTTTGGTTGGCTTAGTTTACTCCAGTTTTTCAAAATATTGGCACAATTTTGGCACACGACGGTGTATTTTAGATCACTCCATTTTCGCTAGACCTAAAACCCTTCCCCGCTAAGCCGCGCTTTATGTCGAGTGCGGTGCAATAAGCCTTTAAACAGTTAATAAATGTGGCACACAACAGATATGCCAAAATTCTAGCTCAATTTGAGCCAGAAATCTGGTGTATTTTGAATAGTAAATCTACACCAGTGTGTTTAATGAAGTTTACTGGACAGCTTTTCTAATGTTTGTTCTATAATCTGTGGCGGGAGTAGTTCTTTAGGTGCCTAAGGCAGGTGTTTTAGAATGTGCCCCTCACTCTCAGTTCATAAAGTTTAATATGATAGCTGTCAGATAGACAATCATTCATTTAACATTTCCATGCCCTCCCTATCCCTAGTGTCCCTTTTTATAATAAATACTCTCCGTTTACTTCCTTTTCCTCCATACACGTACAGTTCTCAGGACAATGCCAGCTCCTCCTTGGCTCTTTCTCTCATCTCTCTCTCGCTCTTGTTCCCTTCAATCGGGCTGTTTGAAGAAAGTGCTAATTGGTTACAATAAAAGTCTATTCCATAAATTGTGCTCTCCCCTTTCATTGAAGCCCTAGGCAGCCGATTAGTTTGCCTTCCCCTTGTGACGGTCATGCCTATAACGCTTTTTTCCCTCATTATTTTGCGGTGGTGATGGGAGTACATTGAAACCTTTTGGATACGACCATCCAAGCTTACATTGAAAAAAAGGTTTTTTAAAGCGGTGGCCAGTAATCATAGAATATGATGGAACTGAAATATCTTGTCTAGATAAAGAAAGAGGTGGTCTTTTGGAAATGTTTCACCATATGCTCTTTTTCTGTTTATTTAGTTTCCTGGATTTTATTCTTTAGAAGAAGAGATTTTGATGTTCCCTAGGTCATAGTTTTTACTGCATATTTAGTCTGTTAGATTTGAGTGATTATTATTTATGTCTTGGCTTAAATTTAGTTAAAGAGGCTCTGTCATGAGTTTATAACTGCCCTATCTCCTACCTAATCTAATAGGTGCTTTGATGTAGATAAGTACTGTTTTTTGTTGTTTTTTTTTTACAAAGTTATGAAGATTTTAAGATTTATGCAAATTTGTTCTTAATGCCCAACTGGGCGTTTTTTTACTTTTGACCAAGTGGGCATTGTAAAGGAAAGTTTATGATGCTGACCAATCAGCATCATACACTTCTCTTCATTCATGTCCAGCTGTACGCACAGCGTGATCTCGCGAGATCACGCTGTGCCGTCACTTACTCCCACAGTAACTTCACCGACGCGTTGGGAGAATGACTGGCTGGAGGCGATGTGTGGTAACTTTGCTGACACTCTGGTGAAGTTACTGCGGGAGTAAGTGACGGCACAGGGTCTTATCTACATCAAAGCGCCTATTAGATTAGGTAGGAGATAGGGCAGTTATAAACTGATGACAGAGCCTCTTTAATATACTGGGAGATATCAGTAGTAGACATGAGCATTGTGTGCAATATCGGCGATCTCACAGTGAACGTACATATCTTTAAAATGGACTATAAGCTTATCTAATAACAATACATAAATGACCTCAGAAATGTCATAATGCAGCAATACATGATTCTATAACAAATCTGTAAAACGATGGAGAAAATATGATCTTAGTTAGGCACAAAAGATTGTGTTCCTTTCCATAGAAGTTGGTATAAATATAATATTCCATTGAAAATGACTAAGTGCTTTGTCATTTTCAACCATACGGCAAATAGATTCACAAAAGAACCTCATGTACAAATGCAATGATGTCACAGAGCAAAGGTCTCCTCTAACCCATGTCTGGTTAGGAGATAGATTATCTGTCTAATGTGCTAAAACACAGAGATTAAAAATGTCATCTAAATCAAAACAAACGGATAGCTATATTTAGTGTACAGTGCAACTGATGTCATGCTTGGCTTGTAAAAACTTCTGCTAGAGTATTTAAGTATAATGAGAATTTAATATACATGAATAATTCATGTATTTTTTACTGTATAAAAAGGAATATTAAGGGTTTAATCAAACACTCTTCATTTCGTAATTTTGGATTAGAATGATTTTGTAATTGGGAAGTTGCTTAAAGTCTTTTGACTATTGATCATGAATCACTTTGCCACTGGTCAATATTAGTCACAAAAATACAATGCTATTTTGACATAGAACAAAAATAAGACTCTGTTCACATTAACGTCTTGGGTTCTATTCTTAACAGGGCCATAACAGCTAAGCTTGACAAATCGTGAGGTAGCACATTGACTTATAATAGATTCGATCAGGTTTCTGTTAGGATTTCTGTAATTTTGGCATCAAGAATAGTGATGTACACAATGATAATCTTGCCGTCAGAAGAACCAGAAACCTTGAGCCTACATTTTTGTTATGTATGTATGCAACATAGGCACTGCTTATCTCTCTCTAGATGGGCATTACTCCTCCTGTGTTGATCTGGTGCACAGCAAGTGAAAGTAACGTGTTGGTGGCTACTGAGTGCCTACTCATGTGTAACATTTTACAGAAGGAGAGGACAGCACTAAGCTAAGGAATGATAAAATGCAGGTGGTAAGGAATACATTTTTTTTAAGGGAATATGAGAGATGTGGGGGCTCTGTGACTACTAATAGGGAAGAATTGTGGATGGCTTTTGTGGGCGCATTGTAGAATTGATTTGTAAGCATTGTGCCAGCCAATGAGGTTTCTTTCTGTGGTCATCTTGCGGTTGGTACTGAGGGGCCATTGTGACTTTGGGGCACATTCTAACTGACATTAGGGGATCATTGTCTTTTTGAGGGCATATGGTAGGCGCCAGTAAGGGGCTCACTGGATTTAACTGTCTGGTTAAGCCTTGGGACTAGTACATTGTGGCTTGCATTGTAAAGGAGCATACGTGCTGGTAATGTATGTAGAGAACCATTGTCGTTAATACTGTAAGTGTAATGCCCATAGCCCTGGGCTGCCAGGTTTGCTTTCCTCCCTACGGCCGCAGCCATGGATCTGTGAGCGCTGGTCCCCATCTCCTCCTCTGGAGATGCCAGCGCTCACTTGCGCTTCCCTCTGCTGTGTCCCGTAGGGTGTGCGCGCACGCTCGTGCCCGCTCTTGAAGGGCCAGTGCGCCAACCTGAATTAAAGACCAAATATGCTGTCACGTTGGGTTCGTGGACCTACTGAGCCGTACCGCCTTGGTGGTAAGGCAGCTGGCCAAAAGGACGCAGGTCAAAGTCTATAGTTCGTATAGGGTACCTGTGGCAGCTCGGACAGTAGCAAGGCAGGCTAGGCAGGAACTTGGCAGCAGGTGGACGTCAGGCGTGGAGAAGCAGGACCGGCATGGAATACAGCACAGCACGGCTACAGCTCAGCATGGCACTAGATCAGGATACAAGTATAGGATACAGGAACAGGAATACTGAGAGCAGGAAACACTAGGGGGCAATATGCAAGACAGACTAGGAATACACAACAAAGCTCAGGCATAGATCTAGAGGGCTGGACCCCTCTTATTATCCAGAGTACTCACGGGTCAAAGTTCATGAACAAGGTCCGGTGCGTGCGCTGCCCCTTTAAGAGCGGGCACGAGCGCGCGCGCACCCTATGGTATCCGGCATTGGTGAGTAGACGCGAGCGCTGGCTTCTCCTGAGGAGGAGGCTGGGGCCAGCGCTTGCCGAATCGTGGCTGCGGCTGTCAGGGGGAGAACGGAGCTGACATCCCGCAGCCACGGACATGACATATGCCCATGAGCACCCTAGACTATAAAAATGGCCCTGCCCTTCTGATCCTTGCCTGAGCATTGTTGTCGTTATCCTAGTTTGTCTCTACAAATGGTCTCCTAAGTGTCTTCCAGTTGCCGGTTTTTCCCGTTCCTGCTACCTGCAACCTATATCCCGTGCTAAACTGTTCCAAGTGTCATATTGAGTTGGAGTCGTGCTACGCTGAGAACCACGCCTGTCCTGCTACACCACGTCTGGTGTCTTCCTGCTACCTAGTCCCATCCGAGCCTGTCTTGCTACTGTCTGAAGCTACCACAGGTACACCTATATGAACTATAGACTTTAACCTGTGTCCTGTTGGCCAGCTGACATACTGCTAAGGCGGCACGGCCCAGTGGGTCCACGCACCCTACATGACAGTACGCTCAGGCTATGGACCCCGCTGGTCAATACAAGACCATGACGACGTCACAAGTGATGCGGGCAGATATGCTAGACATCCGGTCTCGACAGGACCAACTTCTTCAGGCATTGAACATTATTTCACATCGGCTGGATGTGCAAACTCACGTTCCTCCTACTACACCTCCTGGCAGTACAGACCATCCTACTACACCTCCTGGCAGTGCTGATCCCCGATATTATTCGCCGCTACCTCACCGCTATGATGGAGACGCGAAGTCCTGCAGGGCATTTTTGAACCAGTGACAGATTCACTTTAGCCTGTATGCAGGGGCATTCTCGACTGATGTTGCAAGGGTCGCTTTCATCATCTCTCTCCTCACTGCCAGGGCTCTAGCATGGGTGAACCCTATCTGGGAAAGACAAGGACTGGAGTCCCGTGACTTCCAGGGGTTCCTACGGACATTTCGCACAGTGTTTGAAGAGCCTGGACGAGTCTCATCGGCAGCCGCCTCCTTGCTGAACCTACACCAGGCAGACACTTCTGCGGGCGAGTACGCCATCCACTTCTACACCCTGGTGGGAGAATTGTTGTGGAACAATGAGGCCTTTATGGCTACATTCTGGCAGGGACTGTCCCTCGAGATTAAGGACGAGCTTGCCGCCCGAGATCTGCCATCTAACCTGGATGACCTCATCCTTCTGGCTGCCCGGATTGACATAAGGATCCGAGAACGGCTCCAAGAGGCTCGCCGGGATGGAGGACTCCCTGGCCTGGTTCCTACTTTGCAGCAACCCTTGCTGTCCTAATCAGCTGTTCCTCCAAAGGAGTCTTTGAAGACGGACCATCTCAAGCTGTCTACCCTGGAGAGACAACGCAGATGCACTTTGGGACTCTGTCTATATTGCGGCCTCGGAGGCCATCTTGTGCGTCTGTGCCCCCAAAAGCCCCAGAGCCTAGGGTTGGTTGGAGAGACAACCTTGGGTGAAGAGGGTCTTTCTTCTTTATCCATCCCTGTGACCATAGTGTCCGGCGAGAAGACGCATCGGGTCTTTGCCTATCTGTACTCAGGATCTGCAGCCAATTTCATTCAGAGAGACCTGGTGGATCTCCTCCAGTTGCCCACAACCCCCCTGGAGAAGTCGTTGAGGGTTGCCTCGGTGAATGGACTACCTCTGCCTGACCCTATTGTCGCTGTGACCAAGCCGCTGAAGCTCCAAGTAGGAGCCCTTCATCCCGAGCTCATCTCATTTTTTGTCCTGTCTAAGCCCGTCAAACCTGTGCTGCTGGGCCTACCTTGGCTCCGACTACATTCCCCAGTTCTGGACTGGAATTCTGGAGAGCTTCTCCAGTGGGGTTGCGAGTGTCTCAACCACTGCCTGGTACAGATTAGTCCGGCTCAGCCTCCTCTGCCTCAGTCCTTGGCAGGATTGCCTTGTCATTATTCTGCATTCTCGGATGTCTTCAGCAAGAAAGAGACGGAGACGCTGCCCCCACACCAGGCATATGACTACCCTATCGAGCTGATTCCTGATACATCCCTTCCCTGTGCTAGGGTATATAATCTCTCCTTGCCAGAGACTCAGTCCATGTCCGCCTATGTTAAGGAAACCCTGGAGAGGGGCTCCATACGGAAGTCTTCCTCCCCGGCAGGAGCCGGGTTCTTCTTCGTCAAGAAAACTGATGGTTCTCTGCGCCCTTGCATCGACTACCGGGTCTCAACCAGATCACGGTAAAAAATAGATATCCATTGCCATTGAATTATAAACTGTTTGATCGCATACGAGGAGCAAACATTTTTTCAAAGCCAGACCTAAGGGGAGCTTATAACCTAATCCAGATTCGCCGAGGTGACGAATGAAAGATGGCATTTAACAGCCGTGACGGACACTATGAATATCTAGTAATGCCCTTCGATCTGTGTAATGCTCCCACGTTTTTCCAAGAGTTCGTTAATGACATCTTCCGTGACCTCCTCTATGTTTGTGTTGTGGTCTATCTTGATGACATCTTGATTTTCTCTCCAGATCCAATGACTCATTAGAGACATGTCCGTCAAGTTTTGCTGCGGTTAAGGGAGAATCGCCTGTATGCCAAGTTGGAGAAATGCATGTTTGAGAAAAATGCTCTACCCTTCTTGAGCTACAGCATCTCAGATCAAAGCCTCAAGATGAATCCTGAGAAGGTAAAGCCATCCTGGAATGGCCACGCTGTCAAGGCTTGCGGTCCATACAGCGTTTCCTGGGATTCGCTAAATTCTACAAACAGTTCATTACAAACTTCTCACTGACATCTCCTATCTCGAGCCTCTCCAAGAAAGGCATGAACGCCAAGGTGTTGACTCCAGAAGCGGAAGCCGCATTTAATAGCCTGAAAAGTACCTTCACGTCAGCCTCTATCCTCCATCATCCAGATGTATCTCGACAGTTTTCGTTGGAGGTAGACGCCTCCTCTGTTGGTGCTAGTGCACTCCTGTTCCAGAGAGGTTCCAAGGGCAAGACAATGGTATGTGGCTATTACACAAAACTCTTCTCTTCTGCAGAACGTAACTAATCGATTAGGAATGGGGAGCTACTGGCCATCAAATTGTCTCTGGAGGAGTGGAGACATCTACTAGAGGCTGCAGTTCATCCCATCTTGATATTCACGGACCACAAGAACCTCACCTATCTTTAGATGGCTCAACGACTGAATCCCCGTCAGGCCAGGTGGTCGCTGTTCTTTGCCCGATTCCAGTTTGAGCTCCACTACCGCCCGAGTGACAAGAATGTGAGGGCCGATGCCTTGTCTAGGTAATTTAAGACTAAGGATACCATGGAGTCTCCACAAAGTATTATTGACCCGTCTTGCATTGTCTCGGTCAACCCTCTGCAGGTTAGAGACATCCCTCTGGGGAGGACATTTGTGCGCCTGGCAGACAGAGGGAGAATCCTCCGCTGGGGACACAGATTCAGACTGGCAGGTCACACGGGTAGCCGTAAAATTCGAGGCCTGATTGTCCGTCATTTCTGGTGGCCCACGCTGCCCAAAGACATCATGGACTTTGTTTAATCCTGCTCGGTGTGCGCAGCTAACAAGGTTGCTCACTCCAAACCTGCTGGCCTGCTCCTGCCGCTGCCTGTGCCCCATGCTCCCTGGCAGCACATAGCAATGGACTTTGTTATGGACCTGCCTCCCTCTGCGGGATGCAGTGTGGTCTGGGTAGTGGTGGACCGATTTTCGAAGATGGCTCACTTTGTTCCGCTGACTGGTCTGCCTTCTGCTTCTCGACTGGCCATTCTCTTCATCCAACACATCTTCCGCCTGCACGGGTTGCCTCGGCATATCGTGTCTGATCGGGGGGTTCAGTTCACCTCAAAGTTCTGGAGAGCCCTCTGTAAACTCCTCAATGTAAAGTTGGACTATTCCTCAGCCTACCATCCTCAGTCCAATGGTCAAGTCGAGAGGATCAACCAAATCATGGAGAACTGCTTACGACACTTCATCTCCAGGCAGCATGCTGACTGGGTGCAGTTTCTTCCTTAGGACGTGTTCTCGTATAATAATCATACTAGCGAGTCCACAAGAAATACACCATTCTTCACCATATACTGCCAACACCCACAAATTCCTCTCCGGTGTCCGTTATGTCCGAAGTGCCCGCAGCAGATTCTGCTTTTAGGGACTTCCTGCGGATCTGGTAGCAGACCCGATCCCCCATTCTGCTGGCATTGGACTGCATAAAACATGAGGCAGACACAAAGATAAAGAGAACCTCCCCAGTTTGCTCCAGGTACCAAGGTCTGGCTGTCCTTCAGAAATATCCGGCTGCGAGTGCCATCTTACAAGTTTGCTCCCAGGTTCCTCGGACCCTTCGAGATCTTGCAGCGGATCAACCCAGTCTCCTAAAAGCTTCAGCTGCCTCCTACCCTCAAAATCCCCAACTCCTTCCATGACTCCCTTATGAAGCCTGTGATCTTGAACCGCTACTCTAAGACATCTACTCCTGCAGTGGCTCCCAGTGGTTCATCAGATACTTTTGAGGTTAAGGAGTTTCTGGACACCAAAAGAGTGGGTGGAAAAACCTTTTATTTGGTGGATTGGAGGAGGTTTGGTCCTGAAGAGAGGTCCTGGGAGCCAAAAGAGAACCTCAATGTTCCTACCCTCCTGAAAAAGTTTCTCTCTCGCTCTGGCCCCAAGAGGAGGGGGCATAAGAGGGGGGATACTGTAATGCCCATGGCCACGCGCCATGTTTGCATACCTCCTGACGGCCGCAGCCATGGATCTCTGTGCGCTGGTCCCCATCTCCTCCTCAGGAGACGCCAGCACTCACTTCCGCTTCACTCTGCTGTGTCCCATAGGGTGCGCGCGCATACTCATGCCCACTCTTACAGGGCCAGCGTGCACACCTGAATTAAAGACCAAATTAGCCCATCTACCCTTCTGATCCCTGTTCGAGCGTTGTTGTCGTTACACTAGTTTGTCTCTGCAAATGGTCTCCTAAGTGTCTTCAAGTTCGCAGTGTTTCCCGTTCCTGCTACCTGTAACCTGTATCCCATGCTATCCTAGCTTAACATGACTTAAAGCCAGTGGCATATCTACAACCATAAAATCTGCTATGGGGCCTGTGCCGCCCGCTATCATAGCCCCCCTGAAGCCCGGTGGCACCGCTAGTAACCGCTATGGCTGCTACAGTGGTAGCAACGTCACATTCAATAGTAGCTGCGTCCTTAGTACCGAGGCCGGCCTTAGGCTAGAGGGCGCCCTGTGTAGCTGTTATTGTTTTGGCCCCCCCTCCCATATTACATCACTTCCACACAAATAATGCCCCCATATACTGTTCACATAAATAACACTGGTATATCCTGTACTTATAAATCATGCTGCCATTTACTTTATACATAAATAATACGTCTGTAAAATGTATACATGTATAATACCGCCATATACAGTTCACATTAATAATACTGTACATATAAATAACACCCCCATGTACTGAGTGTCTGTATAATTATATATAAATATATATATTTATATATATATATATATATATATATATATATGTATATATATATTTATATATATATGTATATATAAATATATATACATAAAGCTGCCATATTGTCACAAACTGTGGGTATGTGGACCCACTGGGCCGAACCGCCATAGCGGGATAGCAGCTGGCCAAACAGTGTACCAAGTCAATGTCTATATAGTCCAAGCACAAGGGTACCTGTAGCAGTTCAGATAGTAGTAACAGCTAGGCTCAGATGGGACCTTGGCAGCAGACACCAGGCATGGTATAACACAGCAGGCGTGACCGATGGCACAACATGACTCCAACTTTCTAAGGCACAGGAACAATGGTAGCATGGGATACAGGATACAGGTAGCAGGTACGGGAACACTGGGAACAGGATAACACTAAGGGACCATTTGCAAGACTAACTCGGGTAAACACAACAGCGCTCAGGCAATGAGTGAAAGGGCAGAGCCCTTTTTATAGTCCAGGTTGATCATGGGTTAATTGATGATTATTTTCATGTGCGTGTGCTGGCCCTTTAACGCCAGGCACGAGCATGCGCGCGCACCCCGACGGGACACAGCAGAACGGAGCGGAAGTGATCCATGGCTGCGGCTGTCGGGGAGTGAGTAATCCCGATGGTCTGCGGCCCTGGACGCTACAGTATGGCTGGGTTCACACGACCTATTTTCAGACGTAATGGAGGTGTTTTACGCCTCAAATTACGTCTGAAAAAACGGCTCCAATACGTTGGCAAACATCTGCCCATTACTTTCAATGGGCTTTACGATGTACTGTGCCGACGACCTGTCATTTTACGCGTCGCTGTCAAAAGACGGTGCGTAAAATAACAGCCTCGTCAAAGAAGTGCAGGACACTTCTTGGGACATAATTGGAGCCGTTTTTCATTGAATCCAATGAAGAACAGCTCCAAATTACGTCCGTAATGGACGCCTCGCAAAACGCGAGTACAAGCAATTACGTCTGAAATTCAGGAGCTGTTTTCTCCTGAAAACAGCTCCGTAATTTCAGACGTAAATGCAGTTATCGTGTGCACATACCCTTAAGGTTCTTTTTTGGCTCCCAGGACCACACCTCTGGACCAAACCCCTTCCAATCCTCCAAATAAAATGTTCTTCTTCCTACTTTTTTTAATTCGAGGATCTCTTTAACCTCGAATACTTCGGAAGAACTGCTGGGAGCAACTGCTGGGATAGGCGTTTTTGTGTATCGGTTCAGGACCACAGGCTTCAGGAGGGAAACATGAAAGGAGTTGGGGATCCTGAGGGTAGGAGGAAGCCGAAGCTTGTAAGAGACAGGGTTGATTTGTTGTAGGGTGTCAAAGGGTCAAAGGAACCTGGAAGCAAACTTATATGACCGCACCCTCAGCCGGATGTTCCTACAGAGGTAGCTCTCTTCTCTTAGCATCTGCTTTTCGCTTCATGCAAATGACTGCCTACAGAATAGAGGACCGGGTTTGCTGCCAGACCTGTAGAAAATCTCCAAATGCAGAGTCAACTGCGGGTACCATGGATGTAGCCGGAACAGGAAGAGAAATTTGTGGATGTTGGTCGTAGACAATGTAGAATGGTGTGGAGGTGGTGGACTCACTTGTGTGGTTGTTGTACGAGAACTCGGCCCATGGATAAAGCTGTACCCAATCATCATGGTGCATGGAGATGAAGTGGCGAAGATAATTCTCCATGATTTGGGTAATCCTCTCGACTTGGCCATTAGACTGGGGATGATAGGCTGAAGAAAAGTGCAACTTCACGTCTTGGAGTTTACAGAGGGCTCTCACAGAATTTTGAGATGAACAGAACCCCCCGATCAGACACGATATGAAGATGAAAACCATGCAAACTGAAGATGTGCTGGAAGAAGAGATTCACCAGCCAAGGAGAAGAAGGTAGGCCGGTCAGCGGGATAAAATAAGCCATATTCGAGAACCGGTCCACCACCACCCAGACAGTATTACATCCTGCAGAGGAAGGAAGGTCAGTGACAAAGTCCATTACTATATGCTGCCAGGGAGCATTGGGCACATGCAGAGGTTGGAGCAGACCGGCAGGCTTGGAGTGAGCAACTTTGTTGGAAGCCTACACAGTGCAGGACGAGACAAAGTCCACAATATCTTTCGGGCAGCGTGGGCCACCAGAAATGATGGGCAATCAGATCTCGGGTCTTACAAGCACCCGTGTACCCAGCCAGTTTGGAGCTGTGCCCCAGGCAAATGATTCTCCTCCTGTCTGCCACCCACATAAAAGTCCTCCACGGAGGGATGTCTCTATCTTCCAGAGGATTAGCAGAAATAATACAGGATGGGTCAATGATACTTTGAGGAGGCTCCACGGTGTCCTCTATTTCAAATAACCTGTACATAGCAACAGCCCTCACATTTTTGTCTGCGGGCCGGTAGTGGAGCACAAACTGGAACTGGGCAAAGAACAGCGACCACCTGGCTTGACAGGGGTTCAGCCGTTGAGCCGACTGGAGATAGGTAAGGTTCTTGTGGTTGGTGTATATCAGGATGCGGTGGGCTGCGCCCTCTAGCAAATGTCTCCACTCCTCCAGAGCCAATTTAATGGCTAGTAACTCCCGATCCCCAATAGAGTAATTGCGCTCTGCGGAGGAAAAAAGTCTCGAGTAATAGCCACATATCACTGCCTGTCCTTTGAGGCCTCTCTGGAACAGAAGTACACCTGCACCAACAGAGGAAGCATCCACCTCCAATGAGAACTGTTGAGAGATGTCAGGATAATGGAGGATTGAGGCTGAGGTAAAGGCATTATTGAGACTATTAAATGCAGATTCAGCCTCTGGAGTCCACACCTTGGCATTCACTCCCTTCTTGGAATCAATACCGTAGTTGACTGCGCTATTGATTCCGTTAAAACAATGGAACTCTTACACAACGGTGACGATCGGAAACCATTTGCAACGGATCCGTCACCATTGAAACTAATGGTGATGCAAGCGGAATCCTACGGTTTCCGTTTGTTTCAGTTTGGTTTCTGTTTATGGGTTCCCCTGACGGAAAGCTCAGATGGAATCCATGAACGGAGACCCGACACAGATGTTTATGAAGCCTTAGTTTGGTTACGCCAGATTTTTGCACCAAAATGTTGGTGCATTTTTGGCGCGTGGTATCACACTTTAAGCCAGGCCCATTTTTCAAGACCGTGTCTTTTTCCCACTAAGCCACACACCTTTGTCGAGCATATTAAAAAAGTGTCTAAAGCAGTCCTGGCTCAAATTGGGACAAGATTCTGGCACATTTTGAATAGTAATCTGGGCCCGTTGTGTAAAATGGACAAGGTCAACTTTAGGGTATATTTACATATTATTTTCAGGCGTATTTTGGGGCATAAAACACTCGTATTACGTTCCAAAATACACTTGAAATACGCCCGCAAACCGTTCTCAATTGATTTGCCTTGTAAATATACGTCTCGTAAAAAAGAACTGACGTCATTTCCTAAAGCGCTTTACAAACTGATTTTTCCATTGAGACTACACAAAAACGTAAAAAATGTGCTTCACAATACGTTTAAAACAGGCTTCAAAATATACAGCAAAAATTATTGCAAAAATCAATAAAGCTTTGAAACTCAGCTGATAGACATCTACCTTTTACTATCCTAGATTAAAATGATCCCTAAAACCACCCAGTGTTAGGTGGTATACGGGTATATTTGGGCATTGAATGGCAGACACTGTATGGGAGAATTAATTGGATAATTATATTGCACGATATAGCAACGTTATATGTGCTTTTTTATGGTTGAGTTATGTATTATGCTCTCTCTCTCTCGCTATATATATACATATGTATATATATATATATATATATATATATATATATACATATATATATATATATATATTTTTATATATATATATGTTTATATGTATATATATATATATATATATATATATATATATATATATATATATATATATATATATATATATACACATGTAGCATTTGAAAATATAAGCAAAATATTAAATTAATGACTTTTGGAATGAGACAGGAAAGCCATTAGTCACTGCGCATATAGATAAGCACATTCAAGAGCCAATATTAAACCCATTTGACATTCTCTACACATTTTATGCTGTGCTTTTTTAGCAAATTTCATAGTATATTCAAACTGCATCTTGAAGGTCATAATTTTAATCTTCTTAACTTTAGACCTTGGATGCATATTCCCCAAACTACAGAATAAGCACCAATGTAGTGACTACTGGCAAAACACATCCTATTCTGCTCCAGTCAAGTACCGTACAGTATAGATATGGCCTGTTCTGCCATGATGATTTCTGCTGCACATGGTCACAATTGAATAACAGATGCATGGTGATTAAGGCCCAGGAAGTTGGCAAGCGGAACCTGTAAATAGCAGATGCGGAGGCAATGATGCACAACTTCATAAACTCCTCTTTGATTGAATGTCTTCACCCCGTGCCTTTCCAACATATCTTCATTTATTGATGCTGAATTATGGGATCTCCTGACTCCTCTACTTTGCCCATTTTGGCTTCTTGTCTGCAATGTTTTTATTTTTTGCCTGCTTATCTTCAGGTCTGGTTTGTTGTTGAGTTGCTGGCTAACTGATTATGTTTCATGAATTATTCTGCCGAGAGATGGATTTGTTCATCAACTTTACAAACATTTCTATTCCTCGATTCAGAAACATTATAATTTTAGTACAGACATGTTGGAAATTTCCCTGCAACTGTATCTATAGAAAACTGTATTACTACATTTTTACATTCTGTTTTCTTCACTCTTGGAGACAATGTGGAGAAATTGTCATAAATCACCCTACATTGATCATGATACAATTTTGAAAAAAAACTTCAAGCTAAAATAAAAAATAAAACACCACAAAATATGTGTAATAAGCAAGTGGTAAGTGAAATTTCAAATTATTTCATATACTAACATGTAGCTAGGGTTGAATTGGCCCATCAGAGTATCCTCTGGTGGGTCCAGGCTCTAACACAATAATGGGACAGGAAAAGACACAAAATTGGATCCAGCGAAGAGTCTGTGTGATTCTGTTAAAATAAAGGAATCTTCTTCCAAGTTTTATTGAAGCAAAAGATAAAACAAGTGCGGTGAATAAGAATAAAGTTCTCAAATATGCAATGGAGGGATAGAACAGCTATTGGAGCGGTGCCTACGCGTTTCTGACGCTGGCTGCGTCCTTAGTCATGGCTGCTGTCTCGCTCGTGGTCTGTCAGATTTATATCCGGTCTATTTTTAGAAGTTTACTGATTGCGGTTCAACTAGGGAGTCTCTGGGAGTTCCCTGGAACGCAAATTATTTCCTATGTCGTGGGCAATGGGTCATGTGAGAGGAGGAGAAATCGAAGATCATCATTACGTCTCATATCGGGGTGAGTTACTTATTTAACAATGCCTCTTTCAATTGTTGGTAATATTAACAAAAGAGTTGTTATCTAGTCGTTTTGATTGTTTTATCATGTTTTTGAAGAGGTTTTTATAAGATACTTCGTTTTGTTCTCGCATGGACATCACGTGGCCTATGCTGGACATGTAACGGAAAACTGAACTGTTAAAAGAACTGTATATAAATGAATATACGTGAGAATAAAAAATAGGTGATAACTAAAGGAGAAGACGGCTGGACATAGTCATTCAATAATCATTCGGTATAAATATTAACTGGAAACATTTTTGTTAAATATAAAATTGATATGTTGGATTATTTCAAAACTCTGATTTAACGATGTTTAAATTTTTGACTATGTTGGTTTTATTAGTTCCAGTGGAAAGACTACTTTATTCGTAGTGATTGTTGCCAAGTATAGATGGTATTAAACTGACAACCTCCATAGGTGAAAGGGTAGTGGTGGATTGAAGCCCTTAGATAATATTGTTAATTGTGAAGCTGTATTCTATGTATCTTCTGATTATTTGTTTTGTTGTTTGTTTATTTAGCAATTGCCACAAATGTGTCAGTTCGGTCGGCTCAGACTACAGTGAAGGCTCCGTAAGTGTTACCTTCATAGTTTTGCAATGTATATTGTGGATATCAAATAATTTGTATTATTTTATAATTATATGTTGAGAAGGAGTATATGCATTATCTTTGGTCTCGGAAAGACTTTTATAAGAGTTTGAATTAATAGTGGAACATCAATTCTTTACGCAAGTTCAGACCATTTGGCACTCGTGTTTTTAGTCTGTATATCCAGTAAGCTTCCCTGGTGTGCGTTTTGTGCTTAATATCCCCTCCTCTTTTTGGATTATGTATTTTTTCAATGGCGTAGCATGTGAAATAATTAATGGATCTGTTGTGTACATGGATGAAATGCTTTGCCGCATTTGATATGTTCACTATATTCGGATTTCGGATGTAACCGAGATGTTCCAGTATCCTAATTTTTAACTTGCGGTTAGTGCACCCTACATATTTGGTATTGCAGTCTGTGCATTCTATGATGTAAATTATTGATTCCGAGTTACAATTGATGTAATTTTTTATAGGAAAAGTAATGGAATTTGTTGAGTCCGAAAAAGTTTTTTTTGGGGTAGCGTACAGACACGTTTTGCAGGGTTTGTTACCGCATTTAAAAAACCCTTTTTGTTCAAGCCATGTTGTTTTAGGAGTATTGGAGCTGAAAAATGAGGGGGATAGGGAGCCACCCAGAGAGGGTGCTTTACGGGCCACAAATCTGCATCCCTCTTTCAAAATGTCTGCTATGGCATCATCCTCCATTAACATTGGAAGACGTTTTTTAATGATATGTTTGATATCATTAAATTGATTGCTTTGTCCCAGGACAACTGTCAGTTTGTTGGGCTCTGGTCTAGGGTCATGCTTTTTTGATAGGAGGGTATCTCTGGTTTTCTTAGAGGTAATGTTGCTTGCTCTTTTTAGTGCCCATTGTGGGTAACCTCTAGTGCTTAATCTATTGTATATTTGTTGTTGCTCAACTTTGAAATGTGTGTCTAAACTGCAATTTCTTTTCGCTCTATGAAGTTCTCCCACAGGTATCGAAGTGATAGTTTGTTTAGTGTGGTTGATGTGAGCAAGTAGAATTGTGTTGCCAGCTGTAGGCTTTCTGTACGTTCTGGTTTGGATTGTAGTATTAACAATGCCTGTCAGCTCTAGGTCTAAAAAGACCATGGTGGTTTTATCATGTGCCGATGTGAACCTGAGATTTGACGTGTTAGAATTCAAAAAATCAATGAAGCCTGGTATGGCAGATATGTCTCCCTTCCAGATGAACAAGAGATCATCTATATATCTGCCATACCAGTGTATGTTGTCCTCAAATGGGTTAGACGTAGAGAAAATAGCAGTCTCTTCCCACCACGCCATGACTAAATTGGCCAACGAGGGGGAAAATTTAGCCCCCATAGATACTCCTCTTAGCTGTAGATAGTAAATGCCATCAAATTGAAAATAATTATGGGTCATTAGAAATGTCAAGACATCCAAAATAAATGATTGAAGATGGTCACTGTAATTGCTGTGTACAGATAAATGATGCTTAATAGATATAAAGGCCGTATGATGGGGAATGCTTGTGTATAAAGATGTTACATCACAAGTGAGCCATGTGAAATTTGTTTGCCAGATTTCATTATGGAAGGCACGGCGCACATCTGCTGTGTCTCTCAGAGACCCCATAGTGTTTTGGGCTATCGGCTGTAAGAGCGAGTCGAGCCATTCGGAGGTTTTTTCAAGAAGTGAACCTATGCCCGACACAATGGGTCTCATGGGAGGCGGGCAAATATTCTTATGGGTCTTTGGAAGGGCATGCATTATGGGTATGATAGGATGGTTTACATACATGTATTCTGCCTGTTTTTGGGTCAATGAGCCATTGTATAGGCCTGTATCTAACAGCTTTTTCATCTCTTTTTGGAATTTTTCTGTGGGATTATCACTTAATATTTTGTAGGTGTCTTTGTCGGCTAGAAGATCTTTAATTTGTGCTCTGTAATCATCTTTGTTCATTACGGCAATGCTGCCGCCTTTGTCCGACATTTTGATGACCAAGTCCTTATTATCCTGGAGGGATTTGACTGCCTTTCTTAGATTGTTCGTCAGGTTCCTTAGTTCTTTCCCTTTGTTCTGGGTATCCAGTAGATGTTGTAAGTCCTTTTCAATGGCGGACTGGAAGCGATCCATGTTGTCCGTTCTGGATGAAATCGGGTAAAATTTGGGATTGGTGGTTTTGAAGGAACTGGAAGTATTGATGTGTTTGGACTGACTCTCAGTGTCCAAACTTTCCAGGCATAGGATGGTTTTGGATTCTTTGAACGACAGAGTGTTGTAATTGGACGTCCTAGTTTGCTGTGGATTTTCTTCCATGATGGACTCTGGGAAATCCGCTGTGAGGGCAGTTTCGTTGATGCTGAGCTCCTGCATGTTCAGATTTTCAATGTAAAAGTGTCTTTTGACTGTTAAGTTCCTGATAAACTTGTTAACATCCATTAGCGTGCTGAATAGATCGAAGTTTTGGCTCGGGGCAAAGTTGAGTCCAAGGGATAAGACTTTTGTCTGGTATTCATTGAGGACGGTGTCGGAGAGGTTGATAATGTTCAAGTCGGATATCGGTTCTTTCGGGATCGGAGGTGACGGCTCTGATCTTGGTCCAGGATGTTTGTGCTTGTGGCCGCCCCTCCTACCTCGTTTTTTGACATGAATCTTGTTTTTTCCATTCCAGTATAAGATTTGTATTTGCCTCTTCTATTTTCGTTATCTGAGCCTTCAAATTCACCCTCTGCTGAGTCAGGTTCCGTGGAACTGAAACTGACTCTGTGTTGATAATCTCCTTGGTAATTTCACCGTTGGCGATGCTTGAGGATGGGTTTTATTCTGTTGTGGAATCTTGTTCTATTTTTCCACTCGCATACCTCATTGTTGGCATAATCCCGAAGATCTCGCTGGAATTTAGTTTTCTTGATTTCGGCTATGGATTTGTCGACTCTATCAATGCTGAGGGATGTCCGTGACTCTAATGTAGTGAACTCAGGTGAGCTGGAAAACTGTGCCAATTTACTTATGATTGTGGAAATCTCCTTTTTTAGTTCCGATAGCTTGGCTTCCTCTTGTTCTATAATTAACCCCATTAATTTCAATGAACAATTCGATAGGGTTTGGTTCCACTCTTTGTTAAAATCATCCGAATAATTGAAAGATGGAACTTTTTTGAGGCGTAGTCCCCTGGGGATCATCTCTTTTATGTTGTAATTCCTTAGGGTTGTAAGATCCCACCAGATCTTGGCTTCCTGGATCATCAGTTTTTCTAGTGCATGGAATGAATCCTGCATTTCACCATTGGAATCTCCTGTGTTTGCTGTGTTACCGAATACTCTGGCAGCCATCTCGGCTCGAGTATGTTGTATATCGGTAGTCATTATAATCCAGCTTGGGTTACTTTCGTTAATATCTCCTTTAGTGATATAAAAACAGTGTGAGTAAAAACAAATGGACGGCCGTTTGAATCAATCCTAGGCAATGGATTTGGAAGCGTGAATGTTGGTTCACCTTTTATTCTCTTATTTATGAAGTTCTTTGGCTGTTATCACCTCTATGTTGCAAAAAGATATAATGTACCACAGGCAAATGGATGTATCCCCCGCTTGTACATGGGATAGGAGCACGTAAGGAACAAGAAACCGAAAGGTATAGAAAAAATAGGAGAGTTCCTCCAGCTCACCTTTAGCAGATATGCAGAGTCATTCACGCACGGATCCCCGTGTCTGCACACGTATAGGTATAGGAAAAGACAGAAAATTGGATCCAGCGAAGAGTCTGTGTGATTCTGTTAAAATAAAGGAATCTTCTTCCAAGTTTTATTGAAGCAAAAGATAAAACAAGTGCGGTGAATAAGAATTTTTATCTTTTGCTTCAATAAAACTTGGAAGAAGATTCCTTTATTTTAACAGAATCACACAGACTCTTCGCTGGATCCAATTTTCTGTCTTGAGTCACAGACATCCCTCAGCATTGATAGAGTCGACAAATCCATAGCCGAAATCAAGAAAACTAAATTCCAGCGAGATCTTCGGGATTATGCCAACAATGAGGTATGCGAGTGGAAAAATAGAACAAGATTCCACAACAGAATAAAACCCATCCTCAAGCATCGCCAACGGCGAAATTACCAAGGAGATTATCAACACAGAGTCAGTTTCAGTTCCACGGAACCTGAATCAGCAGAGGGTGAATTTGAAGGCTCAGATAACGAAAATAGAAGAGGCAAATACAAATCTTATACTGGAATGGAAAAAACAAGATTCATGTCAAAAAACGAGGTAGGAGGGGCGGCCGCAAGCACAAACATCCTGGACCAAGATCAGAGCCGTCACCTCCGATCCCGAAAGAACCGATATCCGACTTGAACATTATCAACCTCTCCGACACCGTCCTCAATGAATACCAGACAAAAGTCTTATCCCTTGGACTCAACTTTGCCCCGAGCCAAAACTTCAATCTATTCAGCACGCTAATGGATGTTAACAAGTTTATCAGGAACTTAACAGTCAAAAGACACTTTTACATTGAAAATCTGAACATGCAGGAGCTCAGCATCAACGAAACTGCCCTCACAGCGGATTTCCCAGAGTCCAACATGGAAGAAAATCCACAGCAAACTAGGACGTCCAATTACAACACTCTGTCGTTCAAAGAATCCAAAACCATCCTATGCCTGGAAAGTTTGGACACTGAGAGTCAGTCCAAACACATCAATACTTCAAGTTCCTTCAAAACCACCAATCCCAAATTTTACCCGATTTCATCCAGAACGCACAACATGGATCGCTTCCAGTCCGCCATTGAAAAGGACTTACAACATCTACTGGATACCCAGAACAAAGGGAAAGAACCAAGGAACCTGACGAACAATCTAAGAAAGGCAGTCAAATCCCTCCAGGATAATAAGGACTTGGTCATCAAAATGTCGGACAAAGGCGGCAGCATTGCCGTAATGAACAAAGATGATTACAGAGCACAAATTAAAGATCTTCTAGCCGACAAAGACACCTACAAAATATTAAGTGATAATCCCACAGAAAAATTCCAAAAAGAGATGAAAAAGCTGTTAGATACAGGCCTATACAATGGCTCATTGACCCAAAAACAGGCAGAATACATGTATGTAAACCATCCTATCATACCCATAATGCATGCCCTTCCAAAGACCCATAAGAATATTTGCCCGCCTCCCATGAGACCCATTGTGTCGGGCATAGTTTCACTTCTTGAAAAAACCTCCGAATGGCTCGACTCGCTCTTACAGCCGATAGCCCAAAACACTATGGGGTCACTGAGAGACACAGCAGATGTGTCCCCCGTGCCTTCCATAATGAAATCTGGCAAACAAATTTCACATGGCTCACTTGTGATGTAACATCTTTATACACAAGCATTCCCCATCATACGGCCTTTATATCTATTAAGCATCATTTATCTGTACACAGCAATTACAGTGACCATCTTCAATCATTTATTTTGGATGTCTTGACATTTCTAATGACCCATAATTATTTTCAATTTGATGCCATTTACTATCTACAGCTAAGAGGAGTATCTATGGGGGTTAAATTTTCCCCCTCGTTGGCCAATTTAGTCATGGCGTGGTGGGAAGAGACTGCTATTTTCTCTATGTCTAACCCATTTGAGGACAACATACACTGGTATGGCAGATATATAGATGATCTCTTGTTCATCTGGAAGGGAGACATATCTGCCATACCAGGCTTCATTGATTTTTTGAATTCTAACACGTCAAATCTCAGGTTCACATTGGCACATGATAAAACCACCATGGTCTTTTTAGACCTAGAGCTGACAGGCATTGTTAATACTACAATCCAAACCAGAACGTACAGAAAGCCTACAGCTGGCAACACAATTCTACATGCTCACAGCAACCACACTAAACAAACTATCACTTCGATACCTGTGGGAGAACTTCATAGAGCGAAAAGAAATTGCAGTTTAGACACACATTTCAAAGTTGAGCAACAACAAATATACAATAGATTAAGCACTAGAGGTTACCCACAATGGGCACTAAAAAGAGCAAGCAACATTACCTCTAAGAAAACCAGAGATACCCTCCTATCAAAAAAGCATGACCCTAGACCAGAGCCCAACAAACTGACAGTTGTCCTGGGACAAAGCAATCAATTTAATGATATCAAACATATCATTAAAAAACGTCTTCCAATGTTAATGGAGGATGATGCCATAGCAGACATTTTGAAAGAGGGATGCAGATTTGTGGCCCGTAAAGCACCCTCTCTGGGTGGCTCCCTATCCCCCTCATTTTTCAGCTCCAATACTCCTAAAACAACATGGCTTGAACAAAAAGGGTTTTTTAAATGCGGTAACAAACCCTGCAAAACGTGTCTGTACGCTACCCCAAAAAAAACTTTTTCGGACTCAACAAATTCCATTACTTTTCCTATAAAAAATTACATCAATTGTAACTCGGAATCAATAATTTACATCATAGAATGCACACACTGCAATACCAAATATGTAGGGTGCACTAACCGCAAGTTAAAAATTAGGATACTGGAACATCTCGGTTACATCCGAAATCCGAATATAGTGAACATATCAAATGCGGCAAAGCATTTCATCCATGTACACAACAGATCCATTAATTATTTCACATGCTACGCCATTGAAAAAATACATAATCCAAAAAGAGGAGGGGATATTAAGCACAAAACGCACACCAGGGAAGCTTACTGGATATACAGACTAAAAACACGAGTGCCAAATGGTCTGAACTTGCGTAAAGAATTGATGTTCCACTATTAATTCAAACTCTTATAAAAGTCTTTCCGAGACCAAAGATAATGCATATACTCCTTCTCAACATATAATTATAAAATAATACAAATTATTTGATATCCACAATATACATTGCAAAACTATGAAGGTAACACTTACGGAGCCTTCACTGTAGTCTGAGCCGGCCGAACTGACACATTTGTGGCAATTGCTAAATAAACAAACAACAAAACAAATAATCAGAAGATACATAGAATACAGCTTCACAATTAAAAATATTATCTAAGGGCTTCAATCCACCACTACCCTTTCACCTATGGAGGTTGTCAGTTTAATACCATCTATACTTGGCAACAATCACTACGAATAAAGTAGGCTTTCCACTGGAACTAATAAAACCAACATAGTCAAAAATGTAAACATCGTTAAATCAGAGTTTTGAAATAATCCAACATATCAATTTTATATTTAACAAAAATGTTTCCAGCTAATATTTATACCGAATGATTATTGAATGACTATGTCCAGCCGTCTTCTCCTTTAGTTATCACCTATTTTTTATTCTCACGTATATTCATTTATATACAGTTCTTTTAACAGTTCAGTTTTCCGTTACATGTCCAGCATAGGCCACGTGATGTCCATGCGAGAACAAAACGAAGTATCTTACAAAAACCTCTTCAAAAACATGATAAAACAATCAAAACGACTAGATAACAACTCTTTTGTTAATATTACCAACAATTGAAAGAGGCATTGTTAAATAAGTAACTCACCCCGATATGAGACGTAATGATGATCTTCGATTTCTCCTCCTCTCACATGACCCATTGCCCACGACATAGGAAATAATTTGCGTTCCAGGGAACTCCCAGAGACTCCCTAGTTGAACCGCAATCAGTAAACTTCTAAAAATAGACCGGATATAAATCTGACAGACCACGAGCGAGACAGCAGCCATGACTAAGGACGCAGCCAGCGTCAGAAACGCGTAGGCACCGCTCCAATAGCTGTTCTATCCCTCCATTGCATATTTGAGAACTTTATTCTTATTCACCGCACTTGTTTTATCTTTTGCTTCAATAAAACTTGGAAGAAGATTCCTTTATTTTAACAGAATCACACAGACTCTTCGCTGGATCCAATTTTCTGTCTTTTCCTATACCTATACGTGTGCCGACACGGGGATCCGTGCGTGAATGACTCTGCATATCTGCTAAAGGTGAGCTGGAGGAACTCCCCTATTTTTTGCAATAATGGGACCTTAAAGGCACAGCAAAAGATAACCCAAATTGACCTGCGGTGCAGAGTTTTATTCCGGCGGTAGGTCAATTGTATCTAGGTAAACACTGCTTATTTGTTGCGGGTTTTCCCCATTGAATTCAATGGTTAGGTAAAACCCACAACAAATGGCAGTTGTTGCGTTTAATGTGGCAGAATCGCAACTTAGAAAAAAAAATTATATACTTGCCCACAAGTCTGTTTGTTCCTCCAGGTCGGCCTCCTGGGATGACGATTCATCCCATCTGACCACTGCAGCCAATCACAGTCTGTAGCGGCGGTCACATGGAATGAAACCTCATCCCAGGAGGCCGACCTGGATGATGTCAGAGGGCCGGCCTCCTGAGATGACACTTCATCCCATGTGATTGCCGCTGCAGCCAATCACAGGTTGCAGCAGTCTCCTGGGATAAAACGTCATCCCAGGAGGCCGGCCTGCTAAAACGCCGGCTGAGTGCTCAGCAGATTTTTGCAGCAGACTTTCCTGGCAAAAAATTGTGCAACAAATTGGTACAGTTTATTGCCTCGGAATTCCCTGCGGCCGCAGGGGTGGATACCAGATACCGCAGGACGATACCAAATTATCCACGGCCCGGTATTGGTTGGCGGCCTAGTGATTGTGGATCACTGACTTGGAGCATTACACGTGGCAGATTTGTTGCAGAAAATTCCGCGACTATACGTCACAATTTCTGAAAATCCGTTTAATGCATGTGAATGGGGTTGTTTTTGGGACATGTGCATGGATTTTTGCAGATCCCATTCAGATGAATGAGACCGTTTCAGAAATTTGTGTAATAAATCCCTTACACCTATTATACTTTATTGACGATATGTTCTACATGAGCAGTGATAACAAAATGTACAATGCAATATAACATGGATGTGCACAGGTTCTGCATATATGGCATATATCAGAATGTATCAGAATAATTTCTTCTGGTGGACACCAAGAACCCTAGTTCAACACCGCATGTAGCAGATCCTACAACAGTGCAAAGGGTTGCGTCCAGGTGATAATTGTCTGATCACTGGGAACCCCACCACTGGGACTCCATCGATCACGAGAACATGGGTCCCAAACCCCCATATCTTCCTCGCTGCTCGACCATAATGAGAAGGGGCTTAAATGGACCGTGAGTCGAACATTCGCCAGCCGCTTTATTCAATGTCCTACTCACTGCAGTCAAGCAGTAAGGAGGAACAGAGGGTCCATATGCAGTGGCGTAAGTACCGCGGTGGCAGCCGTAGCGGCTGCTACGAGACCCGAGACAGCCGAAACGCCCCCCCCCCATATGTTCGGTGGCGCCGCTAGCAGCCGTTATGGCTGCTACAGCGGTAGCGCCGCTACTATGGGGCCCGCGCCGCCGAGCCTCCAAGTATGGGCTTGGCGACAACGGCCCTCTCTTGCCTGTAGGTGTCGCTAGCACCGGAGGGGGCCCCGGTGCTAGCGGCAGCCAAATACATGCATTAGCACTGAATGGCCGGGCATCCAGTGCCTTACAATGACACTGATTGGCTGCTTGGAAAGTGCTGATTGACGGGGCAAGTCATTCTGCCCTGCCAATCAGTGGCATTGGACGACGCTCGTTCAGCTCCAGCAGACATGCTCAGAAGAGAGCATGTCTGCATCGCCAGTGAACAGCGTGGGAACGGAATCATGTGAGTATGTCAAGTTTATATATTTTATTCTCATAAAAATGTGAGTGGCATTATCTATAGTGGGGGGTCTATCTACAGGGGGGTCGTCTTTATGTGGACCATTATATTCAGGGGGGTCTATATGTGGGCCACTATATACAGGGGGGTCTATATGTGGGCCACTAGCTACAGGGGAGGTCTGTATGTGGGGATGTGGGGCACAATCTACAGGGGGCTCTATATGTGGGCCATTATATACAGGGAGGTCTATATGTGGACCACTATCTACAGGGGGGGTCTATATGTGGGGCACTATATGTGAGACACTATACAGGGGTGGGCTGTGTGTAGAGCACTATCTATAGGGGAGCTATTTTTTTAGGGTACTTTCTATAGGGGTGGGCTATATGTGGGACACTATATACAGGGGTGGGTTACCTGTGGGGCACTAGCAACAGGGTGGCTATATGTAGTGCACAGTCTACAGGGGTTGGCTATATGTGGGACACTATATACAGGGGGATCTATATGTGAGACACTATCTACAGAGGTGGGCTATACGTGGAGCACTATCTATAGGGGAAGCTATATGTAGGGCAGCTAAGTGGTTAGCACTATTGCCTTGCAGCTCTGGAGTCCATATGTGGGCACTATCTACAGAGGGTTGTATGTGGGCACTATCTACAGGGGCTTCTATGTAGGTCACTATCTACAGAGGCTCTATGGGGGTCACTATCTAAAGGACGCTATGGGGGCACTATCTACAGGGGGCACGGTGTGTGTGTGTGTGTGTGTGTGTGTGTGTGTGACAGTGTATCGTACTATTATAATCAGGGACACAGTGTATGGCGCTATTATAGTTAGAGGTGCAGTGTATGGTGCTTTATTATATTTAGAGGTGTTGAGAATTTTAACATTGTTTATAGGTGCAGAAATGTTTTAAATGTGAGAAGCTGAAGACTTCTGAACGGAAAACTGCAGAAATGGGTCGTGGCCGGTAGGAATCCATCATAGAGGTCTGGACCGGAGGGAGAAGAAAAGAACTAGAATCTGAGACGTCACCGGTGAGTCACTTAATGTAAATGTAATCAAGGGGGTAGGGAAACAGACAAATGAGCCCTAATCTACACGCCACTCAGTCCCTGCCTACTTGCAACGACCCGCCCTAGGCGACGGGGTACAACTGGGCGACGGTCCCTACGCTCAGTAAGTGCACGACAGACAAACAGACAAGGGTACACAAAGCTAAGGGAAATGGGGCAGTTGCCCACGGCAACACCGTGAGCAACAAGAGTGGTGAACGAGCCGAGTCAAACCAGGAGTGTACGAGGTACCAAACGCAGAGCAGGAGAGTAGTGAACAAGCCGAGTCAAACCAGGAGTGTACGAGGTACCAAACGGAGAGCAGAAGAGTAGTCAACAAGCCAGGGTCAGTATGAAGCAGGGTCAAATAGTTCAGAAGCTGCAGCAGGGCCAGGAAACCAAACGAGAAGAATCACAAGCAAGGAGGAACAGGAAAGGCAGGTATAAATAGACAGAGGGCGGGAGCTAGCTCTGTCTGGCCAGGCTGTGATAGGCTCTCCCACTCCTAAGCCTGCCATCCTGAGTGGTGGAAGATGGAGTCAGTCTCACAGACATAGAAGCAGGTGCAGACTGATTACCTATGGGCGTTGACACCGAAGCTGTGCCTGGCAGATCCTTTACAGTACCCCCCCCTTTTATGATGGGCCACTGAACCCTTTCTAGGTGGACCTGGTTTATTGGGGAAACGAAGTTGGAACCTCCCGACCAATACCCCAGCGTGAACATCCCGGGCGGGTACCCAAGTCCTCTCCTCAGGCCTGTAACCTCTACAATGGACCAGGTACTGGAGGGAGCCTTGGACCATCTTGCTGTCCACAATCTTGGCCACCTCGATTCCACCCCCTCAGGGGTGAGAACGGGGACTGGAGGTTTCCTCGAGGGAGCCAAGGACGGGGAGCAGCGTTTAAGGAGGGAGGCATGAAACACATCGTGTACTCGAAAAAATGGGGGCAACTCCAGTCGGAAGGAGACAGGATTGAGGACTTCAATGACCTTGTACGGCCCTATAAACCGGGGAGCAAACTTCTTGGACGGGACCTTAAGGCGCAAGTTCTTAGACGATAGCCACACCAGATCCCCAACCATAAACAAGGGGTTAGCAGAACGTCTTCTATCTGCCTGAGTTTTTTGTATGCTCTGGGACGCCTCTAGGTTCTTCTGAACCTGGGCCTAGACTGTGCACAGTTACCAATGAACGACCTCTACCTCGGGATTGTTGGAACTACCAGATGAAACGGAGGAGAACCGTGGATTAAACCCAAAATTACAGAAAAAGGGGGAGACCCCTGACGAGTTACTGACCTGGTTATTAAGGGAAAATTTGGCGAGGGGAATGAATGAGACCCAATCATATTGACAGTCAGAGATAAAACACCTTAAATATTGTTCTAGAGACTGATTAGTCCTCTCAGTTTGGCCATTAGTTTCACGATGGAAGGCAGAGGAGAAGGACAGATCAATCTCCAACTTTTTACAGACGGCCCTCCAAAACAATGAAATAAATTGTACCCCTCTGTCCGAAACAATATTGACAGGGACCCCATGGAGACGCAGGATGTGTTTGACAAACAAGGTAGCTAACGTCTTAGCATTGGGTAGTTTCTTGAGGGGCACAAAGTGGCACATCTTACTGAAGCGGTTTACTACAACCCACACCACCGACTTGCCTTGAGATGGAGGCAAATCGGTGATAAAATCCATGGAGATATGGGTCCAAGGTCTCTGGGGAATGGGCAAAGAACGTAGTAAGCCCACTGGTCGGGACCTGGGAGTCTTGGACCTAGCACAAACCTCACAAGCGGCGACGTAGGCCTTAACGTCTTTAGGCAACCCAGGCCACCAATAGTTTCTGGCAATGAGGTGCTTGGTACCCAGGATGGCTGGATGACCAGATAGTGCGGAGTCATGATTTTCCCTAAGTACCCTTAGCCGGAATTGCAGGGGAACAAACAGCTTGTTCTCAGGAAGGTTCCTGGGTGCTGAACCTTGATAAGCCGCAATTTCAGAGACTAAATCAGCATCAAAGGAGGAAATGATTATACCTGGAGGCAAAATACAAGCAGGATCTTCCTCCGAAGGAGGGCTGGCCATGAAGCTACGTGACAGTGCATCAGCCTTGATATTTTTAGACCCAGCCCTATAGGTAACCAAAAAGTTGAATCTGGTAAAAAATAACGCCAATCGAGCTTGTCTCGGGTTTAGCCTCCGGGCAGATTCTAGGAAAACCAGATTCTTGAGGTTGGTAAGGACCGTTACCTGGTGCCTAGCCCCCTCCAGGAAGTAGCGCCACTTTACAAATGCCCATTTAATGGCTAAGAGTTTGCGGTTGCCAATATCATAGTTACTCTCAGTGGGCGAAAACGTCCTGGAGAAGTAGGCACAGGGACGAAGATGGGTGAGGGACCTGGTACCCTGGGACAAGACAGCCCCCACTCCCACCTCGGATGCGTCAACCTCCACGATAAATGGCTCCATTTGGTTGGGCTGAACCAGCACCGGGGCCGAGATAAAGCACTTCTTAAGGACCTCAAAAGCCTGGACAGCCTCAGGAGGCCAGTGGAGGAGATCAGCACCTTTGCGAGTGAGGTCCGTAAGAGGCTTAGCGATGACCGAGAAGTTAGCAATAAACCTCCTGTAATAATAAGCGAACCCCAAGAAGCACTGTAACGCCTTCAGGGAGGCAGGTTGGACCCATTCCGCCACAGCCTGGACCTTGGCGGGGTCCATGCGGAATTCATGAGGAGTGAGGATTTGACCCAAAAATGGTATCTCCTGCACCCCAAACACACATTTTTCTGTCTTCGCAAACAGTTTGTTTTCCCGAAGGACCTGGAGCACCTTCCTGACATGCTCAATGTGGGAGGACCAGTCCTTGGAAAACACAAGTATGTCATCAAGGTACACTACAAGAAATACCCCCAGGTAATCTCTTAAAATCTCATTTATGAAATTCTGGAAGACCGCGGGAACATTACACAACCCAAAGGGCATGACGAGGTATTCGAAATGACCTTCGGGCGTATTAAACGCAGTCTCCCACTCATCCCCCTCTTTGATGCGGATAAGGTTATACGCCCCCCGTAGATCAAACTTAGAGAACCATTGGGCCCCCTGAACCTGATTAAAGAGATCAGGAATCAAAGGAAGGGGATACTGGTTCCTTACAGTGACCTTATTCAAGTTACGGTAGTCAATGCATGGCCTAAGACCACCATCCTTCTTCCCTACGAAGAAGAAGAAGCCAACACCTACTGGAGAAGTAGAGGGGCGGATGTAACCCTTGGCCAGGCATTCCTGGATATACTCTCTCATGGCTTCACGTTCGGGACAAGAGAGATTAAATATGCTACCCTTAGGGAGCTTAGCTCCTGGTACCAAATTGATTGTGCAATCATATTCTCTATGAGGAGGTAACACTTCGGAGGCCTCCTTAGAGAAAACATCGGCGAAGTCCTGAACAAACTCAGGTAGCGTGTTCACCTCCTCAGGGGGAGAAATAGAATTAACAGAAAAACATGACATCAAGCATTCATTACCCCACTTGGTAAGGTTCCTAGAATTCCAGTCAAACGTGGGATTATGCAACTGCAACCAGTGAAGGCCTAAAACCAAATCGGACGATAATCCCTGCATTAACAGTACAGAGCACTGCTCCAAATACATGGAGCCAACAAGGAGTTCAAAAACAGGGGTATGCTGTGTAAAATAACCATTAGCAAGAGGAGTGGAGTCGATACCCACTACCGGGACAGGTTTAGGCAAATCAATCAAAGGCATAGCTAGAGACATAGCAAATTCCACAGACATGATATTAGCAGAAGACCCAGAATCCACGAAGGCACTGCCGGTAGCAGACCTACCACCAAAAGAGACCTGAAAGGGAAGCAAGATTTTATTACGTTTCATATTTACGGGAAATACCTGTGCGCCCAAGTGACCTCCCCGATGATCACTTAGGCGCGGAAGTTCTCCGGCTGCATTCTTACTCTTAGGACAGTTGTTCACTTGATGCTTGTCATCCCCACAGTAGAAGCAGAGACCATTCTTCCTGCGGAAATCTCTACGTTGTTGGGGGGACACGGAGGCCCCGAGTTGCATAGGTACCTCCGAGTCTTCCGGGGAGGAACGAAGCAACGGAACCTCGTGAGGCATCATGGGGGAGTCAGAGGAGAAAACATCAAGACGTTCAAGTCGTCGTTCCCTGAGACGTCGGTCACGTCGTACCGCTAAAGCCATTACCTGGTCTAGGGAGTCAGAAGAGGGATAACTAACTAGCAGATCTTTCAGGTCGTTCGACAGACCCAACCTAAACTGGCACCTTAAGGCAGGGTCATTCCACCGAGAAGCTACGCACCACTTCCTAAAGTCAGAGCAATACTCCTCAACAGGTCTCTTACCCTGACGTAAGGTCACCAGCTGACTCTCGGCAAAAGCAGTCTTGTCAGTCTCGTCATAGATTAGTCCAAGAGCAGAAAAGAAAAGATCAACGGAGGAAAGTTCAGGGGCGTCAGGAGCCAAGGAGAAGGCCCATTCTTGGGGCCCTTCCTGGAGCCGGAACATAATTATACCCACCAGCTGGCTCTCAGAACCTGAGGAGTGGGGCTTTAAACGAAAATAGAGCCTACAACTCTCCCGAAAGGAGAGAAAAGTCTTCCGGTCCCCTGAGAACCGGTCGGGCAACTTGAGGTGGGGTTCAAGAGGTGAGGTGAGGGGGACTACCATGGTAGCATCAGGCTGGTTGACCCTCTGAGCCAGGGCCTGGACCTGTAGGGAGAGACCCTGCATTTGCTGAGCCAGGGTCTCAAGGGGGTCCATAGTGGTGTCATGGACCAGGGTAGACTAGGTATGGGCTTGTGATTATGTAATGACGGGGGTGAGGAGACAGACTAGTGAGCCCTAATCTACCCGCCACTCAGTCCCTGCCTACTTGCAATGACCCGCCCTAGGCGACGGGGTACAACTGGGCGACGGTCCCTACGCTCAATAAGTGCACGACAGACAAACAGACAAGGGTACACAGAGCTAGGGGGAGAAAGGGGCAGTTGCCACGGCAACACCGTGAGCAACAAGAGAAGTGAACAAGCCGAGTCAAACCAGGAGTGTACGAGGCACCAAACACAGAGCAGGAGAGTAGTCAGCAAGCCGGGGTCAATATGAAGCAAGGACAATAGTACAAGAAGCTGCAGCAGGGCCAGGAAACCAAACGAGAAGAATCACAAGCAAAGGAGGAACAGGAAAGGCAGGTATAAATAGACAGAGGGCGGGAGCTAGCTCCGTCTGGCCAGGCTGTGATAGGTTCTCCCACTCCTAAGCCTGCCACCCTGAGTGGTGGAAGATGGAGTCAGTCTCACAGACATAGAAGCAGGTGCAGACTGATTATCTATGGGCGTTAACCCCGAAGCTGTGCCTGTCAGATCCTTTACAGTAAGGGTCCTTTTACACAGGCCAAGTTTGGCCAGAACAACGATCGCCCATCCACGAGACACTTCGTGGATCGGCGCTCGTTTGCACCTTTCACAAGGAGCTATTTTCAGTGATATATGGCGATGAGCACTCGTTACTACATTCGCTCATCTTCATACATTTCTATCATGTTGGCAGCATGTGATGTGCTGCCAACAATGATAATATTTTCTGATGCAGAAACGAAACAATTGTATTGGCCGATGAACGAGCGTTTGCTCGCTCATCAGCTAATCATAGCCCTGTTTACACAGGGCACTGATCGGGAACAAGCATTCTGTCAACACTCGTTTGGCCGATTAATGGCCCATGTAAAAGGGCCCATATTGAGACATAACACAAACACACAAAAACACACAGATTTAGGTGTTATATAAAATTCATGAAGATTTTGCCCAGTTTAAAATCTGTCCCGATTCCTGTAAAAGGCTAAGCTATGTACAGTAGATACATGAATAATTCAATCCACATACTGATTTCTTGATGCAGATATTGTATTGCCTCTGCCTTAGGCATATGTCCCTAATTTATACTACAATTTAGAAGCCTGGTCGGCCGCTCTTAAAATATAGATCCAGGTGAAGATAGGGAAAAGTCTCTCTGCTTTTTAGATGCTCCATTCCTTCCATATGACATCATGCAGCATATAAATGCAAGGCTTCCACATTCACCAATTGCTATCCATTTGTCAGACTTGTTTTTTTCAGGATTTATTAGAATAAGACTACTTACTACTTATAAGAACATATGTAGAGTGCATTTTCTTGTAGCTATGATATATACACAATAGAAAAAGCATACGATAGCAGCACCATTTGCTTCTCCTATAAATTCTATATTGCACATCATGTCATATAGGAGATGAAAACAAGAATCCAAAACCATTCATGTAAACTTATATTTTAATATCCCCACTAACACGAGATTCCTACAAAATCATCTGTTGATCAAGCTATTATATAATATGTAACTGACCTTTATCTGCATGTTTAGCCTTGTTATATTAGTCCTATTGGCCTAGGAATCCACATACACTTGGGTAATATATGCTTCTGAGGGTCCTTCTGTTTCCTTTAAAAGCAATTATCTTCATAGATACTGTCATTTTATTTGTGGTAGAATTTTTTTTCAATACAATGTTTTTATATTATTACTTAAACTTAAAACGTTGCACTCAGAGCCAGATAAAGGTTGCTGGAGACCCCTAGGCAAAAAGTTGGTGGGAGCCCGATATTAATAATAGTGATAATGTTACAAGTCATATGTACTAGATTTCCGGAGATGGGTCATTGATCCCGGGATTTATTCTGATGTCATATTTAGTCGGAAAGGAATTTTTTCCTAAAATGAGGGAAATTGGTTTACTCCTCATGAACTTTTTTTGTCTTTCTCTGGATCAACAATACAGGATAATAGGCTGAACTGGATAGACGTATTTCTGTATTTTAGATTCACATGCTATCATATGATGCGAAACTAACAGGACATAAACATTAGATAATGGTAAGCAGATCCTGCCTATTATTGACAACAATCGAATGTGTATGAAGGTAGTTCCTCTCTACCCTGATGTCAGGGGCTAAAGGCTCAGGGGCCCTGGTGCAAGAAATAAGCTTGGGCCGCCCTACCCCTCCCCAACACCACCAAACCCCTGCGCATGCCTATGCCCAGCCGCCTGGCCCAACAGACCCCATGAATGCCTCCCACAGTATAATGCCCCCAATAGCTGCCTCCACAGTATAATGCTGCCCATAGCTGCCCCCACACAGTATAATACCGCCTATAGCTGCCCCCATACAGCATAATGCCCCCATACAGTGAAGGAAATAAGTATTTGATCCCTTGCTGATTTTGTAAGTTTGCCCACTGTCAAAGACATGAACAGTCTAGAATTTTTAGGCTAGGTTAATTTTACCAGTAAGAGATAGATTATATTTAAAAATAAAACAGAAAATCACATTGTCAAAATTATATATATTTATTTGCATTGTGCACAGAGAAATAAGTATTTGATCCCTTTGGCAAACAAGACTTAATACTTGGTGGCAAAACCCTTGTTGGCAAGCACAGCAGTCAGATGTTTTTTGTAGTTGATGATGAGGTTTGCACACATGTTAGATGGAATTTTGGCCCACTCCTCTTTGCAGATCATCTGTAAATCATTAAGATTTCGAGGCTGTCGCTTGGCAACTCGGATCTTCAGCTCCCTCCATAAGTTTTTGATGGGATTAAGGTCTGGAGACTGGCTAGGCCACTCCATGACCTTAATGTGCTTCTTTTTGAGCCACTCCTTTGTTGCCTTGGCTGTATGTTTCGGGTCATTGTCATGCTGGAAGACCCAGCCACGAGCCATTTTTAATGTCCGGAAGGAGGTTGTCACTCAGGATTTGACGGTACATGGCTCCATCCATTCTCCCATTGATGCGGTGAAGTAGTCCTGTGCCCTTAGCAGAGAAACAACCCCAAAACATAATGTTTCCACCTCCATGCTTGACAGTGGGGACGGTGTTCTTTGGGTCATAGGCAGCATTTCTCTTCCTCCAAAGACGGCGAGTTGAGTTAATGCCAAAGAGCTCAATTTTAGTCTCATCTGACCACAGCACCTTCTCCCAATCACTCTCAGAATCATCCAGATGTTCATTTGCAAACTTCAGACGGGCCTGTACATGTGCCTTCTTGAGCAGGGGGACCTTGCGGGCACTGCAGGATTTTAATCCATTACGGCGTAATGTGTTACCAATGGTTTACTTGGTGACTGTGGTCCCAGCTGCCTTGAGATCATTAACAAGTCCCCCCCGTGTAGTTTTCGGCTGAGCTCTCACCTTTCTCAGGATCAAGGATACCCCACGAGGTGAGATTTTGCATGGAGCCCCAGATCGATGTCGATTGACAGTAATTTTGTATGTCTTCCATTTTCTTACTGCTGCACCAACAATTGTCTCCTTCTCATCCAGCGTCTTACTTATGGTTTTGTAGCCCATTCCAGCCTTGTGCAGGTCTATGATCTTGTCCCTGACATCCTTAGAAAGCTCTTTGGTCTTGCCCATGTTGTAGAGGTTAGAGTCAGACTGATTAATTGAGTCTGTGGACAGGAGTCTTTTATACAGGTGACCATTTAAGACAGCTGTCTTTAATGCAGGCACCAAGTTGATTTGGAGCGTGTAACTGGTCTGGAGGAGCCTGAACTCTTAATGGTTGGTAGGGGATCAAATACTTATTTCTCTGTGCACAATGCAAATAAATATATATAATTTTGACAATGTGATTTTCTGTATTTTTTTTTATATAATCTATCTCTCACTGGTAAAATTAACCTAGCCTAAATATTCTAGACTGTTCATGTCTTTGACAGTGGGCAAACTTACAAAATCAGCAAGGGATCAAATACTTATTTCCTTCACTGTAGCTGCCCCCACACAGTATAATCGTCCCCATAGAAGCCCCCACATTATAATGCCACCATAGCTGCCCCCACAGTATAATGCTCCCCATAGCTACCCCAAAGTATATTGACACCTATAGCTGCCATTACAGTATAATGACACCTCACAGCATAATGCCCCCATAGCTGCCTCATACAGTATAATGCTCTCCATAGCTGCCCCCACACAGTATAATGCCTACCATAGCTTCCCACACACAGTATAATGCCCCATAGCTGCCCACACACTGTATAATACTCCCCATAGCTGCCCCATACAGTATAATGCTCTCCATAGCTGCCCCCACACAGTATAATGGCCCCATAGCTGCCCCACATAGTATAATGCCCCCAAAGCTGTCCCAACACAGTATAATGCCCCCATAGCTGCCCTACTGCATAATGCCCCCATAGCTGCCCCCACAGTATATTGCCACCCATAGCTGCCCCATACAGTATAATGCCCCATAGAGTATATTGCACCCCATACAATATAATGCCCGCCATACAATATAATGCCACCCATACAGTATAATGCCCCTCATAGCTGCCACATACACTATAATAATCCTATACAGTATAATGCCCCTCATAGTGGCCCCATACAGTATAATGCCCCTATAGCTGTTCCATATGGTATAACACCCCCGTATAGTATAATGTCCCCATAGCTGCCCCATATAGTATAATGCCACATAATTTATAATGACGCCCATAGCTGTCCCATACAGTATAATGCTCCCCATACAGTATAATGCCTCCATAGCTGTCCCATACAGTATAATGCCCCCATAGCTGCCCCGTACAGTATAATGTCCCCATACATTATAATGCCCTCCATAGCTGCCACATACAGTATAATGCCCCATACAGTATAATGCCACCCATACAGTATAATGCCCCCATAGCTGCCCCATACAGTATAATGCCCCCATAGCTGCCCCATACAGTATAATGCCCCCATAGCTGGACCATACAGTGTAATTCCCCCTATAGCTGTCCCATACAGTATAATGCCCCCCATAGCTGTCCCATATGGTATAATGCCCCCCATATAGTATAATGCTCCCTCATCAGATACCAAATGAGCCCCCCTCCCATACCCAGTATAATGCCCCCATATGTACCTAATAGAAAAATAATAGCATAATTACTTACTTATCCCCATTCCCATGACGGGTGGAGGAGATCCTTCTCCTCCTCTGCACTGTGCTGTGAGTGACTCGGTGCAGATAGGCGCGATGATGTCACTACATCGCGCCTGCCTGCGCCGTTCCACTCTCGACGCAGTGAATGCTGGAGCGAGGCTCCAGCATTGCACAGAACTGTATCTGCACTCCGAGGACGCAGATACAGTTGGAAGCGGGACTAGCGCGGTCAGCGCTGTGTGGTAACTGGGGCCCTCTGGCCCCCCAGGCTTAGGGGCCCGGTCGCAACTGTGACTGTTGCGACTCCTAAACTACGCCACTGCCTGACGTCTTCTGTCGGAAAAAACAGCTCAGCTGCTTATCCCTCTCTCTCTATGGCAATAAAAAGCATGTTTCAAGTAAGAAGTGGAGGCAAATAGGGCATGGAAATTCTGCAAGGAGAACGGAGCTTCAGCCCTCATTAATTGATATCAGTAAAAGTAATATATTCACATACTAAAGCATTTATATTGTTTAAAGTAAACTTTATAACTCCCATGTCTTGATGCTGGGACTATGTGTAAGGGGCTGGAGGGAATTGAGTTGTGTAGATCAATGGGCAATCGCCCCTCTGGCACTCCCTGTAATCCTGCCCTTAATAAATATGCAAATAACTACAATGCAATATTTGTATTGTGTGGTAATGTACTATACACATGAATTTCACTGATGTATAATAAAGTTTTGTAATATATTTTAATGTAGAATAGTAGAATATATGTGTTATCTATAAATACCTCTTTTTGTTGGCCTTGTTCCATAGAGTTTTTCAGGTTTGTTGTTGCATCATTCCCAAATGAATATGAAAAGATTTAACAAATAATAAAGGGTAAGCTATGATCAGGACAGGTCAGATCAGGTCAGCTATATGACTCTCTATCAGAACAGAGATACCCACTACACACAAGTTGACACACTTAAAATGTCCACTTCTAAAGTGTATATATAGGACTTGTTTACTGCTGCATTTCCAGTCTGTGTTGTCTGCATACAGTATATTGTTATGTTTGAAATGTGAAAGGAAAAAGTTTATCTGCTGTTGTCAAGGTCTGTCCTTGTATTTGTGATTCCACAGTGCCCTCATTTTGGTGATAGCCCCATTGTCCCCACTTACAGTAATGAGAATTAAAAAAAACCTTCAATTCCTTATGGTTGGAAAGCACACACCTGTTCCTATCTGATCATTATCTTTCGAAAGGTAGATATGCATCATGTAGTTGCCTTCTCTTAGGACTTAAAGAGGCTCTGTCACCAGATTATCAAATCCCTATCTCCTATTACATGTGATCGGCGCTGCAGTGTAGATAACAGTAACGTTTTGTTTTTTTGAAAAACGATCATTTTTGGCCAAGTTATGAGCAATTTTATATTTATGCAAATGAGCCTTTCTAATGGACAACTGGGCGTGTTTTCTCTTATTTCCAACTGGGCATGTATTGTGTTTGTAACATCTAGGCGTGTTTACTTGTTTTACTAGCTGGGCGTTGTGAATAGAAGTGTATGATGCTGACATATGATGCTGACATACACTTCTATTCACAACGCCCAGCTAGTAAAACAAGTAAACACGCCCAGATGTTACAAACACAATACATGCCCAGTTGGAAATAAGAGAAAACACGCCCAGTTGTCCATTAGAAAGGCTCATTTGCATAAATATAAAATTGCTCATAACTTGGCCAAAAATGATCGTTTTTCAAAAAAAAAAAAAAACGTTACTGTTATCTACATTGCAGCGCCGATCACATGCAATAGGAGATAGGGATTTGATAATCTGGTGACAGAGCCTCTTTAAGGGGTTTTTACATAGGATGATTATCGGGCAGACGAGCGTGCCGATAATTGCCCTGTGTAAAAAGATCAGATATCAGCAGATGCTCGATCATTTGCTGGTCGTATTGTTTTAATAAACTAAAAGATTATCGTTATCGGCAGCACATCTCACTGTGTAAACAGGGAGACGCGCTGCCAAAAGGATGATAATGTATGGGGACGAGCGATCGGAGTAACGACCGCTCATCCCCATCCATAGCTCCCTGTGACAGGAGCAAACGAGCGCCGATCAACGATGTCTCGTTGATTGGCCCTTGCTGCACCGGCCGCTTATCGGCTGGTGTAAAAGGGCCTTTAGTCTGCTTAGTAGATGCACATGGTCCTTATACGTCCCTTAGGTTGCTATTTGGACATCACTGATATAGACTAAGCATAACTGTCGTCCCTTATAACATGAAGTAACTGTGTGAGGCCAATGCACAACCACTCACAGTAGCTGTCTTCCTTCTGCCAAAGGCAGATTGGCCGCCCGGGTTGCTGGCATGTATAATCAAATGTTCCGATATTGGAATATGTGGATGTGAAAAGTGGTTCTCCAATGTAGAGTGCTTTCTAATCCTTTGCTACCCTTCTAAAGAGCTATGTTACAATATTGTTATTTTTTCTAGTATATTTGCTGGATACCCACCCAGAGTGCCAGTGCGGATAATCATCCTGATCATCCTTATTCGTGAAGTAAATATCTCATTCTCGATCTATTCGAATACTAAGGAGTCTCTACTTTGGATTACTAAAAATCAAAGACAGTAAACCGGACAATATCACAGTAGTGGTGAACTTATTAAAAGCTTATTCATTATATTGACTTGTTTGGTAATCCCAACGTTCAATATTAGTGTTCAATTGCTTATGCATGGTAGCAATATTAATTTCAATTCGTAGCCCTGGTTTAAAACCTGAAAGATTTATATTTGAATTTATTCCCTCAGGATACAATGTTTTCAATTTATAGTTCCAGTAATTTTCTCCTCATACATAGTCTTCTAAACCGATCTTTTCCAACCCCATCTAATACTAGATCTATGGTTACCACCCTCATGACAGATATATCTTCTCTGTAAAGTGAATTAATGTGTTTGACCAATGAGTGTGATTTTTTATTTTTCACATTTTAACAATGTGTCGGGAAACTCGTTCCTAACATTATATGGGAACAAGTAATGCTATTATGCGTAAGTATATGGAAACATCCCAGGTTTTCCCTACTTCTACTTACTTTCACAGTCGATCCCGTGTCCTCAAGATTAAAGAGGAAAAGTCTATTTTTAAGTGACATCGCTTTCTTATAGATGGGTATCGCTTCCAGGGAATCCCATAGTATTGAATCACTAGGTAGGAACGACCAGTTTTTCTGGAGGATTTTCCTTGCTTGATTGGCCTGTTTAGACATTTGGGTGATAAAAGGAATTGTTCAGTTGGTTCGATTGGTACAGTAGTTTGTTTATCGTTTTCATTTTAATTTACCTCACCTTTCTTATAGTTTAAAGAGGTCGACCTGTTGAATCTTTCCTCCTTTACTCTTCTAATAGCCCTATTTATAATAGTCTTTGGATATCCCTGTTGTCTGAATCTAGATATTATATTATAGATTGTGTTTCAAAATCTGATGTTTTGCTACAGTTGTGGCTCATGCGGCACAGTTGTCCATATTCACCTTCCATTTATTGTAATTGTTACTATGGAAATGTAAATAACTGTTTTCAGTATTTCGGATGTATGTTTTTGTCAAGGTCAAGATCTTCAAAAAATAGTGTACGGTCAAGGACGTGTATTTCTTTGTCACTTGATGTGGTAGTTTATTATAAATTGTAGGGGTTATTGTTTAGATATGTTTTGAAGGCTTCTGAACGCTTCTGTTCAGGGCCGTACCAGATGATCAGAATATCATCTATGAAATGCCCATAATATTTAATGTATGTCTCAAAGGGATTATTATTAAAAATGTAAATATAAATGTAGAACTCCATAAAGAGATTGGCAAAACTAGGTGCAAACTTCGTCCGCATGGCGGTGCCGGACCGCTAAAGGAAATAAGTTTTCTGAAATTAAAATAATTGTGAGTCAATATAAACTCCATCCCCTTAAGTACAAACTCCTTTTGGGTGGTTGCTATTAGGGGTCCTGATTTAAAAAAATGTGATATTGCTAAAATTCCTAAAAAATTGTGAATATTAGAATACAATGAACTTACATCACAGATCAGAAAAATCTATTGCGATGTCACCGGAAGGTCTTTGGTAATTTCTAACTCATGTAGTGTGTCCTAGATATTTGTGGGTAGGGTTTAAACATGTTTTTAAAGGTGAATAACAATATATCGATTTAAATTTGAGGTCAGATTATTTATCACTGAGATTATGCCAGTTGTTCCCGTTTCGTAAGGTTTTTATTTTTTTGGGGTTTTGATTCACCTGTTGTAACTTTTACAGATCAAACCACATTATTTGCTGATAAGTTAAGATACATTTCCCCTGATCTTTACTTGGATAAAAGTTAGAATTTTTCTTGAAGGCTATGTAAACCTTTGAAAGACATTTTTTTTATTTTAATAAAAAGGTCAATCAGTGTGATTGGTGCAAATAAATAGTTTTTATTAAAAATTATTTTTACTTTTTTAGATAAAGCTGCTTGGTGTTCTCTCTATAGAGAACACCGAGCAGCTGTATCTCAAAAAGTAAAAAGATCTTTTAATAAAAACTATTTATAAAGTTGCACCAATCACACTGATTGACCTTATTATAAAAAAAGAAAAAAAAAGCCTTTCAAAGGTTTACATAGCCTTTAAGGGGGTTACAATCGGTTGGTACAATAATTCGTTAGTAAGGGTTTCAACATCATCAGTCAGTTCACTGAATGTAAATTTCCGTCTCTGTAATGATTGGTATATACCCTTAGAAACCCAGAGCTTGTGCTGTGGATATACAAGGTCACCGAAAACTTATAGACACCTGGTGTAATGGCAGGGGGTAGGGAGACGGACAAGTGAGCCCTAATCTACCCGCCACTCTGTCCCTGCCTACTTGCAACGACCCGCCCTAGGCGACGGGGTACAACTGGGCGGCGGTCCCTGCGCTCAGTAAGTGCACGACAAACACGACAAACATACAAGGAACACAAGCAAGGAAAAGGGGCCGTTGCCCACGGCAACACCGTGAGCAACCAGAGTGGTGAACGAGCCGAGTCAAGCCAGGAGTGTGCGAGGTACAAAACGAAAAGCAGAAGAGTAGTCGGTAAGCCAGGGTCGGTATGGAGCAGGATCAAAAATAGCAGGAGCTGTAGCTGGGCCAGGAACCACAAGGAAAGAAACAAAAGCAATAACAAGCACCGAGGGACAGGAAGTGCAGGCTTAAATAGACCGAGGGCGGGAGCTAGCTGAGTCTGGCCAGGTTACGATAGGCTCTCCCACTCCTAAGCCTGCCAGCCTGAATGGTGGAAGCAGGAGTCAGTCTCAGGGATGTATTCTCAGGTGCTGACTGATTAGTTCTGGGAGTTAACCCCGCTGTGCCTGGCAGATCCTTTACAGTACCCCCCCTTTTATGAGGGGCCACCGGACCCTTTCTAAGTGGACCTGGCTTACTGGGGAAACGCAGGTGGAACCTCCTGACCAATACCCCAGCGTGAACATCCCGGGCGGGTACCCAAGTCCTCTCCTCGGGCCCGTATCCTCTCCAATGGACCAGGTACTGGAGGGAGCCTTGGACCATCTTGCTGTCCACAATCCTGGCCACCTCGAATTCCACCCCCTCCGGGGTGAGGATGGGAACAGGAGGTCTCCTCGAGGGAGCCAAGGACGGGGAGCAGCGTTTGAGGAGGGAGGCATGAAACACGTCGTGTATCCGAAAAGATGGGGGTAACTCCAGCCGGAAGGAGACAGGATTGAGGACCTCAATGACCTTATACGGCCCAATAAACCGGGGAGCAAACTTCTTGGACGGAACCTTGAGACGCAAGTTACTAGACGACAACCACACCAGATCCCCGACCATAAACAGGGGGTTAGCAGAACGTTTTTTATCAGCCTGAGTTTTTTGTACGCTCTGGGACACCTCTAGGTTTTTCTGAACCTGGGCCCAGACTGTGCACAGTTCCCGATGAACGACCTCTACCTCAGGATTGTTGGAACTACCAGGTGAAACGGAGGAGAACCGTGGATTAAACCCGTAATTACAAAAAAAAGGAGAGACCCCTGACGAGTTACTGACCCGGTTATTAAGGGAAAATTCGGCGAGGGGAATGAAAGAGACCCAATCAAATTGACAGTCAGAGACAAAACACCTTAAGTATTGTTCTAGAGACTGATTAGTCCTCTCCGTTTGGCCATTGGTTTCAGGATGGAAGGCAGAGGAGAAGGACAGATCAATCCCCAACTTCATACAGAAGGCTCTCCAAAACAATGAAACAAATTGTACCCCTCTGTCCGAAACAATATTGACAGGGACCCCATGGAGACGCAGGATGTGTTTGACAAACAAGGTAGACAACGTTTTGGCGTTGGGTAGTTTCTTGAGGGGCACAAAGTGGCACATCTTACTGAAGCGGTCCACCACCACCCACACCACCGACTTGCCTTGGGATGGAGGCAAATCGGTGATAAAATCCATGGAGATATGTGTCCAAGGTCTCTGGGGAATGGGCAACGAACGCAGTAAGCCCGCTGGTCGGGACCTGGGAGTCTTGGACCTAGCACAAACCTCACAAGCGGCGACGTAGGCCTTAACGTCTTTAGGCAACCCAGGCCACCAATAATTTCTGGTAATGAGGTGTTTGGTTCCCAGGATGCCTGGATGGCCAGATAGTGCAGAGTCATGATTTTCCCTAAGTACCCTTAGCCGGAATTGCAGGGGAACAAACAGCTTGTTCTCAGGAAGGTTCCCGGGAGCTGCACCTTGATCAGCAGCAATTTCAGAGACTAAATCAGAATCGATCGAGGAAATGATTATACCTGGAGGCAAAATACAAGCAGGATCTTCCTCCGAAGGAGGGCTGGCCATGAAGCTACGCGACAGTGCATCAGCCTTAATATTTTTAGACCCAGCCCTATAGGTAACCAAAAAATTGAATCTGGTAAAAAATAACGCCCATCGAGCTTGTCTCGGGTTTAGCCTCCGGGCAGATTCTAGGAAAACCAGATTCTTGTGGTCGGTAAGGACCGTTACCTGGTGCCTAGCCCCCTCCAGGAAGTGGCGCCACTCTTCAAATGCCCATTTAATGGCTAAGAGTTCGCGGTTGCCAATATCATAGTTACTTTCAGTTGGCGAAAACTTCCTGGAGAAGTAGGCACAGGGGCGGAGATGGGTGAGGGACCTGGTACCCTGGGACAAGACAGCCCCCACTCCCACCTCAGATGCGTCAACTTCCACGATAAATGGCTCCATTTGGTTGGGCTGAACCAGCACCGGGGCCGAGACAAAGCACTTCTTAAGGACCTCAAAAGCCTGGACAGCCTCAGGAGGCCAGTGGAGGAGATCAGCACCTTTGCGAGTGAGGTCTGTAAGGGGCTTAGCGATGACCGAGAAGTTAGCAACAAATCTCCTGTAATAATTAGCAAACCCCAAAAAACACTGTAACGCCTTCAGGGAGGCAGGTTGGACCCATTCCGCCACAGCCTGAACCTTGGCGGGGTGCATGCGGAATTCATGAGGAGTGAGGATTTGACCCAAAAATGGAATCTCCTGTACCCCAAACACACATTTTTCAGTTTTGGCAAACAGTTTATTTTCCCGAAGGACCTGGAGCACCTTCCTGACATGCTCCACGTGGGAGGACCAGTCCTTGGAAAACACCAGTATGTCATCAAGGTACACTACCAGAAAAATCCCCAGGTAATTTCTCAAAATCTCATTTATGAAATTCTGGAAGACCGCAGGGGCATTACACAACCCAAAGGGCATGACGAGGTATTCGAAATGGCCTTCGGGCGTGTTAAACGCAGTCTTCCACTCATCCCCCTCTTTGATGCGAATAAGGTTATACGCCCCCCGTAGATCCAATTTAGAAAACCATTGGGCCCCCTGAACCTGATTAAAGAGATCAGGAATCAAAGGAAGGGGATACTGGTTCCTTACCGTGACCTTATTCAGGCTACGGTAGTCAATGCATGGCCTAAGACCACCATCCTTCTTCCCCACGAAGAAGAAGCCAGCACCTACCGGAGAAGAAGAGGGACGAATGTAACCCTTGGCCAGGGATTCCTGGATATACACTCTCATAGCTTCACGTTCGGGACAAGAAAGATTAAATATCCTACCCTTAGGAAGCTTAGCTCCTGGTACCAATTCGATAGCGCAATCGTATTCTCTATGAGGAGGTAACACTTCGGAGGCCTCCCTAGAGAAAACATCAGCGAAGTCCTGAACAAACTCGGGTAGCGTATTCGCCTCCTTAGGGGGAGAAATAGAATTAACAGAAAAACATGACGTACAACATTCATTACCCCATTTGGTTAGCTCCCCCGTATTCCAGTCAAACGTAGGATTATGCAACTGCAACCAGGGAAGACCTAGAACCAAATCGTACGATAATCCCTGCATCAACAGTACAGAGCATTGCTCCAAATGCATGGAGCCAACAAGGAGTTCAAAAACAGGGGTAAGCTGTGTAAAATAACCATTAGCAAGAGGAGTGGCGTCGATACCCACTACCGGGACAGGTTTAGGCAAATCAATAAGAGGCATAGCAAGGGACATAGCAAATTCCACAGACATGATATTAGTAGAGGACCCTGAATCCACGAAAGCACTGCCGGTAGCAGACCTACCACCAAAAGAGACCTGAAAGGGAAGCAAGATCTTAGTACGTTTCATATTTACTGGAAATACCTGTGCGCCCAAGTGACCTCCCCGATGATCACTTAGACGCGGAAGTTCTCTGGCTGCAACCTTACGCTTAGGACAGTTGTTCACTTGATGCTTGTCGTCCCCACAGTAGAAGCAGAGACCATTCTTCCTGCGGTATTCTCTACGTTGTTGGGGGGACACGGAGGCCCCGAGTTGCATAGGTATCTCTGAATCTTTCGGGGAGGAACGAAGCAACGGAGCTTCGGGAGGCATCATGGGGGAGTCGGAGGAGAAAACACATAAACGTTCACGTTGTCGTTCCCTGAGACGTCGGTCAAGTCGTATCGCTAAAGCCATAACCTGGTCTAGGGAGTCAGAAGAGGGATAGCTAACTAGCAGGTCTTTCAGGGCATTCGACAGACCCAACCTAAACTGGCACCTTAAGGCAGGGTCATTCCACCGAGAAGCTACGCACCACTTCCGAAAGTCAGAGCAATACTCCTCAACAGGTCTCTTACCCTGACTTAAGGTCACCAGCTGACTCTCGGCAAAGGCAGTCCTGTCAGTCTCGTCATAAATAAGTCCGAGAGCAGAAAAGAAACAATCAACGGAGGAAAGTTCAGGGGCGTCAGGAGCCAAGGAGAAGGCCCACTCTTGGGGCCCTTCCTGGAGCCGGGACATAATTATACCCACCCGCTGGCTCTCAGAACCTGAGGAATGAGGCTTTAAACGAAAGTAAAGCCTACAACTCTCCCGAAAGGAGAGAAAAGTCCTCCGGTCCCCTGAGAACCGGTCGGGCAACTTGAGGTGGGGTTCAAGAGGTGCGGTGAGGGGAACTACCAGGGTAGCATCAGGCTGGTTGACCCTCTGAGCCAGGGCCTGGACCTGTAGGGAGAGACCCTGCATTTGCTGAGCCAGGGTCTCACGGGGATCCATAGTGGTGTCAGGGACCAGGGGTAGACTAGGTATGGGCTTGTTATTATGTAATGGCAGGGGGTAGGGAGACGGACAAGTGAGCCCTAATCTACCCGCCACTCTGTCCCTGCCTACTTGCAACGACCCGCCCTAGGCGACGGGGTACAACTGGGCGGGGTCCCTGCGCTCAGTAAGTGCACGACAAACACGACAAACATACAAGGAACACAAGCAAGGAAAAGGGGCCGTTGCCCACGGCAACACCGTGAGCAACCAGAGTGGTGAACGAGCCGAGTCAAGCCAGGAGTGTGCGAGGTACAAAACGAAAAGCAGAAGAGTAGTCGGTAAGCCAGGGTCGGTATGGAGCAGGATCAAAAATAGCAGGAGCTGTAGCTGGGCCAGGAACCACAAGGAAAGAAACAAAAGCAATAACAAGCACCGAGGGACAGGAAGTGCAGGCTTAAATAGACCGAGGGCGGGAGCTAGCTGAGTCTGGCCAGGTTACGATAGGCTCTCCCACTCCTAAGCCTGCCAGCCTGAATGGTGGAAGCAGGAGTCATTCTCAGGGATGTATTCTCAGGTGCTGACTGATTAGTTCTGGGAGTTAACCCCGCTGTGCCTGGCAGATCCTTTACACCTGGCACATGTGCCATGGGTTTACAAAGACACCGAAGAAACAAACGACCCAACAGTGTAATCCAAGGATTAAATTACAGTTTATTTTAAATGGGGGGGGGGGGGGGTTAGAATAAGCTACACCTCTGGTCTTTTGATCTTTTTTATGCTTTTTACGTTGTCTATAAGTGTTTTATGCAAAACAAAAGTTTGATTGTTAACTCCTTTCTTTCAATTGTATACCATTTGAAAAGGCCACCATTATAACTTGTGATCAGTCTACTGAGGAAGCGATTCATTAATTGTGATACATTAATTGAGCTCTTTTATCTTATTTAAATACTTAAAAAATAAAAACGATAAATCTAACACAAAGGAGTTACATAGTTAGTACGGTTGAAAAAATACATATGTCCATCAAGTTCAACCAAGGGATGGGAAAAAGGGAAGGAATGGGAGAAAGGGAAGGGCTGAGACAAAAATTAACATAGAAGCTGATATTTTACCGTTCTAGAAAATTAACTGAGCCTTTTACAAAGCCGTCACTGTTCCTGCTGTGACCAGCTCCTGCAGTAGACTATTCCATAGATTCACAGTTCTCACAGTATATAGCCTCTGGACATTGAACCTTTTTTTTCTCCAAACAGAGGGAGCGCTCCCTTTTGAGGGGGGTTTACATGGAACAGGTTTTATATTTCTTGTATGTGCCATTAATATATTTATATAAGTTAATCTTGTCCCCCCTTAGTCGTCTCTTTTCAAGGCTAAATAGGTTTAATTATTTTAGTCTTTCCTCATAACTTAGATTCTCCATGCCCCTTATTAGCTTCGTTGCTCTTCTTTGTATTTTTCACTAACTCCAGGGCATCCTTTCTATGAACTGGAGCCCAGAACTGAACTGCATATTCTAGATGAGGCCGCACTAATGCTTTCTAAAGTGGCAATATTACATCCCTGTCCCGCGAGTCCATGCCTATTTTAATACACGACAAAATCTTACTGGCCTTGGAAGCAGCTGATTGACATTGCATGCTGTTATTTAGTTTATGATCTACAAGTACACCCAGATCCTTCTCAACAAGTGACTCTGCCAGTCTAGCTCCCTCTAAGACATATGATGCATGCAGATTGTTGGAATCCAGATGCATAACTTTACATTTATCTACATTAAACCTCATTTGCCAAGTGGATGCCCAAACACTCAGTGTGTCCAAATCGGCTTGTAATTTATGAACATCTTCCATAGATTGAACAATACTCCATAGCTTGGTGTCCTCTGCAAAAATAGAAATAGTGCTATTAATCCCATCCTCTATATCATTAATAAATAAGTTGAATAATAGTGGTCCCAGCACTGAACCCTGAGGTACACCACTTATAACCGGGGACCATTCAGAGTAGGAATCATTGACCACAACTCTCTGGATACGGTCCTTGAACCAATTTTCAATCCAATTACAAACTATACTTTCTAAACCTATAGGCCTTAATTTACCCATTAGGTATCTATGAGGGACAGTGTCAAATGCCTTTGCAAAGTCCAAAATCGCTATAGCTGTAGAGGCCCCTCTGGCTAGGCTTTTGCTCACCTCTTCATAAAAACAAATCAGGTTGGTTTGACAACTTCTGTCCTTAGTAAATCCGCGCTGGCTGTCACTTATAATAAATTTTTGTCACATACTCCTGTATATATTTCCTCAATAGCCCCTCAAACATTTTTCCCACGATGGATGTTAAGCTTACTGGTCTATAATTACCCGGGGAAGACCTAGAGTCCTTTTTGAAAATAGGCACCACATTTGCCTTGCGCCAGTCCCTTGGCACTATACCAGTCACTAGAGAATCTCTGGTTATTATGAAGATGTGGACAGAAATAATGAATTAAGTTCTTTAAGAATTCTAGGGTGTAAACCATCTGGTCCCGGGGCCTTGTGTACATTTTTTTTAATTTAACTTTGCTTGGACCATATCTACATTCAGACAATTCAGTATATTAATTGATATATTAACAGCACTTGCACCGGCTACATCCGCTGCTCTGTCTTCTGTTGTATATACCAAACGAAATTTGAAAATGATCACTCCTTCTTGTGGCACTCCTGTAGTGATGGTTGTTGCCGCAGTGGCTTGTGGCAGAAGGGTAACTCCACAGTTTTAAGAATAATAATTGATTTGTTTAAAATATATTACATATCTGAAAGAACACCATACAACGCGTTTCGAACTAGCACTTAGGTCTTCATCAGATGCATGCTGCTAAAATTCTCTCCCCACCAGAGCGGACCCCCTTCCATTTAGCTGCAAATCATCTGCAGAATACAGTTTGTACCCCAATGAAAAACCAGCCCAGTACTCTGGGAACCCAAAGCCTTATCCTCTACACCAAGGCTTAAGCCATGCATTTAACTCCCTGAGCTCCCTCTGTTTTTCCTGCGTGTTTCTGTGTTTCCTGTGATGCGCATGGCACAGGCAGTATTCCTGAGAATACAACCTTGGAGGTGCTTCCCTTCAGCTTGTAGCCTAGTTCTTTAAAATTATTCTTAAGGCTCCCCCACCTACCATGTATTCTGTCATGGGTTCCCACATGGACACCGACATCTGGATCATCACCAGCCCCTCCCAGTAATTCATCCACCCGTAGTGATTTTTATCTGGTACCCATCAGAAGGTCTCTATTATTACAAGAGAGAGAGAATACATAGAACTTAGGTGATCTCCTAGTTTTAGTAGCTTTTAACCCAAATAAGATTTTGTAGCTCTTAGGATTGAGGTCCTTACATTGATATCTATGTAAGGAGCTCAATTCGGAGAACCACATGCACAGTCACATATAACATGACTGTAGAATGCATATAAAATGTATCTTTAAAATACAAAGCCATATAATCGACATATGTTCCTCTGTAGATCCGTTCACTACTTTCTCAACTTCTGGAATACTCTAAGGATCTATTAGTACATCAAATGAAAAGCAAAATTCCAATCTTTACTGCAGCGTCACAACTCTAAAATACAAAGAATATCCACAGGACATTAGTTTACATTATTTGTAACATAATATCAGACCCATCTCTCAATAAACACATGATAATGAATTATTGGAGTAGATATACCCTGATGTGTCATCCCAGGCAGATAGATGACAGACAATACTGAAAGGGCATCAACCTAACCCGCTGCACATTGTGGATTGTCTATACTGTTGTGTCGGGATGACTTAACTACAGCATACCCGTAATTTGCATGGAATGCCTACAAAACTTGCTTTGGTCACATTTGCATAAGCCCCACCTCTTTTTAGATCCGTTTCAATGGATAATCCCATGAAAATTTAGAATCTCAAGGTTTTTAAAAAAATGTAAAACGTACCTTTAGATAAAAATAAAAACTTCACATTGCTTTTAGATCTTCATGTTTAGTATCTCTGTTAAGCCTTTCCCTTCAAAGCTTAGCAGTTTGAGCTGCAGACCTATTCCTGGGGACTGAGAAGTATTAAGCCTCATACACACTAACTTGTTTTTGCGGCCGCAATTCACCCGCGAATCTGCGGGTGAATTGCAGACGCATTCATTTCTAGGGGCCTATGCACACGACCGTGGTTTCCACGGTCCATGCATTGGCCAGGAGCCCGGACCGCAAAAAGATAGAACATGTCATTATACGAGCCGCATTTGCAATGTATGCATGGTCCGTGATTTGTGGGCGGCCCACGGATGACACTCCATGGCCATCCATGCCGCAATCACGGGCAGTACACATGGCTACAGTTGTGTGCATGGAACCTTAGCAGTGGACTCACTACAGTATGTGAGTACACCTGCTAATATACATTCCGATTTGAGATTTTAAAAGATTTATTTTTTATAGCACTGGTGGAGGACCTGAAGTCTACTGGCACAGTATTCCTTCATGGACACACGACTCTATATAACCACTGTAGCAGTAGTACAGTGGTAACATGACTAAAAGTCGTGTCATCACGAAGGAAGACTGTGCAAATAGACTTCCGGTCCCCCGCCATCGCTATAAAAATCTATTAAAATCTCATATTCAGTGTGACGGGGGACTGTAATGTATATTAGCGAGTGTATCACATACTGCAGTGAGTACACTGCTAATAATTTTCGGTCCCCACATAACCCTTTTAATGACAATAACTTCCTGTTACTGAATATCTTTTATGTAATAGATAAAGTTGCTGCAGCCCAGTCATCGGTCACTATCCCTGCAAGACTGCTACGTAGCTCACAAAAAAGGTTTCCCCTATACATTGTTAATTATCTTCTGATGTTCTCAAAGTCAATTAAACTTCATATAAACAATTATACTGCTACCGCAGCTGGACAAGGTGTGAGACGCAGTGGCGGGTATCGCCGACATCTGACTGTGTTCCCCGCTTCCAGCTGCGCTGTTCCTAATGTGTGCGCTTCGGACACCTCTTAAAGTGCCAGTGCACACAAAATTCAAAAGTGCCTCACCAATCATGTTACCCCCCCAGGACTATTTGGGTCACCTTAAATATCCACCAGGAGCAATATTGGAACAACCTAGTGTTATCCAGTGAAGGTTCCTGCATACACCTGTATCCGGTCTGCTATTGCTACCAGTTGTCAGCCTGTATCCAGTTGTCTGTTATCATCCTGTATCTTGTCTGCTATTGCTACCAGTTATCAGTCTGTATCCAGTTGTCTGTTACAAGCCTGTATCCAGTCGGCTGTCGCTATCGGTTGTCTGCCTGTATCCAGTTGTCTGTTACCAGCCTGCGTTCAGTCCGCTGTTGCTTTCTCTGCTCAGCCTGTACCAGCCTGTATTCTGTCCGCAGTTGCTATCTGTTAGCTGGCAGTGTCCAGTTACCCGCTCCCTCCGTGTGTCCAGCTACCTGCCTGTGTCCAGCTACAGTACACCCCACACAGTAATAATGCCCACTTTGTGCCCCACACAGGTAATGACCCCTTATGTAACTCCAACAGCAATAATACCCCTATTACACCACCATACATAGAAAACCTGCCTAAGGCGTCTAGGCTGGCACAGAACCACAGACGTCTTGCGCTCCCAGTGGCCTGGTTTAGGCGACGTGATGTTGTCACAGGTTGGCACCACCTGTCCCGTGCCTTGGTGCCTGTGTCGTACTTAAAAGAATGGCTATAGTTTTTAACTGTATCTGCATCCTGAGGCACCCCCTTTATGGTGTACTATCATACAGTGTACAAATAACAGCAGAGCATTTCTTATAAGCTCCCTACAGTATAACCATACCAAACAATGCCTAATTAAAAGCGCCATTCAGTATAGTGCTTCTCATTAAATACTACCATACAGTGCTCCAATAATATTCACAACATTCAATGACTTAAAGGGTAAGTAAACATTCAACAAACTTCTGACATGTTATAGTGACATGTCAGAAGTTTTAATTCGTATATACAGTCACTGTATACAGTATCTATATTTTTGGATGTGGGGCACTAGCTACAGGGGCGGTTTGTATGTGGGGATGTGGGGCACAATCTACAGGGGGGGTCTATATGTGGGGATGTGGGCCACTATATACAGGGGGCTCTATATGTGTGCCACTATCTACAGGGGGGATCTATATGTGGGGCACTATATGTGAGACACTTTACAGGGGTGGGCTATATGTAGAGCACAATCTATAGGGAAGCTATTTTTCGGGTACTTTCTATAGGGGTGGGCTATATGTAGGACACTATATACAGGGGTCGGTTACCTGTGGGGCATTAGCAACAGGGTGGCTATATGTAGTGCAGTGCACAGTCTACAGGCGTGGGCTATATGTGGGACACTATATACAGGGGGAGCTATATGTGAGACACTATCTACAGAGGTGGGCTATACGTGGAGCACTATCTATAGGGGAAGCTATATGTAGGGCAGCACGGTGGCTCAGTGGTTAGCACTATTGCCTTGCAGCTCTGGAGTCCATATGTGGGCACTATCTGCAGGGGCTTCTATGTAGAACACTATCTACAGGGGCTTCTATGTAGGTCACTATCTACAGAGGCTCTATGGTGGTCTCTATCTACAGGAGGCTATGGGGGCACTATCTACAGGGGGCACGGTGTGTGTGTGTGTGTGTGTGTGTGTGTGACAGTGTATGGTACTATTATAATCAGGGACACAGTGTATGGCGCTATTATAGTTAGAGGTGCAGTGTATGGTGCTTTATTATATTTAGAGGTGTTGAGAATTTTAACTTTGTTTATAGGTGCAGAAATGTTTTAAAAGTGAGAAGCTGAAGACATCTGAGCGGAAAACTGCAGAAATGGGTCATGGCCCGTAGAAATCCATCATAGATGTCTGGACCGGAGGGAGAAGGAAAGAACTAGAATCTGAGACGTCACTGGTGAGACACTTAATGTAAATGTTTATTCTGCCTCTAATCAGTATTGTAGTCACTGTCTGATCTGCAGCGAGATGATGGTGGTATGATTATTTTTTGTGAAACAGCATTTCCCAGCATATCTTTACCATTGTTTGGGCCATGCTGGGAGCTGTAGTTTTACGCCGTACAAACCTATATGGCAGGGGTTGCATTAAATTGAGCTGTATTTGTTCTGGTGTTGTATATATGTACTGATCTTGGTTCTGATGCTGTATGTAAGTACTGATCTTGGTTCTGGGGCTGTATATATACGTATGAGATCTGTCTTGGTGCTGTGTATATATGTAATGAGTTTGGTTCTGGTGCTGTATATATGTACTGAGCTTGGTTCTGGGGATGTATATATGTAATGAGTTTGGTTCCGGGATGTATTTATGTACTGAGCTTGGTTCTAGTGCTGTATATATGTACTGAGCTTTGTTCTGGTGCTGTATATATGTCAGAGCTTGGTTCTAGTGTTGTATTTATGTATTTATCTTGGTTGTGGTACTGCATTTATGTACTTAGCTTGGTTCTAGCCCTGTATTTATGTACTGAGCTTGGTTGTGGTACTGTATGTATGTCAGAGCTTGGTTCTGGATCTGTAGTTATATAGGATATATTTATAATAACAAAATTGCAGGGCAGTTGGAATTGTTCTCAATTCATTGTATATTTAATGGAAATCTGTCAGGTAGCTTTAACCCCTTGAACCGCTACCATGCGGTAATACATGACCTGACAATATTTCCAAACATTCCCTTGTATGTTTTTTTCAGATGCAGCAAAATCCTTAAAATACACTTTTAAAACGGCACACACTATATGCTGATTACTCATTAGAGGGTCATGGCGCGGTGCCGCTATCCTGAAGAGTCACATAGTCCTGCCTCCAAACCCACCTTTCCATGTTTGAGTGACATCTCCCTGGCTGATACAACTTTCTCAATGCGCCATTGCCTTGTGGCACTATACCCAAGGGGGGGTTTGTGTGGCACTATACACAGGGGGGGGGGCTGTGTGGCACTATACACAAAGGGGGGCTGTGTGGCACTATACACAAGGGGGAGCTGTGTGGCACTATACATAAGGGGGAGCTGTGTGGCACTATACACATGGGGGAACTGTATGGCCCTATTTACAAGGGGGAGGGCTGTGGCTCTATCTACAGGGGGGCTGAGTGTGCCGCAATCTACAGGGGTCTGTGTGTGTCACTTTCTACTAAGGGGGGGCTGTGCTGCACTTTCTACTAAGGGGGGGCTGTGTGGCACTGTATACAAGGGAGGGGGGCTGTGTGGCACGGTATACAGTGGGAGCTGTATAGCACTATATACAGTGGGGGCTTTATGGTGATATCTACAGGGGGGCTGTATGGCAGTATCTACAAGGGGGAGGTGCGGCGCTATCTACAAATGGGGTGTGACACTGTCTATAGGCGGGGCTATATAGCACTGTCTACAGGGGGCTGTATGGCACATTCTACAGGGGGCACTATTTATAAGGGGGCTGCTTGCGGCACCCGGGGGGGGGGCCCGGTCAAGAGTTTGCTATAGGGCCCAGTCTTTCCTAGTTTCGCCCCTGGCTCCATTCATAAAATAATCTAACAAAAGTGTTTTACACTGTCTAACTAATACTGCTATATAGTTAATATTAAGATTAATGGTAGTCACAAGCCTTGGGTGCTGGACCATCTAAGGTACCCTGTTCAGCAAGGGCAACTGATGCCCCAATCTACAGTATCTATCTATCTATCTATCTATCTATCTATCTATCTATCTATCTATCTATCTATCTATCTATCTATCTATCTATCTATCTATCTATCGTAATTCAAGTCTCTTCCTACTCCACATATTCAAATAAATTTAGTGCAGCCTGCATGTGAGTCAAGCTAATAACATACAGTAGTTACACAGTTACATTAAAAAAAGAAATGTCCATCAAGTTCAACCTTTCACAGAACAATTATACATCATTCATTGCTAAATAATTTATATCCCTTAATGCCATTTGTCACTAGAGAAGCATCTTAGTTTTATTTGAATGCTGTCATAGTATCTGCTATACAACCTCTTGGGGTAGGACATTCCATAGTGTGACTACTTTTAGGCCAAGTTTACACGGTGCGAATACGCTGTGTAAAAGCACGCAGCGTATCCGCCTTGTGCGGCGCAGGGAATTCCGGGCAAAAAAGCGCAGCAAACTGTTGTGCAGTTTTTTGCCCGGAATGTCCGCTGCGGAAAACTGCAGCACTTAACCATCTGCTAGCAGGCCGGTCTCCTGGGGTGACATTTCATCCCAAGAGACCGCTTCTACCTGTTAATGGCTGTAGCGGCGGTCACATGGGATGAAGTGTCACCCCAGGAGGCCGGCCCTCTGACGTCAGCCAGGCTGGCCTCCTGGGATGATGTTTCATCCCATGTGACCGCCGCTACAGCCTATGATTGGCTGTGGCGGTCACATGAGATGAAACGTCATTCCAGAAGGCCACACTGGAGGGAGGAACACAAACTTCTGGGTAAGTATGAGTTGTTTTTATTTTACTGAGCTGCGAACTGCTATTTGTTGCAGGATTTACCTCCCATAGTATTCAATGGCGAAAACACGCAACAAGAATGCAGAGTTTACGCAAATACAATTGACATGCTGCAGAATATAATTCCGCTCCGCGAGTCAAATTCGGAGGATTTTTTTCCGCTCAATATTTACGCAGCGTGTGGATGAGTTTGTTTTATCTCATCCACTTTGCTGCTACTGTATTTGCTACGGATTTTCCGCAACAAATTCCATTGCGGAAAAACCACATTATTTACGCAATGTGTAAATTGACCCTGACTGTAAAGAACCCTTTCCTATATTCATGTCTAAAACACCTTTCCGCTATCAATTAAGAATATCGCCTGGTAACATTGAAGTGCACATCCTAAGATGCTTTCAAGTTCATTATGGAATTACCTGGACATGTTAGGAATGTTATCCTGGGTGACACAGATCATAAGTTCCCTTTGCTAACTATATCATCCTTATCCGGTCCTCTTCACAGACTACACTATCAAATCCAATATACCTCCTGGAGAGCTTTCTAATAACACATGTTTTCATATAAAGACTTGTTTGTCTGAAATGAATGCCCTTGTTCAAGCCTCATTAGCCGCGCAGTCTGAGGCATCATTGGTTCTCTTACCTAATAATTGCACCAATACATTAGTGCTGGGAATGCTAGTCCAGAATCATCAATACTATTCACGACTCTCACAAGTGCTACATGAATATATGAGTTATTTAAAAACAGGTAAAACTTCAGAAAAGTTAAATTCTAGAAGATATGTTATATTAAGTTTGCTGGCACCAAACTCTAGAAGGGAAAAAAAACCAACATATTTTCTTTAATTTTAAAATTGTATTCTTTGAAAGATTGTGGATTTTTCCAGCTTTGTAAAATGTAGGAGATGAATGAATATTTGACTCTTCTTTCAGCACTGAGATACCTGCTGAGCCGTAGCATCCTTCAGAGGCAAGCCGTTCAGCAGGGAAACTGTCTAAGGTCATGTTGTTTTTCCACTGACTCAGAATCTAAAGGTAAAGTGTTGGTTTTGGATTGGTGCCAAGGCTCCCTGGGTTGAGGAGTTGAGAAAAGCAATACATAAGGAAGAAAATACCACATTTCTGTTCTTTCCATTAACTCAAAATGGAAAAACACAGCAACAGGGGCTCCCTGGGTATCTTAGCTCATAACAACCCAAGAGTTAGCACTTTATGCACGGTTTCCAATCTGTCTTTCTATACTTGTTATCTTTGCCTTCTTTTCAAAACTTAGAAAATTCTTAAAAAACAGTAAGCCCTATGATTAGCTTACATTTGTAGCTGGGCTGAAAAATGTCCATGCTTTTCATTAAAGATGTGTAAATCTTCAAAAATTCTCTTCTCTGTGAATTCTTTACAATCCAAACCTCTCTGATTTGCTAAAAACGTCAAATCAATCTTGCAATCACTATAGATGAGTGAATCTTTAAAATTCTCTTCTGCACTTATTCTGGAAAGTACAAAAGATTCTCAATGATCGTGAATCTCGAGCCTGACAAATGGATTCTACTATTCTTGTTAGAACTAGGGCTGTCACTATAAAACCATCAGCTGACAAAGAGGTGACAAAGGGAGCCCCTATCGGATGTGGCAACTCAAGGGTTAAGCAGCCACGATTGGAGTTTTCTCTGATCCTAGTTGTTAGTGCAGAGTGGTAAATTAGGTCCAGTTTACATCAGCGCTGGCTACCATTCATCTGTTTCGTTCAACCTTTCCGTCAGAGGAGCAGTAGACCGGAAAGTCAAATGGAAATTATCGCTTCCGTTTGCATTACTATTGATTTAAATGGTATTTTTGTTCTGTTGGTGTCAGTTTGCCTCCATTCCATTTTTTTTTCTCACGGAAGCAATAGTATAGTCAACTGAGCTATAGTTTCCGTGAAAAAAAAATGAAAACCTTGTGGAACGGAGGCAAACTGATACCAGCTAAAAGACAAAAAATTGTATTGAAATCAATGTTAATGCAAACGGAAGCGATACTGTAGCCTCCATTTGGCTTTCCGTAGAACGGTAAGGTTGAATTTAACTGATGAACGGATACCAGAGTTGATGTGATCAGGCCCTTACTATGACAGATGCCAAAACCCCAGTCCCATTGGGAAAGCGTCGATGTTGAGCGTAAAGTCACAGATACCAGCACCATACATTGAAATGCCAAGGTGGGAAGTGGTTACAACAATTGCTACTGGTTTTATCATGGAGGAAATGTGACTACATACTGTATTAAAGTGTGCCCTGTAATGTCACCACCAGTATGTGACACAGAATGGGCAAGCAAAATCTTATCCCACTAGTATTATAAAGGCTTGTGCAAATGTATAATGCACACAAGGTGTGGAGGCTGCAGTGCAGGTCCACTATAGAAACCTGTATTTCAATTCATGTTTTAGGCCCCATGCACACGGCCGTATTTTTTACCTCCCGTAAATACTGGTGTAAATACGGGTCCTTTGTCACCCATATTCCACTCGGTATTTACGGACCCGTCATAGGAGAAAACTGGTTTGGACAGGAATGCTGTTCTATGTGTTATACTGTACTGTGGTTTATAGAACACAAGCTCATGTGCTTGAGAAGAAAGTATATTTACTTATCTGAAGACATACAAACTTAGATACAAGGGTATAGGCAGTAGAGGGAGTTCTTCATAGCAGAATGAAAAATGCAGACCCTCCAACTGTTCCAATATTGTTATTCTAGTACCAGATTTCTATGTTTTATACCATCAAAATTTCTGGTCCTGATTTTCTTCCAATTTCTTTAACTTACAGTATGATGTCATCTGTGTCTGGCACATTTGAAGGCTGGCTTTGGCTTCTGCATTATAATGGTGTGATCTGTGGCTTGCCATCTTCTCTGGAAATGTTGGGACCATCAAAGCGTTCCATATGAAAAAGTCGGTCACTTTTTTCCAGAAACACAAGTTTGGCTCATATTTTGCTGTTATAGTGCACCATAATGCCAGCTACACTTTTATCAGATTGCTAGCTGTACCGTCCGAAATTCATTATCTTCTAATTTGTGAATTAATTTATAAGAAAGATGCCCTCGGGCATGTGATTGGCTCCAAAGTCATCTTTAAAGTCTGTTGTGTTCTTCTGGACCTTTGGGGCCCTTTATCTGCCAAAGCCTGGGATCACCAGAGGAATGTCTTTCACTCTAGTGGGTCCGACTCTTGTACCATTGCTCAGCTTCACCATGATGTAGCCTCCTTTCCAGCTGCAGTCAGTGGTGACATCATAAACTGTCACCGCTAACAGTGGTACATTTTTCCACTGCTGGTTTATTGGGTGAACCTCTCGCCAAGCAGATGCCCTCTCTGTATATTACATTATAATATTGTTCTGTAATATCTTATTCTTATGCTGTTCTGTGCTCACACATGTTAAGCATTTTTTTCTCTTAGATCTTACAAGCCTCTACAGACAGGTAGTCACAAGTGAGCAACGTGTATGTACCGTACCATTCACCTCATATTTCGGGGGTAATGGTATAATGCAAAAAAAGATGCAACTTCATGCCAAACAGATCTGTCATAAAATGTATACAACTGGTATACAGTTCTATAAAGTTGCCTTCTGTTAACATATGCCTTTTTTCAAAACAAGTTTGTCATTGTCTTTTTTGCTTTCAGGTATCAAACATATGTGCGAGCGTATACAAACGTACATCCATATGTGTAAATCCATCTTTCATTAAGATCTATTGTAAAAAAAAAAAAATCCATATCCATCATGATCTTGTTGTTTGATCAGATAGAACAGTGAAGATACACTATTAATTTTTTTTACAATTTTTTTTTCAAAGTGCACATCTGGATCCTTTTTTTGTGTTAACCAAACATATTCTTCTGATTTGGCCCATAAGATCTTATTCGCACATCGCAGATTTGGTTAGCATTTTGCATCAGTATTTTTAATCCAAAACCAGGAGTGAATACTAAACACAGGGGAACTATATTGGGAAGATTTAGGCCGGTTGCCCACAGGGCGGATACGCTGCATAAAAATAGCAGATGTTGCATGTTTTTTTTGCAGCGGAAAGGCTTCGGTTCCCCCACAAAAAACGCAACTCAGAAAAAAGAGATCTTATGCTTACCCAGAATTCTGTGTTTCTTCGTCCAGGCCGGTCTCCTGGGATGACATTTCATCTCATGTGACCACTGCAGCCAATCACAGACTGAATTGGTCACATGGGATGGAACGTTATCCTAAGGGTGCAGAATGTCATGACGTCAGGTCGTCAGAGGGACGAGTCACGATGGCAAGTATACATTTTTTTTTCTGAGCAGTTTTCCGCAGCAGACATTCCAGTCGTAAAACTGCGCCACAATTTGGTGCGGTTTTTCAGCCGGAATTCCCTGCAGTGCACAAGGCGGATACGATGCATGCCCCGTGTGAACATACCCTTATACTTCTTCTCTTTCATTCACTCCTGATTTTGTGCATGGAGCCTGTAAAGCAGCACACTACAGAGCTACTACAGAGTTGTAGGGACCCGGGGACCCACTATATGGCACTCTGTAAAGCACTTTATTACAGGGGTATTCTCCTTATGCTTCTAGGGGAAAATATTTTTGTTATATGGCAGATGAACGAGCATGCCTCAATTTATTTCTATTGAATACTTTAGCTTTAGAAAAACACAAAATCGGAGGTATATGAAGGCATAGGATGGTCCCATACACGCCTATGGGTGCAGTATTACAGTTCTTAAAACTTTAAAAGCTCTACGGAGTCATAATATGGCTGTGTGCATGAGGCCTTACTCTATATAAATATTCTACCAGTTTTTAATTCTAAATATTTAAATAGAAAATGTTTTATTTTCTATCGTGTATCATCATGGAAATAATTATATGTCTTAGTAACTAAGAATAGAACATATAATGTCTTTTATTCTAAATTCATTAAGGTGCAAGTTAAATTCCCCTTCTTTCTTTACATGCATGCTTATAATCCCTTCTCTACAAGAGAACGTATAGTGAACAGTATATATTGTAATTGTTTATATACGTCAGCGTAATTTATTATACCATTGGCAGTTAAGTCTGACAGACCCATGAAATAATTACACGGATTCGTTTTGGGAAATTAAATCCATTCAGTGAAGATTAAAAGTATCTGAAAACAATTAAGATGCACTAAAAAAAGACAAAATGAACCTGTGTGGCTAAATTTAATTTAGAATTCTAAAAATCATCAAGTAATCCTGTTAAACATCTTTCCTTGTATTTATCGAATATTTAGCTTTGTTGCCGTGTGTGGAAACATTTAATATTCACTCAAAGTTCAGCGTGATTTAGTATTCTCCACATATAGACTGTTGAATGGGAATTGCTCATGCTTAACCCCTTCAGAACCAAGCCTATTTAGGCCTTCAGGACAGCAGGATTTTATACGGTTTTTTTGTCGCTGCATTCCGAGAGCCATAACTTTTTTAATTTCCGTCGACGTAGCTGTATGAGGGCTTATTTATTGCAGGATAAGTTGTATTTTTCAAAGGCACCATTTTGGGCTATATACTGTATAATTAATTAATTACCGTCATTACGGATGTAGCCATCTTTATCTTGACTGATAACTTGCTGCAGAGTGACATCACACATCAAAAGCCCTCGAAAATTCATTGAAAAGGTCAAGATAAATGGTTTCCATTTGGCTTTCCGTGTGTGACCAGCTCCTGCGGTCGGCTATACCACAGATTCACAGTTCTCACAGTAGACTTGTCGCCTCTGGAGATTGAATCTTTTTTTCTCCAGACGGAGGAAGTGCCCCTTTGTCTTCTGAGGGGATTTTACATGGAACAGGTTTTCACTATAAGTTATAAGTTAATCATGTCCCCACTTTGGCATCTCTTTTAAAGGCTAAATAAGTTGAATTATTTTAATCTTTCCTCATAACTTAGATACTCCATGTCCCTTATTAGTTTAGTTGCACTTCTTTGTATTTTTTCCAACTTCAGGGCATCCTTTATATGAACCGGAGCTTAGATATCGAGAGAAAGAACCAACTGGTGGTACAATTCACTTATAGCCAGGGCTACACCGTCCATGAGGCGAGATGAGCATCTGCCACTGAAACCAGCCGCCGCCACCCCCTCCTGCACTATAATTGTACCTGCGTCTATAGACGCGCAGATACAATTACATGTATAATTAATTACATGTATAATGCATTCAGTCCCTGCCACTCGCGCTGCTTGCGTCGTTAAGCCCCAGCAGACCTGCTCAGAAAAGAGCAGGCCTGCATTGCAAGAGGACGGCGCGGGAACAGGTTTAGGTGAGTATGTAAAGTTTTGTTTTCTGTTAATAGTGTGAGGGGCTATATGTGGAACACTATTTACAGGGGGCTATATGTGTAGCACTATCTACAGGGGGCTATATGTGGAGCACTATCTACAGGGGGCTAAATGTGGAGACTATGTACAGGGGATGCTATATGTGGAGCACTATCTACATGTGGGGGCTATATGTTGGGGGATATATGTGGAGCACTATCTACAGGGGGGCTATATGTGGGGCACTATCTACAGGGGGCTATATGTGGGGGCTATATGTGAAGAACTATCTACAGGGGGCTATATGTGGGGCACTATCTGCAGGGGGGCTATATGTGGGGCACTATCTATAGGGGGCTATATGTGGGGCACTATCTATAGGGGGCTATATATGGGGCACTATCTACAGGGGGCTGTATGTGGGGCACTATCTACAGGGGCTACTATCTACAGGGGATCTATGGGGGGCACTATCTACAGGGGGATTGATGTAGGGCACTATCTATGGGGGGCACTATCTACAGGGGCTCTATGGGGGCAGAATCTACAGGAGGCTCTATAGGGAGCACTATGTATGTGGGATACTGTCTACTGGGGGCTCTATGTGGGCCACTGTCTACTGGGGGCTCTATGTGGGGCACTGTCTACAGTGGGCTCAATGGGGGGCACTATCTACAGGGGGCACTGTGTGTGGGGGGCACAGTGTATGCTGCTATTATAATCAGGGAAATAGTGTATGATTCTATTATAATTAGAGGTGCAGTGTATGGCAGTATTATATTTAGGGGCATAGTGTGTGGCACCATGAGAATTTTATCTTCGTTTATAGGTGCAGAAATGTTTGAAAAGTGAGTAACTGAAGACATATGTAATGATAGGGGTAGGGAAACGGACAAGTGAGCCCTAATCTACCCGCCACTCTGTCCCTGCCTACTTGCAACGACCCGCCCTAGGCGACGGGGTACAACTGGGCGGCGGTCCCTACGCTCAGTAAGTGCACGAGAAAAACAGACAAGGGTACACAAAGCTAAGGGAAATGGGGCAGTTGCCCACGGCAACACCGTGAGCAACAAGAGTGGTGAACGAGCCGAGTCAAACCAGGAGTGCACGAGGTACCAAACGCAGAGCAGGAGAGTAGTCAGTAAGCCAGGGTCAGTATGGAGCAGGATCAAATAGTTAGAAGCTGTAGCTGGGCCAGGAAACCACACAAGAAGAATCACAAGCAAAGGAGGAACAGGAAAGGCAGGTATAAATAGACAGAGGGCGGGAGCTAGCTCCGTCTGGCCAGGCTGCGATAGGCTCTCCCACTCCTAAGCCTGCCATCCTGAGTGGTGGAAGATGGAGTCAGTCTCAGAGACTGAGACTCAGGTGCAGACTGATTACCTATGGGCGTATCCACAGAATTTGTGCCTGGCAGATCCTTTACAGTACTCCCCCTTTTATGAGGGGCCACCGGACCCTTTCTAAGTGGACCTGGTTTATTGGGGAAACAAAGGTGGAACTTCCTGACAAATACCCCAGCGTGAACATCCCGGGCGGGTACCCAAGTCCTCTCCTCAGGCCCGTATCCTCTCCAATGGACCAGGTACTGGAGGGAGCCTTGGACCATCTTGCTGTCCACAATCTTGGCCACCTCGAATTCCACCCCCTCAGGGGTGAGAACGGGAACAGGAGGTTTCCTTGAGGGAGCTAAGGACGGGGAGCAGCGTTTAAGGAGGGAGGCATGAAACACGTCGTGTATACGAAAAGATGGGGGCAACTCCAGTCGGAAGGAGACAGGATTGAGGACTTCAATGACCTTATACGGCCCAATAAACCGGGGAGCAAACTTCTTGGACGGGACCTTAAGGCGCAAGTTCCTAGACGATAACCACACCAGATCCCCGACCATAAACAAGGGGTTAGCAGAACGTCTTCTATCAGCCTGAGTTTTTTGTACGCTCTGGGACGCCTCTAGGTTCTTCTGAACCTGGGCCCAGACTGAGCACAGTTCCCAATGAACGACCTCTACCTCGGGATTGTTGGAACTACCAGGTGAAACGGAGGAGAACCGTGGATTAAACCCAAAATTACAGAAAAAGGGGGAGACCCCTGACGAGTTACTGACCCGGTTATTGAGGGAAAATTCGGCGAGGGGAATGAATGAGACCCACACATATTGACAGTCAGAGATAAAACACCTTAAATATTGTTCTAGAGATTGATCAGTCCTCTCAGTTTGGCCATTAGTTTCAGGATGGAAGGCAGAGGAGAAGGACAGATCAATCTCCAACTTTTTACAGAAGGCTCTCCAAAACAATGAAACAAATTGTACCCCTCTGTCCGAAACAATATTGACAGGGACCCCATGGAGGCGCAGGATGTGTTTGACAAACAAGGTAGCTAACGTCTTGGCATTGGGTAGTTTCTTGAGGGGCACAAAGTGGCACATCTTACTGAAGCGGTCTACTACAACCCACACCACCGACTTGCCTTGAGATGGAGGCAAATCGGTGATAAAATCCATGGAGATATGGGTCCAAGGTCTCTGGGGAATGGGCAAAGAACGTAGTAAGCCCGCTGGTCGGGACCTGGGAGTCTTGGACCTAGAAATGGTACGACCCGCCCTAGGCGACGTAGGCCTTAACGTCTTTAGGCAACCCAGGCCACCAATAGTTTCTGGCAATGAGCTGTTTGGTACCCAGTACGCCTGGATGACCAGATAGTGCGGAGTCATGATTTTCCCTAAGTACCCTTAGCCGGAATTGCAGGGGAACAAACAGCTTGTCCTCAGGAAGGTTCCCGGGAGCTGAACTTGATCAGCCGCAATTTCTAAATCAGAATCAATAGAAGAAATGATTATACCAGGAGGCAAAATACAAGCAGGAACTTCCTCCTAAGGAGGGCTGGCCATGAAGCTACGCGACAGTGCATCGGCCTTAATATTTTTAGACCCAGCCCTATAAATAACCAAAAAGTTGAATATGGTAAAAAATAGCGCCCATCGAGCTTGTCTCGGGTTTAGCCTCCGGGCAGATTCTAGGAAAACCAGATTCTTGTGGTCGGTAAGGACCGTTACCTTCTGCCTAGCCCCCTCCAGGAAGTGGCGCCAATCTTCAAATGCCCATTTAATGGCTAAGAGTTCGCGGTTGCCAATATCATAGTTACTCTCAGTGGGCGAAAACTTCCTGGAAAAGTAGGCACAGGGACGGAAATGGGTGAGGGACCTGGTACCCTGGGACAAGACAGCCCCCACTCCCACCTCGGATGCGTCAACTTCCACGATAAATGGCTCAATTTGGTTGGGCTGAACCAGCACCGGGGCCGAGATAAAGCACTTCTTAAGGACCTCAAAAGCCTGGACAGCCTCAGGAGGCCAGTGGAGGAGATCAGCACCTTTGCGAGTGAGGTCCGTAAGAGGCTTAGCGATGACCGAGAAGTTAGCAATAAATCTCCTGTAATAATTAGCGAACCCCAAGAAACACTGTAACGCCTTCAGGGAGGCAGGTTGGACCCATTCCGCCACAGCCTGGACCTTGGCGGGGTCCATGCGGAATTCATGAGGAGTGAGGATTTGACCCAAAAATGGTCTCTGCTTCTATTGTGGGGATGACAAGCATCAAGTGAACACCTGTACTAGGCGTAAGAATAAGCAGCCGGAAAACTTCCGCGCCTAAGTGATCATCGGGGAGGTCACTTGGGCGCACAGGTATTTCCCGTAAATATGAAACGTAATAAAATCTTGCTTCCCTTTCAGGTCTCTTTTGGTGGTAGGTCTGCTACCGGCAGTGCCTTCGTGGATTCAGGGTCTTCTGCTAATATCATGTCTGTGGAATTTGCTATGTCTCTAGCTATGCCTTTGATTGATTTGCCTAAACCTGTCCCGGTAGTGGGTATCGACTCCACTCCTCTTGCTAATGGTTATTTTACACAGCATACCCCTGTTTTTGAACTCCTTGTTGGCTCCATGCATTTGGAGCAGTGCTCTGTACTGTTGATGCAGGGATTATCGTACGATTTGGTTCTAGGTCTTCCCTGGTTGCAGTTGCATAATCCTACGTTTGACTGGAATACTGGGGAGCTTACCAAATGGGGTAATGAATGCTTGACGTCATGTTTTTCTGTTAATTCTATTTCTCCCCCTGAGGAGGTGAACACGCTACCTGAGTTTGTTCAGGACTTCGCTGATGTTTTCTCTAAGGAGGCCTCCGAAGTGTTACCTCCTCATAGAGAATACGATTGCGCTATCGAATTGGTTCCAGGAGCTAAGCTCCCTAAGGGTAGGATATTTAATCTTTCTTGTCCCGAACGTGAAGCCATGAGAGAGTATATCCAGGAATGCCTGGCCAAGGGTTACATTCACCCCTCTACTTCTCCGGTAGGTGCTGGCTTCTTCTTCGTAGGGAAGAAGGACGGTGGTCTTAGGCCATGCATTGACTACCGTAACTTGAATAAGGTCACTGTAATGAACCAGTATCCCCTTCCTTTGATTCCTGATCTCTTTAATCAGGTTCAGGGGGCCCAATGGTTCTCTAAGTTTGATCTACGGGGGGCGTATAACCTTATCCGCATCAAAGAGGGGGATGAGTGGAAGACTGCGTTTAACACGCCCGAGGGTCATTTCGAATACCTCGTCATGCCCTTTGGGTTGTGTAATGCTCCTGCGGTCTTCCAGAATTTCATAAATGAGATTTTAAGAGATTACTTATGTAATGATAGGGGTAGGGAAACGGACAAGTGAGCCCTAATCTACCCGCCACTCTGTCCCTGCCTACTTGCAACGACCCGCCCTAGGCGACGGGGTACAATTGGGCGGCGGTCCCTACGCTCAGTAAGTGCATGAGACAAACAGACAAGGGTACACAAAGCTAAGGGAAATGGGGCAGTTGCCCACGGCAACACCGTGAGCAACAAGAGTGGTGAACGAGCCGAGTCAAACCAGGAGTGTACGAGGTACCAAACGCAGAGCAGGAGAGTAGTGAACAAGCCGAGTCAAACCAGGAGTGTACGAGGTACCAAACGGAGAGCAGGAGAGTAGTAAACAAGCCAGGGTCAGTATGAAGCAGGGTCAAATAGTTCAGAAGCTGCAGCAGGGCCAGGAAACCAAACGAGAAGAATCACAAGCAAAGGAGGAACAGGAAAGGCAGGTATAAATAGACAGAGGGCGGGAGCTAGCTCCGTCTGGCCAGGCTGCAATAGGCTCTCCCACTCCTAAGCCTGCCATCCTGAGTGGTGGAAGATTGAGTCAGTCTCAGAGACTGAGACTCAGGTGCAAACTGATTACCTATGGGCGTATCCACAGAAGTTGTGCCTGGCAGATCCTTTACAACATCGTAGCGGAAAACTGCAGAAATGTACCGTAGCCGGGAGAAGTAATCATAGAGGTCTGGATCGGATTGCGAAGAAAAGAGAAAAAGAACAACTAGAATCTGAAAAGACGTCACCCATGAGTCGCTTAATGTAAATGTTTATTCTGCCTCTAATCAGTACTGTAGTTACTGTATGATCTGCAGCGAAATGGTTGGTATGTTTATTTATTTTGTGAGGCTGCTAGAGATGTAGCACAGCCAGGGTATGTCAATCAAGATCTGGGGGGCTCCATTTCAATTTTCGCCTCAGGCAACAGAAAAGCTAGAATCTGCTCTGTTTATAGGACTACCCTTTTCTAGGACTTGGGGTCAAGGTACTGGCCCCAGGACTTCAGTGCCTCTAGCTAGGTGGTTGATTCTTTGGATAATGTCAGCAGAATGGGAATTTTGTTTTACCATGTTGGCCTTCCAAAATGTCAAACAGCTGTATGAAGTTGTACTTTTTATATGTTCCTTTTTGGGCTATGTATATGTAAATGTTTATTAACTATTCATTTCATTTTGAGAAAACAAGCAAAAAAAAAATGTTTTTTTCTTTTATTGTTTATGTCTAAACTAAAATATGTAAATACTGTATATCTAGGGTACATGTTGTTACTATTAGGGATACAAAATATATGGTAATGTGTGGTGCAAGCAGTACAAACATGTATATTTATCTTTGAATACTGGATTTCGTTTTGAAGCTTATGATGGGAACTCTTATTATGGAGATTCACTGGTTCTTAAAGGGGTTTTAAAGTAGTGTTACAAAGAGGGAATTTATAGCATAGTATAAGTTACCTCACAACCAAGGATGAGTAGAAAAGCTGGGTCAGGCAGCATCCAGTTCCTACAGAATTTCCGCAATGGAATTCTGTGCGGAAATAGAAAATCCCATACCCACGCTGCAGAAAAAAACCACAGTGTAAACGTTAATAAATTGACCTGCGGTGCAGAATTAAATTTAATTTTTGTTGATTTTCTGTTGCGGGTTTTCCCCAATGAATTCGATGGAGATGCAAAACCTGATTCAGAAAGCCAAGTGTTGCGACTTTTGCGGCGTAATCACAGCAATTATGCTGCAAATATCGCAACTCTGGAAAAAAAATCATTGTTGTCGCCTTTGGACAACACCTTTCTATTCAGTCCCTCAACGTTAGGCTGATAGGATGTAATGTGCTTAGTCCTCCAGCAATCAGCTGTCATCTATTGAAGAACCTTGCAGCAAGTGCTTGATTATGCTGCAGCACCACTACAGGTGAAACGGAGCATTACACAGCTCCAACCTAAATCAATTGGCAGTGTAATGCTATGGTGTCTTCAACCTAACTCGTTTTATATTTTTATATGTTTGAATTATGGCCATGACAAAGTTTGCTCTTAAGTTCCACTACTTTTCTGGCTACGTTGTCTATTTCTACTTCTAGACACAAGTCTATCATTTAAGGATGGAGTTAGATGTATAGCTTGAGCAAATATTAGTCTGAACCACTGATTCTTTCTTCCATGGTGCCTTCCAGTTTCCGTTTCTTATGTTTTTCACTATTGCAAGTAGATTAACTAGAGACAGTATTTATACGTTTATAACAGAAGCAATAACGCTGTGTCGGACCTGTCGTATGATGGATCCGAACAGCCCCCAATTGATTTAAATGGCGTCCACCGGGGTTCTGTCAAGGTTTCCGTCATTTAAGAATAGTAATGCATGGGGGTTCAGTGAGGAGGAAAAACGAGTGTGGTGGGCCAATATGCAGAAGACATTGTCCTCTTTCTATGCAATCCCAATGCGTCTTTTGGTCATGCTATCCATTTGCTTGATTTATTCTCGCGGTTTTCTTGGCTACGGGTTAATTGGCAGAAATCAGCTATAATGTATACGGCCAGTAATCCACACACAGATCCTTTAGTATCCCAATGCGGGCTAGCTGTAGTAGGTAAATTCACATATTTGGGAAACACTATTGTTCTTGATCATGCTGATGTGAAAGCTGAAACTCTTGACCAACTATTAACTCATATAGGATTGAAGTTGAAGCTTTGGGCTAAGCTGCCTTTGTCGGTAGCGGGACACATTAACCTGGTGAAAATAGTCATTCAGCCCAAATGCCTGTACAGACAGCAACATATGCCGATCTCGGTCCCTCAATCATACATCCGTCCAGTAAAATCCTAGCTCATTACATTCAATTGGGGCTCTTCCCGTTTGTTCCCTACAGTGCCCTAAGCTTGAGGAGGGAATGGCCTTATCGGATTTGTACATATATTACATAGCGGGCCAATTACGTGGATTACGGGATTGGTTAATAGATACACCGTTGTTACAATAGACTCAACTCATTTCCAGGCCTACTTGGTAGCTGGGAACAGTTTAATCAGTTATTTTGAATACCCTCAGTTTACAAGACCGACTGCGTTGCTCCCCCTACGTAAGGTTGCCTTGGTGGTGTGGTGCACATCTAAGGCTTTGCTGCATTTTCAAGATACTCTCCCAGATTTACTCATATGGCATAACCCCACTTTACCATCCCTAAAGACTGTGCCAGACCCTTAATTCTGGCAATGCCTGGTTGTGGTGAAGGTCGGAGATGTTTTCAGAGACGGATCATTTCTCACATTAATTAAATTGCAGGAGGTTCACCATCTCCCCCAACTGCAATGGTACAGATACCTTCAACTTCGACATGCTATTCAGTCCCAATTCCCACCCCATACTATTACAATATCTATGTACCCTATAATTGGTATACTGAAATCACGGGGTCCTAAAGGCCTCATATCTGCGTTGTACACTCATTTATTGTCAGCTAAAGTAACCTCAACGCTGTTGCCAGTATACGATAAATGGTTATTGCAGATCCCGTAACTCACCCCTTATGATAGGACTGATGTATTAAGTTCTCACCTGACAGTCTCTCCAGCAGTTAACAACAAACTTATTCAGCTGTGTGTTATACATCAGGCCTACTTAACACCCACTAGAATACATAAAATGGGCAGAGCGCCCACTTTGGCATGCAATAGATGCCATCGCCTGGAGGCGAATTTCTGGCACCTTGTGTGGGGCTGCCCCTACATCTCTACCTTTTGGACATGAGTATTTCATTTCCTTGCATCACTTTCCTCTGTCCATATACCCACTTCCCTACAGTTGCTCTGTTTGGCATTTTAGATGAGGAACAATATACCTGCATATTCGTCAGAGAATCTTTATTTTTGCCAGGAAAGTCATAGCGATGCACTGGTTGGCAGACAGACCACCAACACTCTCGCTGTGGAAAACACTTGTGAATACTGTTATATCCTACAATCAATTAGTGTTCCAGCATCGGGGTTGCCCTGATAAATTCGATAAAGTATGGGGCGTATGGTTGGGAACTGCTGAGTATTGATGTGGAGGACTCCTGAATAATTTTCTGAAGTTTCTGGTACTAACACTCACTGATTCACTCTGATGCTTCCTTCGCTCTCTACCTACTCGTATATCTATATAACGGCATGGACAATAGGTTATATTATTTCTTTTATTGATGGTTTTATGAAAAGAAAACACTTCTTGTTGCTACAGCACTCTGTGCTTTATTCTATCTGTAATTGACTGTATTACTGTCATTGTACATTTGAGATGATATATCAATGTATAATTTAATCTGTTTGCAACATTTTAAATAAAAAAAATGTTATAAAAAAATAATATTATTGCATGCTGCTACTCAAGTGCTATTGTCACTTGAATGGGACTGAGCTGCAGTAAGCTGCAGTACCAGGCACAGCCACTACTAAATGTATGGCGCTGTGACTTGTAAGCAATTAAGGGGACATGGCGTTGTGGCTCCTTTAGCAAGCTGTTCGGGAGTCGGATCCCCACCGATCTGATATTGATGGCCTAACCTAAGGATAGGTTATCAATATTATAGTCCCATAAATATTCCTTTAATTCAGTTCAAACACTAAACAAAAGCATTGTATGCAATAAATTGGGCTAAATCCAGTGTTTAATATGTGTAACTTAAAAGATTTAATGTTCCAGGTTTTTCTCTTCACAAATAAGTTAATTTGTTCTGAAATGTTTGCAAAATGAATAGTTTGTATTGGATGTTGACTGCTATCATTTTGCTTTGGATGTGCTCAGGCAGGGAAATCTATGACTGTATCCTTAGCAGAGCTCAGTTTTGGCTCTGCATTACATTTCCTCTCATGTTCTGGTTTTTTTTGGCGTTCACAGTGCGGTGGCAGAGACTCCTGTCTGCCACAGGATTGTTTTGTGGTTTTTCTTGGCCTGTAACTAATTTTTCCAATCTGATCAGACTGTAACATAGAACTGTAAAAGTGCTAACAGCAGCAATTTTCCTCCTTACTACGTAATGTTTCCTAAGTGTAGGCAAAGCAAAGGTGGTGGGCAGACATTGGACAGCAAGGTCTTATTCTGTCTGTATAATCACAATAATTAGTAATGCAGACTAGAAACATTTTAATCTCCATTACAGTCACTGCGGGCCAAAATGAGATTCTCCACTGATGGGGGAGGGGGGATTGCAAAGTTTGTGAAAACGAGAAGGTTCAGCTTTCACCTCTTTAAGTAGATAGCCAGAAGAGGACGTAATGAGAAGGAGACGCCAATTGCTGGATTCCTGCTGAGAAGAACAAAATGGCAATAACATTAGAACTGGACATTATATGATCTACTGTATTGTGTGCGCACATGGAGAATCTCAAGCTCTGCCTTTCCATGTTGGTTTGGTATATCAACTCAAATCAATACTAAATGGATTGTTTAGCTCTGTATATACAACAGAAGAAATGCTGATATAGCCGGTGCCAGCGCTGTTAATATATCAGTTGATATACTGAATTGGATGAATGTAGATATGGTCCAAGCTAAATTAAATAAAATAAATGTGCACAAGGCCCCAGGACCAGATGGGTTACACCCTAGAGTTGTTAGAGAGCTTAGTTCAGTTATTTCAGTCCCCCTCTTCATAATATTCAGAGATTCTCTAGTGACTGGTATAGTGTCAAGGGACTGACACAGGGCAAATGTGGTGCCTATTTTCAAAAAAGGCTCTAGGTCTTCCCCGGGTAGTTATAGACCAGTAAGCTTAACATCCATCGTGGGGAAAATGTTTGAGGGGCTATTGAGGGACTATATACAGGATTATGTGACAAAAAATAGTATTATAAGTGACAGCCAGCACGGTTTTACTAAGGACAGAATTTGTCAAACTAACCTGATATGTTTTTATGAAGAGGTGAGCAGAAGCCTAGATAGAGGGACCGCTGTGGATATAGTGTTTTTGGACTTTGCAAAGGCATTTGACACTGTCCCTCATAGACGTCTAATAGGTAAATTAAGGACTATAGGTTTAGATAGTATAGTTTGTAATTGGATAGAGAATTGGCTCAAGGACCGTATCAAGAGAGCTGTGGTCAATGATTCCTACTCTGAATGGTCCCCGGTTATAAGTGGTGTACCCCAGGGTTCAGTGCTGGGACCACTATTATTCAACTTATTTATTAATGATATAGGGGATGGGATTAATAGCATTATTTCTATTTTTGCAGATGACACCAAGCTATGTAATATAGTTTAGTCTATGGAAGATGTTCATGAATTGCAAGCGGATTTAAACAAACTAAGTGTTGGGGCATCCAGTTGGTAAATGAAGTTTAATGTAGATAAATGTAAAGTTATGCATCTGGGTACCAACAACCTGCATGCATCATATGTCCTAGGGGGAGCTACACTGGGGGATTCACTAGTTGAGAAGGATCTGAGTGTACTTGTAAATCATAAACTAAATAACAGTATGCAATGTCAATTAGCTGCTTCAAAGGCCAGCAGGATATTGTCGTGTATTAAAAGTGGCATGGACTCACGGGACAGGGATGTAATATTACCACTTTACAAAGCATTAGTAAGGCCTCATCTAGAATATACAGTTCAGTTCTGGGCTCCAGTTCATAGAAAGGATGCCCTGGAGTTAGAAAAAATACAAAGAAGAGCAACGAAGCTAATAAGGGGCATGGAGAATCTAAGTTATGAGGAAAGATTAAAAGTTTTAAAACTATTTAGCCTTGAAAAAAGACGACTAAGGGGGGACATGATTAGCTTATATAAATATATTAATGGCACATACAAAAAATATGGTGAAATCCTGTTCCATGTAAAACCCCCTCAAAAAACAAAGGGGCACTCCCTCCGTCTTGAGAAAAAAAGGTTCAACCTGCAGAGACGACAAGCCTTCTTTACTGTGAGAACTGTGAATCTATGGAATAGTCTAACGCAAGAGCTGGTCACCGCAGGGACAGTAGATGGCTTTAAAAAAGACTTAGATAATTTCCTAGAACAAAAAAATATTAGCTCCTATGTGCAGAAATTTTGACCTTCCCTTTTCCCATCCCTTGGTTGAACTTGATGGACGAGTCTTTTTTCAACCGTACTAACTATGTAACTATGTAATTATGTAATAGGGAAGGCACTCTGTCGTGTTTAACCTCTTGGAGATACAGACAGTTTTGTCCTTGTAGACACAAACCCTTTTTTCAAATCTGACATGTGTCACTTTATGCGGTAACAATTTTGGAATGTTTTTACATATTCAATTTAGAGAAAATTTGGAAAAATGGGTATCTTTGTAAGTTTAAATGTATCTGCTTGTAAGACAAATATTAATACTACACAAAATAGTTACTAGTTAACATTTCCCGTATGTCTACTTTATGTTGGCATAATGTTTGAACGTTCTGTTATTTTTTTAGGACGTTACAAGGCTTATATATTTAGTAGCAATTTCTCACGTTTTCAAGAAAATTTTCAAAATCTATTTTCTTAGAGACAAGTACAGTTCTGAAGTGGCTTTGATGGCCCTATATATTAGAAACCTCTTGGTACTCAAATTTCACTGGATTGTTTTGTGGGTGCATTTCGAAAGCACCTGAATGGCTATAATAGTGGAAACCCTCAAAAGTGACTTTATTTTGGAAAAACAGTAAATAGTTTGACCCGATGTGAGTAGTGTCAAGTTGGGTTTGGATGTTACAAATGAGATTCTTCCGATTTTCAGAAAACAGCAATCAATGAAAGAAAGCACGATGCAACTTCAATTTTCTTTGCAAAAGCTTTGTTACTTTATAGAAAAGGATTACATTTAAATTACTTATGTGCAAATAATATATAGAATATCAATATCACTCATAGTGCCAGAGTCCATAAGAAATCCAAATGTTTTTTCCAGTGCATTATGGCTTTTGTTCGGAGAATCAACAAGGAAAGAGGATTGGCGTGTTTCTAAGCCGGTGCAGTGTAGAGCACCATCTACAAGGAGCACTGAGTGTGGCACTTTCTACGCTGTTCTTTTTACGATGCCAGTAGAGGTCAGCACATATTACCTACCCCTAGTGATAAAGTGAGACATCACCTGCTTTTAAACAACTGGACACCAGGGAGCTACTGGCCACCATAGTAGTGGTCACCCAAACTAGTGCAACATTTCTTGTTAGTTTATTTGTATGTAGAAATTCTGGAAAGAAAGCCACGCCCCGTAGACACACCCACAATATAAGCAACGCCCCATAAGACACACCCATCAAAGGTGTCGCACCCTTAGTGTCCCTGGAAAAAAATTCCAAATGTTGGCAACTATACATGACATTTACTTGCGATCAAATATTTGCAGGAAGACAAAATTGGTGGACCATAAACGGCGCTGCTGGTAATAAAGGTAGAAGCAGTTCCAGTGTTGTGAAATACAAAAATAAATAATTTATTGCAAAAGACTACGCGTTTCAATGCTAAACCAGCGTCTTCATCAGGCCGAGTCACAACGCCAAGAGGTGAGCTCAATTGACTTTTCTCTGTTTTATTCCATTATTTTTGGTGATCTGCACTATGTGGCGCCGTGCGTTTTTTTTCTTTCTTCTCCAGTTGCAATCAAATAGACAGTAGAATGTGATGGGCCTTGTTCTCTGTGGTATATCCACCTCTGTATCTCTTTCTGGGAAAGCTGGGTGACAGTTGATGTTTCTGCCCTTACAGCTCCTACAAATGTAATCACATAGTTTTCTTTGAATCCTAAGTGGCAGTTCTGCCTTGGTATGTAATGATCTGGGAAGGAAGGATATATAAGTTAAAAAATTCATAAACGGACAGATTTGTTGTTACTTGTAGGAAAACTAGGTGACAACACATTTGGTAGATGAAGTGTAGGAATTTTGGTTTTCACCTAGCTTTCCCAGAAGATGGTAGTACTGAGAAACTGACATTTTTAATGACTTGACATGATAAGAAAACCTAAAGGGTTGTAACAGAATCGACAATTATGACCTAAACAAAGGTTAGGTGATAATATTCTGATGGCTCGGGACCCCACCACTGAGCCCTCAACTCATGACAAGAACCAGGGCCCGAATCCCACATTCCTGGAGCGAAGGTCGAGCATTTGATGTGCTGTGCTTGGCTGTTTCCGTCATTCCCATAGACTTTGGATGGAACTGCAGTGCGCATGCTCGACTGTCGCTCCATTCAATGTCCTCCTTACTGCGATCGAGGGGGTTCAGGACCCCGGTTCTCATGATTGGTGGAGGTCCCAGCAGTGGATAGGTGTGGATAGGTCAGAGACGTAGCTAGGTTCTCCAGCACCTGGGGCAAAGATTCAGTTTGGCGCCCCCCCCCAACCTCTTTCCCGACATCTCCTTCCCCCTCGCCGTGTTTGTTTTCTCTACCAATCGACGTGTCATTTCTTTTTATGGAACGCAAGCATAAAATTATTTGTACATTTCACAAGCAATATGGTTCTATACACAACACCAGAACCAAGCTCGGTACATATATACAGCCCCAGAACAAATACAGCTCAATTTAGTGCAACCCCTGCCGTATAGGTGTGTATGGCGTAAAACTACAGCTCCCAGCATAGCCCGAACTATGGTGAGGATATGCTGGGAGATGCCGTTTCACAAAAAATAAATCCTATCTGTAAAGTATCTGCCAGGCACAACTTCTGTGTATACTCCCATAGGTAATCAGTCTGCACCTGAGTCTATGTCTCTGAGACTGACTCCATCTTCCACCACTCAGGATGGCAGGCTTAGGAGTGGGAGAGCCTATCGCAGCCTGGCCAGACGGAGCTAGTTCCCGCCTTCTGTCTATTTATACCTGCCTTTCCTGTTCCTCCTTTGCTTGTGATTCTTCTCGTGTGGTTTCCTGGCCCTGCTACAGCTCCTAACTATTTGACCCTGCTCCATACTGACCCTGGCTTACTGACTACTCTTCTGCTCTGCGTTTGGTACCTCGTACATTCCTGGTTTGACTCGGCTCGTTCACCTCTCTTGTTGCTCACGGTGTTGCCGTGGGCAACTGCCCCTTTTCCCTTAGCTTTGTATACCCTTGTCTGTTCGTCTCGTGCACTTACTGAGCGTAGGGACCGTCGCCCAGTTGTACCCCGTCGCCTAGGGCGGGTCGTTGCAAGTAGGCAGGGACAGAGTGGCGGGTAGATTAGGGCTCACCTGTCTGTTTCCCTACCCCATCATTACATAATCACAAGCCCTATACCTAGTCTACCCTGGTCCCTGACACTACTATGGACCCCCTTGAGACCCTGGCTCAGAAAATGCAGGGTCTCTCCCTACATGTCCAGGCCCTGGCTCAGAGGGTCAACCAGCCTGACGCTACCATGGTAGTGCCCCTCACCTCACCTCTTGAACCCCACCTCAAGTTGCCTGACCGGTTCTCAGGGGACCGGAGGACTTTTCTCTCCTTTCGGGAGAGTTGTAGGCTCTACTTTCGTTTAAAGCCTCACTCCTCAGGTTCTGAGAGCCAGCGGGTGGGTATAATTATGTCCCGGCTCCAGGAAGGGCCCCAAGAGTGGGCCTTCTCCTTAGCTCCTAACGCCCCTGAACTTTCCTCCGTTGATCTTTTCTTTTCTGCTCTCGGACTCATTTATGACGAGACTGACAGGACTGCCTTTGCCGAGAGTCAGCTGGTGACCTTACGTCAGGGTAAGAGACCTGTTGAGGAGTATTGTTCTGACTTTAGGAAGTGGTGCGTAGCTTCTCGGAGGAATGACCCTGCCTTAAGGTGCCAGTTTAGGTTGGGTCTGTCGAACGCCCTGAAAGACCTGCTAGTTAGCTATCCCTCTTCTGACTCCCTAGACCAGGTTATGGCTTTAGCGGTACGACTTGACCGACGTCTCAGGGAACGACAACTTGAACGTTTTTGTGTTTTCCCCGCATGATGCCGCCCGAGGTCCCGTTGCTTCGCTCTTCCACGGAAGACTCGGAGGTACCTATGCAACTCGGGGCCTCCGTGTCCCCCCGACAACGTAGAGAGTTCCGCAGGAAGAATGGTCTCTGCTTCTATTGTGGGGATGACAAGCATCAAGCAGGAATTCAGGGAGAAAAAAGCTTATGATTTTGTTAACACTCAACAACAGCAATATCAACAGTCAAACAGGGGGCCTAGGGAATCTGACCCATCTACATCAGAGAGTGAAACAACAGACTCTGAAAGAGTGGGCCCTTTCTTTGGTGCTAGCGGTGGGAGACAAAAATTTAGGGGAGGACCTAGAGGTAGAAATAGAGGCCGTGCTAGAGCTTCTTCCAATAGTGGCAATAATTTTTTAGCCAACAATCCCCCCATTTCCCGCTACATGCTGAGGGGACAAAAGGATTAGAGAAGGGAAAAGGTACGGATAGGCTACAAATTATAAACCTATCTGACTACAATTTGAGCGCATCTGAGATTATGTTACTAGAAAAGGGGCTTTCTTTTGTCCCCACAGTGAAGTTCGATTCATTTACCTGGATAAAAGACCTAAATTTGTTTGCTCGTAAGCTTAAATGGATTAAATTCTTCAAACACCATAACAGAAAAAAATGCATGGAAATGGGTTTGGAAGAATCGGATATGGAAGGCCTTGAGGCCCTAGAGGGGTTACTAGAGGAATCTGGTAGAACCCCAGGTTTAGGCCCATTTACCAATCTTAAGATGAAGAGTAGGAAGCTGCCACCTATAGGAAACTTTACCAATGTGGATTTATTTGTAGACATGGTGGGAGACGAGATAAAAAGTCTTAGTCAGGACATGAGGGCATAGACAACAATTTGTCTTGGTCCGAACGATCAGCTCTGACCACTTTGGAGAAAAAACAAAACATTGTTTTGAAAGCATCCGACAAGGGTGGGAACTTCGTGGTCATGAGCAGAGATGACTATAAGAAAATGTGTGAGGACATTTTACTCAATCCTGACTGTTACACCATTTTAAAGGACAATCCCACAGCACTGTTCAAAAAGGAGCTTCTGGGCATTTTGAGCGATGCAAAGAGCAGATCCTTGATCAGTGCTAGTGAGTTCGGTTTCCTGTTCCCACAGTTTCCCATCATGGCATGTTTTTATAGCCTGCCCAAAATCCACAAAGGGTATCCCCCCTTACGTGGCAGACCTATTGTTTCAGGCATTAACAACTTAACCCAGAACGTGAGTACATACGTAGATCAGGTGTTGCGTCCGTTTGTTTTGGGTCTCACATCATATGTACGTGACACCATGGATGTTCTGAAACAAATTGAAGGTATTACTTTGGAACATAACACATTGTTGGCTAGCCTGGATGTTGAGGCGTTGTACTCGTCCATTCCACACAAACTAGGGTGTGAGGCGGTTGAATACTTCCTTAGATCTAGGGGCACTCAGTTTATAGCCCACAACCAGTTTGTATTGCAGCTACTGCACTTTGTTCTTGAAAAAAATATATTTATCTTTGAAGACAAGATTTTTCACCAGCAATGTGGCACAGCAATGGGGAGTCCTACAGCTCCCACCTATGCAAATTTATTTCTTGGCTGGTGGGAGGAGGCAATTGTCTTTGGGGATAAATTTGCCAAATGGACTTCGTCAATTGGAATATGGATTAGATATATTGATGACGTGCTGCTGTTTTGGAACTCAACAGCTGAGGAGTTCAATAATTTTGTAGCAGCCCTCAACACCAATGATATAGGGCTAAGATTCACGTGCGAGATTAGTGATCAAGAACTGTCCTTTCTAGATTTAAAAATTACAAAAACAACGGAAGGCACAATTCGCACCAAGGTACACCGGAAGGAAACAGCAACCAATAGTTTCTTACAATGGAACAGTTGTCATCCCTATTCCCTCAAACGTGGCATTCCAAAAGGCCAATTTATGAGAGTCCGCCGGAATTGTAGCTCCATGGGTGATTTTGAGAGTCAGGCACAGGAGCTCAAAATCAGATTGAAGGACAGAGGTTTCCCCATGGGTGTAATCAGGAAGGCCTATGAGGGAGCGAGGGACGCAGACAGGCAAAGCCTCCTTGTTCCTAAAAAACGTAAAGAAGAACGAGTTACGAGACTCATAGGTACTTATGATTCAAAACAAAATGACATCATGCAAATCCTAAAAAGGTACTGGCGTATTCTCAGTGCTGATATAGATTTGGCAGACCAGATCACACAATGGCCCTCAGTCACGTATCGGAGAGGGAAGAACATTAGGGATAGAGTCATGCATAGTTGTTTTGACCCTATCATACCGAGGGGCACATGGCTGGATAGACAAACACCAGGTACATATAGATGTGGTAGCTGCAAGGCCTGCGACTTCATCCTCAAAGGGAACAGGTTTACGAGTGTCGCAACACAAGAGGAGTACGACATTCGTGATTTTGTCAACTGCAAAACAGCGGGGGTGGTTTACCTTATCACATGTCCATGCCCCCTTAATTATGTGGGTAAAACGGTGCGACAATTTCGGCGCCGGATAAGGGAGCATGTTGGAGATATTGTCCATGCTAGGGATACCCCGATATCGAAACACGTACATGCTAAACACCAGGGTCGTGCAGAATGTTTAAAGTTTCAAGCAATTGAACTTATTAGACCTCCAAAAAGAGGAGGGGACTGGGACAATCTAATTCTACGCAAGGAAGCCCAATGGATCCACAGACTGGCATGTACACAACCAGCGGGTCTAAACGAGCAGACTAATTACACGTGCTTTATTTAACATGCAATATCATCCATCTCTAAGCAGCCGGGTTAATAATTTGGTGGCTTCAACGGGTGGTTTGGTTTTTTGCATAGTGCACTCTGATTGATATGGCCAATTGGCTAGGTCGTGTATAACAGGTTTCTAATCTAGATTTCGTAATGTGAGGGACACCGCATTCATCTGTCCAATATGTGTTTACAATAAAAGAGTTGTTTTGAGGTAGTCCACTTGCGGTGGGTAACTGTCCCGCAAGATATACCCCATATTCTATATCGGTCTGCTCTTACCTTGCTCTTTCTTGGCAGCATGGGCGATGCGTCCGTGGCTTCCACTGCGCCTGCGTGTTCGTATAGATGCGGTCGATGATGATTCTTGGTTGTCAGCTGACGGCCGGGAGTCACATGGACAGGTGTCACGAATTCAGGGGGCGCTGTGATTGGTTAGTTCGTACAGCGCCGCCAAGTACGAGGGGTGGAGTTTTGTGCTTATAGCAACTCAGTGCCCGAAATGAAGTATGCCGCTGACATCGACGCGAGCATCCTTCCGTGATGCGCAGCAGAATATCTGCTGTTGAATATTTTATCGCTGGTGACTAGGCCAGAGTGACCAAGATACGGACCCCTGAGGATGAGTATTTGAAACGCGTAGGGTCGTTTTTGTATATGGGATTGTTGCATAGGGGACAGTAGCATTGTGGTGGACCCAGCGCTAGGAGATTCCGGTGTTGATCACGGACCCTGGTGTGTTCTTGGGGCTCGTACTATTGTTATAACCAGGATAAATGCTGATTCCGGTGAATATCGGTATAAACACTGAGATATACTTATCTAAATGATTCAGTGTTTACTGTTTAATACATTTTTTAATATACACGGTGGGGCTTTTTTCACAGTGGTGTGTTACCCCTGTTTTTAGCGAGTTACTATAATAAAAGGTATATTTTACTCATATGTCACTTCAGTGAATTTCCAATTTTTTCTATATTGTGGGAGCACAATTATATATATTATTTAATACAGTGAATTTACATATAGTCCACCCCTGTATATAGTGCTCCACTAGATAGTCCACCCCTGTATATAGTGCTCCACAGATAGCCCACCCCTGTATATACTATATACAAGGGTGGGCTATCTGTGGAGCACTATATACAAGGGTGGACTATATGTACAAGGGGGCTATATACAGGGGTGGGCTTTATGTGGAGCACTATAGGGGGAGCTATTTGTGGGATACTATATACAGGGGTGGGCTATATCTACAGAGGGACTGTATACAGGGGTGGGCTATATCTACAGGGGGACTATATCTACAGGGGGACTATATACAGGGGTGGGCTATCTACAGGGGGACCATATCTACAGGGGGACCATATCTACAGGGGGACCATATCTACAGGGCTGGGCTATACACAGGGCTTGGATATACACAGGGGGGCTATATCTACAGGGGTGGGCTATGCACAGGGGGCTATATCTACAGAGGGGGGCTATATACAGGAGTGGGCTATACACAAGGGGGCTATATCTACAGGGGTGGGCTATACATAGGGGGGCTATATACAGGGGGAATATATCTACAGGGGGCTATATCTACATGGCTGGGCTATATCTACAGGGCTGGGCTATATATAGGGTGACTATATCTACAGGGGGGGCTATATACTGGGGTGGGCTATCTATGGAGCACCATATACAGGGGTGGGCTATATCTACAGGGGGCTATATACTATATAGCCCACCCCTGTATATGTTGCTCTATAGACAGCCCACTCCAGTATATAGCCCCCCTGTAGATATAGTCCCCCTGTATATAGCCCCCTGTAGATATAGTCCCCCTGTAGATATAGTCCCCCTGTAGATATAGTCCCCCTGTATATAGCCCCCCTGTAGATATAGTCCCCCTGTATATAGCCCCCCTGTAGATATAGTCCCCCTGTATATAGCCCCCCTGTATATATAGTCCCCCTGTATATAGCCCAGCAGATATAGTCCCCCTGTATATAGCCCAGCCCTATAGATATAGTCCCCCTGTATATAGCCCAGCCCTGTAGATATAGTCCCCCTGTAGATATGGTCCCCCTGTAGATATGGTCCCCCTGTATATAGCCCCCTGTAGATATAGTACCCCTGTATATAGCCCAGCAGATATAGTCCCCCTGTATATAGCCCAGCAGATATATTCCCCCTGTATATAGCCCAGCCCTGTAGATATAGTCCCCCTGTATATAGCCCAGCCCTGTAGATATAGTCCCCCTGTATATAGCCCACCCCCTGTAGATATAGTCCCCCTGTATATAGCCCACCCCCTGTAGATATAGTCCCCCTGTAGATAGACACCCCCCCCCGTAGATAAAGTCCCCCGTGTAGACAAAGTCGTCCCCCCCCCGCAGATACAGCCACACTTCTATTACAATTTAAAAAAATAAATAAAAAATTTCAATCTCACCTTATTCCCGCTCCCACGCCGTCCGGCAGCCATGGAGACCTGCTCTCTTCTGCGCAGGTCTCCAGGGGGTTTAACATAGCGTCTATGAAAGGCGTTGATTGGCTGGGCAGGATGACTTTCCCTGTCAGTCAGTCAGCGCCTTTCATCGACGGAAGCGTCACTGGTACAAAAGGTACCAGTCGCTTCATTCGTGGAAAGGCGCTGAATGGCCGGGCACGGAACGTGCCCGGTCATTCATTGCTTCTAATTGTACCTGTGTCCTTGCGACACAGGTACAATTATAGTGCAGGAGGAGGTGGCGCTGGCGCCCCCCTCTGAACTGCGCCCGGGGCACATGCCCCGCTTGCCCCCCCTAGCTACGCCCCTGGATAGGTGATAAGTGTCGATACTGGGAACACCCCTTTAAGTTTGGCCTATCAATGAGGACCTATTCTTTTAATCTGTTTTCACACCAGCTTATAATCTTTGTGGGTTTTTTTACTTTCTTTTGTGCCATTTCCACCACTCATGACACTTTTCTAAAAAAGGGGCGAAGCAAAATGGAAGGGAGCAGGGCCATCTGGGGCCCCGAGATATTTAATATTATGAACGCCAGAAACTGGCGTAAAATACAGTGGAAATCTACGCCAGCTCCTAGCTAGCGTAGGTATCACTTTATGGCACACAAATAGCCGAAGATGCAACAATCTAATTGTGTGTGTGTTTATAAATTTGTGGCATCTGACTTTTCTGTGTGTTTTAAGCTAAGACGGGAGTATGAAACGCCAGTCTTAGACTTTGTTCACATCTGAGTCAGGGTCCCGTTCTGACGTTCCGTCTGAGCTTTCCGTCAGAACGGGACCCTGACTAAAACAAACTGAAACCATAGGTTTCTATTTGCATCACCATTGATTTCAATGGTGGCGGATCCGGTGGCAATGGTTTCCGTTTGTCTCAGTTGTGCTAGGGCTCCATCGTTTTGACAGAATCAATACCGTAGTCGACTACGGTATTCAGTCTCACGGAAAGCTCAGACGGAACGCCAGAATAAAGCCCTGCCGGATATGTGAACTAAGCCTAAGTAAACCTGCCTCAATGTTTTTACAATTAAAATATATCTGATATACGACTGCATTAAAGAGGCTCTGTCACCACATTATGTGGCCTATCTTGTACATGATGTGATCGGCGCTGTAATGTAGATTACAGCAGTGTTTTTTATTTAGAAAAACGATCATTTTTGACGGAGTTATGACCTATATTAGCTTTCTGCTAATGAGTTTCTTAATGGACAACTGGGCGTGTTTTACTTTTTGGCCAAGTGGGCGTTGTACAGAGGAGTGTATGACGCTGACCAATCAGTGACCAATCAGCTTCATACACTCCTCTCCATTCATTTACACTGCAGATAGCGATATAGCTATATCGCTATGTGCAGCCACATAAACACACTATAACGCTACTCATGTGTCATGACAATGAATATACATTACCTCCAGCCAGGACGTGATGTGTATTCAGAATCCTGTCACTTCTGTAGCATCTCTGTGATATTTACAGCAAGGCAAGCGTAATCTCATTTGAAATGACAGGTTACATCGTAATCTTGCGAGATTACGCTTGCCTTGCTGTACATATCACACAGACGTTACAGAAGTGTCAGGATTCTAAATAGACATACCTTCCTGGCTGCAGGTAATGTATATTCACTGTCAGGACACTGCAGTAATGTTATAGTGTGTTTATGTGGCTGCACATAGTGATATAGCTATATCGCTATGTGCTGTATAAATGAATTGGGAGAAGTGTATGACACTGATTGGTCACTGATTAGTCAGTGTCATACACTCCTCTGTACAACGCCCACTTGGCCAAAAAGTAAAACACGCACAGTTGTTCATTTGTAAACTCATTAGCATAAAGCTAACATAGGTCATAACTCCGTCAAAAATGATTGTTTTTCTAAATAAAAAACACTGTTGTAATCTACATTACAGCGCCGATCACATCATGTACAAGATAGGCCACTTATAATGTGGTGACAGAGCCTCTTTAAGTCTTGTTAGGCTTTTATTTTTGAGGACATAGCATTAAAAACCAAAAGACAGAAGTTCTTTGCATTTTCCTTCTGGAATTGCAGTTATCATGTAGACTTCAGTGTATCATTTCTTCTAGATGTTTTTCTGCCTAATGAACTAAACAGTAAAGCTCAATCATGCCATGATTTTTAGTAATTTTTCATAATGGAATAACCATTTAGAGTCATGTTTTTAAAAGTTAAACCCATGCAAATAATAAAATAGACCAATACCTGGTATTTTAATGAAACTCTAGCTGTCCATAGACATACAATAAATATTTTCCCCCAATATGACAATTGGAACACTTATCAGACAAAGGATATAAACAGATATTTCCCATGATATGAACATATATTCTATTTACATCTATATTCTTTTTCTTTTCATCTATATTTTCACCCATATTGCAGATAACAAGATCGATCAATAATATAAATGTCATGCAAATATAAAATATGCACAAGATTCATTTTCAGGCTCCATTGACTTCCATAGAGAGATTATGGCTATTATATGGTATTCAAAGGTGCTTGCTGTGTATTGTGGACTCTGTATGGAAATAAGTCCTTGAAAACAAAAACAAATGTAAATTGCCCCATTGAGCAAAGCAATAGACAATAAACATGCAAACAACAAAAACAATCATGTGCATGATACCTAATGCTATATACAGACAGAACTACAACCTTATATTTTGTTATTGGCCAATTCGGCAGTGATTTATTATTATTTTTTTGCATAAATTGGACATATTATCTTAGAGGTCAGCGTCAGTCAGGTACTGTACAGCTCTATTAAGTTTGTGTACATGTTTCCTATGATTTACAGTGTTTTTATGATACATATTGCAATGAGTGATGCTAAATTGATTCAGGGTAAGGCCTCATGCACACGGCCGTGCACGAAATCACGGCCCGCGATAGCGGGCACTGCCGGTCGCCAACGGCCGAGGGCCGCAGCCCGCATTTTCGGTCCGTGCTCCCATACAAAGTATATAAAAGTATACACCGTGCTCCAAATTATTATGCACATTGGATTTAAGTGTCATAAACATTTAATTATTAGTTTTTCAATTAAACTCATGGATGGTATTGTGTCTTAGGGCTCTTTGGATCATTGTAATCAATCTCAGACACCTGTGATAATTAGTTTTCCAGGAGTGCCCAATCAAAGGAAAACTACTTAAAGAGGCTCTGTCACCAGATTTTGCAACCCCTATCTGCTATTGCAGCAGATAGGTGCTGCAATGTAGATTACAGTAACGTTTTTATTTTTAAAAAACGAGCATTTTTTGCCAAGTTATGACCATTTTTGTAGTTATGCAAATGAGGCTTGCAAAAGTCCAAGTGGGCGTGTTTAAAAGTAAAAGTCCAAGTGGGCGTGTATTATGTGCGTACATCGGGGCGTTTTTACTACTTTTACTAGCTGGGTGTTCTGACGAGAAGTATCATCCACCGCCCCGATGTACGCACATAATACACGCCCACTTGGACTTATACTTTTAAACACACCCACTTGAACTTTTGCAAGCCTCATTTGCATAACTACAAAAATGGTCATAACTTGGCAAAAAATGCTCGTTTTTTAAAAATAAAAACGTTACTGTAATCTACATTGCAGCGCCTATCTGCTGCAATAGCAGATAGGGGTTGCAAAATCTGGTGACAGAGCCTCTTTAAGAAGGACGTCCCACATTATTAAAGGAACAGTGTCATCACAAATTATTTTTTTATATGTTAAAGATGTTAGTGCTTTATTAAAAACGTTTATATTCATTTGTGTGTTTGTGTTTTACTTTTTCTTATATTTACACTTTTTCTTCCCTATGGGGGCTGCCATTTTTTGTTCTATTTCTGTGTGTGTCGATTAACGACACATACAGACATGGAATACGGCAGCCACAGTCCCATAGGGACTGCGAACGGCTCCCGTCCCATTGACTGCAGTGTACGGCGTCTGTGTGGGAACTGCGCATGCGCCGCTCCCACACAGTCCTATTCGAAATTGGCGCCGTCCGGCGCCATTTTCCTGTGGACCGGAAGTCGCGGCCGGACAGTAATATTACTACTTCCGGTCGCGGCTTCCGGATTTGTGCACTTGCACCAGCGGCAGCAAACGGAGCGGACGGGCTGGAGGGAGCCGCGGCGGCAGGAGCAGGTAAGAGATTTCAATGTATGTTCGTGTTTGTGTGTGTTTACTACTGTATGTAAACCTACTACACTGTGGGTTAGCTCAAAAAATGGCGACACACAGTGTAGGAGGTTACATCGTTCAAACCCCTCGTTTATCCCGGCACTAGCCAGGATAAAGGAGGGGGGGATGCTGAGAGCTCACTAGAGCGAGGGCTTTTAACCCAATGTTGCAATGCTGCAATTTTGGGAACAGCTCCATCTAGTGACCAAAAATGGGTAGTATTATAAATTAGAAATAATTTATAATATTTCCTGGACTCGTGCAAAAAAATAAAAAAAATTTGAACAATGTTTAATCACCCACACACTAAATGTTTAATTTTAAAAAAAAAAACATGTTTTTCTGGCAACACATTCCCTTTAACCAGGCCACAGGTTTCAAGCAATATGGGAAAGAAAAAGGATCTCTCTGCTGCCGAAAAGCGTGAAATAGTGCAATACCTTGGACAAGGTATGAAAACATTGGATATTTCAAGAAAACTTAGGCGTGATCATCATACTGTGAAAAGATTTGTGGCTGACTCAGAGCACAGACGGGTTAGTTCAGATAAAGGCATAATGAGGAAGGTTTCTGCCAGACAAATTAATATGATTAGGAGAGCAGCTGCTAAAATGCCATTGCAAAGCAACAAACAGGTATTTGAAGCCGCTGGTGCCTCTGGAGTCCCGCAGACCTCAAGGTGTTGGATCCTCCAGAGGTTTGCAAGCTATTATTTGGCCACCCCTAAACAATGCTCACAAGCATAAACGGTTGCAGTGGGCTCAGAAATACCCTGAAGACTAATTTTCTTACCGTGTTGTTTACTGATGAGTGACGTGCAACCCTGGATGGTCCAGATGGATGGAGTAGTGGATGGTTGGTGAATGGCCACCATGTCCCAACAAGGCTGCGACGTCAGCAAGGAGATGGCGGAGTCATGTTTTGGGCTGGAATCATGGGGAGAGAACTGGTAGGCCCCTTTAGGGTCCCTGCCGGTGTGAAAATTACCTCTGCAAAGTACGTAGAGTTTATGACTGACCACTTTCTTCCGTGGTACAAAAAGAAGAACCGAGACTTCCGTAGCAAAATTATCTTCATGCATGACAATGCACCATCTCATGCTGCAAATAATACCTCTGTGTCATTGGCTGCTATGGGCATAAAAGGAGAGAAACTCATGGTGTGGCCCCCATGTTCCCCTGACCTCAACCCTATTAAGAACCTTTGGAGCATCCTCAAGAAAAATATCTATGAGGGTGGGAGGCAGTTCACATCAAAACAGAAGCTCTGGGAGGCTATTCTGACATCCTGCAAAGATATTCAAGCAGAAACTGTCCAAATACTCACAAATTCAATGGATGCAAGAATTGTGAAGGTGATATAAAAAAAGGGGTCCTATGTTAACATGTAACTTGGCCTGTTAAGTTTTTTTTTTATTGAAAGAGCTTTTGGTTTCTGTAAATATGACCTCCTGATGCTGCAAATTCAACAAATTACCATTTTAGTTCTCTTTACAACCTTTAAAATATTTTGATCTCTGTTGTGCATAATAATGTGAAACAGTGCATTTTGAGTTTTTTACTTCTAAAAAAAAATCTGTTATCATTAGGAGATTTGTTAATAAATTTTGCATTATACTCCAACGGTTGATGGCTTGAAGATTATACTGACTGTCATTTGCATCGACTATTTAGGAAAATCAACGAAAAATAACATTTGCATAATAATTTGGAATGCGTTGTATAAAATACGAAAAATAGGGCATGCTCCATAATTCCCGCCACAGATCTACGGCACGGACACCTATCCATAGCGATACAGAAACGTGTCTGCGGCCAATAGAACTGAATGCGTCTGTAATTGCGGATCGTATTACTGTCCGCAATTACGGAGATTTTTTACGGTCATGTGCATGGGGCCTAAGAAGGGCATTTTTTCCCATAATGTAAAATTGGCAAACGTTGGCCAGCAGGTTCGTAATGCCTTCCTCTCAATCCACAGCTAGGCCTGAGAAAGGTTAACTTTAAGGGAGGAGTGACTTTTCTAAATAACTATATTACCAATGTAAGAATAAGGTTATTTATTTTACTTATTTTTTGTTATTTCAGTACCGTTGACACACTTTGCAGAGTTGTACTGATTATAATAACTCATGTTACTCCCTATCCCCCCTGGAGAAAACATGCTCCAATGTTTGGGCCAAATTCATTGAAAGTCAGTTGGTATATCAATATTATTTTTAGGTTGTGAGGAAATGAAAGAATCTGAAAAAACCTACAGGAGGAGGGGAGGACATATAAACTTCTTGCAGGTATTGCCCTAGTCAGTTTCGAACTCAGGACCCAAGTGTGAAAGACAGCAGAGCCTCCCTGGCACATTTTCACGCTGCGTCTTTGCTTGACTCATAACTTTATCCAGCACTAATAATAATGATGGTTATTGACTTTGGACCAAAACAATTGGGTCTGTGAAAGGTTAAACTGGACTAACAAACATGTGTCTTATTTCACCCTGTAAAATTATATGTATCTATGATGTTACTAATAATAATATCATTAACAATAGCATTAATAAAGCTATCCAAGATTGAAAGAAGGGTCTGCTTTTTTTTTTCTTTCAGGAAAAGCGCCATTCTTGTCCATGGGCTCTGCCTGGTATTGCAGCTCAGTCTCATTTGCTTAATTGATGCTTAGCTACAATACCAGACACAGCCAATGGCATACCACCCAAGTGTCCCGGGTCCAGCGGGACAGTCGCAGATCCCGGGCGGTGTCCCGCAGTCCAGGGCAGCCTGTGGCATGGCTCAGTTTAAACTGTATCTGCGTTCTGAAGATTCAGATGCAGTTGAATCTAATTATGGAACAGGGAGCGATCAATTCCCTGCTCTACCATTCACTATGTAAAGCCAGCTGTGAGCGACTTGTCAAAGACAAGTGCAATGCAGTGATTTCATCACTCCTGCCGGTGCCAATAATAATAATCTTTATTTATATAGCGCCAACATATTACGCAGCACTTTACAATTTAGAGGGAACATGAAACAAACAATATCAGACATTACATAGTGACAAAGTTAATTTACAATTCAAACCTGAGGAGTGAGGACCCTGCTCGCAAGAGCTTACAATCTATGAGGAAATAAGGGAGACACAAAGTGTAACAGTGTTTGTTCTGTACAATAGTCCAGCCATTTTTTATACACATGGGGTGGGTACACATAAAGCTGCATGAGCCGGTCACCAGCCAGTATCCGTGTATGACGGACATCAAGAGAAGGAGTGTTACGGAATCTTATTCTGATGACTAATCTAAAAGGGGGCCATGGAAAGGAGTCAGATTAGGGAATGTTATAGGCCTGTCTAAATAGATGTGTTTTCAGGGCAGGTTTAAAACTGTGGATATTGGGAATTAATCTGATTCTCTGGGGTAGCACATTCCAGAGGATGGTGCAGCACGAGAGAAATCTTGGAGAAGGGAGTGGGAGGTTCTGATTATGGAGGATTTTAATCTAAGGTCGTTAGCAGAACATAGAGTAGGGTGGTGGACAAGGATGAGGGAGGAGATGTAAGGAGGTGCAGCACTGTGGAGAGCTTTGTGAGTAAGAGCCACACTGCCCTGCTAAGGTGAGTATTATTTTATTATTTTGATTAGGCACTATGAAGACATTATACTGTATGGGGCAGCTATAGGGGCCTTACACTGTGTGGGGGCAGCTATGGGGGAATTGTACTGTGTGTGGGCAGCTATTGGGACATCATACTACGTGGGAAGGCCTATGAGAACATTATACTGTGTGGGAGTAGCTATGGGGGCTTCATACTGTGTGTGTGTGTGTGTGTGTGTGTGTGTGTGTGTGTGTGTGTGTGTGGGTGGGTGTGTGTGTGTGTGTGGTGGACACTATGGGGGCATTATACTGTGTGTCGGGGCATTATATTGTGTGGAGGGCATTATAGTGTGTAGAAGGCATTATACTGTGTGGGGAGGCATTATGGGGGCATAATATTGTGTGAGAGGCACTAGGGTGGCATTATACTGTGGGGAGGCACTGTTGGTGCATTATACTGGGTGGGGGAATTATAGTGTGTGTGTGTGTGTGTGTGTGTGTGTGTGTGTGTGTGTGTGCGTGCGTGTGTGTGGGGAGGCACTTTGTGGGCTTTATACTGTATGTGGTGGGCACTATGGGGGCATTATATTGTGTGTAGTGGCAATATTGGGGCATTATAGTGTGTGGGGGACACTATGAAGGCATTATACTGGGTGGCGGCTACTCTGGGGGCATTATACTGTGTGAGATGGCACTATGGAGGCAGTATAGTGCATGAGGGCACTATGGGGTATTATACTGTAGGGGGCATTATGGAGGCATGATAATGTGTGGAAGGCACTATAGGGGCATTATACTGTGTGGGCTGAACTGGGTGTGTAGTTGCGCTGCTTCTGTAAAAAAACAGACCCTTCTATGTTATGCTGGAGGCTCATTTCACTAGCATTCATGTATTGCATAGGCCCATGCACTATATGAATTCCTTTGTATGACTATATAACACCTTCTCAATTGTAATTCAATTCACAGTACCATAAATGAACATGTTTCCTCATTAGCGTATTGCTAAAAATAACATTTACATTAAATCATTACATCAAGATCCTGATGGACATTCTCATAATAAAATAACTGCTTCACAATAGACATCACACTTTGTAGTTTGGGCTCGATATGGACACAATCGCCCTGAAAATGTGTAAATCTATAAATTGTCTTACCAGCTGTGCTCGAGCTCAACATAAACCACAGGATGACAAAGCGATTATGTCATTTTCACTGCATTACCTAATGCCTGGACAGAAATGTTATAATGTAAAGATGAAAGGGCTGTAAAATACAAAATCTGCTCCATATGTGCTTTTCATGGACCCACTCAGCCAATATCTCATATCTATAAACAATATGGTTGTGTGCCCCTTCATGCCCTTCTTGTACCCTCAAGTGAATGGGCATATCCTGTGTGCATTAAGGAAAAACCTGGAATGATAACAGGAACACATCTGTGAAATTAGTTTAATTCAACGGCTTCCTTTACATGATCTAAATCTCCACATGCATACTAGTTTGAAGTCGGGGTGCAGGAGGAAAAGTTTTACTGAAGGAGCAAGTGACATTAAGAAGTAAGAATTTTAGGCTCACAGGTGTATAGCCGATGGGCCTGGGACTGTTGCCAGCTAAGGGATTAATAATTGTTGAGGTAGTGTAGGTCCTTTTTCAACAATGAGTCAGCTATTCTAGGAGGGGGAGGACGTATGGGTAGCAAAAGGGGGTGCTTTATGGTAATGAGGGGTAGTATATATTTTACTCCCTCCTCCTCATCAGCCCCTTTTGGCAGAACTTTTCATGGACCAGCAGGAGCTTGTTAGGGCGATCTGTAGCACCCTTGCGGCGGAGGGGAGTGACAGGTTGCAGTCGCTCCTTCAGGGTGCTGCTGTGACAGCTCCCCCTTCTTAATCTGAAAGATGGCGCGCATACGTCCCGCCTCTTCTATCCCCATCGGAGGCAGGTACATTGCGGCCTCCGGCACTGAGCTCCGGGCCACTGTTAGCTACGCCCAACCCCCGCTGTCTGTACTTCCTCCCCTGACACCGGTGGCTCAGCCCTTGGCGGCACCAGGCGCCGTAGCTGGGGACATTATACCTCCCACGGCAGGTGCCTGAGTTTCCTCTGGGTTAGCGAGGATTAGGACTCTCCCACAGGCAGAACGGGGCTCCTGCGGCTCCAGTGGCATCGACTGCTGTGGTGGCTCCATCTACACCAGTTTCTGTGCCTTCTCCTGGACATGGTAAGTTTGACTGCCTTCGGGTATGGAATACGGGTTACATGCCTGATGCTAATTTAATGTATGCTGTGCAATCTCTGTTGGCTGTCACAGTTCCTTTCCCCGTTGTACCGTCGGCAGAATCCATGGTTGCGAAGTCCATGGTTGAGGCTTCCACTTCCACGTCGACGCCTTCGGTGCCTGCTTTCAGAGATAACTATTCTTGTAGTGTTTCTCCCTTGGGAGCTCATGTGTCTGACGAGGTTCATGATAAAATAAGTAAGAATGACTACATTGACCTTTGGTCCCTTTTGTCGGTCGATTCGTCAACGGTTGGTAAGGCGCGCCGTTTTGAGCAGGGCGTTCTGAGTAAGCCCAAAGTTGTTAAGTCGTTCAATAATTGGCTACAGGTGATTTTAGGAGGTGTGTTTAGTCAGCGCCCGCCCGGTTGTGCGGGTCAATTGTTTATTTATCTTGATACTATTTTCAGTGCGTTTATATTGCATGGCGGAACTTCTTGGTGGTGGTACGATGAGGAGATCCGTAGGAGGCTGGCTCAGAGTCAGGAGGTCGGTTGGGATACCAAAGCCACCGACGTTTGGTTGCGTTTGATGATATTAAAGTAGCCCTTTCATCTAGTCGACCCCGCCTCCTCACCTTCTGCCGGTTTGGGGGACGGGGTCGGGGGAGTAGGTGACTGTTGGCTCTTTAACGAAGGGCACTGCAGGTTTTGCGTCTCCTGTAAGTTCAAGCATGAGTGCTCGAACAGTGGTGGAACACATTCCGCCGTTAGATGCTCCCGTCGCGTTGCAACAGTCGCCCGCCCTGCGTGTGTTAGTCGGAGAGAGGACGCCAGGGCAAGTGTCTGTGTTGCTCTTGTGTTTAGACCGGTACCCCAAGAAGGCGGAAGCTGCGCTGCCTAGAGTTGGTTTTTGTTATGGTTTCTTCATTCCTTTTACGTCTCAGGCCGACCCAGTATTGTCCCGGAATTTGAAATCGGCTTTGGAGCTTCCTGACGCAATTAGGGATAAGGTGGTAAAAGAAGTCGAGCTTAGCCGGATGGCCGGCCCGTTTTCTGTTTTGCCTTTTTCTAACCTTAGGGGCCCCCCGCTGGGTGTGGTTCCTAAGAAGGAACCCGGTAAGTTTCGCCTCATTCATCATCTTTCTTATCCTAGAGGACGGTCGGTGAATGACGACATTAGTAGTGAGATTGCTACGGTATCGTATTTTTCTTTTGATCGAGCTGTCGAGTTTATGTGTTGGTCAGGGGCGTGTGTCCTTATGGCTAAGTCTGATATTGCGTCTGCTATTCGTTTGTTGCCTGTTCACGCAGATTTTTTAATTTGTTGGGCTGTTATTTAGAAGGGTTTTTCTATTACGACATGGGTTTGCCCATGGGCTGCTCGATTTCCTGTTATTATTTTTAAGTGTTTAGCTCTTTTTTAGAATGGGCAGTGCGGGATGTTACGGGTTGTGGGGCAGTTACCCATTAATTAGATGATTTTTTGTTTGTCGGCCCCTCTTCGTCTGAACAGTGCCAGTTCTTGTTGAGGTCCTTTCTATTTATTTCTCAACGTTTTTGGGCCCCTCTCTCTGAAGAAAAGACAGAGGGTCCCGCGCCGGTTTTCTGTTTCTTGGGTATAGATTCCTGTGTAATGGTTCTTCGCCTTCTGGTGGAGAAGGCTGTGAAGTTGTGATCGGCTTTGGACTAGGCTTTGTCTTCCCGTAAGTTGTAATTGCGTCAGATCCAATCATTATTAGGTTTGTTGGCTTTTGCATGTAGGATTATGCTTATGGGACGGGTTTTTTCCAGGCGGCTGTCAATGGCTACGGCCGGGGTTTCCGTGCCTTCTCATCACGGGCCGATTTCTAATTCCATAACGGCTGACTTGCATGTCTGGCGTACCTTCCAAGAGGATTATAATGGTCGTAAGTGTTGGAAGGCGCCTCCTATTTCCAGTGCTGACCTGGAATTGTTTACTGATGCAGCTGGGGTGGTGGGTTTCGGCGCAGTGCTTGGTTCGGCATGGTGTGCTGATTACTGGCCTGATTCAAGGCGGACAAGGGGATGGTGTGCAAACTTGAGGTTGTTGGAGCTTTTCCCTATAGTCGTTGCTGTTGATTTGTGGGGGGTGGTGCTTTCCAATCGTTCTATGGTGTTTTGGTCCGATAATATGAGTATTGTTTTTGCAGTTAATCAACTTACTTCTTCCTCAGGTCCAGTTCTGGCTTTGCTTCGCCACCTGGTGTTGCATTGATTACAATGTAACATTCAGTTTCGGGCTTGCCCCATTCCGGATGTACATAATGTTGTTGCTGATTCTTTATCTCGTTTTAATTGGCAGGTTTTTCGTTCCCTTTGCCCGCAGGCAGATCTGGTTCCATTGGTGAGGTCGTCACTTGCTTCCTCTACATGGGCAGCTTATGGTAATGCATGGAAGGAATAGTTGAGGTTGCGGCGGTGTCAGATTTCCTGGGTGTGCGAAGACTAGTGGTTCAGTTTTTATCATATTTAGATGGTAAAAAGAGGACATCTGTACAGCACTGCGTAATATGTGGCGCTATATAAGTAACTAAAATATATAAAAAAAAAATAAATAGATGGTAGGCACCTTACACGGTTTAAATTTTCATCTATTTTTAATAAGGCTCTAGTGCACGTTAGTAAACCCCCGTGGGAGTATAGGACTCATTCTTCCAGAATCGGGGCGGCTACAATGGCTAGTGAGCTGGGGTTATTTGATCGTCCCAACAGTTTTGTTCCTGCATTTGGGTGGTAATGATTTGTGCTCGATCTGTTTGGGGGAGTTAATTTTGCTTATCCATTTAGATTTGGAGAGGTTTGTTTCAATTGTTTCTTCTCTGAGATTGTTCCTTGGTTGGTGGGACATGGCGCGATGGATGTTAATACGAGGGTGTCTCAGTTCATCCGAGCCAGGGGTGGAGTTGTTATTCGCCATTGGGAGTTGGAGGGTGACAACAGGGGATTGTTGTTGCCGTACAAAGTGCATTTGACTGATATTGGGCTGGACATTTTCTTGTCTGGGTTACATGATGGGATTGAGCAGGTTTTTGTTTTTTTGGGGGGCCGGTGAGCCGTGTAGGTAAGGGATTACACGGTCACCTTATGGCGGTGATCGAAGTGTATTTACCTAAATGTCCTTGGGAATAGGCAGGTTTACGGGTTTTTCATTGACTTTTGGTTAAGGTCATTTAGAGTTTTGATATTTTGATAAGGTTAACAAAATGTTATTTAATTATTTATTCAAATTATTAAAGCTGTGGTCAACCCCCGGGTCAACCCCACAATCAAAGAAGTCAAGTGTTGGTGCTTAATTTATTAGGGGTTATTTAATTATGTAGACTACCAGTTTTGTTATACGTTTTCATATGCATACAATTCACAGCCTGTTATTGTCATCTCTCCCCTTTATAGCCTTGAAGTGATCCTAGGGAGTGATACAGGAACTTTTCATCATGTTAACACCCCTTTTACCAAGGTAGCTCCTGAATGTCACATATAGGGGTCATTTTTTTAATATTACCAGATAAGCAAAGATAAGCAGTTGCACATCTTATTCACTGTCTGCGCATAAACAGACCATTACCACCATCAGTATTGCAGAGATTTTTGGCCTTTTCAATATCAGTGATTATGTGAAGATATTTGCATGTAAACATGGCACACGTGGCACGTATGAAATGATTTTTTGGGCTCTGCTCGTGTCAGTCGTTTATCCACAAAAAGGACTTTTAATGCATGTATTACACAACATTACACATTGATGAAAAATTGCATCAAGACGCCCATGAGTGTAAAGTGCTGGGTGGAATTTCTACAATGTGCCAATTGTCTACTTTCATAAAATATTATGATATGGGGTTTAACCCCTTTTCGCTTCACACCATACATTTACGGCGCTGGCAGGAGGTACTTTCTGCTGAGCACTGTAAGTGTACACAACAGGGATTGCACATTCTCAGGAGCTGAGCCCACCCTATCGGCAGTGGGTGTCAGCTATAACATAATCTCCTACATGCCACAGTCAATATAGACCACGGCACCGAAAAGGTTTTATAAAGGGAGAGGGCTCTTTTTGTAAACCCATCAGTGCCTTGTGATGCAATCACAGGGGGTGCCGATGTGTTACCATGTGTCACGATCTGTGGGTATGTGGACCCACTGCGCCGTACCACCATAGCAGGATAGCAGCTGGCCAAAACAGAGTACCAATTAAAGTCTATATTTCAAGCAAGTGTACCTGTGGTAGTTCAGACAGTAGCGATGACTAGGCTCAGATGGGACCTTGGCAGCAGACACCGAGCGAGGTGTAACATAGCAGACAGACCGGTGGCACAACAAGACTCCAATTCATTAAGGCACAGGAACAAGGTAGCACGGGATACAGGATGCAGGTAGCAGGAACAGGAACACTGGGAACTGGAAGACACTAAGGGACTATTTGCTAGACTGACATGGGAAAACACAACAACGCTCAGGCCATCAGTGAAGGGGCAGGGCCCTTCTTATAGTCCAGGGTGATCTGGGAGTAATCAGTTCAATCTTACACGTGTTCTTACACGGACTGAGCTCGCTTGCACACCCTAGTGGTCACTGCGGGACAGGGCGGCCGCATATGCTGGCATATCCGGAGAGGAAGGCGTCGGCAGGATGAGAGGAGTCTGCGGTCAGCGACAGCGGACGTTACACCATGTCAGTCTCGGGGGCCTAATAAAGGCCCTCTGGTCTGCTGTGTACTTCAGTCTCTTAGGCCCTGCAAGAAGCAGGGCCTAAAAGTCAGCCTGTCAGTATAATGCAATGCACTACTCAACCCTACTAGGACCAAAAAAAATTGCAAATAGAAGTTAAATAAAGTATTACAAAAAATATGAAAAAAAGAATCCTATGTAAAAAAAAAAAAAGAACAAATGTTATTCCCTTACAAAATGATACCAAGTTTATATAGTTTTTGTATGTTTTACCACTTTTGCACAATAAAAACCCTTTTTTTTAAAAAAAAATTATTTGTTTTTGTGTCGCCATATTTTATGAGCCATAAATTTTTCTTTTTCATTTGTTTATTATAAACTTTATTGAACTTTTTTTTTTTAGTTACACTATGGGACTTAACTATGCAATTATTTGATTGCTTTATAATACACTGCAATACTTCTATATTCAGGGTCGGACTGGCACACCAGAGGATCCTCTGGTGGGCCCAGGCTCTAACACAATTAAAGGCCTTAAACGTCCAACAGAAGAAAACCCCATTTGGAGTTCTTTGAAGCCAATCACTTGCCACTAGGGTCTATTTCTTCTGGAATGATTCACAAATTACCTTAGAGACTTTATTGATGATCTGTCCTGTGTGTACAATGCTAAAAACAAGGACTATGATGAAATAAAAAGTGGACATGTACATGTTCTATATAGGTGGAGGGTGGGCCCAAGGAACCCCAGTCGACTATCTGTATTATGCCTGTGAGTGTATAACTGAGAGGCATTCTATTAGGCACCCCCTGCGGAAGCGGGACATCACAAAATGCGCATTGGGGTACACAGTGGATGTGAGGGAAGACTCTGTTGAGAGGGGTAAGAATGGCATCACCAGCATTTGATCAGTCTATCCTGCTGTACCACTGACTAGAGTCTGTATTACCTTGTGATATTACGATTTTAAAGGGGTTTTCCGAGTTAAAACTTTTATGAGTCAGTGCTTTTAACTAGGGAATGTGCTTACATTTGTAATATACTTACAGTTTCAAAATTGGCCCCGTTTCCCGATGTTGACAAGAGGACAAACGAGAGTACAGCAGGGACCACGCATGCGTGATCCTGGCTGTATAACAGAACAGACCATACACGCCACGTCACTAGTGACATGTCGTACACCAGGAAGATAATTTGAATAATTTCACCACGTAACAGGTGGTAAACACAGCGGGCAGAGAGTGACGTCACCAGTCATGTGCCCCATCGGGAAATGGGGCCAATTTTGGAACTGTAAATACATTACAAATGTAAGTACATTTCCAAGTTAAAAGCACTAACACATAAAAGTTTTAACTCAGAACATCCCTTTAAATTATGTTTGTCTAATATCTGTAATAACATTTGTTATACCGATTATATATATCTGGCTATATGCTGCTTTTTTCATAAAATGGTTTGAATATACTTGATGTGGTCTATTGATTTATTATGGAAGGATGTTCATTCGTACATTACCTAGCCCTAAATATAAATGTGATTGGAGTTTAGATATTGATTCTATTAGGCATTGACTGATGGAAGACCTTAGGGCCTTTGTTAAGCCCTCGCTGCTAAAAAACAAACAAACATTGGCACCCTGCAATCGCATCACGGTGGTTTCAATGCGGTGGCAGAGGGTGCCCCGCTAACTCTGAAACCACATAGATGCTGCAGTAGCTATGGACAGTAAGGGGTTAATTGGGTGAGATCGAAGCTGTGACAAAAGTACCCTAAATGACCGCCGTTAAAAGGTGCATGGGCGGTGATTAAGGGGTTAAATAGCACCATAGCTGGGAAGGTGACACGGTTTATTTATTTATTGCCTAAATAGGCAGGATACATACAGCACATAGATCCCTACAGCTGTGCCATGAGCCTATTCTGTAGCTCTATGGGACCAAATGTTAACAGATAGTATATTAGAAACTTCTTAATGAGAGCTATGTTTATTAAAGTGTAGCTAAACGTTTGACAAACTTCTGACATGTCATAGTGACATGTCAGAAGTTTGGATTGGTGGGGGTCCGAGCACCGAGAACCCCACCAATCGCAAGAACGAAGCAGCTGAAGGGCTGTGTGAGCACTCAGCCACTTCCTGTCTGTTTGGCTTTTTCCGGAAAGCGGATGTATCGGAGCACGGGCTCATAGACTTTCTATTGAGTTCGTACACAGATACATTTATTTCCGGAAAAAGCCGAACAGACACGAAGCGGCTGAGCGCTCAGACGAGCACTTCAGATACTTCGTTCTAGCGATTGGTGGGAGTCTCAGTGCTCGGACCCCCACCAATCCAAACTTCTGACATGTCACTATGACATGTCAGAAGTTTGTCAAACGTTTAGCTACACTTTAGTTATAAGTAGATCCCAATTATGTAACATATTACTTATCCGAGTCAAATATGCTCCTATTGTATGATGAAAATCTTTTGACAACTCAACATGTAAAATTGTACCATAGTATGTGAGGCTGAAAAAAGACTTAAGTCCCGACTTCAAGTATTGCAATTAGGTAGTTGATCCAGGGATTTATTCTGTCTACAGTAATCTAGTACATAACCTGTAAAGTTATTACACTCAAGAAAGGCCACCAGGCCTCTTTTGAACTCTTTCAGTGAATTCACCATAACTTCCTCTGGCAGAGAGTTCCACAGTCTTACTGCTCTTACCTTAACCCTTTCCCGCTGCAGTCATTTTTGGGTTTTCACTTTCGTTTTTTCCTCTCCACATTATTTTTCCATCAATATTGCCGTATGAGGGCTTGTTTTATGCGGGGCGAGTTGTAGATTTTCACCATTTATTGTACCATATAATGTATTGGGAAACTGAGAAACATATTTGTGTGATAGAATAGGAAAAAAACAGCGATTCCTCAATATTTTAGGTTTTTTTTGTTTTTACAATGTCCACCATGCACTAAAAACAGTATGATAACTTTATTCTGTGGGTCAATACGATTCCGGTGATAGCAAATTTAAATAGTTATTTTTGTTTTACTACTTTTACAAGGAAAAAAATGATTGTTAAAAATACAATTTAAGTTTGTCGCAAAATTCTGAGAGCCATAACTTTTTTATTTTTCCGTCGACTGAGCGTCACTTTTTGCAGAGCAAACTGTATGTTCCATTGGTACCATTTGGGGTACATGAGACTTTTTGATCACTTTTTATTCCGTTTTTTGTGGGAGATGAAGTGACCAAAAAACAGCGATTCTGGCGTTTTTAATTGTAAATTTTTTATGGCGTTCACCATGCGGACTAAATAATGATATATTGTAAAAGTTCAGACTTTTACGGACGCGTCGATACCAGTTTTGTTAATTGTTTATTTTTTGTACATTGTGCTTGAGGGAAAATGGGAAAAGAGGGGATTTTTTAACTTTCAATTTTTTTTAAAATTTATTAAAAAAAACTTTATTTGACTATTTTTTACTTGTCCTCCTAGGGGACTTTAACCAGCAATCATTGTATCACTTGCATGGTATATTGCAATACTAATGTATTGTAGTATATCATAGTTACATAGGTTGAAAAAAGACATAGGTCCATCAGGTTCAACTTTTCTCAATAAATTACCCGTCATTCATTGATTGATTATTTATAACCCTCAATGCCATTTATCAGTAAATAATCCTCTAGCCTTTTTTTAAATGATGACATAGTATCTGCCATTACTACCTCTTGGGGAAGGGCATTCCATAGCTTGACCACTCTAACTGTAAAGAACCCTTTTCTATACTGATGTCTGAAACGTCTTTCTTCCACATGGGTGTCCCCTTGTCCTTTGTAGAGTCCTTGGAAAGAACAGATCATGTGCTAGTTCTCTGTATTGACCACACATATACTTATACATATTAATAAGATCACCTCTAAGCCGTCTTTTTCCAAGCTGAACAAGCCCAATTTTTCTAGCCTTGCATTGTAAGCGACACCTCCTATCCCATTTAATAATCTCGTTTCCCGCCTTTGGACCCTCTCCAGTTCTCCTATGTCCTTTTTACAATGTGGAGCCCAAAACTGAATTCCATGTTCTAGATGTGGCCTTAGAAGGGATTATAGAGGAGTAATATTACGTTTGAATCCCGGGTTTTTAATCTCTCTTTTTATACACCCCAAAATCCTATTTGCAGCTGCTGCCTGACATTGAGTGTTGCTGCTTAGCTTATTTGTTACCAGAATACCCAAGTCCTTCTCCTGTTCTGTTATCCCCAGTTTTATTCCATTTAATGTGTATGAATTAATACTATTATTGCGTCCTATCTGCCTTACTTTACCTTTATCAACATTACATTTCATCTGCCATGTTTTTGTCCATGCAGCCAGCTTATCTAGGTCTTTCTGTAATATTTTAAAGTCAAGCTGAGTTTTAAGTATCCTACAAAGTTTTGTATCGTCAGCAAAAACTGACACCTTGCTATCAATCCCATCCACAGGGTCATTAATAAAGAGATTAAAAAGAATTTGGCCTAATACCGATCCTTGTGGTACCCGACTGCTGACTTCAGCCCATTTATAACAACTCTTTGTTTTCTGTCCCTTAACCAATTCTTTACCAACTTGCATATATGGTCCCTGTGTCTGTAGCTTCAGAACAAGACTGTTGTCTGGTACAGTATCAAATGCTTTTGCAAAATCCAAATAAATCACATCACATCAGCCACATGACCAACATCCAGATTCACACTTACCTCCTCATTGAAACTGAGCATGTTGGTTAGGCACGACCTGTTTTTCATGAATCCATGCTGGTTATCAGTTATTAGACTATTCTCCGCTACATATTTTTGTAGTTAGAATACCCTTAAATACTTTACATACCACAGATGTCAAACTTACTGGACGGTAGTTACTCGGTTCCACCTTTTTACCCTTCTTAAACATTGGTACAACATCAGCCGTCCTTCAATCCTGTGGCACTGGTCCTGTTACAAGAGAGTCTAAGAAGATACAATGTTCTGTCCAATACTGAGCTTAATTCCCTTTAATACTCCTGAATGAATGCCGTCTGGACCGGGGGGCTTTATCAGTATTTCATTTGCTCAGACGCAGCTGTACTTCCTCCTGTGTTAAGCAGATAATATTGGTTGGGGGGAACCATTATTACTGTCCCCCTGAATATCTGGTACTGGGAGATCATAAGTGAACACAGAGGAAAAGTAAGTGTTTAATATCTCAGCCCTCCCTTTGTCTACTACAATTATATTCTCATGGTCATCTTTAAGAGGGCCAATATTAATCAGATTTTTTCTTTTTGGCATTAATATATTTATAACACATTTTGGGATTTATTTTAATGTCATTAGCGATTTGTTTTTCTGTAGATAACTTTGCTAACTTGATTTCATTTTTACATATTCTATTGAGATCTTTGTAAATCTGGAATGCTTTTGCTGAGCCCTCATGATACTGACACTCTCCTATGAAGGATTACTTCATAGGAGTACAAAGATGGCAGACCTGGGGGCCTTTATCAGGCCCCCAGTCTGTCAAGCCAACTAACGGCACCCCACGATTGAATCGCGGGGTGGATGTTGCAACGTTACAGGGTGCCACCCCCCTGTTTCTAGTCATTTAAATGCCGTGGTCGCTATTCACCACGCCATTTAAGAGGTTAAATGAGCGGGATCGCACTCAAGCGCGATCCCGCTCGTTACCCTGAAGTGACGGCTGTAACACACTGCCGATACGCTCATTCTATGGAGAGGGCCCAGCCTGTGAGCCCGCTCCATACTCCCCCACCTGACGTGCGCCGTATATATGTGGCGGATGTCGGGAAGGGGTTAAAGAATCCCCTTCTATGTTTGTGTATAGAGATGAGCGAACCGGGACAACCGAACCCGGTTTCGGTCCAAATATCCGGAAAAGTTCGTAGCAAATCCGAACTTCACCGGGTTCGGCCGAACCCGTTTTGACCGAACCCGGTCAAAAATATTATACAAATCGGCAGCCACTTGTCTCTATCAATCACTGATAGAGAAAAGAGGCTGCTGATTAAAAATAAAATAAAAAGCATTTCATACGTACCCGGTCGTTGTCTTGGTGACGAGTCTCTCTTCTTCCTCCAGTCCGACCTTCGTTTCTGACGCGGCAGCCTGTGATTGGCTGCAGAGGCCTCTGCAGCCTGTGATTGGCTGCAGCAGTCACATGGGCTGTATCGTCATCCAGGAAGGTCGGGCCAGATGTCGAGAGGGACGCGTCACCAAGGCAACGGCCAGGAGACCGGACTGGAGGAAGCAGAAAGTTCTCGGTAAGTATGAACGTCTTTTTTTTTTACAGGTTACTCTATATTGTGATCGGTAGTCACTGTCCAGGGTGCTGAAACAGTTACTGCCGATCAGTTAACTCTTTCAGCACCCTGGACAGTGACTATTTACTGACGTCGCCTAGCAACGCTGCCGTAATGACGGGTGCACACATGTAGCCTCCCGTCATTACGGGTAATATATTTTATAATGGGAGCACGGCTCGGAAAAACGACCGGCTGCCCGGCCGTGCTCATCACCTTAAATACTCTGTGCTGCCTTAAACTCTGTGGACAGGTCAGGATCCTGTTTCTTTTAAATGCTGCTGGGGAATCCACTATATAAGGCTGTGCTACAGTGCAGCATTTAAAATAAACAGGATCCTGACCTGTCCATACTGTTTAAGGCAGCACAGAGTATTTCAGGAGATGAGCGTGCAGATTCAGTGCTGCTGTGAACTCTGCTCTTACCATTACGTAGCTCAGTTGTACCTCTCCTCCACTCCTGTCCTCAATAACACCTTCACATGATTGGCAAGTCACCACGTAATGGTAAGAGCAGAGTTCACAGCAGCACAGAGTATTTCAGGAGATGAGCGTGCGGATCTTGTGCGGGGTGGTGACTTGCCAATCATGTGAAGGTGTTATTGAGGACAGGAGTGGAGGAGAGGTACAACTGAGCTACGTAATGGTAAGAGCAGAGTTCACAGCAGCACTGAATCTGCACGCTCCTCTCATGAAATACTCTGTGCTGCTGTGAACTCTGCTCTTACCATTACGTAGCTCAGTCTGTTACCTCTCCTCCACTCCTGTCCTCAATAACACCTTCACATGATTGGCAAGTCACCACCCCGCACAAGATCTGCACGCTCATCTCCTGAAATACTCTGTGCTGCTGTGAACTGTGTGTGTGTGTGTGTGTGTGTAGATGTTTGTGTGTGTGTGTTTTTGTATATGTGTGTTTGTGTATATGTGTGTATATGGGTGTGTGTTTGTGTGTTTATGTGTGTGTTTTTGTGTATATATGGGTGTGTTTGTGTATATGTGTTTGTGTATATGTTTGTGTGTGTGTGTTTGTGTGTATGTTATTAAGGCGGTACTTAGTGTTAGCCGGTGCAGAGGCTAGCACTAACCACCCATTATTACCCCAGTACCCACCACCACCAGGGGTGCCGGGAAGAGCTTGATACGATCCAGTACCCGACCATCTGTTGTGATGGGCGGGTACTGGGGCGGCCGTAGGCTGGTATTATGAGGCTGGGAAGGGTCAAAAACAGTGGACCTTCCCACCCTTGTAATGCTAGGCTGCTGCTGCTGCTGTCTTGTATCGGGCTGGTTATAAAAATCGGGGGGACCCCCACGTTGTTTTTTTTTTTTAATTTAACAAATTTAACAATAGACGGGTCCCCCACATTTTTAATAACCAGCCATATACACGGCCGCAGCAGTCTGGCATTACATGGGTGGGAAGGGCCACTGGTTTTGTCCATTCCCAAGCTAATAACACTGTGTTGTATGTGGCTGGTTATGATAAATTGGGTGGAACCCCATGTCTTTTTTAAAAAAAAAAAAAATTAATAAATAAATAATTTCAAAAAATGACGTGGGGTCCCCCCCCCCCACTTTTATAACCAGCCAGATACAACACAGCAGCAGCAGCCTAGCATTACAAGGGTGGGAAGGTCCACTGTTTTTGGCCCTTCCCAGCCTCATAATACCAGCCTGCGGCCGCCCCAGAGCCCGACCATCACAACAGATGGTCGGGTACTGGATTGTACCTGGCTCTTCCCGGCACCCCTGGTGGTGGTGGGTACCGGGGTAATAATGGTGGTTAGTGTTAGCCTCTGCACTGGCTAACACTAAGCCTCGCCTTAGTAATGGATATTGTCACTCAGACAGCGGCCATTACTAAAGTGGTAGTAATAAAATTTGAAAAGAAAAGACAAAGATATAGATAAAATATTTTATTGAAATAAAGCACCCCCAACACAACCCTCATTAACCATTTTATTGTAGAAAAAAAAAAACGTCATCTTAGTAGTCTTCGAAACTGACGTAGTCCAAACACCAAACCTGTAAAAAAATAAATAAATAAAAAATGAAAAAAAACATGTCGTAGGCTTAGATTCAGTTTAATGTGTGATACTGACAGTTATACCATGTATAGAAGCCTGCCGCGAAGTTGACTTAGATACAGGGCGCCAGCAGACAGTATCATACGTGGCCATACAGACATATATACAAACAAACATACATGCAAACATACATACATACATACATACATACATATATACAAGCATGCACATATATACATGCAAATATACATACATGCAAACATACACACATATATACATACATACATGCAAACTATCATACATACATACATACATACATACATACATGCATGCATACACACACACATGAAAACATACATACATACATACATACATACAAACAAACATGCAAAGATACATACATATATATATATATATATATACAAGCATGCACAAATATACATGCAAACATAAATACATGCAAACATAATTACATACATGCACATATATATAAACATACATACAAACATACATGCAAAAATAAAAACATGCAAACATACATACATGCACATATATACATACATACATGCCAACATACATACATGCCAATATACATACATGCAAACATATATACATGCAAACATACATACAAACATACATACAAACATACATACATACATACATACATACATACATGCAAATATATACATGCAAATATACATACAGACATGCACATATATACATACATGCCAACATACATGCAAACATGCATGCACATATATACATACATACATACATACATACATACATGACAACATACATACATACATACATACATGACAACATACATACATGCCAACATACATACATGCAAACATACATACATGCAAACATACATGCACATATACACATACATACATGCCAACATACATACATGCCAACATACATACATGCAAACATACATACATGCAAACATACATGCACATATACACATACATACATGACAACATACATACATGACAACATACATACATACATACATGCAAACATACATACATAAATAAACTCACCTAAGACGGTCCCACGAAGATTTGAACGGTCCCGTCACTTTTCTTCTTACTGCCCCCATTCACAATAACAGAGCGGTGGGCGCAGATGACGTAATCACGTGTGCCTGATATGATTACGTCATCTGCGCCACAACGCATGTAATGTAATGTAGTGTAGTGTAGTGTGGCGTGCGCTGCAGCCTGTGATTGGCTGCAGAGGCGGTCACGTGGGATGAAGCGTCATCTCTGGATGCCGGCCTTCTGACGTCATCATGACGTGCGTGACCGCCACTACAGCCTGTGATTGGCTGCAGCGGCGACATGGATGAAACGTCATAGCTGGAGGCCGGACAGGAGGAAAGTAAGTATGAACGTTTTTTTTTTTTTTTTTATTACATTAAAATTGTATTTTCCGCGCGCCGAGCATGTACTGTCAAGGTTGCTGAAAGAGTTAGTGCAGCCCATTAACTCTATCAGCACCCTGGACAGTACCATGCTCGGCGCACGGAAATTACAGGTTCGGTCCGAACTAGTTCGGTCCGAATCAAACTTTTTCGTGAAATTCGGCGAACTAGCGGAACCGAACTTTTGATAAGTTCGCTCATCTCTATTTGTGTAGAAACCTTCTTTCTGCTAGACATAGCGGATGACCCTTTGTTATAGTTACAGTCCTCGGTATGAATAGATCATGAGAGAGTTCTCTGTATTGACCTTTGATATATTTATACATAGTTATTGGGTCACCCCTCTGCAACCTTTTTTCTAAACTAAATAACCCTAAGTTTAATAATCTTTCTGGTACTGTAGACCACCCATTCTATTTATTACTTTTGCTGGCCGTCATTAAACCTGTTCATGCCTCTACTATGTCTTTCTTCTGCACTGGTGCCCAAAACTGTATGCAATATTCCAAGTGCGGACTGACTAAAGATTTTTAAAGTGGTAGAACTATGTTCTCGTCATGTGCATCTGTGCCCCTTTTGATGTACCCCATGATCTTATTTGCCTTGGCAACAACTGCCTGACATTGGTTGCTACAGTTACGTTTACTGTCAACTAAAATGCCTAAGTAATTTTCATGTCAGTTTTACCCAGCGTTTTACAATTTAGTATGTAGTGCTGACAAGTATTTTCGCTTCTAAAGTGCATAACCTTACATTTATCATTGTAAAACCTCATTTGCCACTATTCTGCCCAAGCTTCCAACTTATCTAGATCTCTTTGTAACATAATACATTCCCCGTTTGTATTTAATTACTTTACACAGTTTAGTATATCTGCAAAAATGTATATTTTATAGTACAAACCCTCTAAAAGGTCATTAATAAATATATTCAAGAGCATGAGGCACAATGATGGCACCCATTGGTACCCCACTAGCAGAGCCGATTCTAGCTTTTCTGCTAGAGGCGAAAATGGAAATGCGCCCCCCCCCCCCCCCCATCCACACAAAAAAAAAATCGTAAGTAAGAAACAACTTGTAAAACTAAACAGAAAAATTAAAATTGTGTAAACAAAAAATACATTATTGAACATCATTGAACACAGTATAATGCCCCATACAGTATAATGCCCCCCATAACAGCCCCATACCATATAATGCTCCCCATATCAGCCCACATAGCTGCCCCCATACAGTAAAATGCCCCCCATACAGTATAATGCCCCCATATGAGCTCCCCATACAATATAATGACCCACATATGAGCTCCCCATACAGTATAATGCCCCCCATATCAGCTCCCCATACAGTATAATGTCCCCCATATCAGCTCCCCATACAGTATAATGCCCCCCATATCAGCCCCCCATACAATATAATTCCCCCATATCAGCCCCCATGCAGTATAATACCCCTGTCTTATCAGTCCCCATGCCATATCAGCCCCCCATGCAATATAATGCCCCCCATACAGTATAATGCCCCCATATGTGCATAATAGAAAAATAGCATAATTACTTACCTATCCCCGTTCCTTCGCCTCCTCCGGTGGGTGCTATGAGTGACTCGGCGCAGACAGGCGCAATGATGTCGCTACATCCCGCCTGCCTGCTTCGAGCCGCTCAGGGCACAGTGAATGCTGGAGCAAGGAGACGTCAGCTCCTTGCTCCAGCATTGAATAGAACCGGGACCTCGGTGAGTGACTCGCGACCCCCCGGAGGTCTTCACATGACCACCCAGGGGGACACGACCCACAGTTTGTAATGTATTGTGTTGTATTGTGCAGTTTGCGGTGGAGAGAAGGGAGGCTGTAATTTAACGGTCCCCCCCCTCCACCGCAAACAGCACAATACAACACATTTACAAGACAACACAACACATTACAAAGCAACACAATACATTACAAGGCAACACAATACATTACATTACAATACATTACATTACAAGACAATACAAGACAATACAACACAACACAGACTCTGCAGCTCACCTGGAGTCCTCTGCACTGACTCTTCCACTGCACTGGCTGGAAGACGTGTCATGTGACAACATGGTCACATGGTACACTAAGTGTACCATGTAACAGTAACCAGGAAGTGCCGGCTTCACAGCACAGAAAATTTATTTAACAAGCATACTGTATGGCAACGGGGGCCTGTGGGCCCCCCAGGCTTAGGGGCCCGGTCGCAACTGCGACTGCTGCGACCCCTATAGCTACGCCACTGCTCATAATGCTACAGGAAATTGTGTAGTAAATATCCCTGTATTGTCCCAGCTATAAGTACTAGTAAAATGACCAGGGCAACGTGTATCTAAAATGCAAACATAAAAATGAAACAACAATGTCAGTGTTCAAACTTGTGTCAGGGCCCCTTTAATGGCTCTTTACAGTCAGTATAGTAACGCATGCTGCACTTTACAGTCAGTATAGTAACGCATGCGGCACTTTACAGTCAGTATAGTAACGCATGCGGAACTTTCTTTCTGTTCACGTCTGTTAGATCTGTACAACCAATTCGTAATATTTGTAAACCGAAACTACACAGACCGGACTAGGAATGAATGTAATCATCGAGCCAGTAATATAATCTGAAAACTATTCATTGCATGTAGAGGCCTTAAAGGGGTTGTCCCAAGATTAAATGTTATCCCCTCTCTACAGGATAGGAGATAACATGCTAATCAGTGGGGGTCCCTCGTACCCCTGAGTTAATGAAGCTGCAGGTCAAGCACACACCCTGTTGCTCCAGTTACTCGGGGTACAAGGGACCACCGTTCTAGTTATCAGTGGGGGTCCCAGTGGTCGGACCCCCATCGATCAGCATGTTATGTCCTATCCTGTAGACAGAGGATAACATTTAATCTTGGAACAACCCATTTAACTGCAAGGGGCAAAAATGTATATTTAGAAAAAAAGGCATAAGGAACAGTAGCAAAGCAAAAAATAAACTGCGCACAACCTATAAATAAATATGTACCAGCAGTGTATATACCGCACAGATCCATATATAGCAGCAGTGAATATACCGCACATATAAATATATACCAGCAGTGAATGTTATCAGCCACAGTCCGCACTTCTCCTCCTCCTCTCATCCAATAACATGTAGAGGCTGAGGAGCGGTGCAGAGTTGCAAAGCCAGCCATACTCACTCGTTAGACGCGATCTCTGTATCGTGGTCCGCAGGGGCGTGCGCTTCCCCTCTTCAAGCTCTGTTGTGAACTTGTGATATTCTGCACACAGGGGCGGATATAGGATTGAAATCTAGAGCAGGGCTGGAAAAAACAAAAACTATGAACAGACCATATTTTGCCCGCCCCTAACACCACCCCTATTGAACTCTGCCACCTGTCAATGGAAAAATCATCTACCAGAAGGAAAAATGTTTCCCGATGAGTACAAGAAAGCCCCACCTGGGAATTAGACTTTCTTGTACACCACCATGGGAAAAAAAATTTCCCTCTGGCGGATGACTTTTCAGTTGACAGGAAGCAGAGTTACATGAAGGGAAATTATTTTTCCTTGACCTCTAGATTCTATTGTGGCGCAGGGGAGAAAAAAGTATAGGTTTTATATTTTTAATACTGCTAACTTTTATTTTTTTGCTATGTTCGGCTATAGTATTTAGACTAAGTCATAGATGAGTTGGACTACTTCGATAATGTAAGTTGTTTGTTGTGGTTTTTTTTAAATAAAATGGTGAAAGAGGGTTTTGTGGGGGAGTTTTTATTTCAATAAAAATGTTTACTTTTAGAAAAAATTAATAGTTTAAAAATCTACGTGGGTTCCCCCTAATTTATCCAGCCAGATACAACATAACAGCAGCAGCCTAGCATTACCAGGATGGAAAGGGCCAAGGTTTCTGTCCCTTCCCAGCCTGATAATACCAGCCTGCGGCCGCCCCAGTGCCCGTGCATCACTACAGATGGTCGGGTACTGGATTGCACCTGGCTCTTCCCGGCACCCCTGGTGGCGGTGGGTCCCAATGTAATAATGGGTGGTTAGTGTCAGCCTTTTTACTGGCTAAAGCTAAGCCCTGCCTTAGTAGTGGACGTCAACAATCAGACAACTGCCATTACTAAGGTAGTAATAAAGTATTAAAAAAACATAGAAACAGGGAGAAACCTCCAGCTCACCGGTCTGCGTCTTCAGATAGCGTCAGTCGGATCCCCGCGACGGCCCGCGGTGTGTAGTAGCAGAGAAGAGAAGAGATTGATCCAGCGCTAATGTTGGTTTTAAAAGGGAAAAACACGTCCCATGTTTATTGTGGAAAAAATTAAAAATGGAAGGGAGACGCAGTCCCAAGGCAAAGGTAGGAGATATGTGGGTGAATACCCAAAGCCTACGCGTTTCGAACGCGGTCTGCGTTCTTAGTCATGGCTAAGAACGCAGACCGCGTTCGAAACGCGTAGTTTTTGGGTATTCACCCACATATCTCCTACCTTTGCCTTGGGACTGCGTCTCCCTTCCATTTTTAATTTTTTCCACAATAAACATGGGACGTGTTTTTCCCTTTTAAAACCAACATTAGCGCTGGATCAATCTCTTCTCTTCTCTGCTATTAAAAAAACAGACACAAAATTATTATTTTTTAATTGAAATAAAAACGCCCCCACACAAACCTCTTTGACCATTTTATTTAAAAAATTAAGTGTAAATCATCTACGTAATCCAAAGAATCCTTGATGTAGTCCAAACGGTCCAGCGGAACCTGCAAAAAAAAAATTTGCAATAAGAAAAAAAACAAAACTTATACTCACCCACAGGAGTCTTACTGTCTTCTCTCCTGTGCCGCAATAGAAACAAGAGGTCAATGAACTGTAATTTCAATTGTGGCGCATGGGACCTAGAGATGCGCCAAAAATATTAATAGATAATTCTGGCCCATCTGTGAGGTCCTGTTCGCCAGAAAAAGCTAACGCAGGGACTCCTCTAATAAAAATTATAACACCCTTAGTGACCAACAATTGGCCTTTTAACGTTTGTCACTAAGGGGCCTTAGGCTAGGCTGATGCCTTTTCACGTTCGCCTAGTCTAAGTCCTGCACGTGTCTCCCGTGCAGGCTGGAGCCGGGGCTCAGCTGTCTGATGACAGCTGAGCTCCTTCTCCAACGCCCGCGATCGAAGTTTACTTCAATCGCGGCCATTTAACTCGTTAAATGCCGCCGTCAATAGCGACCGCAGCATTTAACTTGGTTTACAGAGGGAGTGAGCTCCCTCTATCACCCATCGGCGGTCCGCGAATGCAATCGCGGGTCTCCGATGGATTGCCATGGCAGCCGGGGGCTTGATAAAAGCCCCCAGGTCTGCCCTGGACATATGCCTTTTAGGATGCGCCGGAGGCACGTCCTAACAGATTGCCTGTCAGATTTACACTGACAGGCAATAATGCTCTGGTATACGAAGTATACCAAAGCATTATAGCAGCGATCTGAAGATCGCACAGTAAAGTCCCCTAGTGGAACTAATAAAAGAAGTAATCAATGTGAAATAAAGATTATTAATAAAAATTACAGTAAAAAAATAAATAAAACCATTTTTTTCCATAAACAGTGGTTTTATTTAGTAAAAGTGTAAAAAATAAATAAGAGTACACATATCTGGTATCGCCGCGACCGTAATGACTCCATTAATAAAGTTAATATGTAATTTAAACCGCAAAGTGAACACCGTAAAAAAAAAAACGCAAAAAACAATGGTGAAATTGCAATTTTTTTCCATTGCCCCCCAAGAAAGTCATAATAAAAATGAATCAATAAGTCCCATGCACCCCAAAACAGTACCAATCAAAACTATGTCTCGTCCCGCAGAAAACAAGCCCAAAAAATCACTACATTGATGGAAAAATAAAAAAGTTACGGCTCTTGGAAAGCAACGATGCAAAAACAAATAATTTTAGTTCAAAAGTGTTTTTATTGTGCAAAAGTCGTAAAACATAAAAAAACTCTACATATGTGGTATCGCCGTAATCGTACCGACCCATAGAATAAAGGTAACTTGTTATTTACGTCGCACAGTGAACGGCGTCAATTTAAAAACGCATAGAACAATGGTGGAATTTAAGTTTTTTTTTATAATCCCCCCCAAAAAAGTTAATAAAAGTTCATAAAAAAATTATATGTACCCTAAAATGGTGCTATTAAAATGTACAACTAATCCCGCAAAAAACAATTCCTCGTACAGCTATGTAGACGAAAAAAAAAAAAAAGTTAGAGCTCTTTGAATGCGACTATAGAAAAACGAATAAAATAGCTTGGTCATTAGGGCCTAAAATGGGCTGGTCACTAAGGGGTTACATAGTTACATAGTTACATAGTTAGTACGGCTGAAAAAAGACACATGTCCATCAAGTTCAACCAAGGGAAGGGAAAAGGGAAGGAAAAATTTCTACACATAGGAGCTAATATTTTTTTGTTCTAGGAAATTATCTAACCCTTTTTTAAAGCCATCTACTGTCCCTGCTGTGACAGCTCCTGCGGTAGTCTATTCCATAGATTCACAGTTCTCACAGTAAAGAAGGCTTGTCGCCTCTGCAGGTTGAACCTTTTTTTCTCCAGACAGAGGGAGTGCCCCCTTGTTTTTTGAGGGGGTTTTACAAGGAACAGGATTTCACCATATTTTTTGTATGTGCCATTAATATATTTATATAAGTTAATCATGTCCCCCCTTAGTCGTCTTTTTTCAAGGCTAAATAGGTTTAATTCTTTCAATCTTTCCTCATAACTTAAATTCTCCATGCCCCTAATTAGCTTCGTTGCTCTTCTTTGTATTTTTTCCAACTCCAGGGCATCCTTTCTATGAACTGGAGCCCAGAACTGAACTGCATATTCTAGATGAGGCCTCACTAATGCTTTGTAAAGTGGTAATATTACATCCCTGTCCCGCGAGTCCATGCCTCTTTTAATACACGACAATATCCTGCTGGCCTTTGAAGCAGCTGATTGACACTGCATGCTGTTATTGAGTTTATGATTTACAAGTACACCCAGATCCTTCTCAACAAGTGAATCCGCCAGTGTAACTCCCCCTAGGACATATGATGCATGCAGGTTGTTGGTACCCAGATGCATAACTTTACATTTATCTACATTAAACTTCATCTGCCAAGTGGACGCCCAAACACTTAGTTTGTTTAAATCTGCCTGCAATTCATGAACATCTTCCATAGACTGAACTATATTACATAGCTTGGTGTCATCTGCAAAAATAGAAATAGTGCTATTAATCCCATCCTCTATATCATTAATAAATAAGTTGAATAATAGTGGTCCAAGCACTGAACCCTGGGGTACACCACTTATTACCGGGGACCATTCAGAGTAGGAATCATTGACCACAACCCTCTGGATACGGTCCTTGAGCCAATTCTCAATCCAATTACAAACTATATTTTCTAAACCTATAGTCCTTAATTTACCCATTAGGCGTCTATGGGGGACAGTGTCAAATGCCTTTGCAAAGTCCAAAAACACTAAATCCACAGCGGCCCCTCTGTCTAGACTTCTGCTCACCTCTTCATAAAAACAGATTAGGTTAGTTTGACAACTTCTGTCCTTAGTAAAACCGTGCTGGCTGTCACTTATAATGCTATTTATTGTCACATAATCCTGTATATGGTCCCTCAATAGCCCCTCAAACATTTTCCCCACGATGGATGTTAAGCTTACTGGTCTATAATTACCCGGGGAAGACCTAGAGCCCTTTTTGAAAATAGGCACCATATTTGCCCTGCGCCAGTCCCTTGCCACTATACCAGTCACTAGAGATTCTCTGAATATTATGAAAAGGGGGACAGAAATAACTGAACTAAGCTCTTTAAGAATTCTAGGGTGTAACCCATCTGGTCCTGGGGACTTGTGCACATTTATTTTATTTAATTTAGCTTGGACCATATCTACATTCATCCAATTCAGTATATCAACTGATATATTAACAGCACTGGCAGCGGCTACATCAGCTGCTCTTTCTTCAGTTGTATATACAGAGCTAAAGAACCCATTTAGTAACTCTGCCTTCTCTTGATCTCCTGTGATCAACTCCCCATTACCATTATCTAGGGGTCCTACATGTTCAGACCTTGGCTTTTTAGCATTTATATACTTGAAGAATTTTTTGGGATTTGTTTTACTATCCTTGGCCACCTGCCTTTCATTTTGTATTTTTGCTAATTTTATTACATTTTTACAGATTTTATTAAGCTCTTTATATTTTACAAAGGCTACAGCTGTACCCTCGGATTTGTATTTTTTAAATGCCCTATTTTTGTCATCTATTGCCCCTTTCACATAAGGTGTAAGCCATGTGGGGTTTAATTTGAGTGGTTTATACTTGTTACCTATAGGAATAAATTTTGCACTATAATAACTCAAAGTAGATTTGAAAATCTCCCATTTATCATTTGTTCCATTATTTGACATTAGTTCTTCCCAGTCCATATCCTGAATTGCAGCCCTCATCCTGGGGAAATTGGCTTTCTTAAAATTAAATGTTTTTGCCCTCCCAGCCTGCGTTTGTTTTTTACAGTATAGGTAAAATGTAACTATATTATGATCACTGTTACCGAGGTTTTCACGAACATTGACATTCCCAACAAGATCTGCATTATTAGAAATGACCAGATCCAACAGAGATTCACCTCTAGTCGGGTCTTCCACAAAGTGTAACTTAATTTTTTAAAACTTTTGACATGTCACACTAACAAGTTTTGGCCGGTGGACGTCCGAGGACTGGGTTCCCCACTGATCACTAAAACGAAGAGGCAGAAGTGCTAGGGTGAGCGCTGTGAGTCTTTGAGCCCATACACTGATCCGAGAAAAGCCAATCAGAAACTAAGCGGCACAGCGCTCACCTGAGCTCTTCTGACGCTTCATTTTAGCAATCAGTGGGGATCCCAGTGCTCGGACCCCCACCGATCAAAACTTCTGACATGTCAGTGTGACGTGTCAAAAGTTTAAAAAAAGTTTAGTTACACTTTAAAGGAAAGGCGTCACAATTTGAAGCAGTCAGACCCCCCCCCCCCCTTGCACTGTAATAACTACTGAGGATGCTATTGGGGAAATCATACTGCATTGGGGGTCTGAGTGTCCGACTCTGATGGCTCTGTGGGGGGGAGTTATCCACCCACTTAGAGCTCTCAGCAGTCAATCAGATGCTCTGGCCCCCTCCCTTACAGTATAATAATAACTACTGGGGCTCTATGGTGGGGATTATACTGTAGGCGGAGCTGAGCATCTGACTGACTGCAATCCCCCCATAGAGCCCTCAATAGGTAATATACTGCAAGGGCAGATGACGCAGGGCCAGCCTTAGGTTGGATGGTGCCCTGTGCGGGGGACTCTATTGCTGCCCTCTACAAATACAGACAAACATACACATATATATACACACACACACACACACACACACACACGAGGCATGTGTACATATATACACATACACACGGCATGTATACATATACAGACACACATATATACACACACACACAAGGCATTTATACATATAAAGACACATATATATACAAATATACACACACACACACACACACACACAAGGCATGTATACTTATACAGACACATATATATACACACACACACACACACACACACACACTCAATGCATGTATACATATACAGACTCATATATACACACACACACACAAAGCATGTATACATATACAGACACATATACACACACACACAGAGACGCAAAGCATGTATACATATACAGACGTACATATACACACACACACACACACACATATATATAGACACACACAGACACAAATCATGTATACATATACAGACACATATATACACACACAGCATCTATACATATACAGACACATAAAACCAACCCAAGAAAATATGATCGACTAAAGCACAAATGTGGAGAAAGGTACAAATAATTATTTATTGGAATAAAAACATGAGACAAATAAAAATGGAAATAGGGGATGAGTCACACAGTAAAAAAGGACGTCTGATCAGTCAAACATACCAGGTATGGATATTGTGTCCACGTATTATGTTATAGCAATAGAAATAAATGCATGTAATCACATAAGGAGCCGTGTCTAATGAAAAACAGCATGGATTCAAGCAAGGTGCATCAAATGACAACAGCACAAATAGCAGAGAGGTAAAAATCAGGTGCCGATAGCTAAGGTGATTACCAAGTAAGTATATACCATCAGTAATAATCACAAATAGTTACAAAGGTAATATGCACCAAATTGTGCCAGAATGTGCTTGAGATCATAAGATGACCAACAATGGTGAGCATAATAGAGCTATGTTTGCTAAACAGGACAGAAAAGATAACACTACATACCAGTGGACATGATGGAAGCAGGGATGAAACGTCCTAACCCGACGCGCGTTTCGGCGATTGCCTTCGTCCGGGGTTAGGGTCAAACTACTTGTGCCCGCCTATATATAGTGTAGAGCCCATGTGTGTAATTAGATGATGTAAGAAGAGGTAGCCTGGACCGGATGTGGAGAGTCGGCGTCTGATGCGGGGTACCAAAATGGCGCTGCCCCACTTCCTGTACCACGTCATCAGAGAGGATGTGAGGCGGCGAGGACTGACCGCGCCCCCCACATCCTGCTCCAATCATAGACAGCGGACGGAAGAGGTCAGGGCCACTCCCCCCCCCCCCCCCCGAGGGAAATCTGTAGTTTACAGAGTATCCATGTCATCAGCGCACTGCCACAGATCGTGTATATGCCAGGAGAGGATCAAACAAGACAGATGTTTTAGCTGAATAATACAGCCGGAGTATATGTTACAGACAGTACAATAAATTATCTAAATGTGCCGATGCAAACATAAGTAAATCACAAAGGGTGAAAAATAATAAGTGAAAGTGTGAATGGAGTGGAGTGAAAAATGGTGAAGTGAATGAATAACAAGTGAGGGAAATGAATGAAATGAAATAAAATAAAAGAAGGTTTGTGCCTGAATGTTGCTAAGTAAGTGGACCAGTTGGTGAAAATTCAAGAGTGTACGACGATGTCGGAAAGAAATAAAGGGACCGATAATGTGACAACAAAATATGTGAATAAGAGGTCAGCGGACTGACAGTTTTTGACTGTGATGCAAAATGTACTAAATGCACATAACAAAATAGTGTGTAAGGAAATTAGATTTATACGCATACGGAAATATCGTACAACACACCATAAAAATACAATATTTAAAGGAAAATGGTTGTCAGTCACATAAAGAGACCATGCTACAAACTATGCATATAATACATATGCGACGTAAAACATATGAAAGGAAACAAGTACCAAGGTAAGAAACACTATTCAGTGTTATAATTCTATGTGAATGGGCAAGTGAGTATAAAAAAGTGAAGCGCAATATATGTATAAAATTAATATTAAAATCACATAACAATAAAATGCATATATGAATACAAAAAAAACATATGAAATAAATTCTCGTTCTTATTTCCTCGTTGTCCTCTATTTGGAACTTTGACTGTGGTCCAATCGGTAGCCTCCTCTGGTGGACACAGTGAATGATACCATGGCTCTGTATATATAAATGGACAGAAAGAGGGTAGTTAGTGCTGAAAAGTGACACAGAAAATGAGGGAAGGGTAAAAACCAAGACCCATGACAGGAGTCAATGGCTACAAAAACGGAGCGAAGCTCAAAGATTCATTTAATCCATGTGGAAACATTGTCCCAAGAGTCCAGATCCAGCGGGTCTCGCATTGTGCAAGCTTTTGTTTTACGGCCCCACCTCTCGTGCCACATATTATATGGTCGATTCCCGTCACCTTTAATTTTGCGGGGTCGCAGGAGTGATGCATTTTAAAATGCCGAGCCACAGGTTTCAAGTTCTCCAAATTCTCTGCCCCTGATGCCCGCTTAATGTCGGCCATATGTTCTAGTACACGGACCTTTAGCTCCCTGGAAGTGAGACCGACATAAATTTTTGGACAAGGACAAACTGCATAGTACACAACAGCTTTGGTGGTACATGTGATAGAATGAGTTATATTGAAGGTCTTACTACCTGAGGCATTAGTGAAGGTGTTTGTTTTTTCTACATTGGGGCACGCAACACATTGTCCACAAGGCTTACAACCCCATTTCGGACCCTTGGTCCCAAATGGGTATTTTGATTTTGTTTGATCATAATGACTTTTGACTAGATGATCTTTTACATTTTTGGATCGTCTAGCTGTAACACTAGGATATTTCGTGATGAACCTATCCAAAGTGGGATCAGATAGTAACATCGGCCAATACCTCTTTAGGATTTCTCAATGGGAAGAGGTGTGCAACCAGAGCTCGAGGAAATTCATGGAGCTTCTGGTTGACCTCAACCAGAAAATGATATTGTCGATGGATGAAGAAATAGAAAATGTCCAGGCTCAATTTCTTCCACTCATGTCCACAGATAGTATGGTCAAGTTTAAACATAATCTTGATGCCCAATTTGTTGAATGGGAAAAAGACATTCAAGACACTAAATCTAAGAAATTCTCTAGAGACATCGGAGACTTCCAAAATAATAAGGTATATAGGTGGAGAAGAAATCATGCCCCAGGAGGCCGTAGCCGTACTCCCTCAATTTCCTCTGTGTCCTCCCAGAGTGAAACAGATCACATGTCCCATAGACCCAACTTCAATACTCGCCCTAAAAGAAAATTGGCACAAAGACAAGTGGCCAATAGAAAGCGACCAGATGTACGGGATCAGAGCAGCAGTTTGAAGGTAATTAACCTGTCAACACACGTATTTTCTAATATCGATCTAGAACTAATAACCAAAGGCTTGACGTTTTCACCAAGTGCTGGTTTTGACATATTCTCTGCAGTGAAAGACCTACACATCTTCGGCCGTTCACTCATCTTTAAAAAATGGTTTGACAAACCAGTGGACAGCGAACACTTTCCAACTTTAGAGGAACAACAGGCACTTAAAGCTTTAGAGGATCTATTGGATGAGCACAAGATTGATGATGTTGCAGGTAATATCCCAGTGTGCATCCGTACCAAATCCAAGAAGTTCCCTGCCCTTAGCTTATGCCCCGCTGTTGATCTTTTTATTAAAACAGTGACCCAGGAATTTTGGAACATTCCAAGGCACATTAAAAATGATAACCTAACTCCCTCAGAGAGAAGTAGCCTCAAACAATTACAAAAAATCAACGATGTGGTATTTAAGGCGGCGGATAAGGGGGGAAATGTGGTGGTCTGGCCGTGTGCCATGTATGAGGCAGAGGTGAATCGACAGTTGAGGAATAAACAATGTTACAAGAAATTAACTTTTAACCCCCTGTTGTCCTTTAGATTAGAGTTACAGGCCAGACTTCTGCAGGCAGTAGAAGACAATACCATTACTAAAGAACTATATACGGCACTTTCAATGGATGAGCCAACCGTACCAACCCTGTATCTATTACCCAAGATCCACAAAAATGAAAAGATCCCACCAGGAAGGCCCATTATCTCAGGTAGGGGCAGTCTCACGGAGGGGATCTGTAAATTCATTGATTTTCATCTCAAAAACCTTGTAATTAACTTACCATCATACATTCGTGATACGGCCGATTTGCTGCAGAAGATCAGCGGTGTCAGCATTGACAATGATATGCTCCTTGTGACCATCGATGTGGAATCCCTGTACACATGCATTAAGCATGAAGACGGGATAAGGGCAGTCAAATATTTTCTATCTATGTCAGAATTGGACAAATCACTCTGCTCATTCATCATTCAGATGCTTGAGTTTGTCCTAACACACAACTTTTTTGTATTCAACGGTTGTTTCTACTTACAGCTCCAGGGAACAGCCATGGGGGCAGCATGTGCACCATCGTACGCGAACCTATTCCTGGGGCTGTGGGAGAGAGATCTCTTTTCAGATGACGGGAGTGACTCAATGGCACGGGTCCTTTTTTGGACCCGTTACATTGATGACATTCTGGTCATCTGGAAGGGCACACATGTGGATCTTGATTCATTTATGATTGGGTTGAATACAAACGATGTAAATTTAAAATTCACTTATAAAGCACATCCCAGCTGTCTGGATTTCTTGGATGTCAAAATTTTCACTGATGAACAGGGTTTCCTTCACAGCGATGTTTTTCGCAAGGAAACTTCTGTGAATGCATTACTACATTCTTCTTCATCTCATCCCCCGCAGACCATCCAAGCGGTTCCCATCGGGCAATTTTTGCGAATAAGGAGAATATGCTCCTCTGATCCATTATTCGAAAGACAGGCAGATGATCTTAAAGACCGGTTTTTGGAACGGGGTTATAGCAGGAGATCCATTAAAAAAGCCTACCAAAGGGCAAAGCGCACACCCAGGGATGACCTGTTGTTTCCTAAGCAAAAGACAGATAAACTCCACCAGGTGAGATTCATCACTGGATATCACTCACGATGGCAACAGATGAGAGAAATCCTAAAGAGGTATTGGCCGATCTTACTATCTGATCCCACTTTGGATAGGTTCATCACGAAATATCCTAGTGTTACAGCTAGACGATCCAAAAATTTAAAAGATCATCTAGTCAAAAGTCATTATGATCAAACAAAATCAAAATACCCATTTGGGACCAAGGGTCCAAAATGGGGTTGTAAGCCTTGATATTAATTTTATACATATATTGCACTTCACTTTTTTATACTCACTTGCCCATTCACATAGAATTATAACACTGAATAGTGTTTCTTACCTTGGTACTTGTTTCCTTTCATATGTTTTACGTCGCATATGTATTATATGCATAGTTTGTAGCATGGTCTCTTTATGTGACTGACAACCATTTTCCTTTAAATATTGTATTTTTATGGTGTGTTGTACGATATTTCCGTATGCGTATAAATCTAATTTCCTTACACACTATTTTGTTATGTGCATTTAGTACATTTTGCATCACAGTCAAAAACTGTCAGTCCGCTGACCTCTTATTCACATATTTTGTTGTCACATTATCGGTCCCTTTATTTCTTTCCGGCATCGTCGTACACTCTTGAATTTTCACCAACTGGTCCACTTACTTAGCAACATTCAGGCACAAACCTTCTTTTATTTTATTTCATTTCATTCATTTCCCTCACTTGTTATTCATTCACTTCACCATTTTTCACTCCACTCCATTCACACTTTCACTTATTATTTTTCACCCTTTGTGATTTACTTATGTTTGCATCGGCACATTTAGATAATTTATTGTACTGTCTGTAACATATACTCCGGCTGTATTATTCAGCTAAAACATCTGTCTTGTTTGATCCTCTCCTGGCATATACACGATCTGTGGCAGTGCGCTGATGACATGGATACTCTGTAAACTACAGATTTCCCTCGGGGGGGAGTCGCCCTGACCTCTTCCGTCCGCTGTCTATGATTGGAGCAGGATGTGGGGGGCGCGGTCAGTCCTCGCCGCCTCACATCCTCTCTGATGACGTGGTACAGGAAGTGGGGCAGCGCCATTTTGGTACCCCGCATCAGACGCCGACTCTCCACATCCGGTCCAGGCTACCTCTTCTTACATCATCTAATTACACACATGGGCTCTACACTATATATAGGCGGGCACAAGTAGTTTGACCCTAACCCCGGACGAAGGCAATCGCCGAAACGCGCGTCGGGTTAGGACGTTTCATCCCTGCTTCCATCATGTCCACTGGTATGTAGTGTTATCTTTTCTGTCCTGTTTAGCAAACATAGCTCTATTATGCTCACCATTGTTGGTCATCTTATGATCTCAAGCACATTCTGGCACAATTTGGTGCATATTACCTTTGTAACTATTTGTGATTATTACTGATGGTATATACTTACTTGGTAATCACCTTAGCTATCGGCACCTGATTTTTACCTCTCTGCTATTTGTGCTGTTGTCATTTGATGCACCTTGCTTGAATCCATGCTGTTTTTCATTAGACACGGCTCCTTATGTGATTACATGCATTTATTTCTATTGCTATAACATAATACGTGGACACAATATCCATACCTGGTATGTTTGACTGATCAGACGTCCTTTTTTACTGTGTGACTCATCCCCTATTTCCATTTTTATTTGTCTCATGTTTTTATTCCAATAAAGAATTATTTGTACCTTTCTCCACATTTGTGCTTTAGTCGATCATATTTTCTTGGGTTGGTTTTCTGTCAATTTTTGATCGACGCACCAAGTATATTTTGGTACTACGTAGGATCCAATATATAGTGCATCTATTACGGCTAGCAATGTTGTTCTACAGTTTATTTGGTGATACTCTTTAGCACTACTTTCCATTGCATCCTATTTGTTGGTATTTTATCGGTCATATACAGACACATATATATATATACACACACACAGACACAAAGCATGTATACATATACAGACACAGACAAAAAGCATGTATACATATACAGACACATACAGTGAAGGAAATAAGTATTTGATCCCTTGCTGATTTTGTAAGTTTGCCCACTGTCAAAGACATGAACAGTCTAGAATTTTTAGGCTAGGTTAATTTTACCAGTGAGAGAAAGATTATATAAAAAAAAAAATCACATAGTCAAAATTATATATATTTATTTGCATTGTGCACAGAGAAATAAGTATTTGATCCCTTTGGCAAACAAGATGAGTGGATAAAATGAGAAAGAAATGGATCTTCTAGAGGCACTGCTGCGTGGAACGGTCAAACTTTTTGCCTGATGAAGACGCCAGTCCGGCGTCGAAACGCGTAGCCACCCTGTTCTAAATAAAACATATTTTATATCGGACCGAATTTCTTTGACTCTCCTTTGACCGTTCCACGCAGCAGCGCCTCTAGAAGATCCATTTCTTTCTCATTTTATCCACTCATCTCGTCAAGCGGTTACCTACGGGAACCGGCACGGATCTGGCAGCAGCACCTGTGGACCACTTTTGCAAACTTACTTCTGGCTTTTGGTGAGCATATTAATGTCTGTTCCTCACCTGCCTAACCTATTGACCTACACTATGTGGCGCCGTGGTTTTTGCTCTTCTCTTCACTTTGGCAAACAAGACTTAATACTTGGTGGCAAAACCCTTGTTGGCAAGCACAGCAGTCAGACGTTTTTTGTAGTTGATGATGAGGTTTACACACATGTTAGATGGAATTTTGGCCCACTCCTCTTTGCAGATCATCTGTAAATCATTAAGATTTCGAGGCTGTCGCTTGGCAACTCGGATCTTCAGCTCCCTCCATAAGTTTTCGATGTGTGCTTCTTTTTGAGCCACTCCTTTGTTGCCTTGTCTGTATGTTTCGGGTCATTGTCGTGCTGGAAGACCCAGCCACGAGCCATTTTGAATGTCCTAGTGGAGGGAAGGAGGTTGTCACTCAGGATTTGACGGCATATGGCTCCATCAATTCTCCCATTGATGCGGTGAAGTAGTCCTGTGTCCTTAGCAGAGAAACACCCCCAAAACATAATGTTTCCACCTCCATGCTTGACAGTGGGGACGGTGTTCTTTGGGTCATAGGCAGCATTTCTCTTCCTCCAAATACGGCGAGTTGAGTTAATGCCAAAGAGCTCAATTTTAGTCTCATCTGACCACAGCACCTTCTCCCAATCACTCTTAGAATCATCCAGATGTTCACTTGCAAACTTCAGATGGGCCTGTACATGTGCCTTCTTGAGCAGGGGGACCTTGCGGGCACTGCAGGATTTTAATCCATTACGGCGTAATGTGTTACCAATGGTTTTCTTGGTGACTGTGGTCCCAGCTGCCTTGAGATCATTAACAAGTTCCCCCCGTGTAGTTTTCGGCTGAGCTCTCACCTTCCTCAGGATCAAGGATACCCCACGAGGTGAGATTTTGCATGGAGCCCCAGATCGATGTCGATTGACAGTCATTTTGTATGTCTTCCATTTTCTTATTATTGCACCAACAGTTGTCTCCTTTTCACCCAGCGTCTTACTTATGGTTTTGTAGCCCATTCCAGCCTTGTGCAGGTCTATGATCTTGTCCCTGACATCCTTAGAAAGCTCTTTGGTCAGACTGATTAATTGAGTCTGTGGACAGGAGTCTTTTATACAGGTGACCATTTAAGACAGCTGTCTTTAATGCAGGCACCAAGTTGATTTGGAGCGTGTAACTGGTCTGGAGGAGGCTGAACTCAATGCAAATAAATATATATAATTTTGACTATGTGATTTGCTGTTTTTTTTTATATATATATATATATATATATATATATATATATATATATATATAATCTGTCTCTCACTGGTAAAATTAACCTAGCCTAAAAATTCTAGACTGTTCATGACTTTGACAGTGGGCAAACTTACAAAATCAGCAAGGGATCAAATACTTATTTCCTTCACTGTATATACACACACAGACATAAAACATGTCTACATATTCAGACACATATATACACACACATACACAGACAGACAGACACAAAGCATGTATACATATACAGACACATATATACACGGACACAAAGCATGTATACATATACAGACACATATATACACACACACACAGACACAGACACAAAGCATGTATACATATACAGACAAATATATACACACACAAAGCATGTATACATATACAGACATATATATATACACACACATACACAGACAGACACAAAGCATGTATACATATACAGACACATTTATACACACACACACACATAAAGCATGCATACATATACAGACACATTTATACACACACACACACACACACACACACACACACACAGACAGACACAAAGCATGTATACATAAACAGACACATATACACACACACACACACACACAAAGCATGTATACATATACAGACATATATATATATATATATATATATATATATACACACACACACACATACACACACACACAAAGCATATATACATATACAGACACATATATATATATATATACACACATACACAGACAGACACATATACACACACACACACACACACACACACACACATACACACACACACACACAAAGCATGTATACATATACAGACACATATATACACACTCACAAACAAACACAAAAATGTATGTTAAATAAAGGGGCAGGATTTTTCATACATTTAGGACAATATTTTTTTTCATCAATATCTATTGCCACATAGGGTTTATGTATACATGAATATACATGAAATCGTAAAAACCAAGGTTTATGATGGATTTTAAATTTTAGGGGTTGTGGCGCATGAAATGCGGCAAAATGGCATCAGCCAGTGAGCGCCGGCCACCATTTTACACGTTATACACTGCATCACATTACGTCGGGCAGGCTTTAACATTCTGCCTTTTAGACAGTCTTCCCAATATGTACTGCGGTTATCCCTTCCTCTAGCGTAGTTAATCATGAGGGGTATAGGTAGATGACTTACTAATCCTGGCTTGGCGCTCAAGAGTTTATATGGGGTTGGATACCATCCTAGAAAACATCTAGGATTTAGGGCAGTCGAGGGACTTGCAATTCGAGCCAAATTATTTTACTCGAATTGGTCGGCTAATTCAATCAAATCGGACCCAAAACGAATTTCTGTAAATTTGCTCATCTCTTAGACAAAAAGAACTTTCATGGCACTAATAAAGTGTTCTAATATACTTTTATTGGTCTTTTTAAAAGAGGGAAAAATCTCCTGGTATAATATGGACCCACTGTAGTCCACACAATAGTCTAATGAAGGCTTTTATCTGCTGCAGCATCGGCAGAATATAAATTGTAGGTACAGTAGACCTGTGGCAATGGGTGGTCCAGGGAGTAAGGAGCCTGCTGAAGGAAACATTTACATATTGTAATGGCCGTGGTCACGGACCTGCCGCCCCCCCTTAACTGCTGAAGGCCGCAACCGCAGATCTTCCTCCTCTGGCCGTCGTCTCCTTCCCCGGAGACATTAGCGCATCTGGCCGCCCAGTCCTGTAATGTCCACTAAGGGGCGCACGCTCGTTCCCGACTTTAAAGGGCCAGCGCGCACATATGTAATTAATTAATTATTTCCCAGAACACCCTGGACTATAAAAAGGACCCTGCCCTTTCACTCCTTGCCTGAGCGTTGTTGTTGTATACCCATGTTTGTATTGCAAATGGTCCCTAAGTTCTATCCTGCTCCCAGTGTTTCCGGTGCCATGCTATCTGTATCCTGTATCCCGTGCTGTGTTTGTCCCTGAGCCTTTCCAGTTTTGGAGTCGTATTTTCTCGTTGCCACACCTGCTGTTATACACCACGTCTGGTGTCACCTGTCACACCTGCTGTTACAACACGTCTGGTGTCACCTGCCATGTCTGCTGTTACACCACGTATGGTGTCATCCACCACGTCTGGCGCCACCTGCCACATCAAGTCCCATCCGTTAAAACCTCTGCTACTGTCTGGACTATATCAGGTACCCTTGTGCTATGAACTCTTGTATAAACTTTGCATAGACTGTGATTTGGTCGGCTGCCACTCCGCTAAGGCGGAGCGGCCTAGTGGGTCCACATACCCCAGGATTGTGGCACATATGAAAATGCTGAACAGTTTGTATGCATATAAAAATTATGTCTATGTTAATAAGGAACTTCCATTGCTCTCGGTGTAAGAGGAGTACACCCAGGGGGAGACAAGGGAAAGGCTGCAGAGGGTGCTAAATGTGAGAAGTTCACTGCAATGGTCTACTTTATTTTGTAAGATTAGACAAACATTTTAAAGCCATGCAAGACTTAAGGAGAGACCTACATAATAAGCAAAGCCTAAGGTTCCAGACCATCTGTGCCGATCTCCTCCTGAGATGTAAATACAGTAGTGGATAGAGACGTATTCTTCTGATGAAGCAAAAAATAAAAATATAAAAGAGCTGTAGAGAATATAAAAATGATATACAATTACAGGATCATAAAATATAAATCTACAATTTGAATGTTGAGCCATTTTGTCATCATTGATTTTGTCAATATAACAAGCCTTCAGTACAAAACCTAAAGTTACGATTGATCTTCTATGGTTCTTTGCTTTTTTGACCCATTTACAATGCCTTCTTCATAGACCTACACACTGCTATGCCATATGAATACTAGTACATTTCTGTTCTGAGAAAATCTGCAAAATATATTTAACCGTGCAGAACACAACATAATTTATCCTGTAAAATAAAGAATAGAATCACAATCGCTACTTCTTCTTCTCCTTCGTTATACAGGGAACCTGAAGGAATATATTGAAAGACGTTTTTTAGAATGGAAGTCACAGCATTTCCAGAACAGAATGTCCTTGTTTAATAATCAGTGTTATTTAGTCATCTTTGAGATTCCGCAGTGAAACATTTTAACACAATACACAATGTACGCTGATCTGAAGAGCTGTCAAAAGATTCGTTATCGCTCACTAACAGTTCTGGTTAAATGTCTACATTGTTCTTGATTTCTGTTTCTTCATGCAACATGAAAAAATTTTAAATTGTGATTGATCCTGGTAGGTGGTACTGATTAAGTTTTTGCTTTGGTGCCAGCAAGAGGTTAATGGTAACATTTTGAGTAAGGACATGCCTGTCTAGGAAGACAGAATAAAGAATGCAGAGATATATGGCTAATTTCTTATAAAAGTACATATAGTGCCCATTCTTACCTTTTCTTGAATTTGGTTAAGGACTCCAATTTCTCATGAAACAAATGAAATACATTATCACTACATGCTAGCAAAAGCCTTGACAGGCTGCAATTCACATCCCAACCACTGGGTGGCCACACATATAGCATAGACATCTCGCGACAGAGTATCGTGAAGTAATTTTTTTTTAAAGCTGAAAATCTCGTGCCACACGTCTCAGGATGTGAGCTAAGGAAGAAAAAAGCTGTACTAACTGTAAAAACAACATCATCATCATTTAAATGTAATGTTATTCACATGTTTGGGTACTTATGATATTTCCAACCACTGACTAAAGTTCATTCACAACACTTAAAGGCGAACTGCGGTTTCATCATATAAATGTTATTCGTTGTATAATGAAAAATGTTAAAAAAATATTCCAATATACTTTCTGTGTTATTTCCTCATGTTTTTTTTAAGACCTCTGCTTGCTTTCAATGGCAACCTTGCTTGTTTACTTTTCGGGGATAAAAATCTATCCTGTACACACAAGTTCTCAGCTCGTAACAGTTACAGTACAGTTATTAGATCAGTTTCTTCTAGTCCTGCACCTGTGTGATCATCTCATGACCAGGACAGATTGTTATCATTTTGGAGTAAACAACAAACGTTTTTATTGAATGTCTGCAAGCAGAGATCTTAAAAATCATCAGGTATTCATACCGAAAGTGTACTGGAAAATTACATAACTCTTCATTGTTCAAAGAGTAAACTTTATTTGCTGAAACCAGAATACCCCCATTAAGGGAGTTGTCCCAGAATCAACAAATATCACTGATCCACAGGATAGGTGTAAATTGGCTGACCGCTGGGGCCCCAAATGCTGGGACCCCCACTAATTACAAGTACAGTGGTCCTGAACCCCTAGATCCTTCTTACTGCACCCCCTGCAGTGAGGCAGTGCTCAAATGGAGGGGCGGTCAAGCAAGCACCCGCCGCTCCATTTTATGTATATAGAACTGAAGTAAACAGCCTATTCCCATAGACTTTGAATGAAGCAGCTGCGCACATGCTCGACCGCTGCTTCATTTAATGTCATCCTATGGTCGAGCACTCAGGAAGAACAGGGGGCTTGGGACCGCCATTCTCGCAAATGGTGGGAATCCCTGTGACTGTTATAGGGTGGCATAGTCTAATGACAGATCTGCTATAAAAGCTGGCGATAATCACCCAGAAGGGATAATGACAGTGACTAACTGCGCCTTGTAGATTGACATGGAATTGGCAATTTTAAATAAAACGTATCTTTATTTATAATCTTCTGCCCAACCTGACGTCAGGCATGGAGAGACTCTCCTACACGCTGGGAGGTACAGTGGCTAATTCTGATTAATAGGGCCCATGCACGATACATCTCCAGGCGTTGTGCAGTTGCCATGACAACTGTACTACCCAGCGTGTAGGAGAGTCTCTCCAAACTGGTCTGACAAGAGATCACAAGTGCAGGCAGACTTTAAGTGCAGTTTTGCTAAATGTATAATTAAATGTGACCACGTTTTGACACTTTACATAAAACCCATGGTGCCTTGATAATTTTTTGTGGGGAGGGTGCTAGGGAGACACAAACTTGTCCTGCATTTCACTGTATTTAATTTCCTGTATCACTGGTAAAATTCAGGAAAATATAGATCAAGTCTTCTCTGCTGCACTGCCATAAAACGGTCACGGACCACCGCCGCCCCCCACAGTCGGACGGCCGCAACCGCAGAATCCTGGCCTCCTGTCACTGTCTGGACTCTTACAGGTACTCTTCTACTAAGGGCTTTGCATAGATTTTATATAGACTGTGATTTGTCCAACTGCCACTCCGCTACGGCAGAGTTGCCTAGTGGGTCCACATACCTCTAGATCGTGACATGCCACATAAAGTAAACATAAAGTGTTAAAATTAAAAAAGTTATATTTTTATAAAAATTGTAAATCCCCCCCCCGGGTCATCAAGTATTCTGCATGAGAAGAATGTGCATGGGTTTTACGCACTTATGTGACAATTTATCCCAAAAAGTATCCCAAAACCCACAGCGTAAACGTTGTCCTTCATTTATATTCTCCAAGATCTGTAATTACAGCTAACCAACACATTTTCTGCACCAAATATGAAATGATGCACATTGGTTCCAAAAAGATTTATATGCTCTACATTCAAAGATATCAGTGACGACTGAACATGAAGGGGTTAATACAAAGATTAAGTTGGGATTTATAGAATTACCTTAATTCTTTCTGGATCAATTCAACCTTGAACCAGAAACACACAGATTGTAAGAGGTACAGAATGAATATGTTAGGCTGGATACACACGAGCATGTTACGTCCGTAATGGACGGACGTATTTTGGCCGCAAGTCCCGGACCGAACACACTGCAGAGAGCCGGGCTCCTAGCATCATATTTATGTACGATGCTAGGAGTCCCTGCTTCTCCGTGGAACTACTGTCCCGTACTGAAAACATGATTACAGTAAGGGACAGTTGTCCTGCAGAGAGGCAGGGACTCCTAGCGTCGTACATAACTATGATGCTAGGAGCCCGGCTCCCTGCACTGTGTCTGGTCCGGCACTTCCGGACAAAATACGTCCGTCCATTACGGACGTAACATGCTCGTGTGAATCCAGCCTAAGTCTTTATTCACATCGGACTGGGTTCTGTCTGAGTTTTCCGTCAGGGGAACCCATGAACGGAATCCAAACTGAAACAAACGGAAACCATAGGTCTAAGTTTGCATCACCATTGATTTAATTGGTGATGGATCTGGTGCAAATGCTTTCCGTTTGTCACCATTGTGTATGGTTTCCGTCATTTTGACGGAATCAATACTGTAATTAATACTGGGCTATTCATTGGATCAAAATGATGGAACACTTACACAAAGGTGACAAAAACGGAATCCATTTGCACCGCATTTGTCACCATTGAAATCAATGGTAACGCAAACGGAAACCATAGGTTTCGATATGTTTCGGTTTGGATTCCGTTCATGGGTTCCCCTGATGGAAAGGTCCGACGAAACCCATAAGCGGAGTCCTGACGCAGATGTGAATGAAGCCTAAGGCTATGTTCACACAGAGTTTTTTGACGAGTTTTTTGACGTGGAAACCGCGCCAAAAAAACTCGTCAAAAATGGCCCGAAAATGCCTCCCATTGATTTCAATGGGAGGCGGATTAGTCTTTTTCCCGTGAGCGGTAAAACCGCCTCGAGGGAAAAAGAAGCGACATGCCCTATCTTCGGGCGTTTACGCCTCTGACCTCCCATTGACTTCAATGGGAGGCAGAGAAAGCGTATTGAGGAAGCTCAATGGCCGCGGGTGAAAAACGCTGCGAAAAATGCAGCGAAAATCGGTGTGTAGGGAGAGGAAAATCTGCCTAAAACTTCCAAACGGAATTATGAGGCAGAAATTCTGCCTGCAAAAAAACTCAGTGTGAACATAGCCTAAAGAGGTTGGTCAACAATAAACATTGGGATATTATTGGTCATCCTGGGCAGCCACAGTTAAATGTATCCACTATCTGTAAATGTATGACATTATGAATATAGAACTTCATTTGATTTTATATAACCTTTTCCTAGCTCCACAGAGTTATATTTTACATTGTAACATACTACTAATTATTATTATTTTTATGCAGTGAATTTATTAATTAGTGAACTATTTCTAAAACCATCATCAGAATAATCAGATTATAGGTGTTCAGCACCCTCCAACTTCTAGAGGAAAGAAACAAATCCAGCGGGAAGTCTCATTAATTAGATGTTAAATTATGTGTTTAATTGGTTAATTGTTGTTTATCACAATTTATAAGGAAAAAACAGGACGTGTGAGGATAATATTTGCATAATCAGTAACTAATTATACGTTCAGAGAGTACTTAGTTGTGCTTGACTTTATGGCTTATATTTTCTTCCTGTTCATCATGTCAGTCTAAGGACCCTCTTACACGACCCAATATGGACCATGTAAACGACCACCGATCAACATGATGTGCCTCTGTATGGCACCGTATTATGTATATATTGCAATGCTTCTTGCGGAGAATATTTCTGTCATATAGCATTCGATGAAACACGCCACAATATTATTTCTGTTGGTCGCTGTATAAATCGGCCCGAAAAAACCCTCTTTATTCATATGTATGAGGCAAATGGAAATATAATGGGGCCTAATGACTCCTATAGGCTTCATAATATAGCTGCATACAACTGGCAACTTGTACAGATCTGTACTGTGGCCGTGTGCATGAGCTTTTATTGTTGGCAATAGCATACTTCTAGGCCTACAGATTTTTCAGATTATCAGTATATGTCCCGGACTCGCAAAAACAAAATCAGAAAAGAAGCCTTCAATTAAATATATTCAGAGCTAGTTACAAGACCATATTCTAGGGTCATATAGAGCCATAATAACCTCTAAAATACTCTAAATAGGTACATATAACTTCTAAATAGGTACATATTTATTTTATAACATATCTTTATAAGGTTTAAAATTCAGTTTTGTTTATACAGAGCTTCAAATATCTCACTTTCCTTCACACAACCATAGAGTTAAATAACCAAAACTCTGTCTGTCTTTATCCACCACTAGGGGGAGCATACTGAACACGGGTAAATGTGGCAATTGATAAATCCATTTTTAGTAAGTTCCTAAGCTCCCCCTAGTGGTGGCTGCAGGCAGCCAGAATTGTTTTCATTAAACTATGTCTTTCTGGGGAAAAAAAAGAAGGGTTTTTGGAACCCTGTAACAGAAAATTTGAACTACAAACCCTATAAAGATATATTATAAAAATAATCAGCACATACTTTTAGACCTATGAAAATGTTAAATAAATGAAAGGATAAGTATACTTTAAAGTGGCCCAATTTCTGTCATCACCTGTAAACATATGGAACTGTTAAATGAATGATGACGGAAAACTATAGGTTAAAGGTTAAAAGTAAATTTAAGCTCCAGGAAAACCTTAACAGTAATATAAATATCGCCACTATAGTGGTCATGGAACAGCAGCCCATACATAAATATTGTAATATAGTCATGTATCGAACAGTATGAATACAACAACACAATTGTACTTTCTTTTGTTCTTTAAAAGCTGCATCTGGTGTCAGTTATCAATTATTACTAAGAAAGGAGAAATGTTTAAAATAATCTATGTGGGTTTTGTATAAAAGTGTGATTGGTAGTCATCCAGATAAAAAGCAGGTATACAAACTTTTAGTACGTTCTCTAGGACTAATAAATGTTGTATATTGAACTAAACAGACTGTGGCACATTTACACAAAGTGTTGTCTTGCTAACAAGTGGTCACTTGTAAAAATTCTGTTGGCATGCTACGTGCCAAATTCACAAAAATCTTACACATATTTGGTACTGCATCCACTACTGGTGTTACCCTGCAGAAACAGTTCAATATGTGTATAGTCAAAAAGTGTTTTGGCAGAGAAAGTGTCACGTGCTTTAATAACGTGCAAAATGTTTACAAGTTAGTCCTCACGCCCTAACTAAAAACTGTCAGCCGCTAGGATAACATGCGAAAATCTGTGGGGGGTCCGACCACTGTGATCACTAAGAGAAATGGCATTGACCAGGGTCAGACTGGCCCACCGAAATACCAGAGGATCCTCCGGTGGGCCCAGGCTCTAACACAATAAAGGGCCTTAAAGGGGTTATCCGGGGACCAAAAATTGCATTGCAATAATATATTTATGTGAAACTAAGTAACTTACTAATATACTTTCATTTAAAATTCTGTACTAAATGGTGCAGTTCAAACCTCGTGAATTATTCCCGGAAGTGCTGGAGTTTTTCTAATAATGATGACGCTCAGACACGGCCCCACATGACTGAACTCTTGCTTCATGTGCTGTTTGTGAACATGACCGCAAGGGGCTGTCCCATAGCCTTTTGCTTGAGTCCCGAGCAGAGCATCAGCTAACGCTTTGCTCGGGACTCCAACATTGCTCCCAACATCCATATTTGGTAAATTCAGGTGTTTCCTATCGCGGTAGTCCCCGAGCAGAGCATCAGCTGATGCCGACGTCACTGTCCATATATGGACAGTGACGTGGGCAGAAGTCCTGGAGTCCCCAAGCAAAGCATCAGCTGATGCAATGCCTGGGGACTCCACAACTTTTGCTGACGTTACTGTCACTGTCCATATATGGACAATGATGTCAGCAGAGCAGTATGGGAGTCCCGGAGCAGAGCATCAGTTGATGCTCTGCCTGGCAACTCCACAACTTCCGCCCAGGTAATTGTGTCCATATATGGACAATGACGTCAACAACACTACTGGAGTCCTGGAGCAGAGCATCAGCTGATGCTTTGCTCGGGGACTCCAGGACTTCTGCCCATGTCACTCTCACTGTCCATATATGGACAATGACGTTGGCACAGCAGTACTGGAGTCCCCGAGCAAAGCATCAGCTGATGCTCTGCTCCGGCACTCCAGTAGTTTTGCCAACGTCATTGTCCATATGTGGACAGTGACAGTGACGTGGGCAGAAGTTGTGGAGTCCCCAGGCAGAGCATCAAATACGTCAAATTTTGGGAAGGGGTTAAAGGTCCAACAGAAGACAATCCCATTTGGAGCTCTTTGGAGCCAATAACTTGCTCTTAGTGTCTATTTCTTCTGGGATGATTCACAAATTACCTATTAGATCTTATTATTGATATATCCTGTGTGTACAATGATAACAACAAGGACCATGATGAAATAAAAAGTGGACATGTACCAGTTTTATATAGGTGGAGGGTGGACCCTTAGAATAATCTTCGCTGGTGGGCCCAAGGAATCCCAGTCTGAAACTGCCAGCAACCCTAGGAGATATGCCACTTTGTCAACTGTTGGCTTTACTATTGGCTATAATGAGTTGAACATATGCAGTCAGAGAACATAGTGGCATTTCCTAGCGCTGCTGCCACTTCGTTCTAGAGTTTGATGGGTTGACAGCCGTCAGTCCCCCGAGCATAGGACATTGCTGGCATATCTTAGTGATAAGCATATGCCCCAATGCCCACCCTGAGACAAAGGCACAATGTCCATTATATAACGTATTTTTATATTGCACACTTATATCTTATGCTGTCGCTTAGTATAGACTATGGCGATGGTGCACCTTGAGATTGTCTAGTATTAGTACTTTTTACCTTCATGGTCAATACTATTTTTTAGGCTACATTCACACGACAGTGAAAGAAAATGGCCATTAAAAGCTGATCAACTGTCAGTTTTTCATGGCCATTTTGCATCGGTGTTTCTCCAAATTTTCAGCCATTTCCAGGCCGTCTGTCCATTTTTAATGGCCGTTTGACATCCGTTTTGCATCCGTTTTTCATGGCCGTTAAAAAAAACTGATGAGTTTCATTTGTCAAGCTTTTTTGTCCCAACCCCCTGAAAAGACCCAAAAGGAAGATCACATATTCACCTATACACTATTTACAGCCCCCTTGTAGATGATGCCACACAGCCTCCCTGTAGATGATGCCACACAGTCTCCCTGTAGATGAAGCAACATAGCCTCCCTGTAGATGATGCCACACAGACTCCCTGTAGATTATGCCACACAGCCTCCCTGTATATGCCAGACAGCCTCCCTGTATATGATGCCACACAGCCTGACATTTATTAATAAACTTTTGGCTGAATGCCCTACACACTCACCGATGCAGCACCGTCTTCTTCAGGTGGGGTCTCTAGTCTTCACGTGTGGTCTCTCATCTTTACAGGATCTGCAAAGGCGGAGCGATGATGTCATCGCGTCGCCTTCACAGAACCCGTAAAGACTAGAGACCACACATGAAGAAGGCGCTGCATCGGTGGGTGTGTAGGGCATTCAGCTTCAGTGCCCCGCCAATAGTTAGCAGGGGAACCAATAATAGTTCCCTTGCCTCTTGAATTCCCATGTCACAGATCCGTTTTTAACGGTTGTTACATGTATTGACATCCGTTAAAAACGGATCCATTGACTTCTATGGGGGCGGTCTGGCCGTGAAAACGGACAAAAATAGGACATGTCCTATTTTTTGACAACCAATATTCACGGGCCATTAAAAAAAATGGGCGTGTGAATACACCCATAGAACATCATTGTTCTGAAAATGGCCGTGTGACGGCTAATCAAAAAACGTTCGTCGCATGGCCGTTTTTAACTGTTGCGTGAATGTAGCCTTAGCTTGCACATTTTTTTCTTTCTTTGTGGGTATGTTAGGAAATAATTTGAATAATATAATGTTTTTTATTAATCAAATTTTTTTTTCAACCAGTAAAAATTTTCCATGCAATATTTTATTTCTCCTCTGTATTTATGGAATATTTGTGCTTATCTAAGTTCTGAGGAGGATAGACATTTCCTCAAGGCTTTGGTATCAACGTACATTTTGCATCCCATGGTCATGCTGCTATCCTATTCAATATAGGAAACTGAAAATAAAGCCTTGAATTATAGCTAAAGGGAAGGCCCCATAAGTTAAAAAAAACTAATGCATACAGGAAACTTCAGAAGGGTTAATATTTAGAAATAGTAAAAAAGAAGTAGAAAAAAGGACCAAAGGCGCTGCTAATAATGGCAAAAAGCTAGGTGATTTAAAGCATTAAAAGTATTTATTGACAGTGGACAGGCTACGCGTTTTGTTGTGTTACGGACCCGGCAGCAGCTATACATTTCTCTCCCCCTGTTGTGACACCTGCCAGTGTCTACATCTTAAGGTGAGCACTTTTCATTTATTAGTAGCTCCATTTTTATCCTGCTTTTATTGCACTATGTGGCGCCGTGTCTCTTTTACTTTCTCCTAGTTTAATATATAGAAATATCTAGGTTAACTTAGAAGGACATTGTGCAAAAATTGAAGGGAGTATGCTCACACGGAGTGTTTTCAGGCGTATTTCTTGGGCGTTTACACCTCGAAAAACGACTGAAAAAACGGAAGCAGAACGCCTACAAACATCTGCCCATTGATTTCAATGAGAAATATGGCGTTCTTCCCATTGAAATCAATGGGCAGATGTTTGAAGGCATTCTGCTTCCGTTTTTTCAGTCGTTTTTCGTCCCGAAAAACAGCTGTAAAATCGGAAGCAAAACACCTCCAAACATCTGCCCATTGATTTCAATGGGAAAATCGGTGTTCAGTTCCGACGGGGCATTTTTAACATGTCCGTTTTTTTTTAAAAAAGCGGGCGCGAAAAAGAAGTGTAAACGGCTCCGTATTTTCAGACTTTTTTTATTTTGTGTGTGCACATACCCTAACTGTTGAATGTAACCCTTAGGCTATGTTCACACACTTAACTAAAAACGTCTGAAAATACGAAGCTGTTTTCAAGGGAAAACAGCTCCTGATTTTCATGTTTTTTAAGCCACTCGCGATTTTCCCTGCATCTTTTACGGACGTTTTTGGATCTGTTTTTCTCCAAAAATGGCTCAAGAAGTGACATGCATTTATTTTTTGCGGGCGTTTTTTTTACACGGCTCTTTTGGAAACGCCGTATTTCCCATTGAAATCAATGGGCAGATGTTTTTGAGGCGTCCTGCTTCCGATTTTTCGGACGTTTTTCGGGCGTTTACGGCCCAAAAACCGGCCGAAAATAGGCCTTGTGAACATACCCTAATAAAATGATTACCTATCGCTGTCTAAATTGTACTTATTACACTGTGCTTGTTATTTGTAGATAACAAACACGACTTCATGAAGCATCATCACGAACCCTACATCTGTCCCATAATCTAGCGTCCTAATGTCTAAAACATTACTAAGTGGAAAGCCAGACAACATAACTCTGTCATACTCTGTGCAAAACCAGATCATCTCTGCTGAAAAAAAACCTCAGGTTTACAGGGTCAAATTCCCCCCTGCTTGTAGGAAAGTTCATTTTTCAAACTTGCCTCTTCTATGGAAAATTCTTTGCCCTTTGAAGAACCATAATTATACCTTTGAGGGCCATGGATCCTACTGGTAGAAAGAGTCTGGACCTTTGTATATTTGCTGTCATTAAATGGAAAATTTAGAAAACCCGAAGGCAAATTCCAGACTGCATTACGCTTTTTGATCAAGAGTTTTATTTGACTTTTACATGTTCTTTTAACAACCTGCACTTTGTCTTTAGGTTTAATTTCTCACCTAGTCTATCGTTTTAGTGTTACAACCAGACATCCGAAGCATAGAGATGTTTCCTCCATCCATCAGTCGAAAATGCCTCCTTGACACCAGCAGGAAGGAAGACACTGTGCATCAGGTAAGAGCAATGATACAGTTCCCGTCATGAAATGTCCTAAACATGTGCAGATTGAAATTGAAATTACACACTTGTCTGCCAATTCTTCCCTCTTGTATGAACTTAATAAATAGTTTCCCTCTCCAGTCCCTTGTGATTACAGAGTTCCCAGGACAACTGATAAACATTGGCATTAACCTGTACTCCCCATTAAGCCCCTTTGCTTGTCTGTGCCTATGAATTTATTTTTATCTCCTTTTATGCTTTAAACTTCAGGAAATGCAAGTTTAACCTGAATAACACATGTCGTCCTTAGAAATAATTTATTATCTTTACTAACATCCCCCTAATCCAGTGGAAGCAATATCTTTTGATTTTTCTAGCAGTTGTTAAAGGTCACATATATCAGAACCAGATTGTACTTTCTTGGATAGGGGACTGTTTAATTTTTACATGGGCTAGGAATAATGGTCTGCCTTTTTTTTTTTTTTTTTTACAGAAACAGCGCCACTCTCGTCCATAGGCTGTGTCGGGCATTGCAGCTCACACTCATTGAAGTGAATAGAGATACCAGATGCTTCCTATGGACAAGAGAGGAACCTTTTTTTTCATACTAATTAAAGTAAGGCTGTTATATAACGATAGAATAAAAAAAGTTTTATACCATAATAATATATTTTACACATAAAAAATAGGCAATTTTATGAAAATGAAATTATGAATTCCTTAACACACTGGATAATGGGTGACTATATAATATTCTGGATACTCAAGTTGTGTTTTATGCTGTTGTATTTATGATGTGCAAAAGCTTTACAATTGTTTTAAGTAATATTTGCATTTATTTGTAGTATTATCTTTGAATATTGTGACTGAAGGAGCCCAAAATTAGAGAATCCTTCAAATGACATACGGAAATGAAGCCTGTGGGTGCTAGTGCAGCCACTGAACAAATCATTGACCATATGAAGATTGTCGGTATGCTGGCCACGTGATCCAACTTGACCAGTCAGTGGAGAGGGATGTTATGCTTAGTATACAGCATTTTCCTAGGGTAGCTGTTTGGTGAGCGCAAATTCATTCACAGACCGGTAATATCATTTACAGACGACTGTCCAGTGACAGAAAGTCTATAAATGTCATGTATTATGTAGGGCTCTTTACCTACCGGACAGGAGGTAATGGTGTCCTATCCAATTTTGATAGAGCACATTTTACACTTTTTCCTTGTTTGCTAACTTTGCAGCACCACATCCCATTGCAGCACCACATCCCTTTGCAGCCCCACATCGCTTTGCTGCACCACATCGCTTTGCTGCACCACGTCCATTTGCAGCACCACATCCCTTTGCAGCACCACATGCCTTTGCAGCACCACATCACTTTGCAGCACCACATCCCTTTGCAGCACCCCATCCCTTTGCAGCACCACATCCCTTTGCTGCACACCATCCCTTTGCTAAACCCCATCCCTTTGCAGCACCACGTCCCTTTGCAGTACCACATCCCTTTGCAGCACCACATCCCTTTGCTAAACCCCATCCCTTTGCAGCACCACATCCCTTTGCAGCACCACATCCCTTTGCTGCACCACATCCCTTTGCTGCACCACATCCCTTTGCTGCACCCCGTCCCTTGGAAGCACCACATCCCTTTGCAGCACCACATCCCTTTGCAGCACCACATCCCTCTGCTAAACCCCATCCCTTTGCAGCACCACATCCCTTTGCAGCACCACATCCCTTTGCAGCACCACATCTCTTTGCAGCACCACATCCCTTTGCAGCACCACATCCATTTGCAGCACCACATCCCTTTGCAGCGCCACATCCCTTTGCTGCGCCCCATCCCTTTGCAGCACCACATCCCTTTGTAGCACCACATCCCTTTGCTGCACCACATCCCTTTGCTGCACACTGTCCCTTTGCAGCACCACAACCCTTTGCAGCGCCACATCCCTTTGCAGCACCACATCCCTTTGCAGCACCACGTTCCTTTGCAGCACCACATCCCTTTTCTGGACCACATTCCTTTGCTACACCACATCCCTTTGCAGCACCACGTCCCTTTGCAGCACCTCGTCCCTTTACTGCACCACATTCCTTTGTAGGACCACATCCCTTTGCTGCACCACATCCCTTTTGCAGCACCTCGTCCCTTTACTGCACCGCATTCATTTGCAGCACCACATCCCTTTGCAGCACCACATCCCTTTGCAGCACCTTGTCCCTTTGCTGCACCACATTCCTTTGCAGGACCACATCCCTTTGCTGCACCACATCCCTTTTGCAGCACCTCGTCCCTTTACTGCACCACATTCATTTGCAGCACCACATTCCTTTTGCAGGTTCTGATCACCCAGTTAACTAGTGATAAGACAAAACTGGAATGGGTCTGCTCTCTTCATGAACCCTAATAGCAACTACATGGGCTGCCTCTATAGTACCTATGCCCCTGCCATAGTTTGATACATCACTCTTTAGTTCTTTTCTGTTCTTTTTTATGTGGAAGGTTGTGTGCAATAAGTCTGTGTCTGGTGTACTTCCCACCTTCCAGGCAAAGTCATAATTCGGACCAGTACAATAATATTTTATCATCTAGATTTGTCTAAACTAACCCCAACCATTCCAACTATATTCCCCCATTGCAACTTGATGTAAACTGAGGTAATTTTATTCTGTTTGTATGTAAAGCTTTTACTTGTCTAGCCAACAGCTTTCTATTCTACTGGAATATTACTTGGATTTGCATACACTGGAATGAAGGAACTAAACTTAAACATTCTGAAACAGATGTTTAATGTAGATGGTTTCAAAGAGCATAGCTTAATAAGTATAAATGTGCTGCAGAACCCAAGCTCCAATGTGAAATCCATATTACATTATATAAAGAATGTCCACAGTTTACCAAAATAGGGCTTGAATGTTTGGAAATTTTTAAACTTTCACTGTTTAGTTAAAATAGCTAAATTACACCTACTATCCACTGTTGCCTTCCATATAATGAGAATGTGTACTAAAGAGTGTATATCAAGAATGACCCAGATAACAACTTCTGAGAATTTCTGATCTTCTGTAACAAGTTTTTTGTTTTTTTTTGTGCAGTGGCGTGTTAAGTAATTCGTAGCCCCTAAGCTGTTCCCTAAATTTGGACCCGCTCATGGATGTGTCCCAACGCATTGACAGTGTCTAACCATCACTGACAGTACCACACTGTGCAGGGATAAGTAGCACGTGGACAAAAATTGGCACAGGAGAAACGCTGCTGACATCTTGCATAAATCAGAAGGTAGCTTTTCAAACAGACTTTATCACGGCTACGCGTTTTGATGCTGAACCAGCGTCTTAATCAGGTCATTAGTTACACATAAAACAGGCAAAACATTTATAGTGTGACTGATGATGTAAAATTTCAAAAAGAACCGCCAAAATCAGACTGAGGATTGATGTTGTTATTTGACAATGGGAATGGTAAAACCTAGTTGTCTATTAGTCCTGGGCTGGAAGGAGACTTTTTGTAGAATACATACATTTACTATAACAGACATGTCAAGAGAGTTTACGTCTTCTCTGATCATAGACGTTCACTTTCCTTTTCTTCTCTATCTGGTCTAGACCACCACGATGACTTCTCCTGACCACTGCAGAGTTTCACGCCAATACATATTTGGCCTCTCGCTTATGCAGCCATCCTCAGCCTCTGTAGCAACAAAAACAAATTTAGACCTTGGACCACACCAGACCCCTAAATTAATTCAGAGCCCAGACCCCTACATTAATTTAGACCCTAGACCGGACCCCAACAAAAGATCCCTAAATACAGACCCCCAAATCAGAACATTTAAATACAGACCCTAGACCAGATCTCCTAAAATAATACTTAACCTAGACAAGACCCCTAAATATGGGACCCCGGCCACTCTAAACAAATACAGACCACAGACCACATCCATAAATACAGACCCCAGACTATAAAACCTAAATACAGGCCCAAGACCAAAGATCCCAGTCAAGACCCCTAAATACAGACCTCAGACCCCCTTAACTATTACAGACCCCAGACCCACTTAAACTAATACAGACCCCAGATCAGACCCCTTCATTATAGACCCCAGACCAGACCTCCTAAATACAGACCCCAGACTAGTCCCCAGACACTTACATAGCAGCTCACTCTCTCCTCCTGTGGAATCGTGCTGCTCTGACTTCAAGACTTCAGGACCTGCATACATAGGGTCATGTGACTATGTGTGCGGGTCTCTTTGCAGGTCCTGCACAAAGCAGTTTTGTTGCGAAAACCACAATGTGCCCAAACCACCCATATGTTTATCTGACATTAATTTTATGACCGTGGATTTTTAAGAATATTGATGTTCACAACTTCAATGTCATTAAATAGCTGATTCCAGATCTTTACAGCCAAAAGGCAAGACAGTAGCAATGCTGTGATGCAGTAATAAAGCTAAACCCTGTTGAAAGATGCACAGAACTATAACAGAAAATTGGGAAGTCAAATAGTCGCACGCTCAACCAAATGCAATTTGCAACAGAGAGTTAGGCTAGGCACAGCGACTCTGGCCACAACACAGATCGTGCGGCCAAAGATCGCTGTGTTGCCCTGCCTCCATCGCAGGTAATGAAAGCCAATGGGGTTGCTTTGCGACCCACATGTTGACACGGCTGCAACTCCAAAGTCGTCAAAAATCCCAAACCACTGGATTTTCTTGGGCAACTGGCGCATCGCAAAGTGACCATGTTGACTTCCATTACCTGTGATGTAGGCAGGGCGACACAGAGATCTTTGGCTGCACGACCCCTTTCACAGCCAAATTCGCCATGTAGCCCTGGACTTATGCTGCCAAAGTCATCATCTAGTTCGGAGTTATATGAGGACAGGAAGTTGCAACCATTGTAGCAGTTTTAGCAGATGGAGCTGAAACATGTCTATTTGTTCTGTGTTACTCTCATCTATTTTGCTGCTACTGTTTTATGTTGCTTTTTTTTCTGTCCGAAATTCCGGCAAGAAAGAAATGCGGCAATTCCGCAACGTGCGGACTAGCCATTAGGCCTGATTTACACGAGCGTGTGCATTTTGCGCATGCAAAAAATGCTGCGTTTTGCGTGCGCAAAAGGCACTTAACAGCTCCGTGTGTCATCAGCGTATGATGCGCGGCTGCGATATTTTCTCGCAGCCGCCATCATTATGACACTCCGTTTGGATGTTTGTAAACAGAAAAGCACCACATGCTTTTCTGTTTACATTCAGAGTTTGACAGCTCTTGCGCGAATCACTCAGTTTGCACGGAAGTGCTTCCGTGCGGCATGCGTGATTTTCACGCACCCATTGACTTCAATGGGTGCATGATGCGCAAACAGCGCACAAAGATAGGACATGTCGTGAGTTTTTTTCAGCGAACTCACGCTGAGCAAAACTCACGGACTGCCTGCACTGCCCCCATAGACTAATATAGGTGCGTACGACATGCGTGAAAAGCATGCGCGTCGCACGCACGTATATCACGCTCGTATAAACGAGGCCTTACAGTCAATTTCTTGAGTCTTCTTTGACTTCTTGGATTGGAGAAAGGCACTTCTGCAGTAGATGAGGTAGGGATACCCACATGACAGTACACCTATTTGCTTTTAGTAATTATTCTAATCTCTTACTGGGAAAAAAAAACCAGCAATAACATTTGGTAAAAATTGTTAAATGAAAAAATATGAGGCACAAATGCAATTTGTCCGGTTTTTTTCAGCATTTTTTTCTTAAAGCCAAATATTTTAGAGACTTAATTAAATATGGTGCACATACTGCACCTTCCAAAACTTTTCTACAGTGTACCACTAATCTGACCTATTGTAGGCAGTCAAACATTTCTCTGACATAGAAATTCAATTTGGCGGTCTAGAGCTGTGTATGTACCCTGAACACCAGATTTTAAGACAAGTCAGCAGACCTTGCACACTGAGCTATATACAGTCTGTGTGCCATAATATATCAACATGAAACTCAAGAGTCCCTGACCCCAGAAGGTAATTTTTTGCACATGAAGACTTAGCCCGTGGTTTGACCCTCACTGCCCTAGGGAATAATCAAGTGACCCTACCTAACGGTAAGTTTTGAATAGACGAATCTTTAGAACAGCATACCGTCTAGCTCAGATTCAGCTTACATTCTTGGTTTATACTTGAGGCACATGAGACCCCAGAAATTCTATTCTATTAAAATAACATTTTGAATTCTTGACCAAATTTCACCCACTGTGTCCTATATGAGCAAAAAGGTGGTTAATAATGTAAAGAAGCTTTTCATGCAACCGTGTTAATAACTGCAAAAGAGTCAGTAATACTGATTTATCAGTTCCATGCTGACATGTAGCAATAAAGGAGATATAGTATTTCTCTATACACTCTCTTAAAACAGTAAGGTGCTTGTTCCTCAGGTTGTACCTATGCACAGGAGCAAATGAAGCATGCTATCATATTTTCAGTTTCAAATGTCTTGGTGGTAAAACTACCTTTTTGACCCCCCTGAAATTAATTTATTTAACCAAACTGGTCAGTGTGTCTTCTTGACTATGAATACAGATTAAAGTGACCATCTATCCTTAACCACTTAATGACTGCCCATACGCCTTTTCACGGAGCTCATTAAGGGTACTTATACCACAGCACCTTAAAGAGGCGGTGCTGTGTCCTAGATCCGACTGTGTCACGTGCCAGAAAGATTGGGTGTCGGGCCCCAAGATCTGCCTTCATTATATGCCTAAATGCAGGGCCTAATAGAATGCCTGTCAGACTCTTACTGACAGCATAATACACTGTAAAACAGAAGTATTTCAGTATAATATAAAAGCAAACAAATAATCATATAGTAAAGTCCCATATAAAAATATGTGGCATTGACATAATTGTAACGACCATCAGAAAATTATTGTTATTTATACCATGCGGAAAAGTTTTCAATTTAAGACACAGAAAATAATTATGGAATTTCAGGTCTTTTTCAATTACCCCCCAAAATAAATTAATAAATGTTAATAAAAAAATATTATGCACCCCAAAAAATTGCCATTAAAAAATACAACATGTTCCACAAAAAAATAAAGAGGAGTCCCAAGAATCAGACCCCCCGCCGATCAGATATTGATGCCCTATCCTGAGGATAGGCCATCAATTTTATCTCTCTGGACAACCCCTTGACTCAGCGAATGCTTTTTTATTAACGTATAAACCTTGGATTACATATCTTGATTCCCCAGGTCTCCATCATGTAATAGCCACTTGAATATACAATCTTATTCTATCTTAGTTCCTTCACCACATTCTCATTTCTACTTTAAAGGTTCTTCAGATTTATACTGGCTCACCTCACTTATCCACTGTGCCCAACCTCCCTCACCCATGGATCCCAAAGTTTACTATTTTTGCTGAACTTCAAAGCTTAGTAGCTTATTGTACACCATATTCTTGTAATATATGACTTCATTTTGAATTTTGTCTACTACAGTATATCATTCTCTTTTATTGCTGTCTGTAACTTGATTTTATGTCACCAATACCAGATGTTATATCTTTTGCATCCTGCGTGGGGAATCATGCACTAAGTTATATAATGACTTTACGATTTCTCTAATAAAGTATTGTGAAACTCAACTAGGGACTTAAATGGTTGACTAATAATACACTTATATGACCAATGAACACTCACTACAAACCATAGTAATCCGGCATACAAACCTACAAAGTAATCAGCAAAAAGTGATCATATCATAAACTTTATGAATAATGGTCACACCACAATACATCGGGATCTGGGGTTCAAGACTAGACGATTTATCTATATCAAACATTCAATCCAAGTGGGAATACAAATGTATAAATAGTCCCATATACAACATCAATAATAAATAAGTAAAGCGCTATCAATTCATATACTTTAAAATATCCTCATAAGTGCATAAAGATCATACCCTGGTGGGTAAATTATCTGATGTATGCGTGCAGCCACAAGAAAACTTCTTTCAGACTGAGCTTATTTCGGAAAAGAGATAATTCATCGGAGGCATTTTGTACTTTGCTTTTGCTAACTAAGCACTTTACCTTTTAGTGTCATAACAAATTAATTTTTACATAAAGCTTGGAAATCATTGAACTTCCTCCCTCTTAAGAACGATATTTTATGGACATATAAATAACAATGTTCTTGAAGAGATCAACATTGCTCCGCCATAATGAGTCTTTAGTGCATACGTGGTGAACCATCAGAAATTATTAATATGGTATTGGGCTCCCCTTATCATTAATAATGCCTGTATTATGCTGGGAATAGTCTGAATTGTTAGAAGTGGAAAACCATAATATTTTCGAGCAAAACAACTTACTTTGTGATTATGAATTTAGAAATCTTGTTATCGCTCTTGTTGGCATAATTGTATCTACCATGTCTTAAATTGTACTAATTGTTATAATTTTTGGGGCATAATTCAGGAGTGCATGTAGATACATGAATCTTTCTAATCTCAGTTGTTTAACATGAATCTTTCTAATCTCAGTTGTTTAGTAGAAAGTAATACCTTCCCTGCTGGCAAGCTCTTTGCAATGAGTTGTTCAGAAATGTCCCCATTCACCAAAAGATCTGACAAGTCTTAAACACTAAATATTAAACAAGAAAGAGAGGGGAGGTGGGGGATGCAGCTGCAGTCCCTTTCCCACAGTGTTTGTGAGAGGCTGCATTTTGTGATAGGGGATAGAGAGCAGCAGGAGGGAGACATCTGATTGACTAAAACACACAGAATAGCTCTTACATCACATCACAAAGAATCCACCCATTCAGCAAGCATGGGGAGAGAAAATGTGTATTTATATCAACTAACAGGGTAGCAGAAAGGCAAATTAAGCATTGCACAGCACCTATTAAAATAAATGTTGATCCACTGATTTCAATGAACATATGTGGTGTACCAGACCAGGGGCGTAACTAGGAAAGACTGGGCTCAATAGCAAACTTTTGACTGGGCCCCCCTCCCCTAGATGCCCCACACAGCCTCCCTTGTAGATAGTGCCCTCCTGTAGATTGTGACATACAGCCCCCTGTAGACAGTGCTATGCAGCCCGCATGTAGACAGTATCACACCCCACTTGTAGATAGCGCCCCCTCCTCACCCGTGTAGATAGTGCCATACAATCCCCCCTGTAGAGATTGCCATAAAGCCTCCTGTAGACAGTGCCATACAGCATCCCTGTAAATCTCGACACACAACCCCTTGTAGATAGCACCATACAACTCTCCCTGTAGATAGCGTAGCGCCATACAGCGCTATACACAGGGGCGTTGCTAGCGTCTTAAAGGATCAGGGGCACAAGCCCTGAGACATATTTACCCCCGCCCCCCCCCCCCCCCCCGAAAAATAAATACATTATTACATTCATATCAGAGATCGCATATCTATAAGATTAAGGCTCCTATAGCTACACCGCTGTATAGAATTTGATGCATTGTCTCAGCAGACAGTATCATATATGGTGGGCTTAGATACATGGCCCCAGCAGACAGTATCACACATGATAGGCTTAGGGCTCATTCAGACAAGCGTGATTCTCGTCCGTGTGCTGTGAATTGAAATAACGCACAGCACACGACCCATTGATTTCTGTTTCAATATGTCTTTATTAAACTGTTGAGACATCAGAAAATATATGTGTATAACAGTTCTACTCGCAGGTAGAAGTAAATAGTTAAAGTCTCAAATAATAATTAAATCGTTAATTCCTATGAGTTTTAACATTTGAGAAAATGGGATTCAAAATATTATGGATAATAAAAGAAAGGTAAATAAAATAAATGTTGTGAAGAACGTATACAGGTCATCATAAAGAAAAAATAAAATGTATACAACAGACAACATATGAGTTCCCACTAGAAAGGGAGAGGTACGGCATATACAGAGTTATTCCAACACATCCAATCTTTACAGAACCGGTCATGTCTCTGTATGCTACAGGCATAAATATATTCATATTGATAGTTTGTATTGACTTTTTTAATGATGTCTGTGATGGTCGGGATGTTACATGTTTTCCATCTGAACGCTACAGCTGATGTGGCAGATATTAAAATATGACATATTACAAATTTGGAATTGTTTGGGAATAACATCAATTCCAAGCCGTAGTAACCCCGTGAGGTTAATATTTTGAGTTGGAATCTCATTTAGTAGTGCACTAATTGATTGCCAAAAGGTTAATAATAAAGGGCTTCCCTAGGAGTAGATAACTTAAAAAATATATTGTACTCAAAAGCCATTAAATATAGGCCAGAACACGGCTCCACATCTACAGTACATGCTACTTTACAAATTTGGAACAATTTTACTAAATATAAACATCTTCATATGCCTACCAAAATGGAGAAAATGCCATTCCAAATCTTGAACGACTTTCTTTCAGATCTAGACATAAACAGCTGAATAAACGCAGGCGTAACATATATAGATGATCTATATGTGGAAAATAATCTCTGTTGCTTCTCTGACTTACCATTCAGATACAAACTAGATAAAACTCAATTCTACAAATTTCTACAAATAAGAACTATTATGAGCGAAATTCCATATCCATTACTCTCCCTACCTATGCCGGCTTCTACATACTTAAATAACCAATTAAAAACAATTAAAGGTATTAACACATTTTATCAGATTGGTTCCCAATCACTTACCTTTGAAAAGCAAACACATATATCTAAATGGCATAGAGATCTGAACGGCCAATTTTCAAGAGACCAGTGGTTAAGAGCATTCTCCATCTCTCTTAAATCCTCTGCCTGTACTAATCATCAAGAATTATATTATAAAATATTCTATAGATGGTATCTCACTCCATATAAACTTTCCAGAATATATAGTATTGCATCCCCCCAATGTTGGAGAAGTTGTAATCATTTGGGATCCATACTTCACATATTTTGGGACCCATTGATTTCAATGGGGCCATTCACACATGCGTGAGTTTTCACGCAGCGAGAGTCTGTTGCGTGAAACTCACTGCATGTCCTATATTGATGTATTTCACGAACCGTGTGCTGTCCGTGTTTCACGCATCAATTACACTGGAAAAAAAAAAGTTCTTGCGAGTGCGTGAAAAACACATGCCAAACGCAGAGCACAAGGTGCAAAACGCAATGCACACGACCAGATTTACGCATGTTTTTTTACGCACGTAAATCTGTCACGCTCGTGTGAATGTAGCCCTAGATACAGGGCCCCAGCAGTAAGTATCCTTGAACTAACCCTCATGTGCAAATTTGGCATTTCTGGGGCGACAAGCAAAGTTATGTCTCGGGGCTCTAATCAAAGACACCTGTAGAGCGTACCCCACACAATGTCCCCTGTATATAGTGTCACAACCCCAGTGTATGGTTCTATACAGTGCCTCTGCCATACATCCCCCTTGTAGATAGTTCCATGCACTTGCTTGTAGGTAGTCCCACATACCTACCTTGTCTCAACAGACAGTATCATACATGATAGGCTTAGATACATGGCCCTAGCAGTCAGTATCACACATGATAGGCTCAGATACATGGCCAAGCAGACAGTATAACAAATGGTAGACTTAGATAAAGTGCCCCAGCAGTCAGTATCACACATGATAGACTTAGATACAGTGCCCCAGCATACAGTATCACACATGATAGGCTTAGATACATGGCCCAGCAGACAGTATCACATATGTTAGACTTAGATACATGGCCCCAGTAGTAAGTATCCTTGTACTAACATATGTTCACCCCCGGAAAAAAAAGTGTGCGTATATGCGTGTATATGTATGTGTGTGTGTGTGTGTGTGTGTTTGTGTGTGTATATATATATATATATTAGACAGCATATATATAGCACTACAACACTATAGCTATGGATAGGATAAGGATTAGGCTCAGCAGACAGTATCACACATGATAGGATTAGATATGGGGCCCAGCTCGCTGACATTGCAGCTCCAGCGCTGGACCCAGGAAAGGTAAGAATAATAATTGTTTTGCTTTTTTATGTGTTACTAATTCTTTTGGTGTATTTGTGTTCTTTTACAGGTTCGGTCGTTGGACTATGTCGGATTCGAAGACTACTTTGATTACGGCTTTTTTATTCTCAATAAAAATGGTTAATGAGGGTTGTGTGGGTTTTTTATTTCAATAAAATATTTTTTGTATGTTTTTGTATTTTCTTTTAAACTTTATTACTACCGCCTTATTATATATATATATATATATATATATATAGATATATAGCTTCAGGCTGATTGACAGTGTCCATTACTAAGGCGGGGCTCAATGTTAGCAGGTGCAGAGGCTAACACTAACCCCCATTATTACCCCGGTACCCACCGCCACAAGGGGTACCGAGAAGAGCTGGGTATGATCCAGTACCCGACATCTGTAGTGTAGGTCGGGTACTGGAGCGGCTGAAGGCTGGTATTATTAGGCTGGGATAGGCCAAATACAGTGGCCCTTCCCACCCTGCTAATGCTAGGCTGCTGCTGCTATGTTGTATCTGGCTGGTTCTGAAAAATTGTGGAGGGGGACCGCACAACGTTTATTTCATTTTAAAAATTTTTTTTATTGGGGTTCCCCAATTTTTGAGAAGACATTTACAAAGAAATAGAAAATAAAACCCCACACAACTCTCATTAACCATTTTATTGAAAATAAAAAAAGCCGTCATCAAAGTAGTCCCGAATCTGACATTGTCCAATGACCAAACCTGTAAAAAAACACAAACACACACAAAAAAAAAACATTGATAACACATGTGGTAGGCTTAGATACAGGGCCCATGTGTGATACTGTATGTTGGACCATGTATCAAAGCCTACCACAAGGCGGGCTTAGATACAGGAGTCCAGCAGACAGTAATCTTATTCTGTATTAGATTACTGTTTGCTGGGGTCCTGTATCTAAGCCTGCCTTGTGGTAAGCTTAGATACATGGTTCAACAGACCGTATCACACGTGGGCCCTGTATCTAAGCCATGTGTCATGATGTCTGTTGGACCCTGTAGCTAAGCTTAATACAAGGCAGGCTTAGATAGAGTACTCCAGCAGGCAGTAATGATGTTACACTTTCCCAGGTCTACAGAGCAGCGGATGTCCCTTCATCATCGAGCGTAGTGACATCATGCGCGGCGCACAGCGTGATTTCACGAAAAAGTTCGATTCGGACCGAACTAGTTCTTACCGAACCTGTAATTTCCGTGCGCCGAGCATGGTACTGTCCAGGGTGCTGAAAGAGTTAATGGGCTGCACTAACTCTTTCAGCAACCTTGACAGTACCATGCTCGGCGCGCGGAAAATAAAATTTTAATGTAATAAAAAAATAATAATAATACGTTCATACTTACATTCCTCCTGTCCGGCCTCCATGACGTTTCATCCATGTCGCCGCTGCAGCCAATCACAGGCTGTAGTGGCGGTCACGCACGTCAGGATGACGTCAGAAGGCCGGCCTCCAGGGATGACGCTTCATCCCACGTGACCGCCTCTGCAGCCAATCACAGGATGCACCGGCCTCTGCAGCCAATCACACGCTCCTCTCCTGAAATACTCTGTGCTGCGCTGCCTTAAACTCTGTGGACAGGTCAGGATCCTGTTTCTTTTAAATGCTGCTGGGGAACCCGCTCGATCCACTATATAAGGCTGCGCTACAGTGCAGCATTTAAAAGAAACAGGATCCTGACCTGTCCACAGAGTTTAAGGCAGCACAGAGAATTTCAGGAGATGAGCGTGCAGATTCAGTGCTGCTGTCAACTCTGCTCTTACCATTACATAGCTCTCAGTCTGTTACCTCTCCTCCACTCCTGTCCTCAATAACACCTTCACATGATTGGCAAGTCACCACGTAATGGTAAGAGCAGAGTTCACAGCAGCACAGTGTATTTCAGGAGATGAGCGTGCGGATCCTGTGCGGGGTGGTGACTTGCCAATCATGTGAAGGTGTTATTGAGGACAGGAGTGGAGGAGAGGTAACAGACTGAGAGCTACGTAATGCTAAGAGCAGAGTTCACAGCAGCACTGAATCTGCACGCTCATCTCCTGAAATACTCTGTGCTGCCTTAAACTCTGTGGACAGGTAAGGATCCTGTTTCTTTTAATACTGCACTGTAGCGCAGCCTTATATAGTGGATCGAGCAGGTTCCCCAGCAGCATTTAAAAGAAACAGGATCCTGACCTGTCCACAGAGTTTAAGGCAGCACAGAGTATTTCAGGAGATGAGCACGGCCGGCCACGGGCAGCCGGTCATTTTTCCGAGCCGTGCTCCCATTATAAAGTATAGGAGCACGGCCCGTAAAATAAAAAAATAGAACATGTTCTATCTTTTTAACGGCACGGGCACCTTCCCGTGAGAAAACGGGAAGGTACCCGTGGCTAACAGAAGTCTATGGGCCCGCTATTTCGGGTCGTAATTACGACCCGTTATAACGGGTGTTTTTACGGTCGTGTGCATGAGGCCCCGTAATGACGGGTGACTACGTGTGTGCACCCGTCATTACGGCAGCGTTGCTAGGCGACGTCAGTAAATAGTCACTGTCCAGGGTGCTGAAAGAGTTAACTGATCGGCAGTAACTGTTTCAGCACCCTGGACAGTGAATTCCGATCAGAATATAGAGTAACCTGTAAAAAAAAAAAGACGTTCATACTTACCGAGAACTTTCTGCTTCCTCCAGTCCGGTCTCCTGGCCGTTGCCTTGGTGACGCGTCCCTCTCGACATCCGGCCCGACATTCCTGGGTGACGTTACAGCCCATGCGACCGCTGCAGCCAATCACAGGCTGCAGCCAATAGAGAACGCAGCATAAATTGACATGCTGCAGATTTAAATTCCGCACTACAGGTCAATTTATTAACGTTTACGATGCAGTTTTTTTCCGCAGCTTGGGCATGAGATTTTCTAAATCGTATCCACTTTGCTGCTATTGTAAATGCTACGGAATTTCCGCACAGATTTCCATTGCGGAAATTCCGCAGCATTTACGCTACGTGGAAACCCGGCCTTAGAGTTAAAACCTGAAGTGGGGAAAACTGCTGAAATCTACAGAATATAAGTCATATCATATCATAGCCAAAAATAGTGTTATTTCTTATACTTTATTCTTATTTATAAAAAAATATATTAAGAATTTAAAGTGTAGCTAAGCGTTTGACAAACTTCTGACATGTCATAGTGACATGTCAGAAGTTTTGATTGGTGTGGGTCAAAGCACTGAGACCCCCACAAATCGCTAAAACAAAGCGTCAGAAGTGCTCGTGTGAGCACTCAGCCGCTTCGTGTCTGTTCAGCTTTTTCCGGAAATCAATGTATTGGAGTACAGGCTCAATAGAAAGTCTATGAGCCCGTACTCCGATACATCGGCTTTCCAGAGAAAGCCGAACAGAGACAATGCTAAGTTCCTGTCCTAAACAATGAAGGATATCAGCTAAGTAAACATTTGCTTAGACCTCAAGTTCTCTATCAGCTTCAATAAGACCATTCATTTTAACGCGTAACTTATGGTAAAATTTTTCACTACCTACACGACCGTCAGAAATGTTGTGTAGGTGGCTTTTTTGTTTTAAGAATGTGCTCCAAGATTTATATTACAACTTTCTATGTGTTGTGGCAGCTGCTCAAAGGTTAGGTGTTAGAGGTCAGGCTATAGGTAGTATTCCATCCGCACCCCTGATTATATCTTTCATCATGCTGACATCTTAGTAAAGCAATAATATAATTTAAACAGACATGCTTATGTGTCGATTTTCTATTGACCTTGTTTTTTTTTTGGTTGCACAGTTCTTTTTTACTTGAATTCTTCTGAAAATATCGTAGAATTTGCTAACTAAAGATAAGCTAATTGAATAAGTTATTTTAAAAGCATCTCTACATGCATTAGAGTCCATTGCACATAAATGGAATTTGGGAAAAAGCAATTTCCGAGCTGCTTATGCAATGTAAATGTGGTTTTGATAAATGGAGGTTTTGCTATTCCATATTTACTATAAATTAATATAATATAAATGTAATATAAATACCACACAAAAAAGTGGGACATAAAATAAGATTAAAAACACAAAAAAAAGGCCAAACTCACAAATTGGGCAGGTATAATCCCAGTAGGATGCAGCCAGGTCAAAAATGCTGCCGAAGGAAAGTGCACAGGTGTGTTAAATAATAATAGCCACTCCCACTAGCATTGAGGGGAGTGGCGTGTGGTGCATGGGATGTGTAGTAAAAAATAAATGAATTGCGTATAATGTGCAAGTAGTAATAATATGTGTGAAATATGGGGGGCAGTACTGAGTATAGTGCATAAATGAAAATAAATGAATTGTGAAAAACACAATTGTGGTGAATAACATGTGTAAAATATATAAAATATAGGGGGCAGTACTGAGTATAGTGCATAAGGGTCCCCATGTGAGTGATGCGTGAAGTGTGGGTGCAGTGTGTGAAACATGGAGGGATAATGCATAAATCATCATGTGTAGCGTATATAGCCAGGTGGCAGTCTATTTGTAACGCCGTATAAATACCTTTTGGGTGGCATACTTAAGAACAGTATTTTGCAACACATAACTGGACATTTTACGTGTAGCTGTAGGATGGGACCTCAGAATTATTTCCTCTGGTGGGGCCCAAGGTTCTCTTGTCCAATATTGTTAGTAAAGCAACAGTTACTTACAACAATTTACTAAAGATGATACAAAATTTCTCATACAGTCACTCTATTGCCATCATCACCTTAAAAACTATGTAAACTTTTGAACACTTTTTTTTCCTAAAACAATGTATTATGGTGTTGATGCAACTTTTAAATAGGTTTTTTTTTTTTAATTAAAATTGTTTTACTTTTTGAGATACAGCTTCTATGTATCCTTGATACATAGAAATTGTATCTTGCGCTGAATTTCCATCAGGTCAGCAGAACTGACGGCTTTGGTGATAGTGGGTCCCGCATGTCTCTGTCACGCAGGATCCACCTGTTATCGATCAAATCTAAATTCATAACTTAGATCTGATCGTTAACAGGTGGACCCGACCCGCTGTCATTTAAGCCGCCAGTCCCGCTGACCTGACGGATTCGGATTTCAGCGCAAGATACAGCCACTATGTATGCAGGATACATAGAAGCTGTATCTCAAAAAGTAAAACCTTTTTTTAATAAAGTTCCATTAAACACCATAATACATTGTTGTTTTTTTAAAAATAAAGTGTCAAAGGTTTACATAGCCTTTAAGTGTTCACTAGATAAAGTGACCCTCGGATACATGGATAAAATTTGATTATATGGTGTAATATTACCTGGTGCCCTCCAGTTGCGCCCCTCCTAGCACATATGAGGGCATCAGAAGACCATGCCCGCAGTGGAGAGGAAGAAGAACGCGCCAGGGCGTCAAGAACAAGCATCTGTCTCTTGTTATACAGCTCTTCAGCATGCCACTCTGACCGATTTGCAGCTACTCAGCCCTAAACGCAGCCAGCTGTGATGCACTGTGTGTTCTGACACATTTTTATCATAGCCAGCATTAAGTTTTTTGGCAATTTGTGCTACAGTAGCTCTTATGTGAAAACGGAACACACGGGCTATTCTTCGCTGCACACGTCCATCAATAAGCCTTAGACACCCATGACCCTGTCACCAGTTCACCTGGACGATTTTTGGAAGGTACTAACCAATTCATACCAGGAACAGCCCAAAAGACTTGCCGTTTTGGAGATGCTCTGACCCAGTTGTCTAGCCATCTCAATTTGGGTCAAAACTTGAACTGGAAGTGGTGACAAAAGCGTTTTCTATGATTTTTGAAAGAATAGGATGAAGATTTTACTTTGGAACCCTGCTTTGTTGCCGATGGATAGCCAGCATTTCTTGTCCTACCCTACATTCGTATTTACACTATAATGTGCGATATTATACTTGATGGACATTGGGTTCATGGATGCTTTTCAAACACCCATGTTGAGAACCAGCATGTTTTCGAATTTCTAACCATCTATGTGGTTTAAAATGTTCTTTTTTTGTCAGTCATGTGAATTTGGTAACATATCTATGAGAGCTGTGGACAATTTATATAATACTCCTTACAGTATTCACTTTGTACTGCTCACTAATATGTGTATTGCTTTAATTTTACCCCTTTATTTTTCGTGGTTTACTTGTACGTTACGTCCTAGTTTTGGGCCCTACAGGGATATTATACCCACTCGGCACGTCTTTCACTTTATTTGGGTTTGTTTGCACTAATGCATGGAGGTTGTTAACATTTATATTTTTATATGCCTATTTATAGATATACAGTATATTTATATGTATATATATTTTTATAATAATTCATTATATTTATTTGTTATATAAACAATTAATATTTTATAATATTTGTAAATAATATATATGTTTTTTATTTGAAATGTCACTTATTGCCGGTAATATAGTACTATGCATATGCACTTTCTCTCTATAATGATATTGTATGCAGTGATTTATCTAGGGGGGCACTATACAAACATATTAATTAACATGTTTATTATGTTTAATGGCTCCCAAATATCCATCTCCATTGTGCGCGGACGCTGCCTCACTATAACTTATTTATCTATTACCCAACGCATGCCTGTGAGGTCCTGTATGTGAATTGTGACGTCGGCTGCTATGACGCATGACGCCGGACCGGATACTTTGTATTTCACTCCTGCATATGTGCTGGTGTCTGGTGTGTCTGTGACATGTAGAGGCCTTCACATTACGTACAGTAATTTGATGTATGATCAATCGCCACTTTGCTAGGTGTCGCGGATTTGTTGCCTTCTTTGTCACTCATCAACTATCCCAGACAAAGCCGATGACTAAACACGTGTCGGGGGTTTTGGGTGTACCTACTGTTTTACCTTTGACACATGCCTTATGTACTGTTTTTCGGAACATTTTCTACTATTTCATCAACTTTCTCTCTTGGTGGTCAAACAGACATTTGTCCATACTTTTTGAAATCGTATGCGAGTTGTAAACAGTGAAGGAAATAAGTATTTGATCCCTTGCTGATTTTGTAAGTTTGCCCACTGTCAAAGACATGAACAGTCTAGAATTTTTAGGCTAGGTTAATTTTACCAGTGAGAGATAGATTATATTTAAAAAAAAACAGAAAATCACATAGTCAAAATTATATATATTTATTTGCATTGTGCACAGAGAAATAAGTATTTTATCCCCTACCAACCATTAAGAGTTCAGCCTCCTCCAGACCAGTTATACGCTCCAAATCAACTTGGTGCCTGCATTAAAGACAGCTGTCTTACATGGTGACCTGTATAAAAGACTCCTGTCCACAGACTCAATTAATCAGTCTGACTCTAACCTCTACAACATGGGCAAGACCAAAGAGCTTTCTAAGGATGTCAGGGACAAGATCATAGACCTGCACAAGGCTGGAATGGGCTACAAAACCATAAGTAAGACGCTGGGTGAGAAGGAGACAACTGTTGGTGCAATAGTAAGAAAATGGAAGACATACAAAATGACTGTCAATCGACATCGATCTGGGGCTCCATGCAAAATCTCACCCTGTGGGGTATCCTTGATCCTGAGGAAGGTGAGAGCTCAGCCGAAAACTACATGGGGGGAACTTGTTAATGATCTCAAGGCAGCTGGGACTACAGTCACCAAGAAAACCATTGGTAACACATTACGCCGTAATGGATTCAAATCCTGCAGTGCCCGCAAGGTCCCCCTGCTCTAGAAGGCACATGCACAAGCCTGTCTGAAGTTTGCAAATGAACATCTGGATGATTCTGAGAGTGATTGGGAGAAGGTGCTGTGGTCAGATGAGACTAAAAGTTAGCTCTTTGGCATTAACTCAACTCGCCGTGTTTGGAGGAAGAGAAATGGTGCCTATGACCCAAAGAACACCGTCCCCACTGTCAAGCATGGAGGTGGAAACATTATGTTTTTGGGGTGTTTCTCTGCTAAGAGCACAGGACTACTTCACCGCATCAATGGGAGAATGGATGGAGCAATGTACCATCAAATCCTGAGTGACAACCTCCTTCCCTCCACCAGGACGTTAAAAATGGCTCGTGGCTGGGTCTTCCAGCACGACAATGACCCGAAACATACAGCCAAGGCAACAAAGGAGTGGCTCAAAAAGAAGCACAGTAAGGTCATGGAGTGGCCTAGCCAGTCTCCAGACCTTAATCCCATCGAAAACTTATGGAGGGAGCTGAAGATCCGAGTTGCCAAGCGACAGCCTCAAAATCTTAATGATTTACAGATGATCTGCAAAGAGGAGTGGGCCAAAATTCCATCTAACATGTGTGCAAACCTCATCATCAACTACAAAAAAACGTCTGACTGCTGTGCTTGCCAACAAGGGTTTTGCCACCAAGTATTAAGTCTTGTTTGCCAAAGGGATCAAATACTTATTTCTCTGTGCAAAATGCAAATAAATATATATAATTTTGACAATGTGATTTTCTTTTTTTTTTTTTATATATAATCTGTCTCTCACTGGTAAAATTAACCTAGCCTAAATATTCTAGACTGTTCATGTCTTTGACAGTGGGCAAACTTACAAAATCAGCAAGGGATCAAATACTTATTTCCTTCAATGTATTTCTACTACCAGGAATTGATGTATTATATGTGAAATATTTGTGTCCCTTTACTGTTTGGTAGCATGTTGGTCACCCACATTTTTATGGCTGTTTTTCACTGATTACTATAAAATTTCATATAATTTGTACGTGTACAATTCGGCCCTTGTCAAAGTTTTTATATCCTTACACTTGCCCATTTTTCCTGTTTCCAGCACATCAACTTCAAGAACTGACTTTTGACTTGCTGCCTAATATATTCAACCCCTAGACAGGCTCCATTGCTACGAGATAATCAATGTTATTCTCTTCACATGTCAGTGGTTTTAACCCCTTCAGGACTGGGACATTTTTTGATTTTCCATTTTCGTTTTTCACTCCCCACCTTCCAAGAGTCATAACTTTTTTATTTTTCCGTCAAAAGAGTGGTGTGAGGGCTATTTTTTTGCGGAAGGAGTTGTAGTTTCTTTTGTTAGCATTTAAAGTACCATATAATGTACTGGGAAACGAAGAAAAAACGATTTGCGGTCTAAAATTGGAAAACAATTTGATTCCTCTATGGTTTTTTGGGTTTAGTTTTTACGGCTTTCACCATGCAGTAAAAATCACAACTGAACTTTATTCCGTGGCTCAATACAATTACGGTGATACCAAAAGTATATGTTTTTTTTATATTTTACTACTTTAAAAAAAACAAAAAACTTTTTGCTAAAAAAATAAATTTGTGTCGCCACATTCTGAGAGCCATAACTTTTTTACTTTTTCAGCGATTGAGCATTGTGATAGCTTATTTTTTTGCGGGACGAGCTGTAGTTTTTATCTGTACCATTTTTTGTTACATACAACTTTTCGATCACTTTTTATTAAATTTTTTTCAAGAGCTAAGTTGACCAAAAAACATTGATTTTTTTACAATGTTCACCGTGCGCGTTAAATAACGCTATATAGTAATAGTTCAGACTTTTTACAGAAGCAGCGATACCAATTTTGTTTACTTTTTTATTTTTTACATTACTTAAGAGGAAAAGGGGGATTTCTTGAACTTTTAATCGCAGAGTTTCATCTCAACACTTTGCATCAGGGGGACATATGACAGGGGCGTAGCTAGGGTGGGCAGGCGGGGCCCCGGGCGCAACATAGAGGGGGGCGCCAGCGCCACCTCCTCCTGCGCTATAATTGTACCTGTGTCTATAGGACACAGGTACAATTAGAAGCAATGAATGACTATTCAGCGCTTTTGTACCAGTGAAGCGACTGGTACCTTTTGTACCAGTGAAGCTTCTGTCGCTGAAAGGCGCTGAATGACAGGCAAAGTCATCCTGCCCAGCCAATCAGCGCCTTTCATAGACTCTTCGTTCAACCCCCAGGAGACCTGCGCAGAAGAGAGCAGGTCTCCATTGCTGCCGGCCAGCGTGGGAACGGGATTAAGGTGAGAGGGCGGGCTTTATCTATGGGACGTGTCTATCTACAGGGGGGCTATATACTGGGGTGGGCTGTCTATGGAGCACCATATACAGGGGTGTGCTATATCTGCAGGGGGGGCTATATACAGGGGTGGGCAAACTATGGAGCACTATATACAGGGGTGGGCTATATCTACAGGGGGGCTATATAGCCCCCTGTAGATATAGCCCACCCCTGTATATAGTGCTGTATATAGCCCCCCTGTAGATATAGCCCACCCCTGTATACAGTCCCCCTGTAGATATAGCCCACCCCTGTATATAGTATCCCACAAATAGCTCCCCCTATAGTGCTCCACAGAAAGCCCACCCCTGTATATAGCCCCCATGTACATGTAGTCCACCCCTGTATATAGTGCTCCACAGATAGCCCACCCCTGTATATAGTATATACAGGGGTGGGCTATCTGTGGAGCACTATATACAGGGGTGGACTATATGTACAGGGGAGCTATATACAGGGATGGGCTTTCTGTGGAGCACTATATACAGGGGTGGACTATATGTACAGGGGGGCTATATACAGGGGTGTAGGGAAAAAAATCGGGGAAATCCAAGGGCGCAGCCGTATCCAGATAAAATTGTTTTTATTTTGTACATAAAACAACAACAAAAAGGATTGTGTTTCGAAGCCGTACCAGTCATCTGTTTTTTGGATTATATAAACTGTGTGCTTTCGTAGGACAATCACTTGTACTCTGACCTGACGAAGAGGCCGGTACGGCTTCGAAACACAATCCTTTTTGTTGTTGTTTTATGTACAAAATAAAAACAATTTTATCTGGATACGGCTGCGCCCTTGGATTTCCCCGATTTTTTTCCCTACACTGGATTTATTCAGCGGATATTGAACCTCAAATCTCCGGACTGGGAACTGTGGCTGCAACCGACTCTGACAGAGCTACCTCTGAATGCACGTGTGGGATGTTGTGCTCCTAGCATAACATCACCAGGTCAGTACCCTTGACCATATAAATTTTTTTCGTTATACATACAAATTCAGGCACGATATGCGCTTTGTTTTTATCTTTATTTCTATAGCGTGATACATATACAGTGGTGGGCTTTCTGTGAAGCACTATAAGGGGAGCTATTTGTGGGATACTATATACAGGGGTGGGCTATATCTACAGGGGGACTATATACAGGGGTGGGCTATATCTACAGGGGGCTTTATACAGGGGTGGGCTATCTGTGAAACACTATATACAGGGGTGGACTATATGTGGAGCACTATATAAAGGGGTGGGCTATAGCTACAGGGGGCTATATACAGGGGTGGGCTTTCTGTGGAGCACTATAGGGGGAGCTATTTGTGGGATACTATATACAAGGGTGGGTTATATATACAGGAGGACTATATACAGGGGTGGGCTATATTTACAGTGGGCTATATACAGGAGTGGGCGATCTATGGAGCACTATATACAGGAGTGGGCTATATATACAGGGGGGCTATATACAGGGGTGGACTATATGTGGAGCACTATATACAGGGGTGGACTATATGTGGAGCACTATATACAGGGGTGGGCTATATCTACAGGGGGGCTATATACAGGTGTGGGCTATCTGTGGAGCACTATATACAGGGGTGGGCTATATCTACAGGGGGCTATATACAGGGTTGGGCTATATGTGGAGCACTATATACAGGGCTGGGCTATATCTACTGGGGGCTATATACAGGGTTGGGCTATCTGTAGAGCACTATAGGGGGAGCTATTTGTGGGACACTATATACAGGGGTGGGCTATGTGGGGGCACTATCTACAGGAGGCTCTATGGGGGCACTATCTACAAGGGGCTCTATGGCAGACACTATCTACAGGGGGCACAGTGTGTGTGTGTGTGTGTGTGTGTGTGTGTGGGACACGGTGTATGGTGCTATTATAATTAGAGGTGCAGTATATGGTGCTATTATATTTAGGGGCGTAGTGTGTGGTATAATGATAACTTTATCTTTATTTATAGGTGTAGAAATGTTTGAAAAGTGAGAAGCTGAAGCGGCAAACTGCAGAAATGGGCTGTGACCGGGAGTAGTCATCATAGAGGTCTCGACCGGATGGAGAAAAAGAACTAGAATCTGAGACGTCACCGGTGAGTCACTTACTGTAAATGTTCATTCTGCCTCTATTCAGCACTGTAGTCACTGTATAATCTGCAGCAAGATGATGGGTGGTATGATTATGATATGATTTAGTTTTTGTGAAACAGCAACTCCCAGCATATCCTTACCATTGTTCGGGCCATGCTGGGAGCTGTAGTTTTACGCCGTACATACATGTACAGCAAGGGTTGCACTAAATTGAGCTGTATTTGTGCTGGTGCTGTATATATGTACTGAGCTTGGTTCTGGTGTTGTGTATAGAAGTATATTGCTTGTAAAATGTACAAATGTTTTTATGTTCGAGTTACATAAAAAGAAATGTGGAAAAGAAATGACACGTCATTGATTGGTAGGGAAAACAAACACGGCGAGGGGGAAGGAGATGTCGGGAAAGAGGTTGGGGGGGTTGCCAAACTGAATCTTTGCCCGCGGTGCTGGAGAACCTAGCTACACCTCTGCCTATGAAGAGGAGTAGAGTGGTCCAGTGTGGTATCATACTTTAATGATATCAGCTACAGAAAATAAGCATTAGTAAAATATAATTTCTTGGCTATTGCAGCCAAAGTCAGAAACAAAACTGCAACTGACAGTAATTAAAGGCTATGTGCAATTTTTAAGTCAATTATTATTATTTTTTAATAAATCAATGTTTTATTTGATTTTGAACAACTTTTGAATTGGTTTTTGTATTTATTTTTAGAACTACAGCTTCCATGTTTCCCGTATTCATTGGAGCTGTATCTTGCTGTCAAAGCCAAATCCATCATGTCAGCAGGACTGACAGCTTCGGTGAACGCTGGTCCTGTGTGTCTCTGACACACAGGATCCAGCTTTTATCGATCAAATTTTAAGTTCACAAACATCGATGTGATCGTTAGCAGCTGGATTCTGTTTCAAAGACGCACAAGACCAGCTTTCTGCCGAGCCGTTAGTCCTGCTAACCTGACGGATTCAGCTTTGACAGCAAGATACAGTTTCTATGTGTCCAGGATACATATATATATATATATATATATATATATATATATATATATATATACATATATAAATATATACATACAGTATATATATATATATATATATATATATATATATATATATATAAACACATATATATGTGTATATATATATATATATATATATATATATATATATTTATTGCGTTCAAAAGTGTACATAGACTTGAATAGTTGTATTCAGGGGTTGAATATGGAATCCCTAGTTAAATATATCATGGAAGAAGTGTAAATGGATTACACTTGTACAAGCCCTTTTAAAATGCAGCCATTGGGATGATTACCCGATCACCCTTGGTAACGCCGGTAAACAGCGGCTTTTGTTGGTGTTATTACCAACAGCACTAAACCAGTGCAGCAGCCCCTACATTCTCACTATCCCACTAATTTGAACGTGACGGTATCTCAGCAATATTCCGTAACTTTATGAAGTAGGAAAACCCCTTTGATAGCACATTTACCTAATTGGATACAAAATACATATTGCTTTCGTATCCAGACATTTCAGTAAATCGGGGGCTCTTGTGTAATTTTTTTGCTTTTGATCTGAAAAATAGAATACTCCAGATTTGACTATTTACTGTAAATGAACCTTATTGAGTAGGTTTTTACATACAGAGTGGTTTAACTCACTACACAGTATGTCAAACAGAAAGGTGCGGAATATATAAAATGTACTGGCTGATGATACTGTCTGCCAAATTTCTTTTAAACATGTAACTTGGCACAATTGTGACCATTGGCTTCGAAACACCACAAGAGTGCTGAGTGGCAACTTACACGTTTATGTCTGGAAATTGAGATTAGTATTGACCTGACTGCTGAAGAGACATTGTTATATAAAACTATTAAGAATTGTGTGAATTTGAAATAATATATTTGCTAAATGTTCATTGTACTGAATAAAATCATATCATGCTTACTGGGTTTTTACACTTTTTTTTAAATTAAAAAACATCCATTGTATATTAACCTATCGTATTACATTACCATACGGGACTTACGTTGACGCTGTGAAAAGGAGCCATCTGCCTGGTACTGAGTATGGGGGCACTCCCTTGATGGCACTGTCATGTCACTGTGCTTGGGGGGAAATTCTAGCTAGCATTGGTATAAGGGGACATAGTGCAATGGGGAAAATGTATCTATTGGTACTGAGATACTGTGGCATCTATTTTCATGTGAATGCTCGAGAGGGAGAATCAGAGAGGGAGAATTTGTGTTGCCAGGGAGGGTGAGTATGTGCGGAAAAAAAAGAGGGGAGAAAAACAAGGGGTCGCAAGGCATAGATTTCCAAGTGTGTGCCTCTTCCCCCACCTCCATTGTTCGCAGTCTTCCATCAGCTCTACAGGGTAGTGCTATTTTTTTTATGAATAAGTGCCGCTCTAAATTACAGCATTATCATCCACTCAGACACAGCATCTATACAATGAAATGGCACCCTAGATGACTGCCTGCTCTGCCGCCCCCTCATTCTGGCCCTGGAGCCAAAGATGTGCATGTAGCCACCTTAACTCTCCATGACTTTCTAGGCCAGACAGAGAAGAGAGAAAAAGCAAACAACTACACTCAGAAAATATGTCACCCATGAGTTTTCTGCCCCCCTTGTAAAGGTCATAATTGAACTACCAAGAATCCATAGCAGCAGAGATGTGTATGGATTGTAAATGCTTTTTGAAGGGGAAATCCACCATCATCTTTGATAAGGTATCAAACTTTCACATCTCCAAGTCAGGGTATTTGTTCAGTATAAATTTGAGAGCCGCCTCCTGTGTGCTACACAGTTGTGCTGGGGACGCAGATATGTACTGGGTTTCCCTTTTCTAAAACCTCGTAAGGTGTTATTCACTTTTGATTCCAGCAAATGTGATACTTAGATTATTGTGCCATCCAAATTGCTTATAACAATAACATTTCTTTTTAGATTTTACATCTTTAAAGAAAACTTATACTTTAAACTTAAAGTCTTTCTTTTCGGAAGTGTCAAACATAATGTGAGATGTGATGATTTATGCTTCATAAATACCTTCACTGTTTACTTGTAAATGGAATATGTTTTATGCCACAATTTTGTTATGTTCTCACTGCACAGAACAAATGGCTCCCCTGATACTATGACCAAAGAAACGTATGAATACTTGTACTGTACTCCATAGGCTATCACTCACCATCCATACGAGGGTATTGCAGTCCTGTTTAGCAGATAACTGCTAGTGTGGGACTCATTAATTGCATTAGAGTAGGCAATAAATATCCACAAACAAAAATTATTACTTCCAGTTGCATGTTTTACTATCCTGGATAGGATCTGGATATCATGGTGGACTTGAACATCTCCAATATTGTATGAAACATTTTGTAGCATCTCAAGTGCATTAAGCTATTTAATTAGAAACAATTCTATGGTTTGTGGGAATGCTTTCCAGATGACACATATGTACATCTGTCTCTTGTTTAAAAGGCTCAAATAAAAACTCAAAGGCGATTATAGCCCTAATATTGAATGAATGTACGAATGGTATACAAACAAAAGCATAAATGTTAAATCTGTAAAGTTTGGTGGAGGAGGGGTACTGCTGTGGGGTTATTATTAAGGGTTTAGTTCCAGTGAAGGGAAATCTTAATACTACAGCATAACAAGAAATTTTTGTCAATTGTATACTTCCAACTTTGTGGGAACAGTTTGGGGAAGGCCCTTTTCTGTTCTGGCATGACTGTGGCCCAGTGCACAAAGCAAGGTCCATAAAGGAAGAATTGTGTGTGTTTGGTGAGGAAGAACATGACTTGCCCACACAGAGCCCTGACCTCAACCCCATTAAACACATTTGGGATGATCTAGAACAGAGATTGGCACCACGCCCTCTCATCCAACATCAGTGTCTGACCTCACAAATGCTCTTCTGGACGAATGGACAAAAATTTCCACAGACACTCCAAAATCTTGTAGAAAGCCTTCCCAGAAGAGTGGAAGCTGGTTCAGATGCAAAGGGGGACCAAGTACATATTAATGCCTATTGGTTTAGAAAGGGATGTCATAAAAGCTCCCGTAGGTGTAATGTGTAGGTGTCCCAATACCTTTGTTCATACAATGTATATATTGTTTACAGACATCAAGGATGAATTTGAGTCTTTACTTGGAACATCTATCCTTTTTGAACACGTATAATGCTGCTATATTTCCCAATCTTCACAATAACATTGCTGGCACACACACACACTCCCATTATGTGCAGCATTCATAGCTAAATAATGTGGGAACTAGAAAATGTTTTTATACCAATGGAAACATGAATTTAATTATATCCTACCACAAAACTGCAAAACATTGTTATTCCAGTGTACCACACTCCCTGCCATTGTTTTAAAAAATAATTACTAAGCATCAAGATAATTAATGTATAAACTGGCATAAGGCTATAAAAGTAAAATTAATATTATGACCCTAAAATTTAACCCTAACCCTGTATCAAACACACAGTTTTCCTGCATTTATTTCTTTAGATCAAAAGTAAAAAGAGAAAGCGCGGTGTGTCTTGGAAATAGTTTATCCTTTGTGCAACCTATCGGGATCATCTCTTTTAAAGCTATTAAAATGTTCTGATTTAAAGTACAGAAGATTCAATGAAGAGGCACTAGACTTGTTTAATGTCTTAGTCTTGTTTTATTCACCTATTTTTTATGTGGACAGTGTAGCAGATAACATGGCTCCGTGTGGCTAGTCTTAAAAATGTTCATCAATTGCTTGACTGTTTTATTTATTTTCATTCCAATACTATATCCATTGAATCACTAAAATTATGTTTATTTGCATCTAATCCTCTACACGTGTAAGGATCTGTTCACACTAATGTTTGTATCTCTGTTGTTCAGTATTAGGCCTTGCGCACCCAAAAGTATGAGAAATGCGTATTGTATAAATATTCCATATGGTGCTATATTTCTGACCATATGTACCTTATGGTGTTCCATATGGCTACTGTATGAGTGTAAGAAAAGTATCTGTTTGAAAACCCGTCCTCCTAACTCTTATGCTACCCATATAGAAGTTTCACATAGATCCCTATACACGGATGCAATCTTCTAACCACCATTAACTTCAATTGGAGGGAATCAATACCCATATGTATATGTCAACATCTGTAGGCACATAGATTTCATACAAACATAAACGGCCCTCAGATGTATGGAAACTTTTATAAAATGAAATAAACATTGTATTACAGATGGAACTGATGCATAGCCATTTCACTGTTGTGTGTGTGAGACCCTTTTTTTATAAAAAAAAAATCCATCAGTGTCTTCAGTTAATCTCCATTTGCTCTATTGTTTTTGGTGGTCGGAATACTGTAGTCTACTACAAAAGTAAACCTAATGAATTCCAATAAAGTCAAAGGGATCTGTCAGGATCTATTATTCTTCCACTTTGATCATTTAAAAATAGATTCACTCATTCCCTTCCTAGCCCCCTATGTTCCACTTTTCTGGGTGTGAAAGTTAGTTGTCTTTCTATGTCATATCTGCCTTTGTGATTGGTTAATCTGACAAATTTTTCTCTTCTCTTTCACTTTTTTTTTTTTAAATACTTTTTTTTATATACTTATATACTTAATAATAATAATAATAATCTTTATTTATATAGCGCCAACATTTTCCGCTGCACTTTACAATTTAGAGGGAACATGAACAGACAATATCAGACAATATATAGTGACAAAACTAATATATAATTCAAACAAGAGGAGTGAGGACCCTGCCCACAAGAGCTTACAATCTATGAGGAAATAAGGGAGACAATAGATGAGAAAAATCTTGGAGACAGGAGTGGGAGATTCGGATTATAGAGGATGTTAATGTAAGGTCGTTGGCAGAAAGTAGAACATGGCTGGGGTGGTAGACAGAGATGAGGGAGGAGATGTAAGAAGGTGCAGCACTGTGGAGAGCTTTGTGGGTGAAAGTAATAAGTTTGAATTAAATTCTGAGTGGAATGGGCAACCAGTGCAGTGACTGGCACATGGTAGAGGCGTTGGTGTAGTGGTTGGTCATAAAGATGAGCCTGGCTGCTGCATTAAGGATAGATTGGAGAGGGGAGAGTTTATTGTGGGACAGACTGATTAGTAATGAGTTATAGTAGTCAAGACGAGAGTGAATCAGAGCAACAATGAGAGTTTTGGCTGTTTCCACGGTAAGAAAATTCTGGAGTTGTTTTTGAGGTGAAAACGACAGTAGCGTGTAAGTGATTGAATGTGTGAAGTAAAGTAAAGATCGGAGTCAAAAATAACCCCTAGACAGCGGGTGTGCTGCCTAGGAGTAATGGTACTGTCACATACTGAGTTGGAGACATCGGGTTTAGGTAAGTTAACAGATGTTGAGAACACGAGGAGCTCCGTTTTAGAAAGATTTTGTTTCAAATAGAGAGAGGACATGATGTTAGAGACAGTGGATAGACAATCAATGGTGTAGAGAGAAAAGAGGAGCGAACCTAGGACTGATCCCTGAGGAACCCCGATAGCAAGGGGAAGAGGAGAAGAAGTAGAACCAGCAAATGACACACTGAACCAGCGGTCAGATAAATAGGTGGAAAACCAGAGAGAGCAGTGTCCTTAAGGCCAATGCAGTGGAGCATGTTAAGTAGGAGTTTGTGGTCTACTGTGTCAAAGGCTGCAGAGAGATGCAGCAGAATCAGGAGAGAGGATTTGCCGGAGTGTAGAGTGAGGAAACCAGATTGTAAGGGGTCAAGAATGGAGTTAGCGGAGAGATAGTGGATAAGGTGATAGTAGACCAGGCGTTCCAGGAGTTTGGAGATGAAGGGGAGATTAGAGACAGGTCGGTAGTTAGCAGCGCTGGATGGGTCAAGAGTTGTTTTATTTTCAGTAATGGATTTATAACAGCATGTAGGGAAAGATTCCAGAATAAAGAGAGATTAAATATTTTAGTCGAGAAGAGAGTGGCCTAGTGACTTCTTCTATTACTGGGTCAAATGCTGAAAGTGAAGAAGAGGGAGTGCAGGAGGAAAGGGGATCAATGTTAATAGGGGACTGGGAGATAATATCATGCCGGATGTTGTCAATTTTAACTTTAAAATAAGTGGCCAGGTCTTCAGCGCTGAGATCTGTGATAGGCGTCTGCACTTCAGGACTAAAGGGGGTTTTACACTGGCAGATTATCGTGCAGACGAGCATTCATATAACGCTCGTTGTCGATAATTGCCCTGTGTAAACAGGGGAACAATCAGCAGATGAACGAGCAAACGCTCAATCATCTGCTGGTCGTATCGTTTTAAAAAAGTAAAATATTATCGTTGTTGGCAGCAGGGACACAGGGAGATGCGCTGCCGACATGATAATAATGGATGGGGACGAGCGATCATAGTAACGACCGCTCGTCCCCATCCATAGCTCCGTATGACAGGAGCAAACGAGCACCGGTCATTGCTTATATGCCGGGCATTTATAATCTGGTGACAGAGCCTCTTTAAGGAGGAAATGAAAAGTATCAATGAGGTGTTTTAGATTATTAGATAGTGTGGAGATTAGAGAGGTTGTTTGGCTCGGTGAAGGGCAGAGTTGTAAGTTTTGAGAATAAATTTGTAATGGAGAAAATCTGCTAGCAAATGCGATTTTCTCCACAGACGTTTGGCACATATCGAGCTCTGCTAAAGAAAGCGGGGTTGAGACGTGTGTCAGGGTTGTCATCGTCTGTGTAGGGTGGTTTGGAGTGTAAGAGGGGTTGCTTCATCCAAAGCATTTTTGAGAGTGGTGTTGTAATGTTTGGCAGCCAGATTGGGATTGGAGAAGGAAGAGATGTAGGACAATGTAGACTGTCTATGAGTTGCTGAGTGTTAATGGCATGTAGATTTCTGTATGTCTGATAGGTGGGCATGTCCTGAGATAGCAGAGAATTTTTGATAGTAAAGGAGAGAAGGTTGTGGTCATAGAGCAGGAGAGCAGAGTTAATAAAGTCAGATACCGAGCAGAGCCAGAAGAAGACCAGGTCAAATGAATGCCGTCTTCATGTGAAGAAGAGAGCTAAGGCCCTTTTATACCAGCCAACACTCGGCCGCTGCAGCGAGCGCCGATCAACGGGACATCGTTGATCGGCGCTTGCTTGCTCCTGTCAAAGGTAACTATCGATGGGGACAAGCAGTCATTACTCCGATCGCTCGTCCCCATCTAAATTATTATCATGTCGGCAGCGCGTCTCCCTGTTTACACAGGGAGATGTGCTGCCGACAGCCATAATCTTTTAGTTTTTTAAAACTATATGACCCGCAGATGATCGAGCTCGTTCATCTGCTGTTCGCTGCCTTTTTACACAGGGGAAATATCGGCAACGAGCGTTATGTTAACGCTCGTCTGTCCGATAATCATCCTGTGTAAAACTATGGTTGTGTTCAGATAGCACCGGTTTCCTTGGGTGCTCGAGGTAGGGTCCCAACCCGGATGTAGGTTAAGAATTGTAGTCGGCACACCTTGCTTGTGTTTCAAAATTATATTTATTGGATTCTCAGGATGGATGCCAGAGGCTACATGTGCGACGTCGACGTTTCGGTCGATTAGACCTTCGTCGGGCACTAGAGAAATATGTACACACGATTAAAGCATATCACGAGTTTGGAGAGTTGTCACTTCAATCACATCATAACATCACATAATATGTCATATAGGTTCTAAATGCAATATAGAGCATATAACTGGGTCAATTTTAACATAGTATTTCCTTACAAAAATAGGACTATTTTAATTGACATGAGAATTAAAAGCAATGGGAGGAAAACAGATAAATAAATCCCAGGTACATTCACCACTCCTAGGAAGGAGGTTAAAGATAGAAACTGGGAGGCAGATGAGCAGATTGGGTTATCAATAGGGATGTTAAAGTCACCCATGATGAGAGTTGGTGTTTCAGATGATAGCACTTGTGGAAGACAGGCAGCAAAATTATCCAGAAATTGGCGTGGTGAGCTCAGGCGGCGGGGAGGGGTGTGATAGACAACCGCCACTCTGTGGGAAAAAGGGGCGAAAGAGTCTGAGGGTGTGGACTTCAAAGGAGGGGAATGTGAGTGAGGGTACTGGGGGAATGACCTGTAAAGTGCAGTGATGGAAAATAAATATTCCTGCTTCTCCACCCTGCCTGTTCTCAGCTCTGGGGGCATGAGAGAAGTGGAGACCACCATAAGATAGAGCAGCAGGGGAAGCAGTGCAGACAGGTGTGGCAATGTTTCTATAGGAGCCAGGAGGTTAAGAGAGTTAGAAAGGAATAAGTCATGAATAAAGGTGAGTTTGTTGCACACGGACTGAGAATTCCAGAGCGCACAGTTAAAAGAGACAGGAGAATACGTACAAGGAATGTTAAGAAGATTGGCAGTGTTTCTATGTGTGGCAGGAAAGTGGTTGAGCTTAGAAGTAGAAAAGGGAGGACCAGTGTTGGGGGAGATGTCCCCTGCAGCTAGTAGCAGGAGAATGTAGATAGTCTGCAATTGGTTCAGTGATTTACGAGAGTGACTTGTGTGATGAGGTGGCATGAAATGGTTTACAGTGATTCAGGAAAGTGAATAGTGCATGGGAGATGTACATGGGTGAGGGAAGGAGATGGGGACGGATGTGAATAGAGTTAAGCAAAGGCATAAATGGGCGGTGGGATTGTAAACAAACAGTTACAATGATGAGTAGTGAGGCACTGAACATGGTGTTTTTTTTTTTTGTTTTTTTTGTTTTTTTGAAAATAGATAAAATATTAAATGTAAGAATTATAATGAATGTAGTTTTGTTTGTTTAGCCCACATATATTACCTGTGTCTTACCCTGTCTAACTGCCATATATAACTGCCAGGACACTTTGACAATATGACACTTAGACAAAGATGACTTCTGTCCTCGTGCCACCCTTGCACTTCAGGTTTTTCTTGCTCCGTTCATACAGATTGATTATGTATCTACTCTACTATAGGTTACATGACTTTAGCATCCTGTGACATGCATTGTAACTTTTCTGTGTATGTTAACCTCCACTAAAAATGGATCCATTACAGACCCATCAGAAACTGAAGCCTCGGCATAGATGTATGCAATTAATATGTTAAAAATATTAAAGGTAAAATGGTAAATATAAATTATCTTCAGGCCATTGCTTAGCCACAGGCAGCCGAGCAGACAACAAAAATGTAAAGAGTAGACTGTCAATGGCACATATTGATGAAATTCCACCAGAACTTCAATACTCAGCACCTGAGGGCCTTAGATACTTACTATATGACTACTATAATTGCTGTGTATTTATTTTGAAAATGTAATAAGGAAAACAATAATTAAAGTTAAGCATCCAATAATATTTTCAATGTTGTATGGTCACTTAATATAAAAGTTATTGTAACAAATTATATAAGAAATACAGAATGTACAACGTAAATCTAATGATAACGTTGTCTTTATTGGTAAGGAAATAATGCACCGTGAGATCAGAATAAATCATATTGTCCATGTCACAACCCATATGCCAGTGGTTAGTGCAGTGAACTGTATTTCCCTGCAAACATCAAGGAGATAATGGAAGTGTTGCAAAGCTTCTCCTTCTGCCACAGGGATGTATTATGGCTTTGGAGGGACTTCCTGGGGGTGATTTGAAATAGAGTACAGATTTAAGAACATATGGTTGTTGCAAAGATACAAGTCAAATTTTATTCTTCGGATAGTACAAATATTCTTTGCAATCTCCCTTGCAGAGATCAAATCACAATATGTCAAAATTATGTAAAAAAATGCAATGACGAAACCACGCTTCAATAGCATTTCCCACTAAATGATTTTATCTATTTCTCAGCAGTAGAACACCCCCAGAGCCTTCAAACAAATGCAGTGATTAACCTGAGGGGAACTTTGAGAAAAATAGGTATGCAATAAGAAATACAGAAAAAAGAATCTGAAGGAAGAGACGAAAAATATAAATAGTAGAGCTTCAAAATGGTTAAATTCTATAGGGAAGAAATTTAGAAATTTGGAAATATAACGGTTTATTTTATCCAGGACCTGGAACATTTTAATTAAAATGTTGTAAACTTTTAGCGGCTGCAGATTAGGGGTCCATGCACACAGGCATAGTACAGCTCCATACAACCCCTTGAGAAAAAATAACCCGCGCCATTGTGTAGTTTATGGGTTTTAAAGGTGCAGTATAGAAATGCTGTACTCACATGGGGTAAAATGTGATCCTTAGTTGTTGGACCTGGAATAAAATAAATAGAACCTGGAGCTCAAATTTTTGGTAAATCATTTTTAGATATACTGAGGAAATACCGAATTTTTCTTGCACCGCCAGCCTGTGATATAGGTAAAGCCTGTTTACAAAAAAGAATCACACCACCCCACCCAGTGAGAGAAATACATTGGCACATCTTTACCAAACTATGATAACCTCCTGAGGAACCCATAGTAATCTATAGGGCTGTAATGTACCTCTGTATGCCTCAATGGGGGGCATGCTTTTTTGGATGCTGCATATAGGCATTATATATACGGTGGCCCATGGAGTGCCAACAGATTTATACTATGGAGCAATAGGCAATCTGTGTGTCTCTGTGCATGTGGCTGTGCCTAAGATCATGTAGGTCAGAATTTAAAGAGTAGCTACACTTTTGTCAAACTTTTGATATGTCATAGAGACATATCAAAAGTTTGGGTCGTTGGGGATCTGGCTGCTGAGAACCCCATCTTTGCTAAAACAAAGGTGCTGAAGCACTCGGTTGCGCGCTTTGCTCCTTCGGCTGTGATCAGCGCTCCCTGCCCAGCTGAAGACGACTCTCATAGCTGTTCTATGTAAGTTGTCTTCAGTCTGACGATGAGCGCCGATCACAGCCGAAGAAGCAAAGCACCCAGCTGAGCACTTCTGCACCTTCGTTGCAGCAACGGTGAACCTACCTTATTATTACTTTAACATAATATACCTGTGATACATTGTAATGTTCATTCTAATGATTCTTGACTACTAAGAATACAAAGTGTGGGAGAAATTAATAATTGTTTGTTTTAGTATATCATTCAGTAGGAAAATCCATAGTATAGAGAGTTAATAATTATCTGAAAATGTGTCAGACCTTGAAAGTCCTAGTCAATAGCTATTTTGGGTTAGTCAATTACAAACTGAAGTTTTTATGGCCTTAACACCTTCAGGACCGAGCTCATTTTGGCCTTCAGGACCAGCCCCATTTTTTCAAATCTGACATGTGTCACTTTATGTGGTAACGCTGAATCGCTTGGATAGGTAAAAGCATTCCAGGGATTGTTTTCTTGTGACATATTGTACTTTATGTTAGTGAAAAAATTTGGTCAAAAATTCAATATTTACTTGTGAAAAATAGCAAAATGTTGAGAAAATTTGCAAAAATTAGCATTTGTCTAAATTAAAATGTATCTGCTTGTAAAACAGATAGTAATACCAGACAAAATTGTTACTAATTAACATTTCCCATGTCTATTTTATGTTTCCATAGTTTTTTTTAACATCCTTTTATTTTTCTAGGGCGTTTTCAAAGCTTAGAACTTTAGCAGCAATTTCTCACATTCTCAAGAAAATTTCAAAAGGCTATTTTTTCAGGGACCAGTTCAGTTCTGAAGTAGCTTTGAGGGGTCCATGCAATACAAACCCCCATAAGTCACCACATTTTAAAAACTACACTCCTGAACGTATTTAAAACAGCATTCAGAAAGTTTTTCGACTCTTTAAGCGTTTCACAGGAATTAATGTAAATCAGAGGTGAAATTTAAAATGTATTTTTTTTGGGGTGGAAATTCATTTGTAATACAATTTTTTGTGTAACACAGAAGGTTTTACCAGAGAAACGCAACGCAATATTTTTTGCCCAGATTTTGACGTTTTTAGAAAAATCCCACATGTGGCCCTAGTGTAGTAATGGACTGAAGCACCGACCTCAGAAGCAAAGAAGCACATAGTGCATTTTCAGGCCTCCATTTTTTTTTAGAATATATTTAGGCACCATGTACTGTTTGAAGAGGTCTTCTGGGGCCAAAACAGTGGAAACCCCCAAAAGTTACCCCATTTTGGAAACTACACCCTTCAAGGAATTGTTTTAGAGGTATACATAGCATTTTGATCCCACAGGTTTTTTGCAGAATTTAGTGGAATTAGGCCATGAAAATGAATATCAACATTTTTTCCACTAAAATGTTTACATTTTCAGTTTCACAAAGGATAAGGGAGAAAAAGCACCCCAAAATTTGTAAAGCAATTTCTCCGGGTTACAGCAATACCCCACATGTGGTCATAAATGTTTTTTCATTAGAAATTAATGAACCCTTTCAGGACTGATCCTTTTTTTGCGTTTCCATTTTAGTTTTTCACTTCCCGCATTCCAAGAGCCATAACTTCTTTATTTTTCCATCAATAGAGTGGTGTGAGGGCTTATTTTTTTGCGGGAGGAGTTGTAGATTCTATTGACACCATTTAAAATACCAAATAATGTACTGGGAAACTGAAAATAATTTTTTTTGTGGGCTGAAACCAGTTTTTTGGGTTTGGTTTTTATTATATTTATATAGTTTGTTTTATATTTTACAAAGTAGTAGTAATAAAAAAAATTATTTTGTTTCACCACATTCTGAGAGCTTAACTTTTTTATTTTTTGGTCGATTGAGCGGTATGAGTGTTTATTTTTGTCGGGACGAGCTGTAGTTTTTATTGGTAACATTATTTGGTACATACAACATTTTGATCAATATTTAATATTTTTTGGGGAGCTAAGGTGACCAAAAAACAGCTATTTTGCCGTTTTAAATGCTTTATTTTTTATGGTGTTCACCATGCGCTATAAGTGACAATTTTATTTGTTTTACTTGGTACCAGCACTCCACACTTTTGGCCCAGCTGATTTTAATTTAGGAATGATCTCATAAGTGTTTCCGCTCGTGCTTGTACTCACAGTTGTCCACTGGGGGCGCATGGTAAGGTGAGCTTATTCCATCTGTTCACTTGTTGTGTTGCTATGGGGTGGTGTCCGTTGCTGTGGTGCTGCACTTGTGGGGGGACGTGGCCCAGAGCCAAGGAGGCTTGGCTTGGCCTGATGGCATGGGTGCTTTTGGGCCTCTGGGTTGCTCCCTTTGCAGGAGCGGTGCTACAGTGGCGGTGACCGCCACGCGGTGGTGCAACCGATAGAGTAGGGATCCACTTTTAAGAGGTCGCCGTGAAGTGGCAAGTGGGCTTGCATACAATTTGATCAAAATGTTACAAAGAACCTCTCGTTCATATTTAATAATTTTGCCTAGCCGCAATTGATCATAGTATATAGTGGATGTGCGGTCCATGTCTAGACTCCTTCATTGATATGATACAGAGCCTATCCCCCTCATTTCTTTTGTTTTACTTGGTACCAGCACTCCACACTTTTGGCCAAGCTGATTTTAATTTAGGAATGACCTCATAAGTGTTTCTGCTCCTGCTTGTACTCTCAGTTGTCCACTGGGGGCGCATGGTAAGGTGAGCTTATTCCATCTGTTCACTTGTTGTGCTGCTGTGGGGTGGTGTCCGTTGCTGTGGTGCTGCACTTGTGGGGGGACGTGGCCCAGAGCCAAGGAGGCTTGGCTTGGCCTGATGGCATGGGTGCTTTTGGGCCTCTGGGTTGCTCCCTCTGCAGGAGCGGTGCTACAGTGGCGGTGACCGCCACGCGGTGGTGCAAGCGATAGAGTGGGGACCCACTTTTAAGAGGTCGCCGTGAAGTGGCAAGTGGGCTTGCATTCAATTTGATCAAAATGTTACAAAGAACCTCTCGTTCATATTTAATAATTTTGCCTAGCCGCAATTGATCATAGTATATAGTGGATGTGCGGTCCATGTCTAGTCTCCTTCATTGATACAATTTTATTTTATTCTGCGGGCTGATACGATTATGACAATACCACATGTATATAGTTTTTTATTTTTTGCAGCATTTGCACAATAAAATCACTTTTTTTTTATAAAATTATTTATTTTTTGTCTCACCATATTCTGAGAGCCATAACTTTTTTTATTTTTCAGTTAAAATAAAGCTGTGTAAGGGCTTGTATTTAGCAAGAGAGGTTGTAGGTTTTATTGGTACTATTTCAGGGGGAATGTGACTTTTTGATCACTTTTTATTCTATATTTTGTAAGGGGTGGTGACCAAAAAATAGCAATTCTGGTATTGTTTTTTATTTTAATTTTTTTGCAGTGTTTACCGTGCTGGAAAAATAACATTATAGCTTTATAGTTTGGGTCTTTACGAACGCGGTGATACCAAATATGTGTACTTTTTTTAACATTTTCATTTTTTTCCTACAATAAAAGACTTATTATAAGAATAAAGCCAGTTTTTTTTTTTTTTAAACTTATAACTTTTATTTTTACACTTTTATAAAACATTTTTATTAACTTTTTTTTTTGTCCCACTAGGGGACTTGAAGACTTGCAGCACTGATCGCTGCTACAATACATTATACTACCTATGTAGTGTTATGTATTATAACTGTCAGTGTGATGCTGACAGTCACTAGCCTCAGGCTAGTCCTCATAGGCTTCCATGCATGGCAGTCCCGGAGGCAATTGATCCCAGGAAAGTTTGTTGATACAACAAACTTTCCCTGCAATGTCACATGGTCGGGACCTGAACCAAACAGGTCCCGATCGTGTCTCAGGAACCAGAGGCAGGTGTTAACAGCGCAATCCAGGTGTCAGCGCCACTCTGTGACACCCGATCGCTCTGTTAACACCCACCGTGAATTCATATCGGCGATGCACGGAACCCAGCAAGCGCCGACGTGAATTTACAGTGAGCGGTCAGGAAGCGGTTAAAGATAAGGTCTTCATGTTTTAATGAGACTAAGAGTTTTATCTAATTCCACTTTCTCAAAACAACTATTCCAGGTAGGAAATGAATGAAGCTGGAACTTTAAATCGAATGGAGGGGGCTCAAGAGCATTTCTTGAGGCCATATATAGATATGCTTCAGTAGTTTGTTCATGCAAGTAATATTCATATACTATGACGTGATGTTTTAATGTCATTAGTTAAGCTAATTTTATTACTGGGATGGAACTTAATCATATATGAATGCTATTGATTATTAAACTTGTATTGGCTTTTTGTGTATAAATAAACATCACTTGGACTAAATCTTGAGAGATAATGCCACGTGTGATACTGATGTGTCTATGTGATCTCTCCAATACAACATTATCATGATTTGTACTCCAAGGCTGGATTCTTAGAGTACCTTTATCTCTCCAAAACCCAGGCTACTCTGACAAAAGTAAATGTACCTAGACAGTATAACACAGTTCAATTGAGTTCTTTAGATTTTGTGCAACATTGTAGGTGTTATCAGTGCATTGGCCTTTTACTATCCCATAATCCTATAGACCATGGGCAGCTTTAGCCGAAATCCTTCAAGGCTTTGTAAACCTACTCTGAAGCAATCAACTGAGACATGATCAAGCATGCAGGAACATAAGTATAGCATCTTTTCAACTTAAATTCTATTTTATACTGCTTTACACAATATATTGTCTCCAGCAAGTAAATTTTGGAATGAAATCAGTTCTGCAGAACACATTTATTACACTCAATTATCTCAGGAATTTAACTGCTGTAAAGTAATTTTTATTCATCTCTAAGACATGTGTTATATTGTATCTTTGCCCAATAACCTCAACTGATCACAAGAACGAAGGAACGTTACTGCTCCGATATTCCCTGCTCACATTTGTTTTTTGATTCAGACTTTTTTATTTGAACCTGGCATATACAAAGAGTTTATTTATGGACATACATGTGTAAGTCAGTAAGCAAACTTTTATTAATCACAGCCCTATTTAATTCCCCCATTGCAGAGTTAATTGACTTATGTCACCTCCACAGACGGGTCAGTCATTTTCTTTTCCTTGAAGCAATATTTTATTCTAGAATGAAAAAGCTGAGTATATATGTTTACTAGGAGCAAATAACTGACTGATAAGAGGACTTCCAGTATATTATAAATGTTAGTCGGGCATTTCCCTACTTTTTAAAGAATAGTTAAAGGTATAAAGGTATAGTCATCTTTAAGACTAAGGCTGATGGATTCATACAAGTTTTTTTTTTTTTTATAGCAAACCTATCACGAGGCTACATGTTTCAAATTGTCATCTTTTAGTTTTCTTAAAAGCAAAATAAATTACACACACAGAATTTGGGCTGAACAGAAGCCCCTCTATGAGACCTCTTTTTCTATCGCAGCCCGTTGGTGTCACTTGTGCAGCTCCAGTAATGTCCCGTGCACACGACCATAGATTTTGTCCACAATTACGCACCGCTTTCCGTATTCTTGTGGGAAGGTGTCTGGCCCGTAAAAAGCCTCTGCAAAAGATAAGACATGTCCTATCTTTTGCTTTTTACGGACCTATATTTATATGGGAGCACGGGTCGAAAATGCGGGTGGCTGTCCACGGCCGCCAGTGGCCGGCCATGCCCTTAATCACGGAGCATGATTACAAGCACGGCCATGTGCATGAGGCCTACGACTAACATGAAGGAGGAAGATGATACTATTTTCTGGTTCTATGAATAGGTAAAGCTTAGTCTGGTTGAACACGTGAAGTCAGGCCTTTGCTCCCCCAGCCTTTCATCTGTACAGGAGACCTACTGGCGCTAAAAGGTCAAGGAACTAGCTAATACTGAGTCAACTACTATATTTGTTGTACTTGTTTATAGCCCCCTATATAATAGGTTTGGGGGCAATCAGTGAGTTTACTAATACAGTTTACTTCTGAGACATGGTTAATAACAGTTACCCTTAATGTCAGACACAACTAAAACTTGTTACAGTTTATCTAGTATTCCAGATGGGTTGTTGGGGCAGCATGGGGCCTAAAAATGGTCCCCAGGTCTGCCATGTCCCAGCTATTAACTATTACTATCTTATTCGGCCTTGTTGTCAATGTAAAATGCAGCACTGTTCTGTCTGTCAAAACGACGTTCGCCCCTATTTCGGACGATGGATTCAGCACTCAATCATTTTTGTTTTTCTTCTTGAATGACAGAACGGAAAAATGGAATCAATGGGTTCCATCAGTAAACTCCCCTAATGGTTCCTGCCAGAATTGTTTAATTTATTGTGTGAAAATTTAACAGAAATTTGAAGCTTTAACCCCTTATAAAGATATATTCTGAAAAGAAGCAGCACCGAATTCTGGAACTATTCAAATGAAAAAAAACAAACAATAAACTCATAAGTACATAATGGGTGTACTTGCATTGATCTATCCTCAGACAATGACTAAACTTTGTTCAAATGCACACAAACTAGAAGGTATTGTTTGGTTTTCCCTTTCAGTTCATAACTTGTAATATGTCTGTCATGATGACCAAAAGTAGTAAAAGTAAACTGTGACTTAAATATGTCAGCTAGAGGTACATAAAAGTTTATCATCTCCATTGATTTTCCATTGAGTCACGGTGAATACATTTTCCTCTATTTTATACAGCTGAGCAACTACATAGCAATTTGTAATTGGCTTATGTTTATGTATATTATCAGGGAACACTATTGTGTGAAGGGCTAATGTTTAATTATTTTAATTGATCATTAAAAAAAATGTGCATGGGCGGGAGGACATGCATGGCCTCATCTCTGTGAGCCTCCACTTACCTCCGGGCTTCAACACAGCTATTTCAACAGCAGCAACTGCCTCCTTTTTACCCTACAATTCTCATCCCTCTACTCCTTCTAACGATGGGATAATTCAGAGGGAAAACGTCAGGTCCTCGCCACTCAACAGAGTTCTTTTGCGCAGTAGGAGAACTTCAGAAAATGGCGCCGACACACTTGGCATCAGGCTGCTTCCGCTGGCCTGCAGACAGAGGGATCCCCCATCTCTCCCACTACATCTGCTGCCTCTCCTTTATCCACTGGCACTTCTCCATCTCAGAAGAATCAGGGTAAGCGATCTGTGCCCTCTTCCACGTAGGGCTCAGCTAATAGCAAAGGCCCCACTACTAAAAAGAGTGCTGGGCCCCCTATTGAGATTGATATTCCCCCTGTGTCTGAAATACCGTAGAGCTGGACTCCATTCCAGGCTCTGATGAGCCCCTTACTGCTAACAAGCTTAAAATTATGCTATTGTCCCTCCACAAGTATATCATTAAGGATATGAGCAAATTGGCTTTGCAATTGTAAAATGATATTGACTACCTGGGTTCCCGCACAGCACATGTAGAAACCAATCCACGGCACACAACGACATAGTTGATGCTCATACTGCACTTGAGGAAGAGTTGAAAAGTCTGTGAGATAAGGTTGTAGACCTAGAGGACCGTTCACGCCGCAATATAACATTTTGTGGTATTGCAGAGCCTCAGGATCTACCTCAGTACCTCACACATCTGTTTAAATCGCTGTTACCATCTCTTCGCGCCTGAAAGTGCACCTCGTGATATTTTGTCCCTCATACATTTTTACCTTACTAAGGTTATTTTGTTAGCAAAGGCCCTCAAACAACGATCCTTGCCAGCTCTATTTGGTCACATCTCCATGTACCTAGATTTTTTACCTTCTACCTTACAAATAAGGAGACAATGGATGCCGGTCACATTGAGAAGCTAATATTAAATATAAATAGGGGATTCCCTCTTAAATTGATCATCAGTCACAACGGAGCTACTTACGTATGTGGTGTCAACAGCTGAGGAAGGAGTGAAATTCATACAATGATGGAATCTCCCATCATCTGTTTCATCTACATTGTGCGCTATCCCCTCTGAGTTTTGCCCTTTTGATGGAAGCTTTCGCTGAATCTACCCGCTGCAATTCTGATATCCATGTGGTGAAGGTAAGGGATACCACGCATGTCATAGGTTTATATGCCAATGACGTTATATTTGCCCTGAAAGACAACATTAGCTCCCTGGCAGGTGTCAAGAGGTTCTGAGTTACTTTGGGAGAGTATTATATTATAAAGGTAATTCATCCAAGTCATAAATCCTTCATTTGAATGTCGACAGGGACGCCTGTTTCAGCTTCCAGATGACTATTCCGTACTTTTGTATTTCCCTAACTTATCCTATATATAAAAACCTTTACACATAATTATTATTCTCTTTTGGAGTCTATGCCTAAACATATAGCTGGATTTCAAAAAGCTGTTATATCTTGGGCTGGACGTAAAGCTGTTCTTAAAATGATGGTCCTTCCCCACCTATTATACCTATTTTGCACAGTAACAATCGCTTTATCGTTATTGTTTTTAGCTAAACTGCAAATTATTTTTAATGCCTATATCTCAGCAGGTAGAGGCCCTAGAGAGAAATTTTCCACAATGATTAGACCCTGGTTCTTGCGTGGGATGAACGTCCTGAATGTTAAGTCCTATTATTATGCTGCTGTTCTGAACCCAGTAAAATTCTGGTGCATAGAATGTGACACAAAAAGATGGGTCTCTATAGAGTGTACAATTGCTGGCCACCCTTTTGTCTCTTTATTAGGCATTACTGACAATTTCAAAAATCATCCACCGTTTTATGACAGTATGGGGGCTTGCAATTGGTTAGTTTTTCTGTGTTCTAAATGTCCCCATATGTGTACTACATTCTGTGCACTCCCCCTACGTTTCCGCTATACATTTACTCCTGTTTTAGATATCTCGAGATCGATGACTAATGGCATCTCCTCTATTGGTAAGTTATTAGTTGGTAATGTGCCTTTGCGCTTTCAAGAACTTAGTGGTCGGAATAAATTGCCTTCTAATAATCTGTTTATGCATCTGCTTACAAGACATATCCTTAATCAGATAAGTTCCCATGCGTCACAATTTTTTAGACCAGCGTTCCTATTTTTATCATTGTGTGCTAAAGTGAGGAAAGGTATCTGTACTTTTTAAGATGCATTGGCATCCTCCACACTCTATATCGAAATCTGCAAAAGTTGATGTGGGATTCTTACCTATGTACATATAATCACGTCTTTGGCAGAATGGAAATCGACATTTGCCGGGTCTAGAGAGGCTTCAAAAAACATTGGCCAATGGGAAACAGCGCTGAAAATATTTTTGCGTTCGTATCTGACACCTGCCAGACTGGCTAAATCTAGTGGCTCCCATACTGAATTTTGCTGGAGAGGTTGCGCAGCTAAGGTTACCCACTTTCACATGTGATGGGACTACACGCCGATATAGAAGAGGCCGTACTGCAGACAAAAAATAGAATAAGGGGAGGCCTCCATGACTAAAATAGATGGGAGGGGTAATGAGTTGGTTTGGCCTATGGGAATTTGGGATAAGGCCAGTAGGAGGGCTAGTAAGGAAAGGGGTGGGGGGATTAGGGGGAAGTACCATTTCCTTGTGCTTTCCCTCCCTCTCTTCACCAGGACGCTGAAGCAGGAACATGTGCCCACCCGCCCGCCATATTTTAGATTGGAGTGTTTCAGCAAGGTTGCTGGATGGTGGTTTTGCTGGCTGGTGGTTTCCAGCCGGGGTGATGATGTTTTACTGATGGTTGGATTCAAGCTGGTGTGAAGGTGTTTCAAGTGTTCGTGATGGTTTGTCATTGCAGCTGCGGGGGGGAGTCCTTGAAGTAGGTCGAAAAAAGTGGTGGGGGGAATGCATCACGGGATGCACCCCCCAATTTTGTTGGAAATCGGCTTCTTAGGCTGTTACCCCTTTTGAAGGCTGTGACATATATGGTGGAAGTCATCTGCAAAAGGTAATCGGTGCCCCCGAGCCGGGTTACGGTTGGGGGTAAGGTATTGGTGGGCAGATGACCAGTAAATCAAATATTGGTGGCTTCAAGGACTTGCCCCTGTCATTCTTTTTGTTTTTTATGACCCTGAGAGAGTCACAGGGTTATTTATGTTATGATGAATTCCTCGGGGGAATTCAAAAAGTTATGTTATTTGGTCATTTAAAATTCATTGTTATTTAAGATATTAAACGACTGCTGTGGCCATTAAAATCCAACTCTGTTTCAGTGTCTGCTTTATTAAAAGGTAAGGGACATAAAGGGGTACACGACTTGACTTATTTGAGTAATGAGAAGATGTGTTTTATCTCATATCCTGGGTCATCCCCTCCATTCTTTCCCCTGACCCGTCTCTCGCTCTATTTTGTTTGCATCTCGATACCTTTGTTAAGCCATAGCGGCAAGTAGCGAGTCATATTTTTTTTGCTGCAAGATCAATAATTGCTAAACACTGGATATCAGTAGAAGCCCTTACCATTGGGTAAGTAGCGGGACTAATTTCACCACTCTCTGGAGTTATTATACGACAAGCAGTCACATAGCAGTCCTGATTTAATGAGAAGGTACCCAATGATATATGAGTGTGTTATTTTGTTACCCTCCCTAATGACTAGCAAATGGACGTGTTGTCCTTTAATTCTTGTTCAATGTTCACTGTATATTGCAGCAGTTAATGTATATATTTTTTTCTTTCTCCATCGCTGTTTATACCTGCTTTAAATAGCTGTACCATTTATTGGGGCAGAATTGTTCTTCCCACCGGATGTAGTCCTTATGTCCTTTTATACTTTTATTTTCTGTTATTAAACAAGAAAATGTTTTCAATAAAGTATATTTTAGAAAAAAAAATTAAAATGTTTGTGCATTGGTTCTGTTTTAAGAATAAAACTATGACTTCAATATTATAATTCTAATATTAGGGGCAGATTGAGAGTGATCTAGGTCTCCTGGCATTAATGGTTATGGTAGACTTGACTTGTGTTAATAACTTTGGAGAAGCACGTATTCACTTGAATTTTTTTTTCTAGAAGGCGCTGCTCTTCAAGAGGACCTGTCAGCTCTACTGGCATCTGTCTTAGTGAATCTTTGTAATCCTCATGAAATCACAATTCTGGAGAATCTTTACCTCTGTTATTCCTCCTAGAAATTTAGGAACTAAATTGAGACATGGGTGTTCCTTGTCAAAGGACTGTGTCCCTACATAGTCTAAGAGAGTGAGCACTGATTAGACTGTGTCAGTCTGTGTAGGGACACATCCCCAACTGGTGACACCCAGTTCTCAATCTGTTAATAAATTTGTAGGAGGAATAACTGAGGAACAGTACAACACAAAGTTGTAAGAAAAGATTATCAATAATTGTTATATTATGGGAAATACAAGAATTTACCAACAAAAAAAAAACATGTCAGGGGAGCGAGAGGTTTAAACTGTTTAAACTTTAACAATTGCTCTAGTTGATTAGTGGCCCCCTTCAACCATGGACACTACCCTAATGCCTGAATGGTCAATATGTTTCTGCCCAGTATGTTATTCAGACATAACCAGGGCAGTTTTTCTTTTCTAATGGTAGGAACATTAAGCAAACATATATACATTAAATTAGAAACATTTTCAGTCCAAAAGTCTGTGCTGAATATTTCCACTAGGTACCTTTTTAGGGGTCAGAGCTCAATTTTTTCTTTGTGAGCTCTTAATTACCTGCTTTAATTAACACAGAGGTAAAAGATAGCATTTTGTCTGCCTAAAGCCACCCTTAGGCTATGTTCACACTGAGTATTTTGGGGGAGGAATATCTGCCTCAAAATTCAGTTTGGAACTTTGAGGCAGATATTCCTCTCCCTGCACGCCAATTTTCGCGGCCATTGAGCGCCGCGGGCATAAAACAGCGAGAAATACGCTTTCTCCTGCCTCCCATTGAAGTCAATGGGAGGTCAGAGGCGGAAGCGCCCGAAGATAGGGCATGTCGCTTCTTTTTCCCGCGAGGCAGTTTTACTGCTCGCCGACGCCTCCCATTGAAATCAATGGGAGGCGTTCTCGGGCCGTTTTTGCCGAGTTTTGCGATGCGCTTTCCGCGTCAAAAAACTCGGCAAAATACCCCGTGTGAACATAGCCTTAGAAGGAGCTTACTTAATACAGATTTAAAGAGGTTTTCCAGTCCCTAAAAATTGATGGCCAATCCTCAGGAAACGCTATCAATAGCTGATCGGTCGGGTCCGACTGCAGGGACCCTCGATGATCAGCTGTTCTGAAGGGACTGCAGCGATCGTACAAGCGCTGCTTCCCCTTCATTCCGGTCACTGCTCGTATTGTGAAAAGCAGTAGTGGCAGTTGACAGTATTACAACCTTCTCCCATTGAAGTGAATGGCAGACAACTGTAATACTGTGAACCGCCACTACTGCTGTGTCGGTTATTCACAGTATGAGCAGGGAAAGCAGTGCTTGTAAGAGCGCTACAGCACCTTCAAAACAGCGGATCGGCTGGGGTCCCGGCAGTCGAACCCGACAGATCAGCTATTGATAGTCTATCCTGAGGATAGGCCATCAATTTTTAGGGACTGGAAAAGCCCTTTAAAACTGTCCTAAAGTTAGACTGGATAAAACTAGACCAGACAGACAGAACCTGCGCCAAATTTACTTTTTACCAATGTTTTGCGTCAATAGAATGGGACATGCCATTAATAAATCTGGAACATATTACGAAAAAGCATGTTTCCGTACAGTGTAAGTGTCATTACATTAGTAAGTAGGACCCCGACCGATCAGCTATTGATGGCCTATCCTGAGGATAGGCCATCAATCTTTAGGTATCAGAGGTGGCCAAGTATCAGTGATACCATAACTTTGTACAGTGAAGTAACCTTATATTAGTCCCTTTAAGAAATTGTGTGAATTGTCTTAACCTCCTCGCTAAAGTGCAGTGAAACGAGTAATAATTTACAGGGCGATTGAAGAGTCTAAATATATGTGGAAATCTAATTTTTAACAAATCCTCGATACACAACATGCTGTACATGGTTGCTATTCCTTTGAAAACACATACGAATGTGTCTCTCCCACTCATTATGTACTTAGTGTGTTAATACTTCTAGTGTTAGACTGCTTTCATATGACTAATACGGTTGCATTTTAGCCTCCATATTATTGCAGCAGTAACTAGACCTCGAGAGGTTCTTCTGAACCAGAGGTAGATTACCATAGGATCCTATGGTAGTCTTATTCAGTATAGGTCATGGTATTGCACATTAATTTGGATGATAAAATGTGCCTGTATTACGGCTGTCTAAACTTGGCCTTACGTGCCCATGTGAATTCTTTATGGTGATTAGAAGTTCAATAGCCTTAATAAATCTTCCCCAATGCCCCCACAAGAAACAAAGAAAGTTAACAAAGGTCTGAAGATCTTAGAGGACCCCTTACGTGACCACAGAAACCAATCCAGGGGCCTGGAAACTATGAGGCCCACTATTCCATATGTATAAATACTTTTGAGTGACTCTGTACTTCAACTTTAGTCTATAGAACTGACTGTTGTGTCCTCTCTAAGGGTATGTTCACACGGCCTATTTACGGACGTAATTCGGGAGTTTTAACCCCCGAATTACATCCGAAATTACGACTTGAAAGCGTTGACAAACATCTGCCCATTGAAAGCAATGGGCTGACGTTTGTCTGTTCACACGAGGCGTATATTTACGTGTCGCTGTCAAAAGACGGCGCGTAAATAGATGTCCGCGCCAAAGAAGTGTCATGTCACTTTTTCAGATGTAAATGGAGCCGTTTTCCATGGACTCCATGGAAAACCAGCTCCAGTTACGTCCGTAATGGATGCGGCGTACAAGCGCCTGCACATGCCGTTGCAGCTGAAATGACGGGGCTGTTTTCTCCTGGAAACAGCCCCGTAATTTCGGCCGTTACGGATGCTGCCGTGTGAACATACCCTAAGTGTAGATAATTAGGTTTTGTAAAGATATTTAATATTTTTAACCAAAAATTTCTGGTAAATTTCTTCAATTTCTTTGTAATTCTGTTCTTATTTGTTTAATTTCAAAGTTTTTGTTAATTCTATTTATACTATTTTCATCTACTTTCTAGAAACAAAATCAATGACCTTCAATGGGAGCCGCGAACTTCTGTTTAATATACGTCAGGAGCGGCACTTTGACATAGCCCTGGTCAAGCTCCTAAGGCACATTTCTAAGAAACTGGAATTATAATGTATTTCAACAAAATTAACCAGGGTTTCATCTCAACTAGACTTTCCAAGCCAAAGTTAACATTAAAATAGCTGGCAATGCATAACTATGTCAACATAATAAAGTGATGCTAAAACACACAAAACCGTCTTTATTCTTTCAGTTAACATGATCTCAGGAAATAGTTGAGGACAAACATTGAGCTTCTTACAGAGGCCACATGCAGTAAATTAGCCATGAACTATAAAAACAGTAGGCGTCACATAAACAGTTATCTTCCAGTGGTTGTTTTTGTAACATCTAAGGTGACCGGACCGCAGCCAGGATGCTAAATGTATGGAAACCTGAGATATATTAAGGTAGAACTACAGAATTAGAACAAATGTTATTAAACTCAATTACGTCTAACATTAAGAAGTCATCTCCACAGATGAGGATTAATGGATGACTATGGAACTCTGTAAAAAATTTGACACTAGCCCAAGATTAAAAAAAAAAAAATTGAACAAAAAAAAAATCTACTTTTTAAAAGCATATTGTAAAAGCTTAATTTGTTTAGCACAATTTATCCCAAACCTGGTTCCACGGGAACCCCAGAGGGGATCTCAGAGATTCCCAAACATGACAATGGGTGAATAACCAAGTAAGAGGAGGCTTTTAGCAATCTTACCCTTTGTTCTAAGAAGAACCATCACTGATTAACAAAATTAGGGTTATCCTTTGGTTATGTCATAAATGTCCCTGATGGGAAACCCCTTTAAGGAAGTCGGAACAACTTACTGCTGCGAGCAGTTCTTTTCAAGACTTACCATTGCAAAGAGACGACCGTTCCAGACTGACCGACACAGTAGCAACATCATCAATACCGGCTTACATCACACGCCTCACCAAAGAGAAGCAGCTCCAGCCATCACATTAGGGGTGAGTTAATTCAATGTTTGACCATATAAAGCAGGCTCATTTTTAAGTTAATAATTTTATATGGCCCGTAAATGATGCTATAAATATCTAAATGGCCGGTGGCGGAAAACAGATCCCCACCTCTGATATAAAGCATTCAGGGACTGTAGTGTCTTGAAGAGTGTGAGGAAAAAGTAGTAGATACATCAGAAGCATGTTATATCCCTGTTATATGAGCAATGGTAAAATAACAATTTCATCATATGACACCTCTAAATTTAGGGGCACCACTCCCAAACTGAAGTTAATCCAGCGGTCCAAGAATTGATGGTATTTAACCTTAGCATTTTTTTTGCTTTTCCACCAGTTTTTTGATGGGTGTAGACAAATTAACTAAATGTATCCAGTCATGCCAATGTCGTACCCTCCCTACTAACCAATATTTGACAATAGTTTTACGTGTCTGGAAAAGGGTTCCTTCTATGAATATCCTGCTCTTCTTGAAAAAACACCAGGATCAGTAAACAATAGGCACAACTTAGGGTCTTTAGTCACTAGGACTGCATGCAGTCATTTAAAAATGGTATTATATGTGCCCAGTATGCTCGGATCTTAGGAAAGAACCATAGTTAATGAATAAATGTACAGGGTTAAGTCAGGCACCTAGGGCAAATATTGGGATAGGCTGGTTTGAGACATTTCTTCAGCATAGTTAGGGGAGACTAGCGGTTGTGTGCTTAGGGCTAATTTTCATTCTTCATTAGACAATCCATTCAAATCCGCATTGTTCCCTAACTCTTAATACTTTCTTCTGGTACCTAAAATGCAGGGCCTGTATTTAAAATGATTATGGCCAGGGCGGGCATCAGCACCCGGCAAATCCGGGCAAGTGCCAGGGCCCACTACCCTTGGGGGGCCCCACTATGGACAGTGACATCAGGGGTTTCTCCTGAAGAGGAATCCCCAGCCAGTGCATCGGCAATGCTCTGGCTGGGGATTCCACTCCTAGAGGGAAGCCCAAAGGCACTACTTACAGGGAGGAAGGCTGTGTGGTACTACCAGGGAGGGTGTCTATTTGGCCCTACCAAGCAGGGGTTCTGTGTGGCACAACCAGGGAGCGGGGCTGTGTGGCACAACCTGGGTGGAGGGGGGCTGTATGGTACTACCAGGGAGGGGGGCTGAGTGGCACTACCTACAGAGGGCACTCAATTTATGGGGGTAGAAACTGGGGGCCTAATGTCTATTAGGGGGGCACAAAGTGACATTTTCTGACATTTTACTGTCGCCGTGAGTTCCCACGCAAAAGGGCCTACAAGGCTGTGTTGCCCAAGGGCCCACATAAACCTGGAGCTGGCTCTGATTATGGCCATCCTACCTGGATATTTAAGGAGTTATTGGGCAAAGTAAAATTAAATTTAATAAATCCTAACAGAAAAAACTACTTTTTTTAGTTAAAAAATATTGTTTTTATTATATTATTACTGCATTCTTTATTTTTACTATATTTGTTTAAAAATAGTTCACCATAAAATAGTACATATTTGATACCACAGGAATCGTTGTGATCTGCAAAATAGAGTATTATTTAAACTGCAAGACGTATAAATAAAACGGATTTGCATTTTTTATCAAACCTCCCCCCCAAAAAAAGTTTTAAATATTAGTCAAGAAATATGTTCGCCAAAATGGTACCAATAAAATCTACAATCTGCACCGCAAAAAAAACAAGCCCTCATATGGCTACATCAATGGAAAAATAAAAAAGTCTTTGCTCCCGAAATGCGAACGCACAAAAATTGCTTTTTTCTATAGTGCAAGAGTAATAAAACATTTTAAAAAAAATACATTTGAAAAATACAGTTTGGCCTGCCAAAAACAAGTGCTTATTCAGCTACATTAAATACAATGGAGCGGACCTCAATAGTTGGTGGGCGTGCAACAGTTAAATTCAAAAAAGGCTGCCTGCCGGCAGAAATAAGCCCTGTTTTCCAACCATTATTAAAGAGTAAAAATAAAATAAAAAAGTCTTTATTCAATTTGCAACAAGGACAGACTACATGAAATTTAAAAGTTAATGTCCATTTCTGACAGCAATTAGCACAGTGCCAGACGTAAGAGCTCTGTCTAGAAAGGGTTAAGTACCACAACCACAGAGAACTAGTTATTAGTTAGATTCCAAGGTGTCAATAGGACAATTATTAAAATAAAGGTAGAAGCCCCCCCGACATGTTTCGCTACGATGTAGCGTCCTCAGGGGTATCGGGGCCAATGACAGCGAGCGGCGGTGTCAGTCTCATTAAGTATTCACTGCAACTAGCTGAACATGTGTCCACAATCAGTCGATAGCCTATCCAAGGAGGAATAGAGGACCGAGCCTCCTCCTCCGTTGATTGACAGATTCTGCCACCAATCACTTACTAGTTAGATGCCACCAATGAACAGCACTCAAGTGCACAAGCACACCAGGCTGCTTGATGGTAATCGCTGTACATATAATTATAACATTACTCTAATACAAGAAAGAGGTCACCGATGAGTTTATAGATAAGTGCACAGAGGCACAAAGTGAGAAAAGTGATGGGATAGTAACGAATGTGATTAGTAATAGTACCATTCTAGGTACAAACGCTGTGCCCTGATTAAAGACGATATTATAGTTGCTGTGAGCGGCACAACAATATTACTATGATCTAAAGAAGTTATTAGTGGGCTTATAGATCAATACGTTTATAGGGTAGAAAGACATAATAGGCAGAGTTATCATGGACACTGTAGATAAGTGTACGAGTCTACACACGGAGACAGACACACTGGTGTACTGGCATGACTGAATCAGAATGCCGTATATGCCGGACAGCAAGATAATCGCTATACACAGTATCGGGACACTGCTACTATGCAAAAAATAAATTAAAAAAAATTAAAAAAAAAAAAAAAAAAAAAAAAAAAAGTTTACTAGAGAGTTTGTAAAACGGTGCAGAAACGCACAATGTGAACAGAGTGATACAATAATAATACAATTTTATTAAAAAAAAAAAAAAAAAAAAAAAAAAAAAGGTTTACTAGAGAGTTTGTAAAACGGTGCAAAAACGCACAATGTGAACAGAGTGATACAATAATAATACAATTTTATAAAAAATAAATAAAAGGTTTACTAGAGAGTTTGTAAAACGGTGCACAAACGCACAATGTGAACAGAGTGATACAATAATAATACAATTTAACACGCTGGCGCTGTGAGGTGATTAAAGGTGATGTTACAATTACTGTAAGCAGCACAAAAGATGTTACTGTGATCTGGGAAGGTTATCAGTGGACTAATAGATCAATGCGCTAATAAACTAGGGTAAATCAAAATGAGCAGATTCATGATAGGCATTGCAAATTAGTATACACGCTGAAATACCAGAGATATACGCGCAAAGGTGTACCAGAACGGCATAGTAAGAATGCCATTTATGTCAGACAGCGATATAAGTAGTACACAGAATAATACAATAATATCTATGGATAGATAAAAGGTATGAGATATTACACTCATCGGGCTTAGTAGAGACCAAGCATTCAGAGTCAGTTGCTATCAAAGTGACTCATAAAGAAACGCAGTGAGTTATAATTGATCAAAATATTCAAACCGCCGCTATGTCGCTTACCAAGCTGTAGCCTGGGGGGTACCTGAAGCAAATACTAAGTATGATTGATAGTAGTATATTCATATAAGAAATGTGGATAGTAAGGCAGATTATAAAGAGTTTAATGACTACATTGTCAGTACAGTACCAGAATAATCACACAAACTGAAGTATAGTTCCAGTGTTTGGGTAACGTGTAGGATTCACAGAAAAGCAGCAAACGTAAATCCCTCATTGAGGCCTCCTGGGCTGAGAGATCCAAGGCGATGGATCCAACGTGCCTCCTCCTGTAACAACTTGCGGTCAAGGTTACCTGCTCTAGGGCCAAGTTTGACTTGCGTAATGCCCCAGAATTTCAAGGAGCGAATGTCCCCATCATGTACAAGACGGATGTGCCTAGACAGTGGTGGCCACTACTTCCTCACACTCTGCCTCACTATCATCTTTCTCAGTACCTGTTGTATCAGCTACTTCAAGTGTACCTCTAACCCCCCGTGCAACTGGCACTGGTTCAAGTCAAACATCTCTAGTAAGCAAATGCCCTACGGGCAATACGACCCACACAAGTGGCCCACTCAACACCTTTCCTTTTTTAGGAATCACGAATCCACGGTGGAATCTGACCTAACAGCAGTACCATCTATGTCTCTAACCCATATTGAGAGTGATCAAATGCAAGTGTTTAATATTTCCTCTGTTCAGTTAAATAATTCTCAATTGACACTTCTACGCAGGGGTCTATCCTTTACCCCCACTCCATTGTATGATGAGTTTACCTGGACCAAGGACGTGAACCTATTTGCCAGAAAAGTGGCCTTATATAAATACTTTAAAAATAATACCCTGAATATGGGAGGAACTGACAGTACAGAACAGAATACACTGAGAGATCTCGAAACTCTCCTATATGAAAATGAATTTGGACCCATTACAGCAGTTGGTCCCTTCTCCTCATTACGTCCTAAGTCCAGGCTTACCCCACCATTTTCACAATATGCCCATATAGACGTTTTTGTCAAGCTAGTATGTGCTGACTTGAAGAAAATCAGACCAGATAAAAAAAGAGCATTAGCTAATCTCAGTGAAATGGAAAGAATAGCATTGGACGAATTGTGTCACAATGATAGAATAACCATAAAACCCTCCGATAAAGGGGGCAACATTGTGGTCATGGACCAGGATGACTATGTTGCCATGGTCCATAGACTGTTAGATGACACCACTACATATATGATCCTTGAGAAAAATCCGACTGATCTGTTCCTCAGTGCATTATACACGTTACTTGATGTAGCCAAGACACAGAATATGATTAGTAATGAAGAATTCAAACGCATCTATAACCCTACTCCTACACTAGCGACATTCTACGCACTGCCGAAAATCCACAAGATGTCTCGCCCAATACCGGGTCGACCAATCGTGTCTGGCAATGATAGTCTTACCCAAGGCATTAGTATGTACTTGGATGAAATCCTTTCGCCATTTGTCACCTCCCTGCCTTCATTTCTAAGGGACACGAAGGATACCATCAACAGGATCCAGGAGATTCATGTGACCTCTTCTACATTTATTGCCAGTATAGATGTAGAATCACTTTATACTAATATCCAACACCAATTTGGCCTCACAGCAGTTGCACATTTTTTGGGTACCAAGGGAGTTCAATTTCATGCTCATAACAAATTCCTACTATCACTACTCCGGTTTCTTCTCACTCACAATTATTTTTTATTTGATCACAAATTTTATTTGCAGACCAAAGGAACAGCTATGGGCACTGTTTGTGCACCTACCTATGCAAACCTATTTTTGGGGTGGTGGGAGGATACCTTGGTCTTCACTGACACTTTAGCTTCATACACTTGTCACATCCTGTTCTGGGGGAGATATATTGATGATATTCTCCTCCTTTGGGATGGGGACCTAAACACATTTCACGACTTCATGCACACACTCAATTCTAATCATATAGGCATGAAATTTACCCACGTCATTCATAAAAAGGAGATCATCTTTTTGGACCTAAAAATCTCTCTGGATCCTGCTGGTGGTATCCACACGGATATCTCACGTAAACCAACGTCCACTAATAGCCTGCTGCACTGGGACAGTTATCACCCCCCTGCCTTAAAGAAGGGAATCCCAATAGGGCAATATCTCCGTGCCAAACGTAACTGCTCGGACGAGCAGTCTTTTGAATTGGAGTGTAATGGGCTTTTCACTAAGTTTTTGGCACGTGGATATCCCAAAAAATGGCTACACAAAGCGTATGCCAGAGCGAGAGCCACTGATAGAAGAGATCTATTATGTGAACGTAAATCCGTTACTGATCAACAATTAACAGTCACTGGCAAATCTGCTGTAATGACCAGTGTAAGATGCATTGGGACCTTTGATACTGGCTCCAAACAGGTTCGTGATATTCTTGAACGTCACTGGCCGGTTCTCCTGGCAGACCCTGACTTACAGGGTGTTGTTCCTTCCACACCAAACATCACATATCGAAGAGGTAGAAATCTACGTGACTATCTGGTGCATAGTCATCATTCTGGAGTGATTTCTGTGTCAAAAAATTGGCTGAAGACATCGGTCACTGGTTCTCATCCATGTGGCCGATGTTCTTTTTGCCACTTAATGGCTACTACAAAAGAATTTACCAATCCACTTGATAACAGATCCTATCGGATTAAACAATTTATTAATTGCCGTAGCAAGGGAGTTATTTACATAGCCAGCTGCTCTTGTCCTAAGTTATATGTAGGGAAGACAATACAAGAATTACGGAGGAGAATTTCTAAACATCTAAGCACTATAAACCAAAAAGAGGATACACCACTGTCTAGGCACATCCGTCTTGTACATGATGGGGACATTCGCTCCTTGAAATTCTGGGGCATTACGCAAGTCAAACTTGGCCCTAGAGCAGGTAACCTTGACCGCAAGTTGTTACAGGAGGAGGCACGTTGGATCCATCGCCTTGGATCTCTCAGCCCAGGAGGCCTCAATGAGGGATTTACGTTTGCTGCTTTTCTGTGAATCCTACACGTTACCCAAACACTGGAACTATACTTCAGTTTGTGTGATTATTCTGGTACTGTACTGACAATGTAGTCATTAAACTCTTTATAATCTGCCTTACTATCCACATTTCTTATATGAATATACTACTATCAATCATACTTAGTATTTGCTTCAGGTACCCCCCAGGCTACAGCTTGGTAAGCGACATAGCGGCGGTTTGAATATTTTGATCAATTATAACTCACTGCGTTTCTTTATGAGTCACTTTGATAGCAACTGACTCTGAATGCTTGGTCTCTACTAAGCCCGATGAGTGTAATATCTCATACCTTTTATCTATCCATAGATATTATTGTATTATTCTGTGTACTACTTATATCGCTGTCTGACATAAATGGCATTCTTACTATGCCGTTCTGGTACACCTTTGCGCGTATATCTCTGGTATTTCAGCGTGTATACTAATTTGCAATGCCTATCATGAATCTGCTCATTTTGATTTACCCTAGTTTATTAGCGCATTGATCTATTAGTCCACTGATAACCTTCCCAGATCACAGTAACATCTTTTGTGCTGCTTACAGTAATTGTAACATCACCTTTAATCACCTCACAGCGCCAGCGTGTTAAATTGTATTATTATTGTATCACTCTGTTCACATTGTGCGTTTGTGCACCGTTTTACAAACTCTCTAGTAAACCTTTTATTTATTTTTTATAAAATTGTATTATTATTGTATCACTCTGTTCACATTGTGCGTTTTTGCACCGTTTTACAAACTCTCTAGTAAACCTTTTTTTTTTTTTTTTTTTTTTTTTTAATAAAATTGTATTATTATTGTATCACTCTGTTCACATTGTGCGTTTCTGCACCGTTTTACAAACTCTCTAGTAAACTTTTTTTTTTTTTTTTTTTTTTTTTTTTAATTTTTTTTAATTTATTTTTTGCATAGTAGCAGTGTCCCGATACTGTGTATAGCGATTATCTTGCTGTCCGGCATATACGGCATTCTGATTCAGTCATGCCAGTACACCAGTGTGTCTGTCTCCGTGTGTAGACTCGTACACTTATCTACAGTGTCCATGATAACTCTGCCTATTATGTCTTTCTACCCTATAAACGTATTGATCTATAAGCCCACTAATAACTTCTTTAGATCATAGTAATATTGTTGTGCCGCTCACAGCAACTATAATATCGTCTTTAATCAGGGCACAGCGTTTGTACCTAGAATGGTACTATTACTAATCACATTCGTTACTATCCCATCACTTTTCTCACTTTGTGCCTCTGTGCACTTATCTATAAACTCATCGGTGACCTCTTTCTTGTATTATAGTAATGTTATAATTATATGTACAGCGATTACCATCAAGCAGCCTGGTGTGCTTGTGCACTTGAGTGCTGTTCATTGGTGGCATCTAACTAGTAAGTGATTGGTGGCAGAATCTGTCAATCAACGGAGGAGGAGGCTCGGTCCTCTATTCCTCCTTGGATAGGCTATCGACTGATTGTGGACACATGTTCAGCTAGTTGCAGTGAATACTTAATGAGACTGACACCGCCGCTCGCTGTCATTGGCCCCGATACCCCTGAGGACGCTACATCGTAGCGAAACATGTCGGGGGGGCTTCTACCTTTATTTTAATAATTGTCCTATTGACACCTTGGAATCTAACTAATAACTAGTTCTCTGTGGTTGTGGTACTTAACCCTTTCTAGACAGAGCTCTTACGTCTGGCACTGTGCTAATTGCTGTCAGAAATGGACATTAACTTTTAAATTTCATGTAGTCTGTCCTTGTTGCAAATTGAATAAAGACTTTTTTATTTTATTTTTACTCTTTAATAATGGTTGGAAAACAGGGCTTATTTCTGCCGGCAGGCAGCCTTTTTTGAATTTATTCAGCTACATTAACACAAAAAAAAAAGTTATGACTCTTGGAAAGCAGCAATGAAAAAATAAAAATAATTTCTTTGGTTTTAGGGCCCCAAATAGGCTGATCCTTAGGGGTTACATATCTGTTGTCATTCTACTGTTCTTTGATGCAACTGGAAAAGATAGGATTGAATTAAAGGGCTTGTCCGGATTCAGCAAATTTATGTTGTTTTTTTGTATAATAAAAATGTAAACAAGTTTCCAAAAAATTTCTGTTTTAATTCGGATCGGTTTCCATTCAGTTACTATTGAGAAGGAACATTCATTCTTTACTTCTAGTGGAAACTAGTAGATGCAATTTTGTCCATGGTCATGTGATGGACACACAGGTGCTGGGATCGTTAGAAGACACATCTCTGATACACATACTGTAACGAGCCGTACACCTGTGCATCTATCACATGACCATGGACAGAATTTTATCCACTGGAAGTAAACAGTCAATGTTCCTATTGAATAACAAAAAGCAGAGATCTGGAAACCGGTGAGGAATAGATGAAATTAATATATTGTAAAATTGTATTACTTTTAATTATACAAAAAAATAACATTGCTTTGCTGAAACAGAACAACCCCTTTAATAGTTTGATCTTTTCAATTATTTGCATAAAAAAGATTAAGAAAACTCTTTTTGCGAAAAACATTTTAAATTACAGGGTTCCTCCCAGAAACAGAAGGGCTAATAAATGAATGTTTATTAAATGTGCTGTCAGCTGAAGTCACGTTTTTCATCTTTATTCATCTTTTGTTCTTCTTTAAATCACATGGATTCAAAACACGGAACAATGTAAAACATCAGCTTAATATTGGAAATCTTGTAAAGGGTTTATGACATGAAAGTGATAGATTCCTGAAATTACAAGGGACATGTGCTGCAGAGTGTTTGATTTAAAAAAATAAAAAATAAGACCGTGGAAAATAAACATGGATTTTATGCAAAACACATTGCTGCAGTATGTAGAAAGAACATATAAATCCACACAATAAATTAGACCCTCGTACATTGCACAATCATGGCACTATTTAATGGAACATATAATGTACTGGGTAGCTAAAAAAAAATTCTCTGGGGGGGGGAAATGGGAAAAAAATCAGCGATTCCTCCTTAGCTTTTTGGGTTTCGTTTTTACGCGTTCACTATGCGGTAAAAACGAATTTTAACTTTATTGTGTGGGTTGATTCGATTACGGAGATTTATGTTTATTCTACTTTCACAAAAAAAAATATTTCTTAAAAAAAAATTGTTTTGTATCGCCATATTCTGAGAGCCATAACTTTTTTATTTTTCCATCGATTGAGCTTTTTCTTTTGCGGAACGAGCTGTAGTTTTAACTTACCATTGCAACTTTTTGCTCACAGTTGTTTTGGGGAGCTAATGTCAAAAACTCTGTTTTTTGTTGTTTTTTACAGCGCTTATCGTGCAGGTTAAATAACGTAATAGGAGAATATTATGGACTTTTACAAACATAGCAATATAAATGATGTTAGGCACCCAGACTACAATGACAACCATTGCAGGGGAAGGGCTGTCGGAGCTGGCCGTCCCCCTCTTCTTTCTAGTGGCTTAGATGCCGTGGTGACTATTGACCATGGCATCTAAGTGGTTAAACTATTGGTATCAGAGTTTTCTCTGATCCAGACCGTTGAAGTGAGGAGTCGGCTGTATGTTACAGCCAACACTTGCTGAGTATGGAGCAGGCTCAGATCGTGAGCCCATTCCATACTCCCTTTTGACGGCTGTCACGTACAGTTACATCCCTTTTAGCCAAGTGGTTAAAAAGGTTGTCTAACTATGACAACCTCTTATAAAAAAGAAGTCTGAGTCTGAGTCTTGTTGCTGAAGCCCACAGTGATCAGCTATTAAGTAGCAGCCAGACATACATTACCTCTTTAATGGCCACTGCAGTGGAAATTTAGTATTACATGGCCATTCATTTGATGACATAGATGGGCCCGTTTACCTGAGCAGAAGCTGCTGAGTGACCCTGATCCATGACATCCATAAGTCCTAATAGGGCATTTGGACTGGGTTTTACCTGATGGGACAATCCATTTAATAGAAAATGTGGAAAAGATTTGCTGTGATGAAACAACCCCTTACAATAGGGCAGATGAATTAGGCACACCAATGGAAGAGATTTGTTAAACATTTCTGATAGATAGGTAACTCTGAAGTCAACATATGTGTATGGAGGCCGAGGGGAATAGAGATCTAAGACTGAGAATTACTAGTACTTTTATTGATTGAGGAAATGACTGTGAACATGGCTTCTATGTGCAATCCATTGTATAATCCACTGAATTAGCTGCACAGATGTTTATTCCAGACCTGTGGTGCTTAATACATTGGTGTTATGAACCAAACGCTAAATACTGCTAAACAGTCCACACGGTCATTTCCTTAGATACCATTAATACATCATAAAGGGGAAATAGCAGCAGTCCAGTAGATTAGGTCAAAGTCCCTTTGAGTCTATTTGAGCCTTTATACCAACCAATGATTGTTCTCCTTTTCCTATTTTCTTGTGTCAGTACTTTTTTAAGTACTTCCTTTAGATGAGTGGACCAATCAGTATTTTAGCTTTTGCTCATTGTATCCTATTCCCCTAGATACCAGCAATTTTTGCTGCCATAATTAGCTGAGGTTCCAAAATTTAAAGGAACAGTGAACAAAATAATGAATTATAAATATAAACAGGAGATCAACTTGTCCAAAGTGTTTGTCAGTATGCAGGATTTTTTTTACATGTTCTGAAAGTAATAGTCTTGAAGAAATCTTGCAGAGAAAACAAGGGCTAATCTCCTTGTAATCTCTTCTATTTTCGTTTTAACATAAAGTTGAGGGGGTTTACCAAGGGGGAGGAGCTTTACATTCTTTGTCTCCTATTGTCAAGATCTGTAGCAGATTCGGAGTCCAGTGGCTGAAATTATCTGGCAGGAGGATGATAATAGCAGGAGTTGCAACGTAACAGTCCAGGTTTGGTACAAAGATAGGTGGCAACAAGTTGTAGGGTGAGGCTGAGAGGTGGACAGGAAACAATCCAAGGTTGGTATGCAGATAAGCGCAACAGGTTGTAGCGTGAGGCAGAAAGATACTAGACTACATGCAAGAAGTTCTTAGACTATAAGCCCAAGTGCATACCTGGATGTCAGTCCATAGCTAGCGTAGTGGGAACTCCGATGACACCTTGAAGACGGTGAAGCAAAGAAGCACAGTATAGCGGAAACGGACTTCATTGGCAACATGCAGACTTGCAGGACAAGGAGTTGCGCACAACACATGAGAATTTTGGCAGCCTACAGGAACAATGAATGATTGGGAACCTTGACCCCACAAAGAGATATGGAGTTTGCTGTTAAGATTCCCAGGTTGTGGTCCCCAGGATAGTTCCCTTATAGACAGTCGGGCTGCAGATGGTGGATGTGAACAGTTTTGTAGTCGAAGAGATCCGGATCAGGCGGGCAGCGTCAGGTCCAGTAATTGGCATCAGGAGACAAGTTCAGGTACAGGCCAGAGTTTTGTAGACAGATAAATCTGATCAAGCAGAGGGAAGACAAAAGCTGGTTCAAACACCTGAAAATCAGAGGGAACATCTGGAACAAATGCCAGGAAAAACCTCTAGAGCGGTTCACCTTTAGGGTATGTTCACAGGCTAGCTGGCTTTTACGGCTGAAATGACAGCCTGTTTTCAGAAGAAAACAGCTGCGTCGTTTCAGCCGTAAATGCTCCTCCTCGTAATGATAATCATTGAGTTCAATGAAGAACGGCTCAAATTACGTTGCAAAGAAGTGCCCTGCACTTCTTTGCCGAGGCAGTCAATTTACGCGTCGTCGTTTGACAGCTGTCAAACGACGACGCGTAAATTACAGGTCGTCTGCACAATACGTCGGCAAACCCATTCAAATGAATGGGCAGATGTTTGCCGACGTATTGTAGCCCTATTTTCAGACGTAAAACGAGGCATAATACGCCTCGTTTACGTGTGAAAATAGGTCGTGTGAACCCAGCCATGAGGATTGATTCCACACGCTGCACAGGGTCCCGATATTGTGGCTGGAGCACAAGCCGTGCAGCACAAGCAGAGTAGAGTTGTGGCGTCCTATCGTCAAGTTGACGCCACAGCTTCGAACTGGCTGACGCCGCCAGTTATCTTACAGCTAAAAACATGATTGTAAGAAGGAGGCGATGGAAAATGACTTTTATTTAATTTTTTATAACAAAACTGTTTGTGTTTTCTTTTTTTAAATAAACGCCAAATATCCCATAACCATCTTCCAAAAAGAAGGGGGAGGGAGGGTGGCAAACTCGATCTGTATGGCTTTTACCCACCAATCCCAACCATCCTACCCATCAGACCATCCCCTATCCTAATTAGCATTTTCCCTGCAAATTTAACCCTATTTCTGCAACATAAGGCCGTGCGTCTATACTCCTACGGGTCTACGAGTACTGTCAGTAGAAGTGAGCAGAGGACAATAATTACAACAGGAGTAGGGGGACAAAAGTGTGGTCGGCAGGAGTAGATAAACATAATGAACTGATGAACTGCGTAATGAGGTAAGAGCATTTAGGAGCAATGGTGAAGTCCTCATTGCACCTAAATGCTCATTAGCATAATGTTATTAAAACAGATTTCTCTACAAAAGAGGCAGTAAGCAGAAATTAAAAATAAGCGTTAGAAACAGGTAAGTCTTCCCTACCATACACTGTTACTAGTTTAATATGGACATTCTGGTGAAAGACTCCCTTTAATACTTAGAAAAATAGCAAAAAATATTTTTTATGCGTTTTGTGGACAATCCCTTTAGGAGCATTTCTCTGAGGTTTTGTGGGCATTCCTAGACTGATCGGTGGTGGGGCTTAATAATGTACCGCCAATGGGGAGGTATGTCTAAGGCCTCTTTCACACAGCAGTATTTTGGTCAGTATTTTGCTTGAGTATTTGTAAGTCAAAAAGTGGGACATCAAGAGAAAAAGTACACACTTTTTAGTTTCAACCTACACATATTGATGCAGACTACTGAGCAAAAAAAGCCAGGGAGGAAGTGGCCTAAGGCCATGTTCACACTTTCAGGATTCTGTCAGGATTTAAAAAATGATTCTGCTCTTAAAGTCTGACAGAATCCGCTAACATTCCGCTGGCAATGCATGTGTATAGGATATTTTATATCCCATTAGCACACTTAGGAAAGCATCAGCTACAAATTGGCTCCATTTAATTTCGGAGCAGCTAATCTGTGTGCAATCCGGTGGCTAATACGCTGCAGAATTCCAAATTTCAGCCGTGACTGAAAATCAGTTCCATTCATCCGAATAGGGTTGTTTCTGCAGTCCCGATTCCGATAAGTGGGACAGTCGCAGAAGTTCTGCAATAAATCTGCCGCGTCTGAATATACCCTTAGTCCATCGTAATGCATTGAGTCTCTTGAAAATCGCTGCAATTTCATTCATTAATCGCTACATGTTAGGATTTCAGAGATTTTGAAAAGTAATACTGTGGCTACTGTTTCGTTGATAGAATAATATGAAAATTTCTTGTGAATCTCCTAGAAATCGCTTGTTAATGTTTTGACTATTATGTGAAAAAAAGTGTTACTACAAACAGTCTGTATGCAACCCTAGCCTTAAAGCTGAATATGGTGCCCTATGCATGTGTGTGTGGCTCTCTCAATTCATTTCTAGGTTACATAAGTGTGGGTACCAGAGGGACGGCTCCTGGGGATATGCCATAAATGTGCGATTGAACTAAATTTACTCCATAAAATGTAACATAATGTTATATAATAAATAGTGCTGTGATATCGCACACATAATAAGTACGCTATACTGTACACATAAATAGTATTGCTAAACCAGACCTCACACTATATTGAGACCCGAAACAGACCCCAAAATGAATTCAGACCTCAGACAAGACCCCTAAATAAATGAGACTACAGAAACCAAAATAAAGGAAAACACAAGACCCCTAAATTAATCAGACCTCAGACCAGACCCCTAAATAAATTCAGACACCAAACCCCTAGATTAATCAGACCCCTGACCAGACCACTAAATGAATTAGACCTAAGAAGCAGAGCGCTCTCCTCACGAATACTCTGGTCTTATTACTATGAGTCTGGTGTATTTTTTGATCGCTCTTATTAGCCAATCGGTACAATATTTTTTTGTGCCATTTTGGTTAAAAGGACACCATATTCAGCTGACAGATCTCATATACCGATATGTGGTTTACAAAAAACTGCAGGAAAACCTAGAATATTAAATGGGTTTGCAGGTGTCCCTTACAATAAAAGGCTAGAGAAATTGGGCTTGTTCAGCTTGGAAATGTCTTAGAGGGGATCTTATTAATATGTATATTTATATGTGTGGTCAATACAGAGGACTAGCACATGATCTGTTCTTTTCAAGGACGCTACAAAGGATCAGGGGACGTCCATTGTGTGCAGAAGACGTTTCAGACATCAATATAGGAAAGGGTTCTTTACAGTTAGAGTAGTCAAAATATGGAATGCCCTTCCCCAAGAGGTAGTAACGTCAAATACTATGTCAGCATTTAAAAAAAAGGTTAGAGGATTATTATAATTAGTATAACTAATTAGCAATGAATGATGGGTAATTTATTGAGAAATGTTGAACTTGATGGACCTGTGGCTTTTTTTAACCTATGTAACTATGTAATTATTGAACCTACTATCTACCTTAGAGTTATCAGTATAATTAACAAATACTATATAAATAAAGAGCATTATTATTAAGGTAAGTAAAGACGAAGTCTGGTCTGCTTCATCTGTTCTCTAATGTAGTACCCTGATTTACTATTGATTATCTCCAGTTCTTCAATCGACCCATCCAACCACTACAGCGGAATATATTAACAGATGCAAACAAAACTAAATTGCAATGATATTTGGCTTACATTGTAAAATTGGCTACGATTAGCTATAAAATACTGTAAAATGTGCATCATTAGCTTTATTTTTATCCTTGAAACATCTCGGATGATCAGTAATGACCAATAAAATCTTTAGTTTTGAACATAACCCTTAATTTATTTTGTCAAGTGCGTTAACTCCTTAATGACGAGCGACGTATATATATCCGTCACAAGCAGGAGCTTGTTCCCGCATAGTGACGGATATATTGGTCTCTCTGATCTGGTGGGTACTGCCAGTGTAACCACGCTATCAGCGGTAGGAGCACGGCTGTTATACTCAGCCTGGTTCCTGCCCCAACTGCCGGAATTGAACCGCGTGATGATTCCGGCAGTTTAACCCATTAGAAGCCGCTGTCAATAACGACAGCGGCATCCAATGTGTTTGACAGAGGGAGGGAGCTCTCTCTGTCACCCCATCGGCACCCCCGCAAAGAAATCGCCGGGCGCCGTTGGGTTTCCATGGCAGCCGGGGGCCCCCAGGTCTACCTTCATCATCTGCATATTAGGCCATGCCAGAGGGATAACACATACACATATATGGTATCACCGCGATCATAACAACTCAAACAATAAAGTTAACACATTAATTAAACCGCCGGGTGAATAACGTCCAAAAAAAACTTAAGAACTATGTCAGAATTCCTTTTTTTTTCTCCTATTCCCACCATGAAAAATAAAATAAAAGTTAATCAATAATTCCCATGTACCCCAAAATACTACCAATGAAAACTACACCTTGTCCCACAAAAAACAAGCCCACATATGGCTACATCGACGGAACAATAAAAAAGTTACGGCTCTTGGAATGCGGCGATGCAAAAACAAGTAATTTAAAAAAAAAAAGGTTTTTAATATTGCAAACATAGGAAAACATAAAACCTTTACATATTTGGTATCCCCGTAATCATACCGACTCATAGAATAAAGGTAACAGGTTTATTATGCTGCATAGGGAACGGCGTAAATTTATAACGCAAAAATCAATGCTGAAATACCTGTTTATTTTCAATTCTTTCCTAAAATAAAGTTAATAAAAGTTAATCAATATATTATATGTACCCAAAAATGGTGCAATTGAAAAATACAACTGGTTCCGCAAAAAACAAGCCCTTAACAACCTATGTCGAAGGAAAAAAAAATGCGACAGTGAAAAAAACAAAAATAATCCTTGGTCATTAACGCGCAAAAAGGCCTGGTCATATACACATACCGTATATGGACAAATGGACAGCATAGAGGGAAATCAGCCATTTGAGACCCTCCTCTATAAGTAAGAGCAGAGTGCTGGGGTGGCATTAATCTGAGAAGGGTTTGCTCATTTAGGATATTCCCTTTAGCTTCAGGATTTTGGCTTTTTTAGGCTTAAAACATACGTGTTTGTGTTATTGAATGTCTTACTGTGACATACATGTACAGCGCAGGATGGAAAGCAGATAAATATTTACTACCTTTCTCCGTTTCAAGTTCTTCGCATTTTAGAGCCTATGTGCACTTGGTTAAAACATATACATAACATAAATAACTCTATATATGTTCTGTTTAGTCTACAAGACATTTAGGCTACATTCGCACGAGCATGGGCAAACTGCCGTTTTTCACGTCCGAGGTGCAGGACACGTTATCACGGATCCTCCATAGAGTCTATGGAGGGATACGTGAAAACACAGGATAATAAGACATGTCTTATTTTTCCACGGACCCTTCACACGCTCCACTGAAGCAACGGCTGTGTGAAGGGCCCCATTGAAATACATGTGTCCGTGTGACGGCCGTTGTTTTAACCGCCGTCACACAGACGAGTTACACGCTCGTCTGAATGAGCCCTAACATGTACTTCTGCTCATTGCAGTCGTCTTGGTGATCTTGTCTGTACATATCACTTTAATTAGATAGGTACAAAGTGGCCGTATCCTTCCTTTCAATACAATTCATCATGGCATACTAAACAACCCTCAGCCGACATCCTGGAGAGGTCATCTAAACACACAGGTCTTCTGAAGGTCTCAGAGTAAATTGCCCTCTGGTTCATTTAAAAGCTTTTTATCCTTTGGGACTAAGTCGATTGTGAATGTTAAGGTTTGGCTTTATAAATAATCAGTAGTTACAGCAGCTAGGTCTATCACGTATTCCTATAAACACGATCACTTTGATTAATAACCAAACGCATGCATCGCTTGATTTGATTGTCACATAGGAAATATAGATTATTTTTACGTTAGTGGAGAAGGATCAAGGATTGTTTAAATTTCTATGTTTCTTGGATTTTAGGCTTTTCCTTGACAATGTTGGGCAGTATAAATAAGTGGCATGTGTTTACAAAAACAGGAGCATTGAGGGATGAACAAAACTGGCAGGTGGTGCACCGGAGTGGCATCAATAATATAAGTATTTTACAAATTATATGTTTTATTATTCAATTCCCAGTTCAAATGTATCGATTTTTAAACCCATATTACAAAGGCTTTTAGCAAATATAAATTCACTATATATTCACTCCAAAGAGTATATTTTCATGTCTACTTTCACCTTTTATTAGGGGTTGTCCAAGTATAGCATGTGACCGATGGCAGCTGAAAACATAGGTTGGCGGAGTACCGCCAGTGCTGGAGCCGTGGGGGATTTAACAAGTGAGTATTATACTTTTTCCCATTTTATTACATTTGCTGCTAAATCTGTAGCTTTTTTTTTTTTTTTTTACTCTAAGTAGAAAAACATAGTACAGTAAGTACTAATTTCAGAAAGCAATTGTATACAAGTTAAGTGGATAGTTCACCCTTTTAATGCTAGTAAATTGTGTTTGTGGATATTTTGGCAAGTATTTTCTGTTTATTCTACTAAGAGCTCATTTAGACGAGCGGGTTCAGCGTCCGTGTGCTGTCCGTTGAAATAACGGACAGCACACTGACCCGTGCAAATCAATAGGGCAATTCAGACATGCGTGATTTTTCACGCAGTGTGTGTCCATTGCATGTAACTCACTGCTGGTCCTATATTGGTCCGTTTTTGTTGACCGTGTTGCCCATTGAAGTCTATGGGTGCGTGAAAATCATCCGTGTGCTGTCCGTGTTTCACGCATCAGTTACTAAAGAAATGCAGAGGGAAAAAAAAAGTCCTTGCAGAGGAGAATCACGGACGTGAAAAACGGATGCCACACGCAATGGATGACACATGCAATGGATGCCACTGTTGTGGAACGGAAAGCACACTAACGGCACACGGACATGAAATGCATGAAATACGGTCCGTTTTTTGCCCACGCAAATTGGACGCAAGTGTGAATGAAGCCTTATGTTCCTGTCAATTTAACAAAAAATGAATACCTTATTATCCTGCAAAGCCCCTTTAAATCATAATTTAAAAATTTATTGATTAAAATAATCATATAATAGTTCCGATCCACTGCAATAATAGTTTACAATCTTTTTATTAATATTACAGCAATACTAACGATAGAAAACATACAGTGTAAATGATAGCTGTTAAAAAAAATATATATTATTTTACCCTCTATTATGAGCAATCCGAGAAAGTTAGATCAACTGTACCTTTAAAACGCTGCAGACACGCTTCCATCAATGTAAGTCGGAACATATTTTGCGCAATGCAGCCATATGGAAATGTTAAACAATCGCAAATATGCAATCAAGCACAGAGACACAAAGAAGAACAATACTATATTCTGGGCTGCCCTGACAGATTGCCTTTATGGAACATTTTGCAAATGTGCTTTCACCACATAAAAAACTTTTTCCAAAGTATAGTATAACAGACAAATTGTGAGCAGGAACTAGGGTCTCCACACTGCGCAATTTCATATAACGGTTGACAAGAAAAGAATGGGCCAGAATATTGCATTGCTGAATATTGGAGGTCCGCAAGAAAGCAACATCACCTCCAAAGCACATCACAGCAATAGCTTCAAAAAATCATTTGTTTTGACAAGAAAGAAGCCGATTCTGATTACTAGAAATGTTACTTTATTAAGCCTATTAAAAAAAATTGACATTAGGTCTCATGCACATTACAGCTCCGTACAACCTTAGGGTATGTTCACACGAGGTCATTACGTCCGTAATGGACGGACGTATTTCGGCCGCAAGTACCGGACCGAACACAGTGCCGGGAGCCGGGCTCCTAGCATCATAGTTATGTACGACGCTAGGAGTCCCTGCCTCACTGCCGGACAACTGTCCCGTACTGAAAACATGATTACAGTACGGGACAGTTGTCCTGCAGCGAGGTAGGGACTCCTAGCGTCGTACATAAGTATGATGCTAGGAGCCCGGCTCCCTGCACTGTGTTCGGTCCGGTACTTGCGTCCGAAATACGTCCGTCAATTACGGACGTAATGACCTCGTGTGAACATACCCTTAGAGTTGTGTGGAGTTATAATTTGCCACCTGAATAAGTTTAAGATGCCCTAATTTATTTCCATCTGCCTCTGATTTCATACATACAATTTTATAAAAAAAAATTTGGGGGACAGATCAAATAGGCCTGGTTCTCCCAAAAAATATTTAATTTAATTCAGCAGCATGTCAATTTAGGCTGCGTTTTTCTAACAGAAAGCCCAGTGTTGCAACTTAAGCGGCGTAATCGCAGCAATTACGCCACAAAAATTGCAACTCCGGCAAAAAAAAAATCATACTTTCATCCCATGTGACCACTGCAGCCAATCACAGGCTGCAGCCTAACATGGCCTGCAACGTCATCGTAGGAGGCTGGAGCGGATATTAAAGGAGGTAGGGGGTAAGTATTTTTACGCTCCAAAATGTGGTGCAATTTTTCAGGCAGAAGGTGCTGCGGGCTCTAGGTTGGATACGCTACACAGTTTTTACGCATCGTATCCGACCCGTGGGAACCTGGTCATATGAATTAAACAGGAAAAAAAATTGTGACATGCTCCATCCGATGCACTAATATGGCGCAGTTCACTCCTAAAAGCATTGCAATAATTTGGTGCCATGCGGAGCCCCATCCATCAGTATACGGAGTGTCTATGACTCAATACTCGTAGTTGCAGGGACTTCGTGGGCCCCTGTACAGCTTCCGTGCACTCAACTCTGCTGTGTTTATGAGCCCTAACAGTAGAGGGGATTTTTCAATACCAGCGCATCCTACAAATAGTGCCCCAGTTTCTCCCCCAGTACAACATGCACATGCCTTGTTAACTAATTTGACATAGTCTTAAACTAACGCCAGTTAGTGCGACTCTCAAGCCCCATGCAAACACCATATTTTTTACGTATTTATATATGAAAACCAATGTCAAAACATTGATAAATCTGCCCTATTATCTTTACCAATATGCAATATAAGATACAGGAGAAAAATATTGGAAGATCCTGCTTATGTAGTAATGAGTGCACAGTACGTAGGAGACATGAAGTTATCCACAGCCACAAGGCAAACAGCTGAGGTTCTACTTGTCCTCATTATTCTTTCTGCTTTCCAGTTGCGCAACAAAAAAAAAGTCTCTTTATTTCAGCTGTAGAGGATTAATGTTATAAACTCTATTCAAAAAGTATATTCTCATACCCCCGCACACTCTTATGTTTTGCACCAAGAATTAACTCTTCTTGTATTATGTATACAGGTAGAATGACAGAGAGCCAAGGCTTTTACTGCTAGTAACCCGTACACAATGGACATGAACATTTGCGAACCGCAAACTGATTAATATTTATATACATAAAAGTAACAAGGTTAGGATGAGGAGAGCTTAAAGGAATTAAAGGGATTCCATAGGTTATGTTGACAGTTGCGTTGTGGCATCCTTTGAGGTATCCTTTGTCTTCAGGGGCCAAAAAACCTACTTGATGTTTATAAATGAGAGAAGGAATATGGCTTTTCACTTTGTTTGCTATCATCTTGGCATATTACATTATATATATATATATATATATATATATATATATATATATATATACATACTGTATGTACAGTAGAGACAGGATCCAGTGTCAGATTTCAGGATGTATCTCTCTCTCTATCTATCTATCTATCTATCTATCTATCTATCTATCTATCTATCTATCTATCTATCTATCTATCTATCTATCTATCTATCTATCTATCTATCTATCTATCTATCTATACATTCAACCGTTTATCTATCTGTCATGCCCATGGCTGCGGGCCATCAGGCTCACTCACCTCCTGACGCCCGCACCCATGGAACTGTGAGCGCTGGTCCCCCCTCAGGAGATGCCAGCGCTCACTTCCGCTTCTCCCAGCGCTGGCCCTTTAAGAGCAAACACGAGCGTGCGTGCCTGAAAATTATACTAAAATTAGCCCATGAGCACCCTGGACTAAAAGAAGGGCACAACCCCTTCCTACAATGCCTGAGCGTTGTTGTCGTTACCCTAGTATGTCTAAGCAAATGGTCTGCTAAGTGTTTCTCATTCCTGCTACCTGTAACCTGTATCCCGTGCAATCCTGATGAAGTGCCGTGTTGAGCCAAAGTCGTGCTGGGCTGAGTACCACGCCTGTCCTGCTGTACCACGCCTGTCCTGTTATACCACGCCTGGCGCCTGCCTGCTGCCTAGTCCCAACCGAGACTGTCTTGCTACTGTCTGAGCTACCACAGGTACACTATACGAACTATAGATTGTGACCTGTGTCCTGTTGGCCAGCTGCCATACTGTCAAGGTACCCAACGTGACAGTACGCTCAGGCCATGGACCCCGCTGGTCAATCCAAGACCACGATGAAGTCACAAGAGATGCAGACGGATATGCTAGACCTCCGGTCTCAACAGGACCAACTCTTCCAGACCTTGAACATTATTGAACGTCGGCTGGAGGTGCAAGCTGCCGTTCCTCCTACTACACCTCCTGGCAGTACTGTTCCTCTGACTACACCTCCTGGCAGTGCTGATCCCCGATTTTCTTTGCCACTTCCTGACCGCTATGATGGTGACGCAAGGACCTGCCATGGATTTTTGAACCAGTGGCAGATCCACTTTAGCCTGCACATGCAAGGGCATTTTCATCTGATGGCGCAAGGGTCACTTTAATCATCTCTCTCCTCACTGGCAGAGCCCTTTCATGGGTGAATCCTATCTGGGAGAGGCAAGGACCAGAGACCTGTGACTTCCAGGGGTTCCTCCGGACATTTCGTTTGGTGTTTGAGGAGCCTGTATGAGTCTCGTCTGCAGCCGCCTCCTTACTGAACCTACGCCAGGGAGACACCTCCATGGGCGAGTACACCATTCATTTTCGCACCCTGGCGGGAGAATTGTTGTGGAACACTGAGGCTACAATCGGGCAGGGATTGTCTCCTGAGACTAAGGACAAGCTTGCCGCCCTAGATCTACCATTTACCCTGGATGACCTCATCCTTCTGGCCACCCAGATTGATATAAGGATACAAGAATGGTTCCAAGAAGCTCATCAGGAAGGAAGACTCCCTAGTCTGGTTCCTACTTTGCAGCAAACCCTGCTGTCCTCAGTTGCTGATCCTCCAAAGGAGTCTGTGAGGATGGACCAGTTTAAGCTGTCTACCCAAGAGAGACAATGCAGACGCACCACGGGACTCTGTCTATATTGCGGCCTCGGAGGCCATCTTGTTCGTCTGTGTCCCCAAAAGCCCCAGAACCTAGGGTTGGTAGGAGAGACAACCTTGGGTAAAGAAGGACTTTCGTCTAAATTGTCCATTCCCGTGACCATAGTGTCCGGCGAGAGAACGCATCGTGTCTTTGCGTATCTGGACTCTGGATCCGCTGTTAATTTTATTTGAAAAGCCTGGTGGATCTTCTCCAATTGACCGCTACCCCTCTGGTGAGGCCGTTGATGGTTGCATCCGTGAATGGACTACCTCTGCCAGACCCAGTTATAGCTGTGACCAAACCGCTGAGGCTTCAAGTAGGAGCTCTCCACTCGAGCTCCTCTTGTTCTTTGTCCTGCCCAGGGCCGTCAACCCCGTGCTGCTGGGTCTGCCTTGGCTCCGACTACATACCCCAGTCCTGGACTGGAATTCTGGAGAGGTTCTCCAGTGGGGTCCCGAGTGTCTCAACGGCTGCCTGGTACAGATTAGTTCGGCTCACCCTCCTCTGCCTCAGTCCTTGGCGGGATTGCCTGGTCATTGCTCTGCCTTTTCGGAGGTCCTCAGCAAGAAAGAGGCTGGGACACTGCCCCCACACCAGGCGTATGACTGTCCTATCGACCTAGTTCCTGGTGCATCCCTTCCCCGTGATAGGGTATATCCTCTCTCCTTGCCAGAGACTCTGTCCATGTCTGACTATGTTAAAGAGAACTTGGAGAGGGGCTTCATACGGAAGTCTTCCTCCCCGGCAGGAGCCGGGTTCTTCTTCATCAAGAAAAAGGATGGTTCTCTGCGTCCTTGCATCGACTACCGGGGTCACAACCAGATCACGGTAAAAAATAGATATCCGTTGCCATTGATCTCTGAACTGTTTGATCGCATACGTGGTGCCAAGTTTTTTTCAAAACTAGACCTGCGTGGGGCTTACAACCTAATCTGGATTCGCCGGGGTGACGAATGGAAGACTGCATTTAACACCCATGATGGACACTATGAATATCTAGTAATGCCCTTCGGCCTGTGTAATGCTCCCGCGGTTTTCCAGGAGTTCGTTAATGACATCTTCCGTGACCTCCTCTATGTTTGGGTTGTGGTCTATCTTGATGACATCTTGATTTTCTCTCCAGATCTATTGACTCATCGGAGACATGTCCATCAAGTTTTGCTGAGGTTAAGGGAGAATCGCCTGTACACCAAGTTAGAGAAGTGCGTGTTTGAGAAAGCTGCTCTACCCTTCCTGGGCTACATCATCTCGAATCAAGGTCTCAAGATGGATCCTGAAAAAGTAAAGTCCGTCCAGGAATGACCACGCCCTCAAGGCTTGAGGGCCATACAGCGCTTCCTGGGATTCGCCAATTTCTACTTACAGTTCATTCCAAACTTCTCCTCACTAAACTCTCCTATCTCTAACCTCACTAAGAAAGGCATGAACGCCAAGGTGTGGATTCCAGAAGCAGAGGCAATTAATAGCCTAAAGATTGCCTTCACGTCAGCCTCTATCCTCCATCATCCAGATATTTCTCGACAGTTCTCTTTGGAGGTGGACGCCTCCTCTGTCGGTGCTGGAGCACTCCTGTTCCAGAGAGGTTCCAAGGGCAAGTCAACGGTATGTGGCTATTATTCTAAGCTCTTCTCTTCCGCAGAACACAACTACTCGATTGGGGATCGGGAGTTACTGGCCATGAAATTAGCTCTGGAGGAGTGGAGACATCTATTAGATGGCGCAGTTCATCCCATCTTGATATTTACGGACCAGAAGAACCTCACTTATCTCCAGATGACCCAACGACTGAATACCCGTCAGGCCAGGTGGTTGCTGTTCTTTGATTGGTTCCAGTTTGAGCTCCACTACCGTCCGGCCGACAAGAATGTGAGGGCCGATGCCCTGTCCAGGTCATTCGAGACAGAAGACACTATGGAGTCTCCACAGAGTATCATTAACCCGTCCTGCATCATCCCCGTTTACCCTCTGCAAGTTAGAGACATTCCCCCAGGGAGGACTTTTGTGCGTCTAGCTAACAGAAGAAGAATCCTCCGTTGGGGACACAGTTCCAAATTGGCAGGTCACGCGGGTGTCCGTAAGACCCGAGACCTGATTGCTCGTCAGTTCTGGTGGCCCACGCTGCCCAAAGACATCACAGACTTTGTCTCCTCCTGCACGGTGTGCGCAGCAAATAAAGTTGCCCACTCCAAAACGGCAGGCCTGCTCCAGCCATTGCCTCTGCCCGATGCCCCCTGGCAACACATTGCTATGGACTTTGTCACGGACCTGCGTCTCTCTGCTGGTTTCAGTACGGTCTGGGTGGTTTTGAACCGATTCTCCAAGATGGCTCATTTAGTTCCACTGACCGGCCTACTGTCCACTTCCCGACTGGCCAATCTCTTTGTCCAACACATCTTCTGCCTGCACAGCTTGCCTCCACATATTGTTTTCGGATCGGGGGGTTCAGTTCACCTCAAAGTTCTGGAGAGCCTTCTACGTACTCCTTGGGGTGAAGTTGGACTTTTCCTCTGCCTATCATCCCCAGTCCAATGGTCAAGTCGAGAGAATAAACCAGATTATGGAGAACTATCTATGACACTTTATCTCCAGGCAGCATGATGACTGGGTGAAGCTGCTTACTTGGGCTGAGTTCTCCTACAACAAACACACTAGTGAGTCCACCGCTAAGAGTCCATTCTTCATTATCTATGGCCAACACCCTCGTATACCTCTTCCTGTTTCCACTACATCCCAGGTGATTGCAGCTGACTGTGCATTCAGGGACTTTCTACAGATCTGGCAGCATACTCAATCTTCTATTCTGCTGGCGGTCGACCGCATGAAGAGAATGGCAGACACAAGAAGACAAGAGTCTCCCCAGTTCCTTCCAGGTGGTTAGGTCTGGCTGTCCTCTAGGAATATCCGGCTGAGGGTACCATCGTACAAATTTACTCCCAGGTTGCTTGGACCCTTCGAGATTTTGCAACAAATCAACCCGGCCTCCTACAAGCTTTGGCTGCCTCCTACCCACAAGATCCCCAACTCCTTCCATGTCTCCCTGCTGAAGCCGGTGATCTTGAACCGCTACTCCAAGACTTCCACTCCTGCAGTGACTCCGAGCTGTTCATCAGAGACTTTTGAGGTTAAGGAGATCCTGGACACCAAGAGAGTGGGTGGAGGAACCTTTTATTTGGTGGATTGGAGGAGGTTTGGTCCTGAAGAGAGGTCCTGGGAGCCAGAAGAGAACCTTAATGCCCTTAAACTCCTGAAGAAGTTTCTCTCTTGTACTGGTCCTAAGAGGAGGGGCGTAAGAGGGAGATACTGTCATGCACATGGCCACGGGGCGTCAGGCTCACTCACCTCCTGACCCCCGCAGCTATGGAACTGTGAGCGCTGGTCCCCACCTCCTCCCCAGGAGACGCCAGCGCTCACTTCTGCTTCTCCCGGCCGGGTCCCGTAGGGTGCGCGCGCACGCTCGTGCCCCCTTTTAAAGGACCAACGTGCGCACCTGAAAATTATACTAAAATTAGCCCATGAGCACCCTGGACTATAAGAAGGGCCCAGCCCCTTCCTGCAATGCCTGAGTGTTGTTGTCGATACCCTAGTATGTCTAAGCAAATGGTTTCCTAAGTGGTTTCCAGTTCCCAGTGTTTCCCGTTTCTGCTACCTGTAACCTGTATCCCGTGCAATCCTGATCAAGCGGCGTGTTGAGCCAAAGTCGTGCTGTACTGAGTACCACGCCTATCCTGCTGTACCCCACCTGTCCTGCTACACCACGCCTGGCGTGTGCCTGCTGCCTAGTCCTAGCCGAGCCTGTCTTGCTACTGTCTGAGCTACCGCAGGTACACTGTACGAACTATAGACTGTGACCTGTGTCCTGTTGGCCAGCTGCCATACCGTCAAGGCGGTACGGCCCATAGGGTCCACGTACCCAACGTGACACTATCTATCCATCTATCTCATATCTATCTATCTATCTATCTATCTATCTATCTATCTATCTATCTATCTATCTATCTATCTATCTATCTATCTATCTATCTATCTATCTATCTATCTATCTAGCCATCTATCCAGTGTCAGATAATTTGGGGATCATCAATCTATACAGAACATGTCCACATTACACTGAGCTCTCCTGTAATTATTGTGTTGAATCCAAAATGATGAGTTTAAATTCAGCTTCAAATTGTGTTGTCTCCTACTGGACCTTTGAGACCCATTTATAAATCAGATCCTTTGCCCACCGGAGAATCCCCTGGTATTTTTGGTGGGTCATTCAAAACTTGTGTTATTATACATTTTCTTTTTGTTCGTAGACATCGATACTATAAATTCTCTCATTTTTTTTAGTGCGTCTATCGGACCACTGATTTAGACTACAGTAGGGGGGTTAATTGATGAATGTAGGGAAAAAAAACACACCAGGATTACAACAGTATTTCCAAGGATGGTGGAAAAATGCCAGGGGGTATGTTTAGTAATAAACTAAGCACAGTATGAGACAATACATGTTTAACTAAATAAGGAGTCAAGATGTGCCTTAACTAAGATTGATAGAGTATATAAATCACATGACCTACATAACTTACACTTCAGGGACTGCAGCTGTGGATACATTACATATATGTATGTAATGTCTTCATGTACACTGCTATTTTTGTACATTAATGGATGTTTTTGCTTATATTGCCCTTACATGCACAGCTCATCATCAATGTACACTGCACACAGTCAACACAAGCATGAGGCTACTGTCTATAGGATATAAGCTTGTGGTTTAAAGTTTGACATAATTTAAAGTACAAACATACAGTCTTTTAGCGCTGATTTGAAAAGGTGTTGTACAAAGCGGAAAATGCCTGACCTTATGCCTATTAGGGCATATGGATGTCATTGAGGTGTATCCTGGGCTGGCACTCCTCCTCGTTTAGCCAGAAAGGACTCCAAGTGACCATGTATTATATGGTCGCCCATTACCATTAATGAGCGTCGTGTAATTCTACACTTCTCGTGGCAATAATGGTGATCAGCTCATTGTTGGGAAGCTGCCTCAAAAAATGGAGTTGACTTAGGTGGACAACCCCTTTAAATGGGTTTAACATGTATAAAATATAGAACTTAAATACTTCACCTTTTAAAAACTTCATAAGAATTAATTCTGTAACTTTTTCTGCATTCGCCTTTATCATTTCTTATCATTGAGGTGAAGAGCAATGTCAAATATAGGATCTTCGTTCCCTGAGGATTTCATGGCCTAGTTTGTAGGCTAAAATAAATGAACAGATAAAATAGAGAACTTTTAACTTAAATATCATCCCTTAGCAGGGTATTTAATCACATTATGTTTCTAGTTTAACCCTTTCACCACCAAATATTTATTTTTCTTTTGTTTCCATGTTACCTAATTGAACTGTCATTTTTTTTTTTCTTGGCACAAACAAGTTATTTTATGTCAATTAATTTTAAATGTATTTTTTAACATAGCAATAGAAAATCAGGCTAAAATTAAATTAAACTTTGTGTTTCAGTTGTCAAGGGCATCTTGGGCTTATCAGTTCCTATTGTCCCCAATGAAAAGAGGGTCCCGGCTAGATTTATCCTGCACAAGGATTCCCCTCTGGACAGACCCCTCAGTATTAGAATGTGAGGGAAGGACAAGCCTATGATCATGATGCTCTTATTTCTTCCAGAAGTTCAAGCATAAACATATACTACATTTTGATTCTTATTCTCAAATCTGTGTATGTCCCTGACTATACAGATGTCTCTTTTTCTGTATATATACACAGCAAACTCTTCTTAAAACAGAGGGTATTTACAAGCTAGATTTCAGCATATATCCACACAACAAAAGGCTTAAAGGGGCATTTATGGCATATCCATCTCTTGGACCCGCACCTATTTGCTAAACAGCGAACTGACGGCGTAACTCCTATTTATTTATTAGCCAAGCACAGCGAGTGAGGCAGGTGCGGGATCCAGAGGTTGTACCCGCATCTTTCAAACATTTATGGATATGCCATAAATGTCTAAAATGGGAATATCTCAACTATCCCAGAACGAGAAACAATTTTCTCATTGTGTGGATATGTGCTGGAAGTTGGCTGGTAAATACCTTTTGTTTTTAAATGGTCTTGCAGTGTTCCAGTTTGTTCGAGGCCATTTAGAGCCTCTGTCGGCAGCCCTGGCAAATTTTATTAGCTAAATATGCCAAAACTCCAAAGGTTCCAAAATAGATATTCATTTAACCCATGCCATAATAGGGCATATAGCCAGGGTTACACTGCAGCTGGCATGACCTAATGGGGTATATGGACTTCATGGAGAGGGGTCTCCATTTCATAGTTACCCAATGCAGGGTTATATGTATGTGCAAACGGCTGATCTCCGGGGGTAAGAGAAAGCTGACCCATAGAGGTTAACAAATCATTGGGTCAGTTTCTATTTAAAAAATGGGCGGTCTTAATGAAACAATTAAATCATTATTCAAAGAGATCTTCCCCTGGGGTAGGAATGACATAGTCCTCAAACACACAATTAAAGATATATTCTGTGTGTGATATTAAAAATGCAGAGCAAATATAAAGCAAGTTGCATGTACTGCAGCGTATGAATCAGATACTACTAAACCACGTAAAAGGGCATAAAGGTTCAGTACCATAAAGTCATAAGGAAGGAGGAATTCAGCTGAGACATGAAGCGAAGAAGTAAAGGAGAGGGCTCCAGTCTTCCCCAAAGAATATACACAACAAATGCAAAATGACAGAACATGAGGTACACCCACCAACACTCGATGCTCGTTCCACCAACGGCTTCGCCCGGGGCGGACAAATGAAACTATCCCCTAATAGTTTCAAACCTCATATGCCTAACAGAAATAACTTATATCTCCTATATACTGGATATGGTCAAATTCTTTGGTCGGTCAAAGAAAAAAATTGATTTCTGATATCTCAGATAAAGACAGAGAACACAAACATGTAACCTTCATTAAAAAGCTCCTTCTGGACATGACGTGCCCAACATCTCCTTTCCCATTCCATTTCAGGTGTAAACAGACATAGCAAGTTTTTAAATTTGAAAATAAAATTACCAAATCTATAACAGTTTACTGCTCCTTTAGAGAAGGTCCCATCAGAACCTCACCCCCAAGTGATCAAATATCAATATGCTTAATCCCTTTTCATAATAATTTTCAATTAAACTTTCATGGTAACCTGTTATGTTTAGATCCCCAATACAAAAAGCTTTATCACTACTTTATAGGTTATAAAATACCTGCTACCAGGATGCCCCTGCGGTGACCAGATTATGGGGGAAAAGACCTTCACCAAGGCCTCATAACCTTCATTAGAATAATCAAACAATCATCTCATACAATGTCAAGATGTGAATTATTCAATACCGGCAAGGTGGCTCAAAGCTCCAGATCATGTTACATAGTTACATAGTTACATAGTTACATAGTTAGTACGGCTGAAAAAAAAAACACATGTCCATCAAGTTCAACCAAGGAAAGTTTTTCCCGCGGTCTCAGATGGGTGCTTCAAATGTGGATTTGATATAGAATCCTCTCGCACATGTGAAATTATTCTTTCATTCATTCAGTTTTCAAATAATGACACACATCACAATGACCTTGGGCATTGCACGTATTTTACTCTCTATATTTCTAAAAGATTTCCTTCGTCTCTAGACTGTAAAAAATATACAGCCTGTCAAAAATGGCTGAAACGATCTGAACTATGAAGCTATGTTAGAAGTGTAGAGCAATTTTCATGGTTAACAACCCTTAGACTGCTCACAAAAACTGGCATGGTTGGTATATTTTTGCAAAGATCAATTTAATAGTGTAACAGTTTCAAAGCGACTCCTTGGGACCAAAAATATTGAGTTGTGATGGGCCCCCTCGATAAGTTGATCTAATCATACATGTGTCTAAATAAGCATAGGAAGTTTCCACATACCGTTTACTTTTTCTCTTTGTCCTGTGAGTCTTTACACCTGATTTTAGGGGTATTATATTTTATAGCAGCTATCGATGCTTATTTAGACTTTCTGTAATATTGAGGTAACTTTTCATGAGCGTTTTCTATCTGATGCCTGGTACTTTGGACGGACTTGTCTATAAGCATACATGTGAGATAGATGTCTTGCATACCAGCTATCTCTTCCGAGTCCCTCATAAATGTGCACATTTATATTGGCCAAACAGATAGAACATAAGACACTTCCAGAAGTGTTTAATTTCCTGGGGCCACAAAGAATCCGGTAGTTTGAAATTCAACATGATCAAAATTCAGGCTGCCCTATAAGCATTAGGCTGACAGCCAATCCAGCCAGAATCAGCATGTTCGGATGATATGAATCTAACATATATGGCCAGCTTTATACGACTGGACCTTAACCCACTACATACTTTTATGAGCCAGGATCTGCATTATCTGTACTGGTCAGCTTTATTGGGAACTCTTTTGTGGTAGGTATACATGATCACAAATATCTGTGTATGCTTGCAGTTGGATCCACAGTTGTGTATGTGAAAAGGGTATGATATCATATAAATAGTTTGCTAATTCAGTTCCACGGGTGACCATTTACTAAAAACACTATCTACTATTTGAAGTGAACCCCTCCTGACCTGAATCCAAGCAGACATGCTAAGAAGGATCTAAGATTGGGCTACAGTCTCCAAAAACCCTCCAAAAACGCAACATGTAACGCTAGTTATGAAACTAGTCACTGATGGCCTACCCTGTACCTTGTGGCTTTCCCCACAAGTTAAATTGGGATTGCACCAGTCACTTTGTAGAAATCAGCTAGAGAAGAACATAAAAGTGGCTGCTGAGTGCTGCCTGTCCTGGCTTACAAGGCACACTCAAGCATAGTTTCCTGACTGATTATATTTCCGGCATTGCCGGTAACTAGTCTTCAGACCGCTTGCTGCTCTGGGTACTAGGTGGCTGTTAAGATGATTTCTCTACAATTATGTAACCTCCTCCAATAACCCCCTCAATGATTCCCTAATGTCTTTGATTACATTTTTTAAGGCAGTTCCAATTGTGCCAGTTACAGCACGGGAGGGTTAGTGTGATTATCCACCCCATGACAGACAAATAAATGTTATTTTACTGTACCCTCTGCAGCTCCAATGCTTTCTTAACTATGCCAATTTGTATGGCTGATGGTTCCACTCTTATGTAGTGTCTAAGCGCCCGCTTGATGTGAGTGGTTACGAAACCCAGCTACAAAATTATTCCGAACAGCTTGTCAAGCTGAAGCACTGTAGCACAACCCTTCTGGCCTTCGGTTCCACAGACACCGTAAACCAGTAAAGAACTGCTGCATCCTTCTTATGACCTTGGGTATAAAACTTTATATGCAGGTCAGTTGCAGTGGTAAAGTCCCCATACAATACCTCTAGTGCAGGGGTCAGCAACCTATGGCAGCAGCTTGGGGTATGCAGCCATAGTTTGCTGGCACACTTCCCTCTCCCAGTGACCAAAGTTGTTGTGTGCTTGGCAGCACTGAACACCGCAAGAGAGAGCAGCCCTTCATTATGCGCTTGGCGGCCCTGAATCCTCAGGTGAGATAGCAGTTCTTCATTTGTTTGTCATTGTTGAATACTTGACAAGCACATAATGCATCACTTCTCTATCTCCCGGGGGTAAACATCGACAAGTGCATAATAAAGCGCTGCTCTCTCCTGGTGATATGCAACGTAACCGCTTCGTAAAAGAAAAAGTTAGCTTGTAGCTCTCCTATGTGCACCCCCCCAAAGCTGGTGTTTAATGTAGTGGTCTCTCCTATGTGCACCCCCCCCCCCCAAATCTGGAATTCAGTAGCCACGGTCTCTCTTACATGCCCCCTCAAGCTGGTGTTCAGTAACCTCAGTCGCGCTCTCTCCTGTCTGCAGCTCCCCCAAGCTGGTGTTCAGTATTCGCGGTCTCTCATGTGTGTAGTTCCCGCTAGCTGCTCTTCAGTAGTCGCAGTCTCCCCTATCTGCACCTACCCCCTCAGTTGGTGTTCAGTAACCTAATGAATCATCTTTACAAAGAAAGTCAGGGACATGAGCTGCACTGAAATGTACGTTTAATGAGCTGATTAAATGTTTGCATGGCACTCTAGGTACTTCATCATTGGATTTATTTTATTTTTATCCGCACGCTATACAAAAAAGGTTGCCTACCCGTGCTCTAGTGTCTTCACCCCCTTACAGACTAGACATTTCCACTCCAGCGATCGCTGCATGTAATACATGGAAGGCCCAAGTTGTCAGAGTTCTGGCTCATAGAGGGTGGTCCTGAGTGGGTGAACCCCCTATAATTACCATATGCCCTAAAAGGGAATATGGATAGGGGGTGTTCTGATGGGAACTCCTCTATGATAGTCATATGCCATAAAAGGGAATATGGACGGATGTGTACTGATGAGACAACCATTGTAATACATTTATTTTACTGTCTCTGATTTAAAACTTTTCACGCTTTTAAGCACAAATAATTACAGCCAGAGCCCAAAAATATATCATGTTTTACTTGCCTGTGATAGGCCTTTTGATTAAGCTTGTAGAGGCATAGCTCATGGTTAAGTAACTCTAGACCAATGTCTCAGGAAAATAAATATTAGATTTCCATCTGTCGCCTGCCAAAGGCTATAGTCATCTCCATGAGGAATCAACTTAGTCACACTAACAAAATATTAACAAAGACGGATAAACACAATGAGGCTCATTCAGATCAAGATACAGTTAAGAGTTCTAACTGCGGAAATAGGAAGGAGAGAAAAATGAATGCAAAATTTGAGAAAAAAAATCTGTTATTTAATGTACTAATTAAACATAACTAATTCATGTTTCGAAATGAGCAGAGACTTGGTACCATTCTATGATACTGCAGTATAGTAAAGATTATATATATATATATATATATATATAAAGTAAAAACTATTTTTAGGTCTATTAAGATCTAATTTGCAGCTTTTTTTTAAATTTCACCCTTTGCAGTATTTTACACTACAAATATTCTCTTTTAATTTTTAATTTTTTTTTCAAGTGAATTGAACATTTTTGTAATTAATTATTGTTACCTTATTTGAAGGGATATCTGATTGCTTGAAATACTATTACTGCACATTTTCATTGAATATTGGTTTAGTTTGACAAAATGTACATCCATGTATGATCAGCTACATACTTTTCTATACAGCTCTGACTTCACTTTATAATTAATGTCTATTGAAAGGGTTATTCTAGCCATTAACATTTCTCATCCATCAATGGGATCGATGATAAATGTTAAAACTGTGAGGGTCATAGCACTGGGGCCTCTACCAATTGTTAAAACGCAGTACCCTAGTGCCTCACCACCTTGCCAATGATATGGAGTTATATGATGCGCCGGTCAAGCATACAGTACCTTCTAGTTCTCTTTTCAACTCTATGGGAGGACCAGAAACAAGTGAGAGCACCAATCTGTCGTCTATAACCTTCTAACTAGGGTTGTGATGGCCTTTTGCACAATATTACAAGAAAATGTTTGTTTGCAGCTTGACAATATATAACAGTTCTATTTCTCATAATGAATTATTTTCTTAGACTACTATTTTACATACTACAACCAAAGTAATTTTTAGATTAAATATTTTTTTAAGCAGTACTAAAAGAAATGTACCGTAGAAATTTATTTTTTTAATGGGTTAATCACATACAGTAACAAATGTCTGGGACCATACATCCAGTTTCAAATGCTCCAACCAGACGTAGACAGGGGAATTAGTTGGGGATGTGATATTTCTTTCCATTTCTTGTTCTTGTTTTTTTTTACTTACTGAAGTTCTTAATTTTAAAAAAAAGTATTTAATTAATTAATATTTGGGTTTTACAATTTTGGACTCAGGAGTTAGAGGTCCTTTTTTTTTTTTTTTTTAGCTTAGAGCCCTGGATATGATTTGTACTCAATGTATTAAGTTTTTCTTTAGTAAGATCAGTGGAGCACGGATGGAATAGCGTCATACGATTTTCTGAGGTGAGCAAATGAAAATGTTAAAGTTACCTTCAGCTCTTCAAAAGACTCCATGAAATGAGGCATGACGAAAAGACCATAAAGAAGATTCTACCAAATTGATGGAGATGGCATTGCTGTTTTTCGAAAGATTTTTTTCAGGTTCCCAGTTTGGTAGAGTTTAGATGCAGTAGCAAAAATATAATACTACTTCAGGAAATTAGTAAAGATTCTTAACCCTAATGCACATGACCGTGTACACCGCCCGAGTCCCGTCCGTGATTTGTGGAAAAACAGAACATGTTCTGTCTTTCCCCGGATCGGAGAGTCGGGTCCATTTTCACGGTCTCCGATTCACCCGCTAAATTGAAAACTATTGAGTTCCACTTGGTTGCTGTGAAAAAGAGCCAGAGTGGCACTCGGTCGTGTGCAAGAGGACTTTGACTAAGGTCAGTTTCAGATGGATGTAATGGAACCCTATGGTGATAGCATGGTCTACGTTTTCAGGCAATGCCTTTGTTATCCAATAGGATCATCTAAAGGGGTTTTCCATGATTAAAAAATATTTTTACCAGAAACAGCACCTCTCCTGTCCATGATATTGCAGCTCAGCCCATTGTCTTAAAGCTGTAATATAAGATATATAATAAGCTGTAATATAAGACACTACCATAGACAAGTGTTACGCTATTTCTGGAAAATAAGAAGGCCCTTTTTTTCTAATACCTAACACTCCATTTAAAGCTTAGAACAAGGTTTTGGCATCATGAGTTTTGGAGAGCAATGCAGGAGCATGTTCAAAAAATAAAAATTAAATTTCAATGTACCAAAATTTGAGTAATACATAAACTTATTTTACATAACAGAGACATATAAGAAACTCTCCATAGGAAAAAAAGTATATGCAAATTTGAGGAAATGTAGTTCTCTAGAGCAGATAATTTTTTTTGAGTTTAGTGTGCATATTTAAAATGTGAGAATAAGTTTGGAGTTTGAGATTTGAGCAATAACCTGATTCCCCTTCTAGATAATCACTATAGGGGAGAATTTTGTAAAATCATTCCAAAGAAAATTGCTAAAGAAAGAATTCTAGTAAATACTGTTCAGTCCCCGCTTCCTAGTAGTTACTTGACTTTCTATAAGCTTCCATCATGTGACAAAGCTTTTAGGAGATATTGCCCCTACAGTAGCAGCTATGTTTCCTTCCCCAGCTTTGTGTAATATACCTATCACAGGCATCAAGCTTTCCTGCGCTCACCTCAGCTATTACTGAGCATTTCAGGAGATAGAGAACAGAGCACCGATAAATATGGAAATGTCCCAGGAATGGATCATAGATAAATTACATAATTTTCCAGGTATGTGTGCTTTTCCTGTAAATCCATCACTATGCATTTCCGTAAAATGTGTGCATATACGCTCTACTTCGCTTGACTTAATATTGGTTGTAAAAAAAACCTTGTAAAAAAGGTTCCCACTGGTATGTGTGTATTTATTACATGTGATTTAATGGATGACATTTACAAGCAGAAAGTGCATTCCCGAAATCTTCAGCTGCCAATGGAAAGGAACAAGTGTCTGATGTTTTTCTTGGTCTCCTGGTGTTTACAGACTTGCCCCCTTATAATAGTGCCAATCCTGGAATGTTTGTAAAACTATGTATGTTCAAATATAGAGTTGCTACTTCTATATACAACTCCGCTATCTCAGTTATGAAAATCTGGGATAGATGGATGATGGGTCCCTACTCTTAGTCAGGACCTTCTGTTATATGTCCAATTTAAAAAGTAACATCCGGTGATTAATGGTACGCTCTTAAAGGGAATGTGTTGCCAGAAAAACATGTTTTTGTTTTTTTTAATTAAACATTTAGTGTGTAGGTGATTAAACATTGTTCAAATTTTCAAGAGTCAGGAAATATTATATATTAGATTCTAATTTATAATATTTCCCATTGCTGGTCACTAGATGGAGCTATTCCCAAAATTGCAGCATTGCAAAATTGGGTAAAAAGCCCTCGCTCTAGTGAGCTCTCAGCATCCCCCCCTCCTTTATCCTGGCTAGTGCCGGGATAAACGAGGGGTTTGAACGGTGTATCCTCCTACACTGTGTGTCGCCATTTTTTGAGCTAACACACAGTGTAGTAGGTTTACATACAGTAGTAAACGTACACAAACACGAACATACATTGAAATCTCTTACCTGCTCCTGCCGCTGCGGCTCCCTCCGGCCTGTCCGCTCCGTCTGCTGCCGCTGGTCCAAGTGCACAAGTCCGGAAGCCGCGACCGGAAGTAGTAATCTTACTGTCCGGCCGCGACTTCCGGTCCACAGGAAAATGGCGCCGACGGTGCCAATTTCAAATTGGACTGTGTGGGAGCGGCGCATGCGCAGTTCCCACACAGACGGCGTACACAGAAGTGGATGGGACGGGAGCCGTTCGCAGTCCCTATGGGACTGTGGCTGCCGTATTCCATGTCTGTATGTGTCGTTAATCGACACATACAGAAATGGAACAAAAAATGGCAGCCCAAAATAAGTGTAAAAATAAGAAAAAGTAAAACACAAACACACAAATAAATATAAACGTTTTTAATAAAGCACTAACATCTTTAACATATGAAAAAAAAATTTGTGATGACACTGTTCCTTTAAACAATATTTGACCCTTCTGTAGCTTTAAAGGGGTTACGGGGGGTCTGAAAATTATTAGCAGTGTACTCACTACAGTATGTGAGTACACTTGCTAATATACATTACGGTCCACGTCGCGCTGATTATGAGATTTTTTTATAGCGCTAGCGGAAGTCTAGTTGCACAGTATTAATCACGACCCAACTCTTTGTCATGTGACCGGCTCGCTGTACTCTATGTAATCGCTGTTATACTGCTGCTGCTTGTACATAGAGTACAGTGGAGCTGTTCACATGACGAAGAGTTGAGTCGTCATCAAGGAAGTCTGTGCAACCAGACTTCCGGTCCCCCGCCAGCACACAAAAAATCTATTACAATCTCATAATGAGCGTAATGGGGGACCGGAATGTATATTAGCGGGTGTACTCACATGCTGCAGTGACTACACTGCTAATACTTTTCGGTTTCCACATAACCACTTTAAGTGTATTTGAAGAGATTTAGACAAAAACTGTTGGGGGCATATTCTTTTTCAAACTGGTATCCTTATAGGCCATGCATTAGGGTGAAAGCTCTGGTTTAAAAATGTGGATATATCATACTTCCCACTCTGCAGGTATTGGTTTGATAAAGGATCCCTCTGTAATATATCACTGTGACTGGCTGCCAGGGAAACCAGAGAAAGGGAGCAAAACCACTGTGTTTGAGTGGTTGACAGATGCATTAGTCTAAAAAGAGCTAATATCAGGGTCGTAACTATAAGGGGTGCAGACATTGCAATTTAACCCGGGCCCTGGAGCCCTAACTGAAGCACTAACAGTCTGCGGAGGTTAAGATAGCACCAGCTCAAGTGGGTGCCCAAGTCAATTCAGAATTTAAAAAAAATTAAAAAAATAGAAAAATATTGAATATCTTTTTTTGATTGTGAAGCACTAACAGGTTAGCTTACGAAACAGACTGCACACAGTGATGAAACATAATAATTTATTTTATGGCTGGAGTTCCACCTTAAGCAACTGGAGCTGAAATACCTTTCTTCGTGTTTGGAGTACCATTGAATAGCAAATCTAACCCTGTCAATCGAATAGATTTTGTAATAGGTTGATTTGTGAAGTTTTAGACAGATGTGAAAGGTCTCCCATGTCTTCAGGTTCATATTACTATCCGCATGGGGTGCCGGATTACATTATTTAGTGCTAGTTTACAGAGCTCTAACGTGGTTTGTCAATCCAATGTTTAAATGATTTAAGTGACAAATAAATCTAAGGCAAACAGATCCTCATAGCAGTTGCCACTCTTGTTCCTCTTGGTAGGTCATATTACGATGAAATATGAATAACTGTGAAAAGGAAAAAGTTATTCCCTGGGGTGAAAAGAATTTGAAAACCTTTGGTCCATCTGAGACATGATTGGGGCCAAATATTTTGGCCCATATTATGTGAAGGTTCTCCTTAACTGGAAAAGGTATAAACCAACCTGTGAAGACAACGTCAAACTTGGCTTTTTATTAAACATTCCTAAGAAATCTGGACATAACATCAGATATTACTACTCGAATTCCTCAAGGTCAATTATACAGCTGCAAGACGTAAGGAAACTAAACAAGAGAAGAGAAAAGGTCCATTCTTTTGCTCATCTGTTTTGTCTTACTGGCCCCTGTGAATCTTCAAGAATATAACTTAATTATCCAAGCGTTTTCTGGGGTTTCTTGCAATTACAGGCTTGTCAACCATAAGAACACAATGTCTAGACACAACAGCTTATGTTATTTACAATACATACTAGATCCAGCGGTGATTACATGATCACATACATTTACATTAAAACATCATGTGTTTCAAATTGTGATGTTCTCTTGATTTTAATCCATGATGTTTCTGTTCTGCTTAAAATGATCATGGTATTTCCTATCAGCATATATGCAGAAGAAGTAAAATGAGAGTGTTTAGACTTAAAAAGTGCAGAAAAAAGTGCAGCTACATTTTTAATATATATAGTTCAAATATTCATGGCCAGTTCTATAGAAAATGGGACCCATGACTAACAAGTAAATTAGGGCACCTTGCTCACCATTTTTAGACAATTCTTGTAATTACCATGTCTATTCTATCTATCTATCTATCTATCTATCTATCTATCTATCTATCTATCTATCTATCTATCTATCTATCTATCTATCTATCTATCTATCATCTATCTATCTATCTATCTATCTATCTATCTATCTATCTATCTATCTATCTATCTATCTATCTATCTACTATCTATCCTAATCACATATACATATGTATTTTTACCAAATTTTTATACCTGAATACTGCCATCCAATAACAAATACTTTTATACAATGCCCAGACAATACTGCCAAATAAAAGCTCTCTGCAATGCCTATAATACCTACGTACTGTCATGAAGCGGTTTAGTGGACCCAGCGGGGAGGCAGCTGGCCAAACAACAGGAAACCCCAGAATTACAATGTCCCGCACAAGGGTACCTGGATAGTCCAGACGGTGGCCGCAGCTTTGCGCCAGTCGTGGCGGATTCCTCCAGATGTGGCAGTTGACACAGGACGTTGCGGATTCCTCTGGACGAGGCAGATAATACAGGACATGGTGAATTCCTCAGGACGTGGCAGGTGACACAGGACGTGACGGATTCCTCCGGACGTGGCAGATGACACAGGACGTGGCGGATTCCCCCGGTCGTGGCAGATGACACAGGACGTGGCGGATTCCTCCGGATGTGGCATGACTTGATACTAAAGGCACAGCACGGGAAACAGGAACAGGGAACAAGGCACGGGTAATAACTGGAACGGGAAACACTAAGGGACCATTTGCAAGACAGACTGGGAAAACTAACAACGCTCAGGCAAGGATCAGAAGGCCTGGGGCCTTATTATAGACCAGGAAATCATGGCAGTTGATGATAATGACGATTTCTTAAGTGCACGCGCTGGCCCTTTAAGGCCGGGCACGAGCGTGCGCGCACACCCTACGGGACACAGCAGAACAGAGCGGAAGTTAGCGCCGGCGTCTCCTAGGAAGGAGATGGGGACCAGCGCTCACGGATCCATGGCCCCGGGCGTCGGGAGGTGAGTAAACCCGACGGCCCGCGGCCATGGATGCTACACGTACATTATCCAAATCATATAATGTTGTGCCCACTTAACACTGCCATATATTTCCCACACAATACTGCTTATTCAATGTCCAAATAAGTGTCTGCTTACATCCAAGTCAGGTTTGTCCACGAAAAATCTAAAGCGTTGGTTCCGTTGCATGACAGACACCAATGGCGCCTTAGGGAACACAATGGAGGGAAATTAGCCTTCAACGTAGATGTGAGCAGAGCCTAATACTGCAAAAAAAATAAAAAATCCTTAATAATAACAGAGCTAATGGTTATGTCTCTGGTGGTACAGGGAAGTGAAGGTTTACGTGATCCACTCTCACGCTGCTCCTGGGGGTTCAGTTCTTGGAGTCTCCAAGGAGTTGAGGGCCCTGGGCAATTGCCCAGTTTGCAACCCAAAAGCTAGCCCAGCAGTTATTACATGTAACATAGGAATATAGGAATTAAAAACATATATATGACTTGGTGTAATGAACTGAATGATCTGCATTTTGTTTGTTTCTAGATGTGTAGTAATGGCCATGAATATACCTAAAATATAATTTATTCACTTTGTTTTTTATTTTCTTTGTTTTGTCTTTTGTAGATGACCATTCTTGCATTTCTATAGCAAATAAAAAGGGTGACTGGAGTACCTTGAAGTCTAATCTCTATGATAGGAAGCATGACAAAAGAAGTGATTCTTGTTTCTAAAGACCTTGGATTTAAAATGTGTTCTTAGAAGTTTATTTCTGAGAATGTCATGACCACATTTGTGTAATAAATTCTTAAACCCATGTGTTTAATTTATATAGAATGCAAAAGTATTTTGTTCATACTACTTCACATATTGGTAAAAGCTTTAAATCATTATTTTCTATCTTAACAAGTGATGGCATTTTGCTAGCCCAAAATACTATTCTACTACATGCCCAAATATTCTTTACACCATAACAATGATTTATGGGTAAACACATAGATTTGTAATGGTAACCAAGGGTTAATGTTAATAGGTCCTATATGATCTTTGTGAAAAGGGAAATATTGTATTTCACATAAGTATTGTGGATTACCTTTATTTCTAGATACATTCAAACCTGGATCTTGTTGTTTATGAGATAAATTTGGATTTGGTAAAAAAAAATCACACTGATAAGGCTTCATTCACATCTGCGTTGGAGCTCCGTTCATGGGTTCCGTCAGAGCTTTCCATCAGGGGAACCCATGAATGGAATCCAAACTAAAACAAATGGAATTCCTGAAAACGATGGAACCCTTAAACAATGGTGACAAACGGAAACCATTTGCACCGGATGCGTCACCATTGAAATCAATCGTGATGCAAATGGAAACCTATGGTTTACGTTTGTTTCAGTTTTGATTCTGTTCATGGGTTCTCCTGACGGAAAGCTCAGACGCAACCCATGAATGGAGTCCTGACGCAGATGTGAACGAAGCCTAACTCTAAAAGCCTATTGCACAACTTGAAAATAAAAGGACCAGGAGACAAGAAATGAACACAGGTTAAAAATTGCTTGGGGACACGAGACATAGGTTAGATTTCAATCTCTTACTATTTGTTTTAATGACAGATATTATATAATATTACTAAAATGTTAAATGTCTAGAAGATATTGCAGGAAGATCTCACCAAAATGTGATATTTCTTATTAAATATAATTGTGTGGTAACAACATTATATCTTATACATTATATTAAATATCATAAGAGAAAACAGAGCTGGGTCTAAACTTTGAAAATTATAGTTAACAGCTAGGCATACAATGTTAAAGGGAATGTATTACATTCTTTTCTCATAATAATATTTTTATGTACTTATTCTGATTATATATTATTTTCCTTCCTTTGGAATACGGAATGTACTATCTTACCTATTCTGCTGTAAGTGATTTACTTTACAGCAAGTGGAAACAAAGAAAAGGTTCATGCAGTCTCTTGGTAACGGCGCCAGGCTAGTAAGGAAAAATGCAATGCATATGATGAAATTCTTTCTTTATTCGTGCAGACTACGCGTTTCAGGACCGTACCGGTCCCTTTGTCAGGTCAGGTATAATGTTTGCACATCGAATGTGCGCTATTTTATATCATAAGTTTTTCATTAATATGAGTAACAGTAATAGTTGTCTTCAAATTTTTTTGTTTAATAAAGGTATTGTGTAGTAGAAAATGTCAAGCGTCTTCATCGCTATAGAACAGGAATTCGTTCTTTCCTCCAGTTTTCCTACTTAGAATAGAAAGGATTCAGAATGAGTGATTTTCTGAGATCTATTTTGTAGGTGCTAAGTACAGGGTGGGCCATTTATATGGATACACCTAAATAAAATGGGAATGGTTGGTGATATTAACTTCCTGTTTGTGGCACATTAGTATATGGGAGGGGGGAAACTTTTCAAGCTGGGTGTTGACCATGGCGGCCATTTTGAAGTCGGCCATTTTGTATCCAACTTTAGTTTTTTCAATGGGAAGAGGGTCATGTGACACATCAAACTTATCGAGAATTTCACAAGAAAAACAATGGTGTGCTTGGTTTTAACGTTACTTTATTCTTTCATGAGTTATTTACAAGCTTCTCTTTGTTTACAGCCATTGACGTTTCGCAGAGGTTAACACGTGAGGAGCGGATATAAATTGTGTTGATGTCTGGAGAACGTAGTACCCGGGTCATTGCAGCAGATTTCAATGCAAGACACCCTACGAGACCACCCATCTCCCATGCTACAGTTTGCAAACTGCTTGCCAAGTTTCGTGAAACTGGTTCAGTGTTGGATTTGCCCAAATGTGGACGCATGAAAACTGTCACTAATGAAGAAACATCAGTGGCTGTCCTAGCTTCATTCAGCAATAGCCCACAGCGTAGCACTCGCCGCATGTCACTGGAGAGTGGCATCAGTCGAATATCCCTTCGGCGGATATTAGCTACTCACAACTGGCACCCTTACAAACTCCAGCTGCTGCAGCATCTCAATGAGGATGACCCAGATCGGCGCACTGAATTTGCAGAATGGTTCAAAAGAAAAATTGGAATAGGACCCTCAGTTTACACAGAACATTTTGTTCAGTGATGAGGCAAACTTTTATGTGAATGGTGAAGTTAACAAACAAAACCACCGCTATTGGTCTGACACTAACCCACATTGGATAGATCCCTCCAAGACTGTTGGAACACAAAAATTGATGGTATGGTGTGGTATATGGGGTACAAAGATAGTGGGGCCATTCTTCATCAATGGAAACCTCAAGGCCCCGGGATATCTGAAATTGCTACATGATGATGTGTTTCCCTCTTTATGCACTGAAGCTGGCATGTTCCCTGAGTTTTTCCAGCAAGATGGTGCACCACCACATCATGGGTGTCAGGTCCGAGCATTCCTAGATGAACAGTTTCCTGGAAAGTGGATTGGTCGTCGTGGGCCAGTTGAATGGCCCCCTAGGTCTCCCGATCTGACCCCTTAGACTTTTATCTTTGGGGTCATCTGAAGGCAATTGTCTATGCTGTGAAGATACGAGATGTGCAGCAACTGAAACTACGGATACTGGAAGCCTGTGCTAGCATTTCTTCTGCGGTGTTGCTATCTGTGTGTGAAGAGTGGGAGAAGAGGGTTGCATTGACAATCCAACACAATGGGCAGCACTTTGAACACATTTTAGAAGTGGTCAGAAACTTGTAAATAACTCATTAAAGAATAAAGTAACGTTAAAACCAAGCACACCATTGTTTTTCTTGTGAAATTCTCGATAAGTTTGATGTGTCACATGACCCTCTTCCCATTGAAAAAACTAAAGTTGGATACAAAATGGCCGACATCAAAATGGCCGCCATGGTCAACACCCAGCTTGAAAAGTTTCCCCCCTCCCATATACTAATGTGCCACAAACAGGAAGTTAATATCACCAACCATTCCAATTTTATTTAGGTGTAACCATATAAATGGCCCACCCTGTAGAGATGAGTGAACTTATTAAAAGTTCGTTTCGGCTGGTTCGCCGAATTTCATGAAAAAGTTTGATTCGGACCAAACTCATTCTGACCGAACCTGTAATTCAAGAAAGCCCCTAAAAATCGTGTATAACACTGTTTAAAAGCCCTAGAAGCCCTGTATAACACTCTTAGGTCACCCATGAGTGTATCCAAGTACTTTTGAGCTGTCTTTAAGGCAAAGTTAGTGTCAAAGTTACGCCAATATGTATGGCTATAGGAAAACGGATGGGACACGGTGATAACTAACAGAAACCACTGCACTTGTGCATGTTGTATGCTTAATGCATTGTTAAAAAAGGTACAAAAATTAACCATTTTTTGCAGCAAATGCCTGCAAGGGTTCATACATATAAGGTGGTAAAAGAAGAAGCAATGGCTTTTGACAAGCCCTCCAAAAATTTACCCTTTTTATTGGCAGATGCCTGCCGGGGTTCATCCATACATGGATGTAAAAGCAACAAGCAATGGCTTTTCACAAGCCCTCCAAAAATGTACCCTTTTTATTGGCAGATGCCTGCCGGGGTTCATCCATACATGGATGTAATGTAAAAGCAACAAGCAATGGCTTTTCACAAGCCCTCCAAAAATGTACCCTTTTTATTGGCAGATGCCTGCCGGGGTTCATCCATACATGGATGTAAAAGCAACAAGCAATGGCTTTTCACAAGCCCTCCAAAAATGTACCCTTTTTATTGGCAGATGCCTGCCAGGGTTCATCCATACATGGATGTAATGTAAAAGCAACAAGCAATGGCTTTTGACAAGACCTCCAAAAATTTACCCTTTTTATTGGCAGATGCCTGCCGGGGTTCATCCATACATGGATGTAATGTAAAAGCAACAAGCAATGGCTTTTGACAAGCCCTCCAAAAATGTACCCTTTTTATTGGCAGATGCCTGCCGGGGTTCATCCATACATGGATGTAATGTAAAAGCAACAAGCAATGGCTTTTGACAAGCCCTCCAAAAATGTACCCTTTTTATTGGCAGATGCCTGCCGGGGTTCATCCATACATAGATGTAAAAGAAACAAGCAATGGCTTTTCACAAGCCCTCCAAAAATGTACCCTTTTTATTGGCAGATGCCTGCCGGGGTTCATCCATACAGATACATGGATGAAAAAGCAACAAGCAATGGCTTTTCACAAGCCCTTCAAAAATGTACCCTTTTTATTGGCAGATGCCTGCCGGGGTTCATCCATACATGGATGTAAAAGCAACAAGCAATGGCTTTTGACAAGCCCTCCAAAAATGTACCCTTTTTATTGGCAGATGCCTGCCGGGGTTCATCCATACATGGATGTAAAAGCAACAAGCAATGGCTTTTCACAAGCCCTCCAGGTCTGCTTGTAGCAGACGACAGTGGAGGTGTATTGGTGGTAGTAGAGATAGCCAACGGACAGCAAGGGTGGTGGTAGTAGTAGTAGCAGCACATTAAAAGACACTGGACAGTCACAGGACAAAGCCCTGTGGTGGGGCAGGCCTGCTTGTAGCAGACGGCAGTGGAGGTGTATTGGTGGTAGTAGAGGTAGCCAACGGACAGCACGGGTGGTGGTAGTAGTAGTAGTAGCAGCACATTAAAAGACACTGGACAGTAACAGGACAAAGCCCTGTGGTGGGGCAGGCCTGCTTGTAGCAGACGGCACTGGGGGTGGATTGGTGGTAGTAGAGGTAGTCAACGGACAGCACGGGTGGTGGTGGTAGTAGTAGTAGTAGTAGCAGTAGCAGCACATTAAAAGACACTGGACAGTCACAGGACAAAGCCCTGTGGTGGGGCAGGCCTGCTTGTAGAAGACGGCAGTGGAGGTGTATTGGTGGTAGTAGAGGTAGCCAATGGACAGCACTGGTGGTGGTAGTAGTAGTAGTAGCAGCACATTAAAACAGACTGGACAGTCACAGGACAAAGCCCTGTTGTGGGGCTGGCCTCAGGCCTGCTTGTAGCAGACGGCAGTGGAGGTGTATTGGTGGTAGTAGAGGTAGCCAACGGACAGCACGGGTGGTGGTAGTAGTAGTAGTAGCAGCACATTAAAAGACACTGGACGGTCACAGACAAAGCCCTGTGGTGGAGCAGGCTTGCTTGTAGCAGACGGCACTGGGGGTGGATTGGTGGTAGAAGTAGTAGCAGCACCAACAGCGGCACATTAAAAAAAGAGTGGACAGGACAGAATCCCGTAGTAGCAGGCGGCAGTAGAAGGCGGCAGCAGCAATGTCAGACCTAATCAGAGGCATCAGGCACAGGGGTTTTAAAATCCTCACCGATCCACGCTTGATTCATTTTCAGAAACGTGAGATTTTCCAAGCTGTTGGCGGACAATCTTGTTCGCTTAGGGGTGACGAAGCCCCCTGCCGCGCTGAATACCCTCTCTGACGCTACACTGGAGGGTGGACAAGACAGTACTCCAATGGCAAACTGGGCCAGTTCTTGCCAATGATCCAATCTGCTGACCCAGAAGTCCATGGGGTCTGGGATCAGGATTTCTGACGGAGAAAGGGCACAGTCCAGGTACGAGTGAACCTGGTTGTTTAGGTGCTGGTGATGGTGAACATCCCTTTGGTGACTACAATGTGTGTCAGGTCGGGGTATTGGATGTAAAAATGTTGTCATCATATTTTCCAAACTGAATTGGCTGCTGCTGCTGCTGCCGCTGCTGCCGCCTATTGCAGAGGTAGCTCTGCCAGAGGCGGTGGAACGATGAGACAGTGGGGAGCGGAGAGTGGCCCCCCGGTCAGACATGCTTGCAGCAGGTGTTTGCCGTTTGAAAGCCGTGACAAGCTGGCTGCATAGCTTCTCTCGATAATAAGCCAATTTTGCCTCCCTCTCGGAAGGCGCAAAAAACTCCCCCATTCTGGCTTTATACCGAAGGTCTAAAAGTGTGGCTATCCAGTACTCATCTCTTTGCTTCATGCTAACAATACGACAGTCAGCGCGCAAGTAACGAAGCATACAGCTCGCCATCCTGGCCAGCGTTTCACAGGGCCCGGTTGGTTCCATCTCCGCCCCATACTGCCATGGTTGTCCATCATCAAGGTCGTCGTCAGACTCGTCATCATCATCACTGTCATGTTGTGCGGCTGACTCGTCCCCTATCCCTTCCTGTGATTCCATCTCCAAATCCAGCTCCTCTTCAGGTCCTGTTTCCTCATCCTCCTCCTCCTCCTCCTCCTCCTCCTCAACATCCATAGCCAGATGTGATCCTTCCTCCATCCTTTGCTGAATCATCGCTGTGAGCGTTTGCTCCAGAATGAATATCAGCGGCTCACAAATCGCGTGGCCTCTTCAAAGGGCCTCAAAACGCGACATGCGTCTCTAACCAGCTGCCAGTGCCTGAGCTCTTAATTACACTGGCTCCAAACGCTGCCCGCCTGCTTCATCAGGAAATCATTCACGGCTTTCCGCTGTTCGTACAGACGGTCCAACATGTGCAGGGTGGAATTCCAGCGTGTTGGAACGTCGCAAATCAGGCTGTGTTCTGGGAGATTGTTTTGATGCTGCAAGTCCAGGAGGGCGTGCTTAAATGCATACGAATGTCTAAAGCGAATGCAAACCCTCCTGGACATGGCCAGCACACCCTTTAAACCAACATATGACTTTAAGAAGCGTGTTATGACCAGATTGATCACATGTGCCATGCAAGGAGCGTGTGTCAGGTGATCTAGACGCAGTGCAGCCACAACGTTCTTCCCGTTATCAGAGACAACATTGCCCAGTGTGAGTTTCAGAGGAGACAGCCAGCGTGCGATTTCCTCCTTGATGCACAGCAGCAGCTCCTGCCCTGTGTGGCTTTTCTCGCCCAGGCTCAGCAGGTGTAAGACAGCGTTGTTGCGCTTCAGCTTGCACCTATGAAAAGAGTAGGGAGGAGGAGTGGAAGATACGCTGTTTCCTGTCGGGGACGGGAAGACCTCCATTGAGGAGGGCAAGGAGGAGGAATAGGAGGAGGAGGATGGTAGGCGCCTGGTGTCCGGAGTTGAACCAGAAAGATACAAGCGTGGAGGTGGTAATGCCTGGTGGTGCATCGGACTGCAAAATATTGACCCAGTGGGCCGTGAAAGACATGTACTGTCCCTGCCCATAGTTGCTGCTCCACGTGTCGACGGTGGCATGTACCCTGCTGCACACGGATAATTGCAAGGACTGGCCCACCTTTTCCTCCACGTGCTTGTGCAAGGCAGGGACAACTGTTTTGGAGAAGTAATGGCGGCTAGGTATTCGCCACCTAGGCTGAGCGCACGCCATCAATTGCTTGAAGCCGGCGGAGTCGACTAGGTGGTACGGCAGCGACTGCACCACCAACAACTTAGCCAGGTGTGAATTAAGCCGCACGACAAGTGGATGACTGGGTATATATTGTTGCTTATTGGACAACGATTCCGTAATGGATAACTGACGGGACGTAGGAGGAGCACTAGATGACAGTGATGATGATGACAACGAGATGGTGGATAAGGCCTGGCTACTACTTAGATGACAGGGACTTGGAGCAGCAGCAGCAGCAGCAGTGGCAGAGGGGTCTTCATTAGACGTACATGATGGTGTGGCATGTCGATTGGCCCACATGGCCTTGTGATGCCGCTCCATGTGTTTACGTAGAGCGGTAGTTCCTACATTGCTGCCCTGCCCACGCCTTATTTTCTGCTTGCAGATACGGCACTGTGCCATGTTTTGGTCCCCCGGGAAGGTACAGAAAAATTGCCACACGGCAGAGTACCGTAAAGAGGTAGTACCACGTCCACCACCACCACCACCACCACCACCACCCGAGCTTGCCCCTTGTCTGGCAGGCTTTTTTCGGGAGCCTACACCAGTAGCAATAGTGTCGCCATCACCGGCTCCTGAGCTGACCCTACCGCTGCAACGTTTTGCAGATTTACTTCTGCCCCTACCTCGGCTTGGCTGTTTATCACTGCCAGTGCCGCCACTACTACCCTCCTCCTCTGACACCGTCATCACCTCGTCACCTGGTTCCCACGTCCTGTCTAAAACAACATCATCATCATATCCCTCCTCATCATCCCCGCCACTTCTGTCACTGTGTTGTGAATGTGATGTGACACCATGGCGGGCTCCATGCCCCCCTCATTACTGCATCTGCCACCACGGCTACCACCAACACCCCCACTACCACAGCTATGCGTCTCGGACACCGCTTCCACCTCCACCGCCGCAACACACTCCGTTGGCTGACTCGCAGAAAACAAATCATCATCACTATGTTGTTCAGTAGTATCTTCCTTCGCACCCGAGGAGATGTCTCTTAGGGCTCTCAGGAAAGATGGCTTCCCGCTAGGAAGGACGAGTGAAGACATAGATGATGGAATGGAACGCTAGAAATACCCATATTACTACTGTCACTGTGCCAAGGAACTGTAGAGGATCTGGAATCCAACGACGAAACCTGGCTTGAAGCCAGATCGTCAGAGTCTTCCTGCTGAGATGACCGCGAGCCAGCCAACCAGTCCACAATGGCCGTATTGTCTAAAATAACCTGCCCACCGGAGGAGATGGACAAGTCTGGCTTGCTGATACAGCTGCTACTACTACCAGCAGGCACATGACTGCTGCTACTAGTAGAACTGGGCACATGTCTTCTGCCACAAATGCTGGTACTGGGTCTGGCACCAACAGATCCAACATTTGGACTGGAAGAGGACATGGCATGGGTGTTTTTTCCTCTACCCCGTCCTTTCACAACCTTTTTTTTACCTGACATTTCACTGCTGGAGTGCAGCAAGTTGAATGAAAACCCCTTCCCCTACTAGAAAAATGAGGCCCTTATAAAATATTATTTGGACTGGCTGAAAATGAGTGACTGTGAATAGGTGGCAGTCAGTGTATGCTGTGACTTGTATAATTGCACCAAAGGCACCGGCTGTACTTAATTAGCACGTTGAATTAAACCCTTAGACAGAAATGAGGCCCTTTTAAATTGTTATTCGGACTGGCGGAAAATCAGTGACTCATAAGGTGCCAGTCAGTCGGGGAATGCTGGGCGTTGTAGTACTACAAAGGCTGCCTGTATTGCAAGTTGGATGTTAACTCATGCAACGGGGATGAGCCCCTTCTAAAAGCTTATTCACACACTGGCTTGGCAAATGGCAATGAATGAGAATTTCTATCAGCCACTGTGCACTCAGGGAATGCTGGTAGTTGTAGTACTACAAAGGCTGCCTGTATTGCAAGTTGGATGTTAACCCATGCAACGGGGATGAGCCCCTTCTAAAAGCTTATTCACACACTGGCTTGGCAAATGGCAATGAATGAGAATTTCTATCAGCCACTGTGCACTCAGGGAATGCTGGGCGTTGTAGTACTACAAAGGCTGCCTGTATTGCAAGTTGGATGTTAACCCATGCAACGGGGATGAGCCCCTTCTAAAAGCTTATTCACACACTGGCTTGGCAAATGGCAATGAATGAGAATTTCTATCAGCCACTGTGCACTCAGGGAATGCTGGGCGTTGTAGTACTACAAAGGCTGCCTGTATTGCAAGTTGGATGTTAACCCATGCAACGGGGATGAGCCCCTTCTAAAAGCTTATTCGCACACCGGCTTGGCAAATGGCAATGAATGAGAATTTCTATCAGCTACTGTGCACTCAGGGAATGCTGGGCGTTGTAGTACTACAAAGGCTGCCTGTATTGCAAGTTGGATATTAACCCATGCAACGGGGATGAGCCCCTTATAAAAGCTTATTCACACACCGGCTTGGCAAATGGAAATGAATGAGAATTTCTATCAGCCACTGTGCACTCAGGGAATGCTGGCAGTTTTAGTACTACAAAGGCTGCCTGTATTGCAAGTTGGATGTTAACCCATGCAACGGGGATGAGCCCCTTATAAAAGCTTATTCACACACTGGCTTGGCAAATGGCAATGAAGAATGGCAAATGGCAAATGGAGAATTTGTATTGCAATTTGAATGTTGAGAGTAGACTCCCGCTGGAGTGGATGAGACCCTTCGATTGCTGGATTCCTGGCTTTTAGATCCCTAAAGCTTTCCCTAACTGCACAGAGATGCTAGCCCTACAGCTCCTGTCTCTAAAATGGCCGCTGAGCTCCGTGCATAGACTTTTATTACAGGCTTGAGCCCGCCCCTATGCTGCCTCCGGATTGGCTGGGAGAGCCGTTTGCAAGGCATTATGGAGTAGCCTGATGTCAGGCGCCAAAATGTAGCCGGGTCGGTCAAAACGGGTTCGGCCGAACCCGGTGAAGTTCGGATTCGCTGCGAACCGAACTTTTCACGATGTTCGGACCGAAACCGGGTTCGGTTGTCCCGGTTCGCTCATCTCTAGTGCTAAGCCTGTAAAGATCAAATTCAGACTTTGTCTTGTTAGGTCAAGTGATTCCTTTGATATTCCCTATATTTTTTGCTCATTGCTATGGTATTGTAATTGTCACTCACTGACATAGTTAAAAAAAGAGGAATTTAACCTAGATCCATATTTCTAGAAGTCAAAATATGTTCCATGTGTTTGTTTTGTATATAATTGGAACTGGTCTTGTAATTAGTCTGTATTGGTTCAGAGCGCACAAGATTGAAAGAGGTGCACGAATAGGGTCCCAACCCAATTGTATATAGAAAAGTATCCGGCACACAAATGTGGTTCAATTTTTCGATTTTATTAAATTCGATGCCATGGGCAATGTGCGTGCAACGTTTCGGTTCAACGACCTTCGTCAGGCACTAGATCCCACTTGGCGTATGTTTCTTAAATTATATCGTGCTGCAGTCAGTATGGCGGCTTGCCGCTTCGTTTGGCGCTCCATTTAACCACATTTGTGTGCCGGATACTTTTCTATATGGTCTTGTAATTAGTTCAACATTAATTTGTATCTAGGATTTTGATAAAATGTATAAAATATTTATTTAAAAAAATTTAGACCAACTTTTAAACTATACAAACGGTACATAAGACGACATTGCCTCATAGGAGCGCCACCGTCTGCCCCCTCCTTTTTTCTTCACTTTTGCATTTGCTTTATAGCACCAAAAACTAAGGTAGACAATTGACAAAAAAAATGACAATTACTTAGATGGAAAAGTGAATGTGGGCATGCTTTCTGTCATTTACCTCCGGCTTGATAATATAGGTTCTGTAATATGTTTGATTATAATTTTGCCCTCTGATGACAATGAGATGACTGTTGACTCACATCACAAGCTGAAAAGTGATCTATAGAAAGCAAGAAGTCTTAGCCAAATGTAAGTGCTTAGTGGCTGGTGTGAAAACTCTGAACTTTACGTCATGGTTTGTCTTGCCTAGAGGCCCCTTGACTTACCATTACGTCAGAAAGATTGAGCAGTCATGCTCATATGATCAGCAGCAAGAGAACGCCTGTGATTGGCTGCCGCACTCCCTCTGTAATGGCTGCGATCAGTATCCAAGTAGTAGTTAAGGTATGTTCACCCTGGGGTTTTTATTTTGCTTTGATTTTGACACAATTTCCGTGTTGGAATCAGCGTAAAAAAAAAAGCCTTAAATCTGCCTCCCATTGATTTTAATAAGAATCAGAGGAATAAGAATTTTTTTTTTTCATGACAGATTTTTTCTGCTCACTGAAAAAAACAAAAACATCCTGCTCTATCTTGGGTCACATTCTGCTCTTGAACCTCCATTGAAATGAATTGGGAGCTGAAAAAAACAGCGTCGTGTGTCTCAACGCGGTTTTTGACCTTTTTTTGTCAAAAAAATGCTAGCGGAATTTACAGTTGAAGATGGCTCTGCTCACACTGAGGTTTTTGCAGGCAGAAAAAATCTTGCTCGGAATTCCTTCAGGAAATTTGAGTCAGATTTTAACCTACCTGCGCTTATTGCTGCATTTTTCACTGCGTTTTTCACCCGCGGCCATTAAAGATAATGAAAGCACCGCAGGCGAAAAACGCTCAGAAACTAGCATTGCAGTTTTTTTCTGCCTACCATTGATTTTATTGGAGGTCAGAGGTGGAAACCGCGGCAAGAAAGGACATGCCGCTATTTTTTCCAACGAGCGGGTAAAATCTGCCCAGGGAAAAGAATGCCTCTGCTTCCCATCGAAATTAATGGGGGGGGGGGGGGGGAGCGGAGCGATTTCTGTCACTTTTTGGTGCTGAATCCGACATGGTTTCCGCATCAAAATCAGCACCAAAAAACTCAGTGTGAAAGAAATCTAAAGGCAGATATATAGGCGGATATATATATATATATATATATATATATATATATACCCTAACAAATTGATGGTGATCCCTTTGTTTCACTCCTGTTAGCCCCAACGTCGTAATCAGTTTTAATGTGCAAACACAGAGCCTAAGGAAGGTTCTCAAAGCTTTCCGGCAGTGATACCTATTAGGCTGGGTTCACACGACCTATTTTCAGATGTAAACGAGGCGTATTATGCCTCGTTTTACGTCTGAAAATAGGGCTACAATACGTCGGCAAACATCTGCCCATTCATTTGAATGGGTTTGCCGACGTATTGTGCAGACGACCTGTAATTTACGCGTCGTCGTTTGACAGCTGTCAAACGACGACGCGTAAATTGACTGCCTCGGCAAAGAAGTGCAGGGCACTTCTTTGCAACGTAATTTGAGCCGTTCTTCATTGAACTCAATGAAGAGCAGCTCAAGATATACGAGCGTCACAGACGCCTCGTATATTACGAGGAGGAGCATTTACAGCTGAAACGACGCAGCTGTTTTCTTCTGAAAACAGGCTGTCATTTCAGCCGTAAAAGCCAGCTAGCGTGTGAACATACCCTTAGGGCATATCTGAGATATGCCCTAAAAGATGCACAGGCAGTGATATATTGGAATAAACACATTTTTCAATACATTACAGTTAAATATGTAGTATAAATTATAAGTTTAAGTCCCCTAGTTGTAGTCCACAACTTTTCCCACATAAAACATGGTCTTTTAAAGCTATGTCAATAAAAAAATTAAAAAATTGTATCTTTGTCGGAATGCGGGGAGACAAACGCAAAATAATATGCAGGGTTAATTTTGTTCAGAACTCTTACAATACTTCAAGTATGTGTATAACCTGTCATTGGTGTGGAACAACATCCAGTGTGCTGAACACCACTGCTGTAAACATGGTTTACTCTGGTATTTGTCAGCGCTTTCTATTTATAATATGGCGTTTCTGTGTTTGTGATTATAATATGTTGTTTCTTCTTAGTATATATGGTAAAGACGATAGATATATGGCACCTATGAGGTGATTAAATGTGGTAGATCCACTTCACTGACTCCTTTAATTTGCACCTTCTCTCCTCATGAAAGATGTGCATAACATTCTGAATGGGCACAATAAATCACATATGGCTAAACATATAATGAGCTGTCATGGAATTCCCAAAGGTCCCTTAGTCATGACATTGACAAAGTGACACCTCTTTCAAAGGAAAGGTGATATAAGTAATAAACCGCTACATGAAGGATCCAGATGCAGAGTCTTGGTCTTGGTATTAAGTACAGATGTGGAAATATTATAATTTTTCTGCTATAGTCAACGTTAAGATGTGAAACTTCTCTAAACTGTGCAAGCGAGGAACCATTAGTGAGGAAGTTGGGGAACCCAAACATAAAAGATGTATAATACAAATAATAAATATACGATATGTAGAATTTAAGATAGTGGAAATTACAGCGCAATACATGAGCCATATAGTTAGTTTCAATGATGGAATCAGATCAAGTGAGACCAGGAAAGCCTTCCCTGAGATCATAGGACAAGACCAGATTTTTATCATAACCATATAAGCTAATTATACTTAAAGGGGTTTTCCCATCAGGGACATTTATGGCATATCCACAGGATATGTCATAAATGTCAGATAGATGCGGGTCCTACCTCTGGGACCCGCACCTATCTCTAGAACGGGGTCCTCTGAACCCACACTCTACCTCTCTTTGTTGCTGGTGAAGCATGTGAGGAAATCAAATGGAAAGGAAAGACCATGAAGAAGAAAAAAGCGTAGCATGCTGAGCTACGCTGAGCTACGCTGTTTCCATAAGTCCCATATTAGTCAATTGCAGTCTCGGAAACAGCGTAGCATGCGAGCTACCCTAATTCCGTAACTACCATTCAGTTATATGGGACTTGCGGAAACAGCGTAGCTCAGCGTGCTACGCTATTTTCTTCTTCTTGGGCGGGAATCACGCGAGCAGGGGCGTAACTAGGAAAGACTGGGCCCCATAGCAAACTCTTGACCGGTGACACCCCCCCCCCCCGGGTGCCATAAGCAGCCCCCCTTATAAATAGTGCCCCCTTTAGAATACAGACCCCCTGTAGAAAGTGCTATATAGCCCCGCCTATAGACAGTGTCACACCCCATTTGTAGATAGCACCCCCACCTCCCCCTTGTATATAGTGCCACACAGCCCCCCTTAGTAGAAAGTGCAGCACAGCCCTCCCTTTAGTAGATAGTGCCACACACAGACCCCCAGTAGATTGCGCCACACTCCCTCCTCCTTGTAAATAGCGCCATACAGTTTCCCATGTGTATAGTGCCACACAGCTCCCCCTTGTGTATAGTGCCACACAGCTCCCCCTTGTGTATAGTGCCACACAGCTCCCCCTTGTGTATAGTGCCACACAGCTCCCCCTTGTGTATAGTGCCACACAGCCCCCTTTGTGTATAGTGCCACACAGCCCCCTTTGTGTATAGTGCCACACAGCCCCCTCCCTTGTGTATAGTGCCACAAGGCATTGGCGCATCCGAGAAAGTTGTATCAGCCAGAGAGATGTCACTCAAACATGGAAAGGTGGGTTTGAAGGCAGGACTATGTGACTCTACAGGATAGTGGCACCGCCCCATGACCCTCTAATTAGTAATTATCATACAGTGTGCACTGTTTTAAAAGTGGATTTTAAGGATTTTTCTCCATCTGAAAAAAACATACAGGGGAACGTTTGGAAATATTGATCATATTACCACATGGTGGCTGTTCATGGGCTTAAAACTACCTGGCAGGTTCTCATTAAATATACAATGAATTGAGAACAATTCAATCTGCCCTGCAATTTTTTTATTATAAATATATTCTACATAATCACAGATCCACAACAAAGCTTAGTACATATATATATACAGCACCAGAACAAAGCTTAGTACATAAATACAGCACTAGAACCAAGCTCAGTACATAAATACAGCACTAGAACCAACCTCAGTACATAAATACATCCCCAGAACCAAACTCATTACATATATACATCCCCAGAACCAAGCTCAGTACATATATACAGCACCAAAACCAATCTCATACGTATATACAGCACCAGAACCAAGCTCAGTACTTACATACAGCATCAGAACCAAGATCAGTACATATATATATCACCAGAACAAATACAGCTCAATTTAGTGCAACCCCTGACGTATATGTTTGTACGGCGTAAAACTACAGTTCCCAGCATGGCCCGAACAATAGTAAGGATATGCTGGGAGATGCTGTTTCACAAAAAAAATCAAACCACCCTTCATCTCGCTGCAGTTCATACAGTGACTACAGTACTGATTAGAGGCAGAATAAACATTTACATTAAGTGACTCACCGGTGACGGCTCAGATTCGAGTTATTTTCTTCTCCCCCGGTCCAGACATCTATGATGGATTTCTACCAGCCATGACCCATTTCTGCAGTTTTTCTCTCAGATATCTTCAGCTTCTCACTTTTAAAACATTTCTGCACCTATAAACAAAGTTAAAATTCCACTAAAAAAACAACTCTAAATATAATAAAGTGCCATACACTGCACCTCTAACTATAATAGCGCCATACACTGTGTCCCTGATTATAACACTGCCTCACACACACACATTGTGCCCCCTGTAGATAGTGCCCCATAGCCCCCTGTAGATAGTGACTCCCATAAAGCCTCTGTAGATAGTGACCAACATATAAGCCCCTGTAGATAGTGCCCACATGTGGACTCCAGAGCTGCAAGACACCCTACATATAGTTCCCTTATAGCTAGCGCTCCACATATAGCCCACCTCTGTGTCTCACATATAGCTCCCCCTGTATATAGTGTCCCACATACAGCCCACCCTTGTAAACAGTGCCCTACATATAGCCACCCTGTAGCTAGTGCCCCACAGGTAACCCACCCCTGTATATATAGTGTCCCACATATAGCCCACCCCTATAGAAAGTGCCCTAAAAAATAGCTCCCCCATAGATTGTGCTCTACATACAGCCCACCCCTGTATAGTGTCTCACATATAGCTCCCCCTGTATATATTGCCCCACATATAGACCCCCCTGTAGATAGTGCCCCACAGGTAACCCACTCCTGTATATATAGTGTCCCACATATAGCCCACCCCTATAGAAAGTGCCTTAAAAAATAGCTCCCCCATAGATTGTGCTCTACATACAGCCCACCCCTGTATAGTGTCTCACATATAGCTCCCCCTGTATATAGTGCCCCACATATAGACCCCCCTGTAGATAGTGCCCCACATCCCCACATATAGATCACCCTGTAGATAGTGGCCCACATATAGACCCCCCTGTATATAGTGGCCCACATCCCCACATATAGACCCCCCCTTATTTGAATTCCTTTAAATCATCTTCTTCCTCTGGGCATCGTTTATTTCTATACACATAGCAAATGTCCTTTTTTTTTTACTTTTTGAAATGTATTGTTGTAACAGACAAATTTTTTGTTTCACACAAAATTATCCATGCACTCTCCCGCGTATAAAGATATCAAATACAGATACAAATATTGAGAACAAAGGTCTATTTAGAGGGCCTTCTAGTATGCTGGTTTAGTTATCAGTAAGTGAGAAACAAACAAGGGATAGGTAATAGATTTTATGATTTTTATAAAATGTATATTCTGTGATATGGACGCATCATTATATGAGTCTGCCACATCCATGTAAAATGCCTCTATCACAAAGCATGGTCCCTAAATAAAAGTGTAATTAGGTTGGGGATGGGTTAAAAAAAACCTATTTTTTTGAGCCATCACATGTCTAAGGACAGATTTTTATCCTATGAGCGTAAACAATGAATGTTCCTATTGAATTGAAGGTTCCCAATGATAAACTGCAAGTAATTAAAACCTGTGAGGAACTGATACAGATAGTATACTGAAAAATTGTATAACTTTTCATTAGAAAATTTGTTTGCCGAAACTGTAAAATCTTTACATTTGTCAAGGTTCTGAATACATATTTATCAGATCAGAACATATTAGCAAGACCAGGCCATGGCTAAAAAGGTGTTTACTTTTAGGTTTTTATCTACATGGCTTGTTTCTATTATTCAGAAATTTTATAATTGCTTCTTTAGATACCATTACCAATATTAGCTTTATGGTTTACTTTAAAAGGCCACAAGAAAAGAGAATATATGTGCACCTCCTTCCAAGCAGATACTTAATTCTACAAGATGTATCTTTATAATTATATACAGAAGATGTTCAGCGTATTTCAGCCTGCCCCATTTAATTATTGTTGTGACTGGTAAACATCAGTACACTTCTTCACCTTCACCCTTCTGTGGTTTACATGCTTCATGGGTCATTAGCAATGTTCAGGAGTAGGAAAACACAGTAAGGCTGGATTACAACCAAAGTTGGAAATAAAATCTTAAAGGGAAAGTGTCATGAATTGTTATTTTTTTTTTATCATATTGCTTTTAATATGATATTAACATAAATTGTATTTATTTGTGTTCTCATGTTCTACTTTTTACATTGTTCTTACTTTTACTTCTCTATGGGGGCTGCCATTTTTTTTTCATCTCTGTATTTGTCGATTAAGGACACATACAGAGATGGAATATGACACATACAACCCCATAGAGAATGTGAACGGGAGCCGTTCCATTCTCCGAAGCGTACGCATGACACACAGACCAAAACGAAGCTCGTTCGCAGAGCGAAATCCGGCGCCATTTTCATGTGGACCGGAAGCCACTGCCGGACAGTCAGATGACGACTTCCGGCCGCGGCTTCCGGCCATATGTTCAGGCGCAAGGAATAGGAGCGTGTACCAGTGGAGGCAGCAGGTAATTTATGTTCGTGTATGTGATGTGTGTATTATGTTCGTGTGTTATTATGTTGTTATTATATTGTTATTATGTGTGTATTATGTTCGTGTATTATATACTGTCTGCTGAGCCCTGTATCTAATCCTCCTACACTGTGCAGTCGCTCAGAAAATGGCGGCACACAGTGTAGAAAGTTTGAAGATTCAAACCCTTCCTTCTCCTGGCACTAGCCAGAAGAAGGGAGGGGGGATTGTGTGAAGACACTAAAGGAGAGTGTGTCCACCCCTAATTTGCAGCATAAATCGATGAGGTTGCTTTACCACATTGACCATGCTGCAATTTTGGGAACTGCTCCCTCTAGTGCCCAGCACATGGAAATGTTATAAATTAGAATCTAATTTATAATATTTCCTGACTTGTGAAAAAATGTAAAAAATTAAAACAATGTGTAATCACTTAAATACTAATTGTTTAACTGAAAATAATTTTTTTTTTTATATTCTAGCGACACATTATCCCTTTAACCTTGTTGATGTAGGTTGGGATCTATGACTTATTTGGCAGGGCAACAGTTCTAGTTCTTCAACCCTCGTGATACTGGTCACCTTATTTATTTCAAGTTGCTAGTAAGGCCGGATTCACACGAGCGTGTTCAGTCCGTGATATACGTGATATACCCCCTCTAACAGCTCATCGCGCCCCCCCCCCCCCGCAATGCAACCGCGGGGGGCAATGGTTGCTATGGCTGCCTTGGGGCCTAATTAAGGCCCCCAGGTCTGGCAGAGCTTAATATTTGCCTGTCAGAATCACGATATACTGCAATCCATTAGTATTTATTGGTATCACCGCTTCCGTAAAAGTGAACTATTACACTGTATCATTATTTAACCCGCACGGTGAACGCCGTAAAAAAAAATTGTAAACGCCAGAATCTCTATATTTTGGTCACCTAATCTCCCACAAAAAATGAAATAAAAGTGATCAAAAGTGGCATGTACCACAAAATGGTATTATTAAAAACTACAGCTTATCCCGCAAAAAATAAGCCCTCATACTGCTTAATCGACGGAAAAATAAAAAAGTTATGGCTACACAAAATACATTTTCTTTTTTACACTTAGGTTCTTACTTGTAAAAGTAGTAAAATATTGAAAAACCTATATATATATGGTATCGCCATAATCGTATTGACTCACAGAATAGAGTTAAAATGTTGTTTTAATTGCACAGTGAATTCCGTAAAAACGCTGCACAAAAAAACATGGAGGAATCGCTGTTTTTTTCATTTTCTACTCCACAAATAATTTTTTTCCCGTTTCCTAGTACATTATATGGCAAAATAAATGGTGCTACAAAAAACTACAACTCATCCCGCAAAAATCAAGCCCACATAGGACTATATCGACGAAAAATAAAGACGTTATGGCTTTTGGAAGGTGGGGAGGAAAAAACGAAAATGAAAATCTGAAAAAGGGCTGTGGCGGGAAGGGGTTAAATGATGAGCTGTTGACTTGTGACCTACTATCCACCTTGGATGCTCTAATTCTTCTGGGAACACGGATCAAAATGAGGATTCAAGAATGCGCCCAGGAAGCTCGTCGGGAGAAAAACTGGTGGTTCCATGGACCCCTAGTGCCTCCTCCGGTTGTTTCTCCTGAAGAGCCTATACAGGTAGACAGACTAAGACTGTCTGACCAGAAGCGGCAGCACAGTCTACAGGATTATGTCTGTACTGTAGCTGCAAGGGTCATTTTGTGCAACAATGTACACAGAAGCCGGGAAACTCCAGCATCTAGGGCTGATAGGAGAGAGTATCCTAAGTGGATGGACGCCAACTGCAAAATTCTCTCCCAAATTATCTATTCCCTTGATAATCTCCACAGGTGAAGGATCGCACTCAAGCCGGAGTCCTAGCCACACTTCATTATCCTGCGCAGGCGTGCTTCCCCCTGACTGTCTGGCATATACCCACTTCTGACCTTCCAGGTACTTTAGCATTACTCACTTTCACATACTCTGTTAATCAGCAGCTGCTCCATTACGGCGGAGTGGCCCAGTGGGTCCACATACCTGCAAATTGTTACATTTGGGCACTATGGTACTATGTTGGCACTGTGGTACTATGTGGCACTGGTACTGAAATATATGGGCACTATGACACTGTTGATTTATATGTGGGCACTGTGGCACTATCTACAGTGTGCACTGTGGTACTATGTGGGCACTGGCCCTATGCGGGCATTATCTACAGTGCGTTATCTACAGGGACATTGCGGCACTATTTACATGGGCACTGTGGTGTTTCTCAGGGGGTTGGGACAAAAAACCCTGGCAAATTAAATCTATCCATTTTTTTTTTTGTTTTTTTTAATGGCCATGAAAAACGGATGGCAAACGGCCATTAAAAACGGACAGACGGACTGGAATTGGATGTAAATTTGGAGGCACACTAATGCAAAATGACCATGAAGAGCTGACAGTTAATACATTTGTAATGGCCATTTCTTCACTGTCGTGTGAATGAGGCCTTAGAGGGGAGGATGAACAAAGTTTGATACGTGGAGAAAGAAACTTTTTTCTCTAGTAAGATATATTACAAAGTTTCTTATATTTGCTTGTACTATTGATTTATGCAAAGTTTGTTAACCAGTTCGTGACCATTCAAGGTAATTGTTTAGTAATAAATTTAGTCATAAATTATTTCGTAATAATCTTTTGATTACTAATTTTTGTAAACGGCTTCATAACCACTTTAATGGCATATATCCCAGCACAGATGACTGGCTAAAAGTATTGTTTCATTTGAGCTAATAGTTATTCCTTTTTTAATTTCATTACAGGACATTGCTCCCAAAATTTACAATAGCGTTCGGACTTAATGTTTATTACTCTTATAACACATCTGCAGAAATCTGGTTTCGAATCTTGTACTACAAGCAAGAAATGATCTTCAGTCCTCAGCCATCAATAATGTTGGATCAACCACCTCACTTTAAAGTCAAGAAGTTGTAAAGGAAAAGACAAAATATGAGTCCTAATCCCAAGACTCATATCGCATTACAATCAGTAATTGTGAAGAGTAAGCACGTTCATGGTTCAGGAATGTTTCTCAGACCACAGGACTGACCTCAGTGTGTGAGTCCAAGATGGGAAACATGCTGCAAACGTTCAATAGAAGGCATACATCATAACCTGGCAGCGACAGACACCCACACAGCGAGAAGGGAATTTGTGGCTCAGCTCCTATGAGGATATAGTGTAGTATTTTTTTATTTTTATTATGAGTATTAGAGAGAATGCTAGTTACTGCTTAAGAATCTTGAGTTCCCGTCTTAATCCTGGAGCTCCTAATCTATCATTATTGGATTCTATTTTCTCAATGCAAAAAATATGTAACTTAATTGATACCATGTGCAGTAGAAAACAATAAGATATACGTATGGAAAAAAAAAAGTGGAGATTCCACTTTGACTGCTATCGGGACGGCAACCCTGACGGGCTATTTGTCTAATAACTTAAATGCAAGGATTTTCCATTGTAGTTGTTTATGATTCCTAGATAATACTATGAGAAATTTCATACAACTTCTTACAACAGGCAGGGGCGTAGCAGAGGTAGAAGTCTCACCCAGAGATTGGTGTCTAATCGGCCCAAAGGTCCTATAAGAAGATACCAGTATAATAAATGAAACATGGTAGGTGTGCGATTACAGATTTTACATTGTTTAAAAGCGTTTTTCATATCAGAGACATTTATGACATATCTACAGGATATGTCCTAAACGTCAGCTAGATGCGGGTCCCACCTCTGGGACCCGCACCTATCTCTAGAAGGGTGCCACCTAAATCCAGTTCTACCTTTTTCTGCTCCCTCTGCCTCCCCTGCCACTTCCTGACTATATGGTCGGGAGTTACAGAAACAGCTTAACTCGCTGAGCTAGGCTGTTTCCATAACTCCCATAGTAGTGAATGGCAGTTACGGAAGCAGCGTAGCATGCAAGCTATGCTGTTTCCGTAACTACTATTCGGTTCTATCGGACTTACGCAAACAGGCTGTTTCCTAATTCATTGTCGGAATTCATCTTCTTCTGCAACAATGCAGAGCGGCAGAACAGGGTTTAGGGGACCCCGTTCTAGAGAGAGGTGATGGTCCCAGAGGTTGGACCCGCATCTATCTGACATTTATGACATATCGTGTGGATATGTCATAAATGTCTCTCACGGGAAATCCCCTAAAGGGAAAGCAATTTACTGCAAAAAAGCAAAGAAAATATGTGTATGCAGAGAGCTGAGTTTGTCATTTGGTACATCAAGATGAGATCATGATGTTTAATCTTATCTGTGGTTTTACAAAGGACTGCAGGTAAACCCTCTGAGTAGAGTTGAGGAGCGTTTAGTAAATTTCCTCTGCTGCATAAAAGGAAGGTTGACATGCTAAGTTATGGATTCATTTATCAGGCAACATTGTCTTCTTGGTGGCAAATACAGTTCTGTAATAGGAAATTTGCCCATCAGCGAGTTTCGTTGAGCTTTACTTCGAGGTTATCTTAAATTGGTAAATTTATAGACTACATCCTGTAGTCCAATCCTTGTATCACTGTTTTTCTAAATATTTTAATACTGTACATTAATTAATTGTGTCTTTATTTATATCTTAAATTTATTTACATGTTAAATATATCTGTATTTATATGTTATGTTGTTGGCAGCACCATTCCAAACCAGGTTTTATATAATAGTAATATACAGTATAGTGTTGATAAAAAGAACTCTGGCTAGGTTCAAAAGAGGAATGCTAATTGATGTGAGGGACAGAGTAGGAATATTTAACTGATGATTGAATTTTTAATAGCCTTGCCCTCTGATCTGAACTATTCAATTGAAATGTATAGTATAGCAGACATGAATGTTAATTCAATAAGAGTTGGAAAAGAGGAGGAAGTCATGATGATTTGGTGTAGGAAAGAATAAAAGGAGACGCTGGAGAAGCCGCATGCACCATAGACGTGAGCATGGACCTCTGAGGACGCCGTTTCAGTAGTAAAACATGTGACAGCATGTTTCTTTACCCTCTTGAAGGAATGTTATCACGAACTTAGGCCATCACTTACTGATCGTAAGGGTCTGAATGCTTGGGCCGCCTCAAAGATCCCCAGAAGTAAGGAGGCACCGTGCTAGCTAAGCGCTGAGGTTCCTCAGTGTTCTCCTGCACATCGATGCTCCCAGCCTTCCGCTGTGTGGGCAACTGCAATACAGACTCATTCACTTGAATGGGGCTGTAATGCAATTCACTGTACAGTGGGTGGCCGAGAGTGGTGCTATGTGGGAGAAAAGACAAAGGAACCTCGCTGGACCAGATGTTAATGATAAGCATGTTATGGCATATCCTAGGTATATACCATAACATTCAATACTTGGAATAAGGTACTCTCCTTAAAACAGCTCTTAGTAATGTAGAATAATATATGAGCATATTAGGAAAACCCTAACAAAAATAACAAATAAAGTTTAAAAGTTTGAATATAAGTTTGCAAGTACAATCTGTTATACTGTTACTGTGTCGGCATGTTTGTGTATGTGAGTATTCTGTATGTGTAGAAATATGAGTATGCATGTCAACCTGTCTATGTACATGTATTATTGTTTATATATGTATCCATGTATGTTTATATGTATGCATGTGTCTATATGTGTAAATATTTCACTTACGTCTATATAGGTGTCTGTGTGTGTGTGAGTATATGTGTATTTGCTTTTATAAATGTGCGGCACAAAACAGTAGAGGGTTATTTTATAACAAATTTTTGGTTTTGGACCCTACGATTACTTACGTACTGGGTGAAAAAAGGTAACAATGTAAAATAACAAATCTAGAAAAGTAGAGTAAAATGAAATGGATACGCATCCTGCCCTGACATCACATTTTATGTAAAATACATGGCTGTAAAGTTGGCAGCATATCAGAATGTAATTACAAAAGACGTTTTAGAGCAATCAGAGAAAATGTTACGTTTCATTGTGCCAGAGGCAACACTATGGAAATGATGGTTGTTTGTGTCATATGTAAATAATTCCGGTGCAGGAGAACAATGAGGTGTTTGAATGGATATACAAGACAGGATCTGTATGAAATTAATTTGTAATACATTTCATGGTGCTGAGTAAGACAAAGGCAGGATTTTGTGAGGTTATTTATGTGCTGTACCTCACATATGGATAGCATAGTTTCCATAAAGAAACATAAATATCTTGTCAGCGTTGTGATTCCATGTGATTTACATTTTGACACTAATGATTTGTACTCTTACACTAGAACATGAGACAAATGTCATTCATTCACATGTTGCTTAATTTCGATTTCAGACTCGTCCTATAACACCATGGATTTTGCTTAAAGGGAATATGTAATCAGCCTTCCTTCTTTAATAAGAGGCATACAAATGTGGGTATAATAATATGCTTCAGTGGGCGCTACTGTGCATGTCGTATGCTTATTAACCCTTTCAGGACAAAGCCATTTTTTGCTTTTTCGTTTTCGCTTTTCACTTCCCGCCTTCCAAGAGCCATAATTTTTTTATTTTTCCGTCAATTAAGTGGTATGAGGGCTTATTTCTTTGCGGTAGGAGTTCTAGTTTCTATTGGAAATATTTAACCTACCATATAATGTGCTGAGGAACGGAAAAAAATAATATTTGTGGGGTAGAATTGGTAAAAACTGATTCATCCATTGTCTTTTGGGTTTTTTTTTTTTATGGGTTTCACTGCGCGGTAAAAACAACAACTTAACTTAATTCTGCGGCTCAATACGATTACGGTGATACCAAATTTATATATGCTTTTTAAAACTATTTGTTAACAAAATGTATTCTGAGAGCCATTACCTTTTTTATTTTTTCGTCAATTGAGCGGTATGGAGGCGTATTTTTTGCGGGACGTGCTGTAGTTTTTATTGGTAACATTTTTTGGTCCAGTCAAGTTTTTGATCACTCTTTAATACATTTTTTTAAGAGCTAAGTTGACCAAAAAACTGTGACAACCATCGGCACCCCACAAAAGCATCGCGGGGGCAAAGAGCTGTCGGATGGGGCCACCCTCCCCGACCTGATTGGCCAAAGCTGGGACTCCCTACAACACACACAAGTGATGTGGCTATGACCACAAGGTGCCTCTTGGCCAATTGGCTTATGGCGCATGCTTTGAATGGGAATTCCGGGTGCCATTCAGAAAGTGCAATAGCACTCGCCTAAGCATACCACTATGGTCATCTTATTGTATAGAATCCCTTTAAAGTGGTTGTCCAATCATAACAACCCCCTTTCTTAATGTAGCTCCCCCGGGAATGAGTTGAGTACTGGAACCACCAGTGGAAGCTGCCTGAACTTACACTTATAATATAGTTGATGAGACAGGTCTTCCAGAGCAAAGTTGCTTTTTTCAGAAATTCTCCATGAACGAAATCCATGATAAGACATATGGACAGGGGTTATTCTGATGGGACAATTCATGTCAGGGTTTTTTATCAGGGCTTATCAGGTCTTCACGCTTTTATTTCTGGATATTAGTGTACATTATATTATGTGTATCTTTAATTTGATAGGCGCTTCCAGCTGATATGTATATGTCCATTACATATTGATAGTATTGTTTTGTTTTTTTAATTATTCACTGTTTTGTGGATTAGAAGAAAACTGTTCATTATTATGGAGGAAGATATTTACCAGTACCCCTAGTCGCCTCATTTCACTCATAAATAGAGACCACAGAATATCTGACAGTTAGTCATGTAACCAATGTCAAATCACTGAAAAGGATATCAAATGTATAACATATCATTGAAAAGGGCTATACTTATTGATACAATGGCAAGTTAAAACTCCAGTTCTTAGCAGGATGCAATTACCAATTACACATATTTTCCCCCAGTCCCAACATTTTCATTTTATATACCAACCTTTTATGTGGCACAGTATCAAACGCCTTTGAAAAGTCTAGATTCACCACATCCACAGCCTTACCCAGGTCCAGTCTAGAACAGAATAAATCCCTGGATCAATGTCCCATCTCCAGAATCTAGTACTCATAGCCTGTTATATTATATTTTTTCAAGAAAGGCATCAAGACCCTTCTTGAACCTGTTCTTCAAAGAATCAACCACCACAACATCCTGTGGCAGAGAGTTCCATAGTCTCACTGCTCTCACAGTAAAGTATACCCGTCTGTGATGGTGAAACCTTTTTTCCTCTAGATGTAGAGGATGCCCCCTTGTCCTTGTTACAAGCCAAAGTTTAAAAAGATCATTAGAAAAATCTCTATACTGTCCAATTATGTATTTGTACATTGTAATTAGATCGCCCCAAGCCATCTTTTTTCTAAACTGAATAGACCCAAGTTTGCTAACCTTTCTTTGTACTGCAGTCCACCCATTCCCTTAATTACCTTGGTCGCCCATCTTTGTACCCGTTCTAATTCCGCCATGTCCTTCTTATACACACGTGCCCAAAATTATACACAATATTCCAGGTGTGGTCTGACTAGTGATTTGTATAGAGGCAAAACTATATTCTTGATCATAAGCATCTATGCCTCTTTTGATGCATCCTATGATTTTATTTGCCTTGGCAGCAGCTGCCTGGCACTGGTTGCTAATGGTAAATGTACTGTCCACCAATATCCCCAAATCTTTTTCAGTGGCAGATTCACCCAGTGTTTTACCATTTAATGCATAATTGTAAAATTTGTTTCCTCAGTCCAAGTGCATAATCTTACATATATCCACATTAAACTTAATTTGTCATTTCTCTGTCCAAATCTCCAGCTTCCCCAAATCCCTCTGTAGTATTACATTATCCTCCTCTCTGTTGATTACATTACAGAGCTTATTATCATGTGCAAATACTGAAATTATACTCTGTAAACCCTCTACAAGGTCATTTATAAACATATTAAAAAGAAGAGGGCCTAATACTGACCCCTGTGGAACCCCACTGGTAACTGTGACCGACTCTGAGGATGTACCATTAATAACCACCCTCTGTTTAAAACGCCTTTGAAAAGTCTAGATACACCACAACCCCAGCCTTACCCTGGTCCAGTCTAGAACTTACCTCCTCTTAGGAGCTGATCAGATTAGTCTGACAGGACGATCCCTCATAATCCCATTCTGATGCTTCGTTAACAGTTTATTTGCATTGTGATACTCGAGAATAGCATCTCTAAGAAAACCCTCAAGTATTTTACCCACAATGGAGGGTAAACTTACAGGCCTATAGTTTCTGGGCTCACTTTTTGACCCCTTTTTAAATATCGGCACCACATTTGGTATGCGCCAGTCCTGTGGAACAAACCCAGTCATGATAGAATCCTTAAAGGGAATGTGTCGCTAGAAAAATATGTATATTTTTTTTAGTTAAACTGTTAGTATATAAATAATTACACATTGTTCTAATTTTTTTAATTTTTTCACAAGTCAGGAAATATTATAAATTAGATTCTAATTTATAACATTTCCATGTGCTGGTCACTAGAGGGAGCAATTCCCAAAATTGCAGCATCGGCATGTGGTAAAGCAACCTCATTGCTTTATGCTGCAAATTTGGAGAATACACGCTCTAGTGGGCTCAAACAATCCCCTCTTCTTTATTCTGGCTAGTGCCAGGAGAAAGGAGGGGGTTGAATGTTCAAACCTCCTACACTGTGTGCCGCCATTTTTTGAGCGGATGCACAGTGTAGGAGGATTATATAAAGTATACACGAACATACACAAACATAATTACCTGCTCCTGCCGCCGCCGCTGCCTCCGCTCCCTCCGCTCCATCCGCTCCCTCCGCTCCTAGTCCTTGCTTCTCAATATATGGATAGAAGCCGCGACCAGAAGTAGTCATCTGTCCGGCCGCGGCTTCCGGTCCACATGAAAATGGCGCCGGATGTCGCTCGGCTGAAGACCTTCCTTTTGGACTGTGTGGGAGCGGCGCATGCGCCGTTCCCACACAGATGGAGTACGCTATAGTGAATGGAACGGCTCCCGTTCGCATTCACTATGGGGATGTATGTGCCGTTTTCCATCTCTGTATGTGTCGTTAATCGACACATACAGAGATGAAAAAAAAAATGTTAGCCCCTATAGAGAAGTAAAAGTTAGAAAAAATAAAAAAGTACAACACAAAAACACAAATAAATAAAATTTCTTTTAATAACATACTAAATGCAAAAACATATAAAAAAAAATTTTTCGTGACACCTTCCCTTTTAAACATCAGAAATAAGGGTCTGTCTATGACAGTACTTAATTCCTGCAGAACACGGGGGTGTATACCATCCGGATCATATCGTCTGACATTGGATTTTCATGTGTAAATACAGTAGAAAAGGCTTTTAGTAGATTGGACTTTTCCTCCTCCTCCTCCTCCACCATTATACCCAGATAATTTTTGAGCAGGCCGACTCTTTTAGTCTTGCGTTTCTTATTATTTATGTATTTGAAAAATATTTTTGGTTTCAATCTTTGCTGCCTTTATTCGTCTTTTGCACAATTTATTTTTTTCTTTATAATTATTTAATGTTTCGTCACTACTATCTTGCTCTAGTAGTGTCAACGCTTTATTTTTATCATTCATTGCCCCCCTTACTGTTTTATTTATCTACATCGGTTTCATCCTGTTTCTAGCTTGTTTATTCCCATAAAGTATATATTTTTTTTACAGGACCTATTTAAGAGGCTTTTAAAAATGTTCCATTTAGTTTGAGTATTTTTATTTTTGAGGACATTGTCCCAGTTTATGCTCTTAAGATCATCCTTGAAAATTGGCCTTTCTGAAGTTTTATTGTTTTTGTAGGTACTCTACCAAACATCTTATTAAAGGATGCATGAAAACTTATTATGTTGTGGTCACTATTACCTAGGTGATCCCCAACCTGTACTTTTGATATCCTGCTTATTGGTTAAAATTATGTATAAAAGCCCCACCCCCCTCTTGTTGGGTTCCGCACCAGTTGTGAAGGTTATTGTCCTTAATTATTGTCAAAAACCTTTTTCCTTTGTTGGACCTGCAGGTTTCTGCCACCCAGTTTATATCAGGGTAGTTCAAGGAATCATTATGATTTGTTGCCTCATCTATTTGCTTTATTAGTTCATTTTCTGCTTCTTCCATTATACTTGGAGACTTATACCAAACCCCAAACCCCTATCAGTATTTTATTATTCTTTCTCCCTCCCCTTATTTCCATCCATAAGGACTCCACATGATTATTTCCGTCATAGATATCATCACGCAGGATGGGTTTTAGGTAGGATTTTACGTATAAGCACATCCCTCCCCCTTTTTTATTAGTGCGATCATTTCTAAACAGACTGTAACCCTGCAAATTACCAGCCCAGTCATATCTATCATCCAGCCATGTCTCACTTATCCCCACTATGTCACAATTCTCCTCCAGTATTATCAACTCTAATTCCTCAATTCCTTGTCATTGGGGCTTCTGGCATTGTACATGCACTTTATATGTTTATATGTACCACTTTTCTTCTTATTCCTATTCTAACCCATTCCTCTATTCCACCCCATGTTAATTTCTCAGTCCCAACTCACTTGCTACGCTGTCCTGCCCTTCTAGACAGTAACTGCCCTCCCCCATTTCCTAGGTAAACGAGCGATGTGCAGTCTTGTCATATGTAAGTCGGCTGGGCTTTGTAGTTTTAACATTCTCAATCCTCAGGTAGACCTGATTAAGAGAGCTAACAATAGAATAGTACCGCCATCCCACTGCAATTTTTTAAAGGCTTTAATGATACTCACAAAAGTAGATTAAAAACAGCATGTATCAATAAAAATGTGGCACGCCAAGTCTCTGCCCGACCCTGGGATTTGCTGTGTCGGCTTCTTCCGGGGCAAACTGGTCAAGCATTACAGGTACCTTATAAACATTTGAAAATTCCACCACAAGAGATCACAATATACCTTATGTTTAAAATACAAAAACCTCATATAGAATAATAATCACAAACTCCTATACATATTCAAAGTTATAAAAATATTAAAAAAATGTCCTAAATAACGAAAAAACAATATTTTGAACATAAAATAAATACCATTCCAAATAGCACGTACACAAACAAAGATAAAAATAGAAATAATATTAAGCTTTTGTATCTGCATAAACCATACAGTTTTTTCTGGCATTCAGAGAGAATATGGTATATATATATAAAAAAAATTTTTTTTTTTAATACTAATCACATGACACACGGGCCCATCAGAGCGCTACTCCGTGTTCCCATTCATAAATCAGGGAACATCATTAATTTCACGTGGTTAAAGAGTAACCAATCCTAAACTTTTGAATCTGTCATTCAAAATAACCTTGAACTTGCTACAATAGCGATCCAGTTTCTGACCATTAAGTATACTCTGTAAGAACTCACACTTGTATAAAAAAAAAAAAAAAAATCTCAGAAAGACGATCAAAGCAGACTCAGATTATGGAGTTTGTATCATGTAAAAACTCAATATAAAAAAAAAGTACACTATTCCAGTATGAAAAATGGTTATGCCCGGACCACATATTAATATACGCAACAACATTTCCACTTATAGCCATGTTTTCCAAAGAGGGCTTAGAGAAAAAAATGGCAGACCATGTAAAGTTACAGAGTGGGGTCGCCGAGTGCAGCGTGCAAAAAAGTTGCAGATGCACTGCTGACTTAGTAACTGCAGAGCTCCAAACTCTTCTGACATTACCAACCACACAAAATCGTTGGTTTCCATGGCCGAGCAGGTGGAGGAAGGATAACGCTATGGGATTGTTTTTCAGGGGTTGGCTTAGGCCCCTTAGTTCCAGTGAAGGGAAATCTCAATGATTCAGCATACCAAGACATTTTAGACAATTATATGCTTCCAGCTTTGTGGGAACAGTTAGGAGAAGGCCCTTTTCTGTTCCAGCATGGCTGTGCCCGAGTGCATAAAGCAAGGTTCATGGCTGTGTGAGTTTGGTGTGGAAGAACTTGACAGGCCCGCACAGAGCCCTCCCCACATCAAACACCTTTGGAATTTTGAACCAGGCCCTCTTGTCCAACATCAGTCTGACCTCACAAATGCTCTTCTGGATGAATGGGCAAAAATTCCCACAGACACCCCAAAATCTTGTAGAAAACCCTTCATGTAGAGTGGAAGCTGTTTTAGCTGCAAAGGGGGGGGGGGGGGACTCCATATTTAATTCTATGAATTTAGAATGGGATGTCATAATAGCTCCTGTAGGTGTAATGTGTAGGTGTTCCAATACTTTTGTCTATATGCACCTAAACGGAAACCTTCCGGAATGGTGACGAACGGAAACCATTAGCAATGTTTCCGTCACCATTAATATCAATGGTGACGGAAACGGAAGCTGTGGTTTCAGTTTGACTTTCCGTTGCGGGGTTCACCCGACGGAAACCTCCGACAGAACCCTGGAACGGAAAGCCAATGCTGATGTGAACAGGCCCTTACTGACTATTTGACAAGAATAGTGAGAGGTGCACTAAAAAATCAAAAGTATAACAGAGAAATACTAGTAAGGGCCACAGATAAGGGAGGAGGTATAGTTATACAGGACTAATCGGCATACATAGCGGAGACCAATCATATTCTGTCAGATACAAACTATTATGAAATTATCCCTAAAGGCCCGAGCCCATCATTCAAAATAGAACTTAGTGGGATAATTAAAAGGGCCTATGACAAAGGCTTATTAAATAAGAGAGAGAGAGAGAGAGAGAGAGAGACTTCATATTTATCAGAGAACCCCAATTACCATTTTTTTACCACCTTCCAAAAATCCATAAATACATTCATAATCCACCAGGTCGCCCAATCATATCTGGAATCAATTCCCTTATCTCCAAGTTATCTAATTTTGTAGACCTCCACCTGCAACCGTATGTATTAACACTACCATCCTACCTCAGTTACTCCACTCAGTTGCTTAGGGAATTAGAACCCCTACTCATCCCGAGGGGATGTAAATTATTAACAATAGATGTGTTCTCCCTCTACTCCAACATTCCCCACTAAAAGGGCATAGAAGCTGTACAACACACTATCAAACACGGGTAACATGGAACCCCCTCAAATAGATTTTATCATTCAATCAATATATGTTATATTAACGCACAATATTTTTCTTTTCCGAAAAAATTATATAAACAGATATGGGGGACAGCGATCGGTAGTCGATTTACACAAAGTTTTACCAATCTCTTTATGGGGTACTTTGAAAATATTTACATCCACATGAAGACTACATACAAAAGGAACATCCTATATTATAAGAGATACATAGATGATCTGTTCATCCTCTGTGATGGAAAAGAAGAAGAAGAAGCAAAAAATTGTGTTGCCTTTTATAATAATAATAATTGGGGCCGATTTTTTACAATAAATTTGTCGAACAGTGCTATAGATTTTTTAGATATAACAATCATCATTAACCAAAACTCAATAACTAAAAAAAAAAACATTTTAAAAATGTAGACGTGAACAGTTACATCGATTTTTTTCTAGCGAACAGTACAAACATTGGCTCATTAATATTCCTAACAACCAATTTAAACGCATCAAAAAATATTGCAGTTCCAAAACTATTTTCCGACAGCAAGCAAACATTTTAAAGAAAAGATTTAAAGAAAAAACGACCCCAGATAGATAGTAGAATCCGCTTACCGTACCTCACTGGTCACAACACAAAAGACTCTGCTTCATAAACGACAAGAAAATAAGAATACTATGACAACAAATAGCACAACTTTATCACGGACTACAAGAGTGGGCACAAAATATTAATAAAAATAAAAATAAAACATTGAGGTATCTTACAGAGCGATCAAGTTCTAAAATCGATTTTACCAAGTAAACCAGGTTTTACCTATCGAAGAGGCCGCAACATTAAAAACATCATTGCCCCTAGTCGTTCTAAAGAAATAACAACGGAACAAGAGAGAACAATACTTTTTTATTTCCTAAACTAATAGGCTCATATAGATGCAATACGGCTAGATGCCTATGTTGCGACAACCTTAACCACAGATAAACTACATCGAAATGTAACACTACTGATGAAGTGTTTCCAATAAAAGAGTTTGTAATTTGTGCCTCTAATTTTGTGGTCTACCTATTGGAATGTGACTGCGGCTTACAATATATAGGGAGAACCAAACAGACTTAAAGGAACAGTGTCATCACAAATAATTTTTTTATATGTTAAAGATGTTAGTGCCTTAATATAAACGTTTATTTTCATTTGTGTGTTTGTGTTTTACTGTTTCTTATTTTTACACTTTTTCTTCCCTATGGGGGCTGCCATTTTTTGTTCCATTTCTGTGTGTGTCGATTAACGACACACACAGACATGGAATACGGCAGCCACAGTCCCATAGGGACTGCGAACGGCTCCCGTCCCATTGACTGCCGTGTACGGCGTCTGTGTGGGAACTGCGCATGCGCCGCTCCCACACAGTCCTATTCGAAATTGGCGCCGTCCGGCGCCATTTTCCTGTGGACCGGAAGTCGCGGCCGGACAGTAATATTACTACTTCCGGTCGCGGCTTCCGGACTTGTGCACATGGAACAGCGGCAGCAAAGGGAGCGGACGGGCCGGAGGGAGCCGCGGCGGCAGGAGCAGGTAAGAGATTTCAATGTATGTTAGTGTTTGTGTGTGTTTACTACTGTATGTAAACCTACTACACTGTGGGTTACCTCAAAAAATGGCGACACACAGTGTAGGAGGTTAAACCTTTCAAACCCCTCGTTTATCCCGGCACTAGCCAGGATAAAGGAGGGGGGGATGCTGAGAGCTCACTAGAGCGAGGGCTTTTAACCCAATGTTGCAATGCTGCAATTTTGGGAACTAGCTCCATCTAGTGACCAAAAATGGGTAGTATTATAAATTAGAAAAAATTTATAATATTACCTGGACTCGTGCAAAAAAATAAAAAAAATTTGAACAGTGTTTAATCACCCACACACTAAATGTTTAATTTTTAAAAAAAAAACATGTTTTTCTGGCAACACATTCCCTTTAAGGGCTAGGATCAATCAACACAGATCCAATACTAATAACCACTTTCTGAAGCATAGTGTCTCTAGACACCTGCATCAACAACATAGGGGACGTTTTGAAGTAAAAATCAACAATAGATTCTTTGTGTTAAAAAAACGGGAATACTTTTGGATCTTTAAATATCATAGCCTTACCTCAGACGGTCTCAATGAGACAATAGAAAATACCAGCCAAGATTAAGAATTCAGTAAAACAAAAGAACCTTGTTCTGAATCAACGCTTCTTATTCTGTCATCATTGGTGGAAGACGGTGGCGCTCCTACATAGATAAACACACAATACCTAAGTTTTACAATAATGTAACGAAAAACTCATTCCTATTTTCATTTTTATTAATATGAACTTCGTTTTTATCGGTATGCATCTAACGAAAAACTTCTTAACTATATCCTAAATATGAATCCACATGTTTACTGCTCTTTGTGAAAGAAATTATGCACTAGTTTTCAGCTAAAAATTGTTTTTATGATTAACAACAACGAAATCTGTCTGACACTATTAACTTTATTATTATTCATGCTCCCGAAACCATAGTAATAGTGTTGTAAATCCACTTATTTTAATGACTGTAAGCATATAAAATGTTTTGTGTAACCACTGCAATAGGTTATAGTCACTTTCCTTGTGAAACCTATAGGACATCACACAAAATGATACACACATGCAATGATTTGTAGCAATACAAAATACAGAAACATAATGGTCACACTGACAGAATTAATACGAAATAAACATACAAATTAAACTACATATAAGCAGAACCACAACACAACTTTCCGAAAGAAAGAAAAAGAGCTCTGCTTCTCAAGAGAATACCCACGATGATGAACCCTAGACTGAAACTCTTTTTGAGTTAATTCCAGACCTAGTTGCCACAAAAGAGAATATCAGAAAAGGATCCTTCTGGATCATCCCCTTGGTAACCAGTAGGTCGGAATAACAAAAGAAATCGAGATTAGCACGGACAGTGAAATAGTCAGCGAAACAATAAAACAAATTACAAGCAACATTAAACTCTTTGAGCATATACTTGAATAGGCTATTAATAACTCTTTTATTAGATTATTTACATTTAATGGAGTAAAATGATGTCACAGAACAGTAACTCCATGCCCCACTCCCCTTTTTTTTTTTTTAAAAAAACAAAAAAATACATAATTAACTGTATGTTTCCTGGTGTTTTTTCTCCCGGTCTTTTTATGTATAAAATGTGCAATTGTATTCACCTGATGAAGGGACCAGTTTGGTCCCGAAACGCGTAGTCCAATAAAACAATGACATTAAAACCATTGTCTATACAATACTTACCAGCTAGGTGCCGTGACCAGACCGCTGCATACATTTTCTGTCTTCTCCCGAATTACTCTTCTTCCCTGGATCAAGGATCTATCCGCCGAGCGTCAGCAGTGGGTGGCAACCGGCCTTTTGACAAAGTTTAAGACTCACAGATGCAAAGCAGTAGTGTAGTGCCTATACTAGCACAACTTTACTAGGTGATTCTAACTTTAGGATAACTAAAGGGGGTTTTACACTGGGCAAGTATTGGGTAGATGAGCGTTCATAGAAAGTTCATTGCCGATAATTGCACTGTGTAAACACGGCAGCGATCAGCAGATGAACAAGCAAATGCTCGATCATCTGCTGATCAAATCATTTTAAAAAACTTAAATATTATCATTATCGGCAGCGCATCTCCCTGTGTAAACAGGGAGATGCGCTGCCGACATGATAATAATGTATCGGGACAAGCGATCAGAGTAACGACTGCTCGTCCCCATCCAAAGCTCCTTGTGAGAGGGGCAAACTGGCGCCGATCAACGAGCTGTCTCAATGATCGGGGCTTGTTGCACCGGCCAAAATTCACGGTGTATTAGGGTCTTACACTATTGATTTTTTACATAAAACAATATCACCTTAGAGGAGCACCATTTCCTCTCTTTTTCTCTCCTCTTCTATATCTAAATTTTTTTTACTTCCTAGCCGATATACTTTGTTTTCTAGTGATATACTCTTCCAGAATGGGGTCTGTTAAGAGAATGGGCCAAAATTGTTTTAAAATCTTTCTCATTTGACGCCAGTGAGAGTGGTAACTGGTGGTAAATCTTACCTGTGTCTACGTTTTAGCTGTCTTCTTGGAATAGAGGAGGCTCTCCCTTGATGTACAATTTGCTCGATGATAAGCTTTCTTAATGGACCTCTTACTGTTTCCACAATCTAGAAACAGGTTTGTTAGTTCAGAGGAGCAGATACTTCTGATCCTCAAAGATTGTCCAGTGGGAACAGCCTGTATAGTCTGCATTGGGTGGGAGGAAGAAGAGTGGAGTGAGTTCACTGCAGTTTTCTTACGGTATATATTGGTTTGCAAAAACCTATGTGTGTTTTTAGTAAGTTTCACATACAAAAAGTTGACTTAACATTTGTCATGGTGGTATGTTAGCTTGAGATTCAGATTGTTTTTGTTCAAATTGGTCATGAATATATCCAATTCTGCTGGGAAGCCCTTCCAGACGAACAGGATGTTGTTGATATATCTCGCCCAAAAAATAACTCAGTCCTTCGAGACATCCTGACCATCCAGTAACAGGTCTCTCTCCCACAGCCCCAGGAATAGCCTATGAGGGTGCAAAAGCAGACACATAGCTGTTCCCTGGAGCTGTAGGTAGAAGGACTCGTTGAACACAAAAAAATGTGTTTTAGGGCATAATCCAGTAGAGTGACCACAAAATTAGACAACGATGTCTCCATGTTGGCCATAGCAAGGAAATAAGCAATTGCCTTTAGGCCATCTGAGTGACGGATGCTGGTATATAAAGATTCCACATCACAAGTCACTAGTAACATGTCATCTTCTATATTAATGCCATCGATCTTCTGTAGAAGATTTGCAGTGTCACGCATTCCACAAGGCCTTTGAGATGAAAATCAATACAGTTACAAACTCTCTCAGCAATGTCTCCCTACCTGAGATTATGGATCTTCCTGAAGGGAACGTTGCATTCATATGTATTTTCGGAAGTAGGTATTGTAGGTTTATGGGTAGCCAAAGCTTCACTTAGTTCTTTTGAAATGATGTTGTCCTGTAAGGCTTGAATAAGTATCCTTTGTAGTTCTGATCTATAAGCAGATAATGAGTTGTATGTTAATTTCTTATAACATGGTTTGTCTTGTAATTGTCTGTATGCCTCTGCTTTGTACATGATACATGGCCAAACCACTATATTTCCACCCTTTTTGGCCGATTTAAATACAACATCATCCATTTTTTCCAACTTATTGAAAATCTTTCACTGTAATTGAGTTAAGTTATCATGGTAAATGTGGTTGGGAACTTTTCAAATTCTTTACTTAATGATTTAACAAATAAGTCTACCACTGGACACATAGTCAATGCTGAAAGTCTGTCAGATTTAACACGTATGGAAGTTGGTATTTTACCTGACTTGTCTGGGTCTTGACTTCTAGTACATGTACGTAAATCCTCTAGTACACGTATGGCTTGCTACTCGATGGTGGTAGGGAAAAATTTATCGTGTTCGGATTTGTGAAACCATTTCTTATACACCAAAGAGCAGCCAAAAATTTGGAGATATTTTACTGCAGAAAAGGTGTCGAAATGGGCAATGTGAAAAGATGTGTGTAGATAAACTGATTACCTTTGGACGATTTCACGCTTCCTTCATGTCTGGTTTACTTTTGTTAGCTACTTGTCTTTATTGTTGTTTTTATTTTTGATCTTGTACCATATGACTGGTAGGGTCTTTGATAAGACATGCCATCCATACTTGTTTACTCCTAGATGCTTTAAGTTCTGTTTTCAAAACTATTATCTTTTGTTACGTATTGTTTTTTGTTTTTTTCACAACTTTTTTTTAGGCTTCTTCCTGTATGTACAAATGGGCTGTTTTACCTGCTGGGGAAGAACAGGAGTCTGCGCAGGCTGTTACAGTAGAATGACACTGCAGACAATCCTGAGGAGGACTGGTGTGTGCATGTGCTATGAATTTAAAGAAAAAAACGGTAATTAATATTGCCAGAGAAAAGTTATTACTGGCACCGGCCTCTGCTCTTAAAACTGACTGGGCAGATGGTGTACGGCTGGTTAGCAACTCTAATTATTCCCCTATAATAGTACTACCATAGTGCCTTCTTAAAGGGAGTCTATCACCACTTGTGGGCTCACCAAACCACTAATATCGCTAAATAGGGGAAGAGGATACAAGTTTAGACATACCAATGTTAGCGATCATACTTAAAGCATAACTATGTAAATGATGTTTTAATTACTCAAGCTCCGTATGCTAATAAGATGCCCATTGTCCACCAGTCAGTGAATTGCTCTGGCTTCTTGGCTGTAAATTTACCCAACTTCACCCCTCTGCTCCTGAGTGATAACTCTAGCGGACAAATAGTTATGATATAGGAGACCGCTAGAGTTACAGTGAAGGAAATAAGTATTTGATCCCTTGCTGATTTTGTAAGGTTGCCCACTGTCAAAAGACATGAACAGTCTAGAATTTTTAGGCTAGGTTAATTTTACCAGTGAGAGATAGATTATATTTAAAAAAAAACTGAAAATCACATTGTCAAAATTATATATATTTATTTGCATTGTGCACAGAGAAATAAGTATTTGATCCCTTTGGCAAACAAGACTTAATACTTGGTGGCAAAACCCTTTTTGGCAAGCACAGCAGTCAGACGTTTTTTGTAGTTGATGATGAGGTTTGCACACATGTTAGATGGAATTTTGGCCCACTCCTCTTTGCAGATCATCTGTAAATCATTAAGATTTCGAGGCTGTCGCTTGGCAACTCGGATCTTCAGCTCCCTCCATAAGTTTTCGATGGGATTAAGGTCTGGAGACTGGCTAGGCCACTCCATGACCTTAATGTGCTTCTTTTTGAGCCACTCCTTTGTTGCCTTGGCTGTATGTTTCGGGTCATTGTCATGCTGGAAGACCCAGCCACGAGTCATTTTTAATGTCCTGGTGGAGGGAAGGAGGTTGTCACTCAGGATTTGACGGTACATGGCTCCATCCATTCTCCCATTGATGTGGTGTAGTAGTCCTGTGCCCTTAACAGAGAAACACTCCCAAAACATAATGTTTCCACCTCCATGCTTGACAGTGGGGACGGTGTTCTTTGGGTCATAGGCAGCATTTCTCTTCCTCCAAACACGGCGAGTTGAGTTAATGCCAAAGAGCTCAATTTTAGTCTCATCTGACCACAGCACCTTCTCCCAATCACTCTCAGAATCATCCAGATGTTCATTTGCAAACTTCAGACGGGCCTGTACATGTGCCTTCTTGAGCAGGGGGACCTTGCGGGCACTGCAGGATTTTAATCCATTACGGCGTAATGTGTTACCAATGGTTTTCTTGGTGACTGTGGTCCCAGCTGCCTTGAGATCATTAACAAGTTCCCCCGTGTAGTTTTCGGCTGAGCTCTCACCTTCCTCAGGATCAAGGATACCCCACGAGGTGAGATTTTGCATGGAGCCCCAGGTCGATGTCGATTGACAGTCATTTTGTATGTCTTCCATTTTCTTACTATTGCACCAACCGTTGTCTCCTTCTCACCCAGCGTCTTACTTATGGTTTTGTAGCCCATTCCAGCCTTGTGCAAGTCTATGATCTTGTCCCTGACATCCTTAGAAAGCTCTTTGGTCTTGCCCATGTTGTAGAGGTTAGAGTCAGACTGATTAATTGAGTCTGTGGACAAGAGTTTTTTATACAGGTGACCATTTAAAAAAGTTGATTTGGAGCGTGTAACTGGTCTGGAGGAGGCTGAACTCTTAATGGTTGGTAGGGGATCAAATACTTATTTCTCTGTGCACAATGCAAATAAATATATATAATTTTGACTATGTGATTTTATTTTTTTTATTTTTTTATATATAATCTATCTCTCACTGGTAAAATTAACCAAGCCTACAAATTCTAGACTGTTCATGACTTTGACAGTGGGCAAACTTACAAAATCAGCAAGGGATCAAATACTTATTTCCTTCACTGTATCTCTCAAGAGCACAGAGACGAAGTTGGGGAAATTTACGTCCAAGAAACCGGGACACTTCCATGACTGGTGTACACTTGGCATCTCATTACCATATATCGCAAGAGCAATTTAAACTTTTCCTAGTTATATTTGTAGTATGATCATCAACATAGGTATGTTTGAACTTGTATCCTCTTCACCTATCCTTGGGTTTTAGTGGTTTAAGGGGATCAAAAGGGGTGACAGACACCCTTTAATACCCTACCATAATATTATGGCCAGAGGGCCATGTAATAGTAGTGCTGCTGGCACTGTTCCCTACATAATAGGCGCTGCCACTCTGCCCCATAATAGCTCTGCTACTGTGCCCCACATAACAATGCTGCCATATTGCTAATAGTGAGTCAAAATTTTAATATATTGCAAAGAATCTAGCGACTCTTCAGCAGAATGACAGCAGCGACCACACTGTGCATGAGAAATGTGTAAGTGGGTTACCTCCTGTTACTCACCCCTGCTGATGTTGTCTTATCTCCCTTCCTGGTGTCTGTTTGTCTTGCTGTGCCTGTGCGTGTCTCTCCCTGTGCGGTTCCCCAGAGGAGTGTGGTGGTGGTTAGCAAGGAGTGTGGAGGCGGTCAGCAGTGCAGGCGAGGAAGTGGCTTGCTCCTGTGCTGAGCAGCATCTGTACAGTCGTGACATGCCTCATGACATCAGTGCTCTAGCACTGAATATGGCCCCTACGGAGCATCGTCCACTGACGCGGTGACTTAAGTGGGAGATAGCAGGAGGGAAATAAACAGCAATTAATATTGCCCAGGTTACTTTTAATCGGCACCAGACTCCTGCTCTTAAAAGTGGCTGGGCTGGTGGTGTAGCTTCTCATAGCAGCTGCCAGCATCTGATACCTATGTGCCGGCATTCTCCTCCTCCTCGATGACGCCGGCATGTACTGCTAACGTCCACTGCTCAACTGTAGGGTGCGCACGCTGGCTCTTTAAAGGTCACCAGGGTGTGCGCACACCACACGGGAGCAGGCAGTGGACGGGAGAAGTACATGCCGGTGTCCTCGAGGTAGACGCCAGCGTATATTTCTCTACTCTCCGGCAATGCACTAGCATGGTAAAACCCCATATTGGAACAAGAGGGCCTGGAATTTTTGGATCTGCCTTTATTTCTACAGACTTTTCGTATAGTGTTCGAGGAATCGGGTCGAACATCTTCTGCAGCTGTCTCACTACTGACCCTCAAACAAGGGGAATCGACTATAGGGGAATATGCCATCTCCTTCTGTACACTGGCGATGGAGCTGGCGTGTAATAATGAGGCCTTGGTGGCGACTTTCTGGCAAGGACTGTCTCCACACATCACGGATGAGCTTGCAACTCATGACCTTCCTTCCACCCTGGATGCCCTTATAGTGTTAACGACCCGGATCGACATGAGGATCCAGGAGCATGCTCAGGAGGTACGCCGGGAGAGATGGTCTTATAGACTGGCACCCACGTTCCAGAGACCACTACGGCCCTCTCCAGTTGCTCCACTTGAAGAGCCAATGCAGGTAGACAGACTCAAATTGTCCAATCAGGAGAAACAGTGCAGACGCTCTTCAGGTCTGTGTCTGTATTGTGGCCACAAAGGCCATTTTGGGCGTCAATGTCCACAAAAGCCGGGAAACACCAGCACCTAGGGTTGGTTGGAGAGACAAACCTAGGTGGAACGACGGCAAATGGCAAAACCACTCCCAAATTTTCCATCCCAGAAACCATTGCCTCTGGTGAGAAATCACACACCGTTTCTGCTTTTCTTGGCCCACGGAGTGGCTGCAGATTTTATTCTGCGGGACCCAGTAGATCGTCTCCATCTGTCCACAGTTCCTCTGGAGAGACCCCTGGCAAATGCTTCTGTGAATGGGAAACCTCTGCCCAATACTATTCTGTCCATCACGGAACCTTTGAGACTACAAGTCGGAATCCTCTACGCAGAACAGATTGCCTTCTTCGTCTTACCAAAATCTATCAACCTGTTCTGCTGGACCTGCCTTGGCTTTGTCTATATGCTCCGGTTCTTGACTGGCATTCTGGAGAGATCCTCCAATGGGGATCCAAGTGTCTTCATCGCTGCCTGCCACAGGTTCTACCTCCATTTCCTCAGTCACTCGCTGGACTAGCCACACGTTGTGCAACCTTTTCAGATGTCTTAGTAAAAAGGAGGCAGAGTTTCTTCCTTCCATCGTTCCTATGATTGTCCTATTGAACTGCTCCCTGACGTATCTCTCTCCCTTGTGGACGGGTCTATCCTCTCTCCTTGCCAGAGACCTAGGCCATGTCGGCTTTCATCAAGAAGAACCGTGAGAGGGGGTTTATACGGAAATCTTCTTCTCTGGCCAGATTCTTCTTCGTTAAAAAAAAGTTGGATCACTTCGACCATGTATCGATTACCGTGGCTTGAATCAAGTCATGGTCAAAAACAAGTACCCTGTTATGGCAGGAAGGAGGTGAAGGGAACAAGTGAGCCCTAATCTACCCACCGCCCTGTCCCTGCCTACTTGCAACGACCCGCCCTAGGCGACGGGGTACAACTTGGCGGCGGTCCCTACGCTGACTAAGTGCAAGGGGATACAAACAAGGAACAAGCAAGGGAAGGGGCAGTAGCCCACGGAACACTGTGAGGAAACGGAGTGTTGAACGAGCCAGTCAGGATCAGGATGTAGTGAAGTATACAAACGCAGAGCACGGAGCAGGAAGCAAGCCAGGGGCAGAGCGAAGCAGGATAAGCAGGAACTGAAGCAAGGCAGAAGCACGGCAGAAGCAGGCTGGAGCAAGGCAGCAGTGGGGCCAGGAATCCAAGAAGAATAACAAGCAATGAGGAAGAGAAAACGGCAGGTATAAATGGACAGGGGGCGGAGCTAACTCCGACTGACCAGGCCGCGATAGGCTCTCCCACTCCTGAGCCTGCCACCCTGATTGGTGGGAGCCGGTGTCAGTCTAAGAGGTCTTGCCTCAGGTGTCGACTGATTAACCCTGGGAGTATCCACAGACGTAGTGCCTGGCAGATCCTTTACAGTACTCCCCCTTTTATGAGGGGCCACCGGACCCTTACTAAGAGGACCCGGTTTAGTGGGGAAGAGAAGGTGGAACCTCCTGACCAATACCCCAGCGTGAACATCTCGAGCAGGTACCCAAGTCCTCTCCTCCGGCCCGTATCCTCTCCAATGGACCAGGTACTGGAGGGAGCCCTGGATCATCCTACTGTCCACAATCTTGGCCACCTCGAATTCCACCCCCTCAGGGGTGAGAACGGGAACAGGAGGTTTCCTCGAGGGGGACCAGGACGGGGAGCAGCGTTTAAGGAGGGAGGCATGAAAGACGTCGTGTATGCGAAAGGATGGGGGCAGCTCCAGACGGAAGGATACAGGGTTGAGGACTTCAATGACCTTATAAGGCCCAATAAATCGGGGAGCAAACTTCCTGGACGGGACCTTAAGGCGCAAATTCCTAGACGACAACCACACCAGATCCCCGACGACAAACCGGGGGTTAGCAGAACGTCTTCTATCAGCCTGAATCTTTTGTACGCTCTGGGACACCTCTAGGTTCTTCTGAACCTGGGCCCAGACTGTGCACAGTTCCCGATGAACGTCCTCTACCTCGGGATTATTGGAACAACCAGGAGAAACGGAGGAGAACCTTGGATTAAACCCGAAGTTACAGAAAAACGGGGAGACCCCTGACGAGTTACTGACCCGGTTATTCAGGGAAAATTCGGCGAGGGGAAGGAATGAGACCCAATCAAATTGACAGTCAGAGATGAAACACCTTAAATATTGTTCCAGGGATTGATTAGTCCTTTCCGTTTGGCCATTAGTTTCGGGATGGAAGGCGGAGGAGAAGGACAGATCAATCTCCAACTTTTTACAAAAAGCTCTCCAAAATAAGGAAACAAATTGTACCCCTCTGTCAGAAACGATATTGACAGGGGCCCCATGGAGACGCAAAATGTGTTTAACAAACAAAGAAGCTAACGTCTTGGCGTTAGGTAGTTTCTTAAGGGGCACAAAGTGGCACATCTTGCTGAAGCGGTCTACTACCACCCACACCACCGACTTGCCCTGAGATGGAGGCAAATCGGTGATAAAATCCATGGAGATATGGGTCCAAGGTCTCTGGGGAATGGGCAAAGAACGTAGTAAGCCCGCAGGTTGGGACCTAGGGGTCCTGGACCTAGCACAAACCTCACAAGCGGCGACGTAAGCCCTAACGTCTTTAGGCAACCCAGGCCACCAATAGTTTCTGGTAATGAGGTGTTTGGTACCCAAGATGCCAGGATGACCAGATAGTGCGGAGTCATGGTTTTCCCTGAGTACCCTTAGCCGGTATTGCAGGGGGACAAACAGCTTGTCCCCAGGGAGGTTCCCGGGAGCTGAACCTTGATCAGCCGCAATGTCAGAGGCTAAATCAGAATCAGTGGCAGAAACGATTATACCAGGGGGTAAAATACAAGCAGGATCCTCCTCAGAAGGAGGATTGGCCATGAAACTACGTGACAGTGCATCAGCCTTAATATTTTTGGACCCAGCCCTATAGGTAACCAAGAAATTAAATCTGGTAAAGAATAGCGCCCATCGAGCTTGTCTAGGATTAAGCCTCCGGGCAGATTCTAGGAAAACCAGATTCTTGTGGTCAGTAAGGACCGTTACCTGGTGTCTGGCCCCCTCCAGGAAGTGACGCCACTCTTCAAAAGCCCATTTAATGGCTAAAAGTTCGCGGTTGCCAATATCATAGTTACTCTCCGTGGGCGAAAACTTCCTAGAGAAGTAAGCACAGGGGCGGAGATGGGTGAGGGAGCTGGTACCCTGGGACAAGACGGCCCCCACTCCCACCTCGGACTCGTCAACCTCCACAATAAATGGCTCCCTTTGGTTGGGCTGAACCAGCACGGGGGCCGAGATAAAGCACTTCTTGAGGGTCTCAAAAGCCTGGACGGCCTCAGGAGGCCAGTGGAGGACATCAGCACCCTTGCGAGTGAGGTCCGTAAGAGGCTTAGCGACGACCGAGAAGTTGGCAATAAATCTCCTGTAATAGTTAGCGAACCCCAAAAAACACTGTAGCGCCTTCAGGGAGGCAGGGTGGACCCATTCCGCCACAGCCTGAACCTTGGCAGGGTCCATGCGGAATTCATGAGGAGTGAGGATTTGACCCAAAAATGGTATCTCCTGTACCCCAAACACACATTTTTCGGTTTTCGCAAACAGATTATTTTCCCGGAGGACCTGGAGGACCTTCCTGACATGCTCCACGTGGGAGGACCAGTCCTTGGAAAACACCAGTATGTCATCAAGGTACACTACAAGAAAATTTCCCAGGTAATCTCTCAGAATTTCATTAATAAAATTCTGGAAGACGGCAGGGGCATTACACAACCCAAAGGGCATGACCAGGTATTCGAAATGACCTTCGGGCGTGTTGAACGCAGTCTTCCACTCATCCCCCTCTTTGATGCGGATAAGGTTATATGCCCCCCGTAGATCGAACTTAGAGAACCATTGGGCCCCCTGAACCTGATTAAAAAGATCCGGAATCAAAGGAAGGGGATACTGGTTCCTTACTGTGACCTTATTTAAGTTCCGATAGTCAATGCACGGCCTAAGACCACCATCCTTCTTCCCCACGAAGAAGAAGCCAGCACCTACAGGAGAAGTCGAGGGACGAATGAAACCCTTGGCCAGGCATTCTTGGATATACTCCCTCATAGCTTCACATTCAGGACATGAAAGATTAAATATCCTACCCTTAGGAAGCTTAGCACCAGGTACCAAATCGATGGCGCAATCGTAATCTCTATGAGGGGGCAACACCTCGGAGGCCTCCTTAGAAAACACATCAGCGAAGTCCTGAACAAACTCAGGTAGCGTGTTTACCTCCTCACGGGGAGAAATAGAGTTAACCGAAAGACATGACGTCAGGCATTCACTACCCCATTTGGTGAGATCCCCAGTATTCCAATCAAACGTGGGATTATGCAGCTGCAACCAGGGAAGACCTAATACCAGATCAGACGATAATCCCTGCATCACCAGTACAAAGCACTGCTCCAAATGCATGGAGCCAACAAGGAGTTCAAAGACAGGAGTATGCTGAGTAAAATAACCATTAGCAAGAGGAGTGGAGTCGATACCCACTACCGGGACAGGATAAGGCAAATCAATAAAAGGCATTTTTAGAGACATAGCAAATTCCACAGACATGATATTAGCAGATGAGCCAGAATCCACGAAGGCACTGCCAGTGGCAGACCGGCCAGCAAACAAGACCTGAAAGGGAAGCAAAATCTTATTGCGTTTCATATTAACGGGAAATACCTGTGCGCCCAAGTGACTTCCCCGATGATCACTTAGGCGCGGAAGTTTTCCGGCTGCTTATTCTTGCGCCTGGGACAGGTGTTCAGTAGATGCTTGTCACCCCCACAATAGAAGCAGAGACCATTCTTCCTGCGGAACTCTCTACGTTGTCGAGGGGACATGGAGGCCCCGAGTTGCATAGGTACCTCCGAGTCTTCCGTGGAAGAGCGAGGAGACGGGACCTCGGGGGGAATCGTAGGGAAGTCAGAGGGGAAAACATTGAAACGTTCAAGCTGACGTTCCCTGAGACGTCGGTCAAGTCGTACTGCTAGGGCCATAACCTGGTCTAGGGAGTCAGAAGAGGGGTAGATAACAAGCAGATCCTTCAGGGCGTCAGATAATCCTAACCTAAACTGGCACCTTAGGGCCGGGTCGTTCCACCGAGAAGCTACGCACCACTTTCTAAAATCAGAACAGTATTCCTCAACAGGTCTCCTACCCTGACGTAAGGTCACCAGCTTACTCTCGGCTAAGGCAGTCCTGTCAGTCTCGTCGTAAATGAGTCTGAGGGCAGCGAAAAAACGATCGACGGAGGAAAGTTCAGGGGCGTCAGGAGCCAAGGAGAAGGCCCACTCTTGGGGCCCTTCCTGGAGTCGGGATATAATGATACCCACCCGCTGGTTCTCAGAACCTGAGGAGTGAGGTTTTAGACGGAAGTAAAGTCTGCAACTCTCCCGGAAGGAGAGAAAAGTCTTACGGTCCCCTGAGAACCGGTCAGGTAACTTGAGGTCGGGTTCTAGAGGTGAGGTGAGGGGTACTACTATGGCAGCGTCAGACTGGTTGACCCTCTGAGCCAGGGCCTGGACCTGTAGGGAGAGGCCCTGCATCTGCTGGGTCAGGGTCTCAAGGGGGTCCATGATAGCGTCAGCGTAGGAGAAATGGTAGACTAGGTATGGGCTTGTTATTATGTTATGGCAGGAAGGAGGTGAAGGGAACAAGTGAGCCCTAATCTACCCACCGCCCTGTCCCTGCCTACTTGCAACGACCCGCCCTAGGCGACGGGGTACAACTTGGCGGCGGTCCCTACGCTGACTAAGTGCAAGGGGATAGAAACAGGGAACAAGCAAGGGAAGGGGCAGTAGCCCACGGAACACCGTGAGGAAACGGAGTGGTGAACGAGCCAGTCAGGATCAGGATGTAGTGGAGTATACAAACGCAGAGCACGGAGCAGGAAGCAAGCCAGGGGCAGAGCGAAGCAGGATAAGCGGGAACTGAAGCAAGGCAGAAGCACGGCAGAAGCAGGCTGGAGCAAGGCAGCAGTGGGGCCAGGAATCCAAGAAGAATAACAAGCAATGAGGAAGAGAAAACGGCAGGTATAAATGGACAGGGGGCGGAGCTAACTCCGACTGACCAGGCCGCGATAGGCTCTCCCACTCCTGAGCCTGCCACCCTGATTGGTGGGAGCCGGTGTCAGTCTAAGAGGTCTGGCCTCAGGTGTCGACTGATTAACCCTGGGAGTATCCACAGACGTAGTGCCTGGCAGATCCTTTACATACCCATTGCCGCTAATTTCAGAGCTCTAGAATGTGTGGCGCCAATATTTTTACAAAGCTGGATCTACATAGGGCTTATAACTTGATCCGGATCCATCAAGGTGACGAATTCAACACCTGAGATGAGCACTATGAGTATCTCATGATGCCTTTTGGTTTGTGTAACGCTCCAGCGGAATTTCAGGAATTTGTGAATGACATCTTCTGGGATCTTCTGTATGTCTGTTTGGTGGTATATTTAGACGACAACCTGATCTTTTCACCATCATTGGAAACATGTTCGCCAAGTCCTGTCGTGGTTAAGGGGGAATCGCCTATAAGCAAAACTCGAGAAGTGCATATTCGAGAGGAATTCCCTGCCCTTCCTGGGCTACATTGTCTCCAATCGTTGACTCAAATGGATCCAGAGAAGGTGAAGTCCGTCTTAGAGTGGCCACGTCCACAGGGCTTTCAGGCCATTCAGCGATTTCTGGGATTCGCAAATTTTTACCGGTAGTTTATCCCAATCTTCTCGTCTCTGACTGCTCCAATCACTGCTCTTACTAAGAAGGGAGTGAATGCCAAGGTTTGGATCCCGAACATAGAGTCAGCATTTTCTAGTCTCTAGAGTGCCTTCACGTCAGCCTCAGTTCTTCATCATCCGGATTGTTCTTGACAGTTTTTACTGCAGGTAGATGCTTCTTCCGTATGGTGCTGGAGCACTACTGTTTCAAAAAAACTCCAAGGCAGTGCTTTGTGGTCTCTTCTCCACACTGTTCTCTCCTGCAGTACGCAACTACTCTATTGGGGATCAGGCTTTATTGGCCGTCAAGTTGGCCTCGGAGTAATGGAGACAACTACTGAAGGACGTTACTCACCCCATCATGATCTATACGGACCACAAGAATCTCATATACCTCCAGTGTGCGCAATGATTAAATCCTCGTCAAGCCAGATGGCCATGGCTCTTCTCCCGGTTCCAGTTTCTGCTTCACCTCCGCCCTGCAGATAAAAATGTGAGGGCCGATGTTCTATCTCGGTCATTTGAAACGGATGACACTGAGGAAACTCCCCAATATATTATATATCCTTCCAAAATTATTGCCGTGAACACTCTGCAAATTAAAGACATTCTCCTAGAAAGACTTTTGTACGTCCTGCAGACAGTAAGAGGATTCTCCTCTGGAGACACAGTTCCAAACTGGCCAGGCACTCTGGTGTTCGTAAGACATGTGACTTTATATGTCATCATTACTGGTGGCCCTGGCTGCCTAGAGATGTTCTGTACTATGTTGACTCTTTTACTAATTGTGCCCAAGACAAATCATCACATTCCTTACCTGCTGGCCTGCTTCAGCCTCTGCCCATTCCTGATGGACCTTGGCAACATATTGCCATGGATTTCATCACCGACCTTCCTCCTTCTGCAGGTTGCACTATTGTCGGGGTCATGGTGGATCGCTTCTCTAAGATGGAACATTTCATCCCACTAATTGGTCTTCTTTCTAATCCTCGTCTGGCAAATCTATTCATACAGCATATCTTCTGGCAGCACAGACTACCCCTCCATATCATGTGTGATCGGGGTGTGCTGTCACGGTCTGTGGGTATGTGGACCAAGTAGGCCACACCGCCGTAGCGGGCAGAAGCTGGCCAAACATCAAAACACCCAAGCAATACAAAGTCTCGCACTAGGGTACCCGAATAGTCCAGACAGTGGCCGAGGTTAAGCAAGGATGGAGGTGGGTGCAGCAGGTTATGCCAGATGTGGCGGATGAAAGCAGGTGCAGCAGTTTGCGCTAAACGTGGCGGATAACACTAGACGTTGCAGATGACACTGGACGTTGCAGACGACAGCAGGTGCAATAGGCCACGACTTCAACACTAACAGGCCCAGGAAAAAGAACACAGCACGGGATACAGGATACAGATAACAGGGCATGGGTAACAACAGCAAAAGGATAACACTAAGGGATCATTTAATGCACAGGCAATGAGCAAAGGGGCTGGGCCCTACTTATAGTCCAGGAAATCATCGGCAGTTGATGATGATGATTTTCCATGTGCACGCGCTGGCCCTTTAAGTCCGGACACGAGCTTGCACGCGCACCCTACGGGACACAGCGGACCGGAGCGAAAGTGAGCACTGTCACCTCCTGGGAAGGAGATGCGAGCCAGCGCTTGCAAATCTATGGCTGCCGCCGCCGGGGGGTCTGTAAACACCATGGACGCTATATGCACAATTGACTTCAAAATTGTGGAGAGCCCTCTGTAAACTCCTTGATGTGAGATTGGACTTTTCTTCTGCGTATCATCCTCAGTCTAATGGCCAAGTTGAAAGAATTAATCAAATACTGGAGAATTATCTTTGTCATTTTATTTGTGTAGCTTCTCCCTTGGGCCGAGTTCTCCTACAACAACCACAGGAGTGAATCCACTGCTTCTACTCCATTCTTAATTGTATATAGCCAACATCCACGTGTTCCTCTTCTAGTGCCTGCTACATCTTAAGTTCCGGCAGCTAACTCTTCATTTGGAGACTTTCTTCATATCTGGCAGCAGACCAAGTCCTCTATCCTACAGGCGGTCTACCGCATGAAGAGAAATGCTGATAGGAAAAGAAGAATACCTCCTCAGTTTCTTCCCATAACCAATGTCTGGTTATCTTCAAAGCATATTCGATTGAAAATCCCTTCTTACAAATTTGCCCCCAGATTTCTCGGTCCTTTTGTAAGTCTCCAGCAAATCAATCTGGTGTCATATAAACTACGGCTGCCGCCGACTCTCAAGATTCCCAAATCCTTCCATGTCGCCCTCCTGAAGCCCATAGTTTTGAATCGCTACAGCAAATCCCCCAGTGGTGATGTAACCTCCCCCAGTGGTGATTCTGACATCTTCGAAGTCAAGGAGATTCTGTAGTATAAGAGGGTAGGAGGAAAGATTCTGGAAGGGTTTGGTCCTGAGGTAAAATCTTGGGAACCTGAAGAGGACATTGATGCTCCTATGCTCATCAGAAGAGGGGGCATAAAGGGGGGTACTGTAGCACTGGCTGCCGCCATTCTCAGCTTCTACTAGTGGCCGCCAGCATCTGATACCTATGCGCCAGCATCCTATGCTCCTGTCCACTGCTGGTTCCCGTAGAGTGCACGCACCAAGGTGTCCTCTTAAAAGGCTACCATTAGAATCTTCCCCATCCTATCCCTCTGCACACTGTCCTATATAAGTCTGTGCTGCCCTCCTTCCTGTGCCTAAGCATTGTTTTTGTCCTCCCATGTTCGTTTAAGCAAAAGGTTCCTTGCTGTAGCCTGTACCCAGTGTTCCCATATCCTACTTCCCGCATCCTGTATCCTGTAACTGTTTTTGTTCCTGAGCTGAAGTCTAGTGTTGCAGTCGTTTTTGTTCCATCCGTAACGCTGTGTCATCTGCCACATCCAGTGTCATCTGCCGCATCCAGTGTCATCTGCCATACCAAGCATCATCTGTGCCACGAATCATCTGTGCCAAAGCATCTGATTCGTCTCGTGTCTGTCTAGACTCTCATACAGGTACTCTTGTGCTAAGACTTTCCATTGACTGTTTTTTGGCCAGCTGCCACTCCGCTACGGAATCGTGACAGATGGCAACTCGTGAATCTGCCCATGTTCTGTGCACAATCCCCCATCACAATGCCCCCTAGGCAAAAGACTGGGCCAAGATAGTCTGGAGTGTGGTGCTCCAGGAGAAAGCCAGAGAATCTAGCTGCTGGATGGGGCAAGAAGCCAGTGAAAGGCCATTTGGGAAGAAGTGAGCCCAAAGTCAAGAAGACACTGAGACTGTGTAGCACCCCAGTTGCAGAGCGTTACTGCGAGAGACTGTCCTGCATATCCAGTCACGATGATAGACTACCTTCTTTGATGGGGACTGCACTAGACACTGTAGCACACATCTCAAATGATCAATCCCATTACTTTTGAATCCTCCCTCCCAAAGCTATAAATTTCCCTCGAGTAAAGGTTTTATGAGATTCTGAGAAGATTAGGTAAGAAATTTTAAAGGCGCCATTTAGTTAAAAGAATTTGGTCAAGGATTTCTGCAAGACTCGACAGTGTTTAATGTTGTTAAGTAAGGTCTCATTTAGGATCCACGACCATTCCCTGTTTAGGCAGGCGGGAGAGCTGGGACTAAGAGGAGACTGGCGCATGGCCATACTGAGTGATTTGTTCTATATTAGCTGTAGTTATATTTTGGGTGTATGTTTAAAAAAAAAAAAAAAGAAGTAGTCTAAATGTTGGCAGGTATGATGTACAAGTGAGTAACACTTGGATATACTAGTCTCCAGATGTCCAGATGTCCAGATGTCCAGCAATCATGCCTGAACTTTCTCAGGGCTTTGTAAGTTGGAGGCTCCTGTAGTCCACATTAGATTCAAGTACCTGATTGATATCTCCACCCAGTATCAGAATATCTTCTGAGAATACAGAGTTTTTCAAGATGTCTGTCAACCATGGGATTTGTCTGTAATTGGGGTATATACATTTGCAAAGGTAAATGTGTATTTGATAATGTTTCCCTTAACAGATAGAAGACGGCCTTCTGAGTTTTTTTGAGTCGCTATCAACTTAAAAGGAATATTTCCCTAAGAGGCAGAAGAGTGATGGGAGCTATGAAACCAGATGTTGAAAAGGAATTTTTGTTTGCCAACCCCAAAAAATCTTAATTACTGAAAAGCTGTACCATATCACCAGGGTATGATTCATATATGTATGCCTCATTTTTTCTTTCCAGTCTACCAAGTAACATTCTGTTCACTCAGAGAAATATAAACTGCTGTATGGAAGTTGTTTGCATTTCAATGAGAATTCTCTCAAACTACAAAAAAGATCCATTGCACTTTTATTGTGGATGTAGTATAAATGTGTAACGTGTATTAAAACTTTGGAAGAACACAAGCAGCAAAGATTTTTATTCACCTGTATATCAATTCCCAAGCAGACTAACGTAACATAGCTAACAAGATATTGATCTGGAGTTTTTAAGAGGTTTTTATTTCTTATTTTTCGTGTTGCATTTTAATATTATTGGTTACTTGGATACAAAGCTAAGGATATACACAAGAAAAATAAAAACTTATTAATAGTAGCTTATTGGAAGTCAACATTGCACACAGTGGCACCTCACACCTGTACACTCCCTCGATAATACAAATATATTATTATGTGGTGGTCACTCTATACATAAACACATGTAGACATGGTCAAGATGTCCACTTCTTGTTCATACTAAACATTAAGTTGGGATTGAATGACTTTGACTGTGGAATAATTGTTGGTACCAGTTTGGGTGGTTTGTTTATCTCAGAAACTGTAGATCTCCAGATATTTTTGCATACCGCAGTGCCTAAAGTTTTCAGAGAAGGATGTTGAAAACAAAAAAAGTCCCAAAACTTTCAGTACTGTAAAACACCTTCCTAATTAGGGAGGGTAAAGGAAAATTTCTAGTCTGATTTGTGTTGACAGGAAGGCAACAGTGTGTTAAATAACGATATCCTATAACAGTGTTTGCAGAAGAACATCTCTGAATGCACAGGACATTGAACCTTGAAGTGTATGGCCTGCAGCAGCAGAAGACCCCGCAAAGTTCCTCTCCTGTCACCTAAGATCAGGAAGCAAAGGCAACAGTGGGCAAAATACACCAAAAAGGACATTTGAACATTTGTAAAATTTGTACATGTTGAAGAGCGAACATAGACAAATTAGGGAAAATTATTATTTATTAACGATTCAAAATTACACAACACATTTCCACACAACGTGTAGCCTTAGACAGATTTAGCAGATTATGGATGACACTTTAACACTAAGCCAGCAACTGTTATTTTCAATATCGGCACTAATACAGAATAAATGAGCCCTCCATGTGCAATAGAACTTGTGCTTTCACTGAAACACATGCGGCTTCAGAAGATAGTGTTTTGTTTTTGGATTCTTCCATAAAGATGCACTATGTTGTTTCACAATGGTTGTTAGCCAGCTGTTACACATTGTCATTAGTCTAAGCTGCTTGCAGCAATTTTCCTTGTCAAAAGTGGACAGATTGTTGCAATATGTACAGATAGCTAATCAAAAACAATCTGTTACAAATTGTAATATGGCAGTAAGATTTAGAATTGAAAAAAAATTAAAATAAAAAATCTGATTTCTATATTTCCAAATTTGCATTAAAATATTGATTTATCTTTGCTTGAAAGAATTACTAATCTCAACAATGAACATTGTGTAAATTCTTTACCGTCAAGTTTTCTTTGCTTTTTGACTCAAAAAATAGGTCTGCATGCTAAGCTATTTTATGAGGAAAAAAAAAACAGAAACCCAACAGACCCATTATTACACATTTAACCCCCAAAAAACTGATCCTTACAGATCATAAATCCATCAAATACATCATGACAGATCATAATGGATCAGTCATTTCCATCATGTATCCAGCTAAAGCAAAAACCATAATGCCAATGTAAATAGAGTCTATGACCTCATGCATAAGTCTAGATTACGGGTCTTTGATATATTGTCTTTGAAAATCTATGGGCCAATACTTTACTTTTGTGCCTGTGATTTCATAGAGGCCCATAGACATTGTCTAAAAAAACAAATCATGGCCTTTTATATTGAATGCCATTTTACAGAGGTATTACTACACAAAGGCACCATACGGCAGCAGAGAGCTTACAGCTGAGTGAACCATACAGACGTGTGCCAATGTAAGGCTCAGTGAAAACTGCTTTATCATGTGCATTAGGCCTTAATTGTATTATTTGACATTCCACCCCTAGCAGGATAACTGCTAGTAAGGTTATCATTTAATGGGATGGAAGAGGGCAAAAATACCTCAACTGGAAAAAGTGAGGGGGGACCCGTTTGATCACGTCACAAGAAATCCATGTGACGTCATCGAGGCCCTTATCTTGTACGGGCAAGATGAGAGTCTATTGGAGGACCCCAGGGCTGTTTGTCGATATTTCCTATTGTTAGGGCAAACTTAGGTATGCTCTAACAACTAACTTTGTACTATCAGTACACAGACTAATATGCTGGCATATAGATACAGTATATGCCAGGCCATTAAAGACAAAATTAAAAAATATCCTATGAGAATAAAAAAATACAAGAAAAATTATTGTTAAATAAAAAAAATCAGTTAAAAAAATACACAATGCACATTTTTTCCAATGAATAAACTTCGAAAACATAAATAATATACACATATTTGGTTTTGTTACAATCGTAACAGCCTGCACAATACATTTGTCGCATACATTATTATAATTGGTGTATACTGTCAAATAATATATATATAAAACTGCTTTTTTTAAGCATTTTTTTGCCAAAATAAAAATTCATATAAATTAAACGCTAATTTATAAGTCCCTAAAAATGGCACCAACATAAAGTACAATTTGTTCTACAAAAAAACAAAGTCTCATACAGCTACATCGAACAAAATGTAAAAGTTATGACCACTGGCATGCAAAGAGGAAAACAATTTAAAAAAAATTCTGGTCCTTAAGGCCAAAATCTTTAAGGAGTTAAGATAATACACAGTGGGGACCCTCTGACTTTCCTACTATTTTCTCTATGTTACTACCACTTCAGCAAACATTGTTAAAATTGATATGAAGTTATGGAAAACTATATGGAAAAAAATATTTAACACCCTCCTATCTAAGAGGGCCAAAAGTGAGATTCTTGAACACCTTTTTTTTCTATCCCTCTTCTTGTTTCCTATTATTTAAGGAGCACCATTCCATGTTTTCAATCTTTCTGTTTCCAGCCTGGACAAACACATCCCCTGAGGACAATCTGCTTATCCAGTCTGTTCTCGAATGGGCAAGAGTTACGTTTTTAGAGATTATGAGTTAATTATCTTTCCATAGAAGAGTATATTTTGCTTAGAAAATAGAATGATTGTTTACTTATGACAAATAATTTAAACAGAAGTATAACTTTTAAGTTGGAATTTCTAATAAATTACAGACAAAATGTCCCAGGCCTGTTGATAACATTTCCAATAAACACCTTGTGTGATCTCAACAAAATTTCAAGATTGTCTTAATCTGGTGTGTTTTCCATGTCATGTAGTCTATTATCAGTAATATCACCAAGTTACTGTATCAACATCAAAGTAATAACAAACATAATGTAAACCCAAGAATGAAGTCTTCGTGTTTTTAGGAAATTCCAAGAATATGAAGTGTGGAACAGCTGCCTTCTAAGAGTGTCAGATGTTGACTTGTCATGTCTCCACCATAAACCACACATCCTGCTCTCTTCAGCTTTCCTGGGATAACATTCTGCCTCATCTCCTCAACATATTCCTTATGGAATTCTGGTGAGGATTAGTGATTGATGCATTAACGACTAAATTATTCGCTGCAACTGGTGAGTGTTGTTTCCAGAATACACATGGAAATGTGGTTAAGTCAGTCTATCATTGATAATGTTCTTCACTTCTCTTTATTACATGAATACTTTTACAATGAAGTCATAGTGTATGTTTACTAAGCATGATACAGAAATTGGACTTGTATAGTTACATCACCGTAACGTTCCGGGAACATGGAGAGGTCAATAACGGATGTATCCTCATTTATTTTCCAGCGAATACACTTGTCAGACGTCTGGATGGCTTCTTCTTCTAAATCCAGACCAGACAATAGTTACAAACTGACATTATCATAAAATTCAAGATAGAATAATTGTTCTTTTATCTATTTAAGACTCGATACATTTCACTTTTGTATTAGCAGATGCTCTAAATCGGTTCTTGCCAAACATTGCAATATTTAACATCTGCCTGGTGTTCTTAGTGATGAAGACCAGTCCAAAGACAACTTCCATGTTTAGAATCTGCAGCTCACATTACAATGAAAATAATGTGGCTTTAATTTTTCTAGTGCAACAAAAACTTACTTATACTTGAATGACATTGATATTTGCATTTACTGTGGCTCCTTTGAATTTATATAGGAGAAAAAATGAATTGATAATGAAGTGTAGAGGAGTAACAAGGCGAGATGAATCCCTTATGCTTAGGGTTCTCTTCTACGGAGGTATCGTCAAAAGCCAGTTAATTATGGAAGCTACTTTGAATCAACGAACAATTTATTCATAACTAATTTATTCATAAGAATGGCAAGCATGACTGAATAAGTGAAAGTATATAAATAAAACGACTGAATAATGACACACCATTTATAATAATATAGTCTCTTCATTTATAAATTCATTTGTAAAATAGCATTTGTAGTATGGAGCATAGACAGAGATTAATGTGAATGTAACCAGGCCACCCGAAATCTGAAACTCTGCAGCCTGTGTATTTTATTCTCATTAAGTTAACGCAGAATTTAATTGGCAGATAGAGATATTATCCTCATGAAATTAACTTGCATTTTATGTAAGTACTTTTTGCCTCCATGATCAGTGGCATACATAGAGAGTGGGCCCTAGAGCAAAGATCAAAATGGTGGCAGAATCACCTGGAGTATATTTCCCCCTCCACACCCATGACCGTTGAGCCTTCTCCATACTAGCTTGTTTGCTTCCAATGCACTTCCTCTAGAAAGGATCGGCATAGCAGCAAAGGGGATGAAACCAATCAGGGCTGTGCCCACTCTCTCCAAGTGCTCCTTCCGCCAAGGGCCCTATAGCACCCGCATACTTTATCATATGTACGCCTTTGTCTATGAGGGAGTTGTAGTACAGGAAGCTAGGTTTTGTCAACTACTTTTAAGTGTAGGCATGCTCTACGATCTAATAAAGATGTCATCCCTATAATTATGTATTTCACGCATTTGGGATAACACGAGCTAATGAAGTACACGCTCATTGCCCGAGAATTTCTGCTGGTATGTCAGAGTGGTTCAATATATTAAAACGAATCACAATTGAGGTGTTAAAACTTGGTTTGAGTCTTGTTTTGAAATTTCTGAGTTGGTATATAATTGTTATTATCCCACGCCTGTGTCTATAAGTGGCCCAGCGAGAAAAGGTGCCACAACCTGGCATTCAGAGTCATTATAGTTCAAGCAGTAGGAGTTGGTACAGTAGTCTACATTCAAAGTTTACATACTGTACATCACATGTATGCTGTAAATGCTGATGGAAGAATACTATGCACGGAAGTAATTCTGCATGCTGCTGTATCTGATAAAAGTTCAAGTATCAATGGAGTGCTCGCCATAACTCTTCCGTATTGACACTCTTACCTTATCTTAGCCTACAGGCTGCTAAAATTGAAATGAGGTACTTATCATCATTACTATTTTTGAACAGACTCTTCCATACAAGATATAATGTGGATTTTAATTCCACTGCAGAGCAGGTGAAATGAATGGGTGGTTATGTAATACACGGACAGGTCGGATTCTCCAAAGACGCTCTTTGCAACCAATATCTGCTCTGGATAATTGATAGAGGACCCAAATTAGGGACTACCCTCTATTAACTCTGAATGCCCTAAGGCATTCATTTCACTCACAGCATTTACTGGCCTTTTGGGTGGCCTTTATTTTGCAATTTATATTTTTTTGCCTAAAAACTCCTTCAACAGTAAAATATGAGAGAGCCTACATATATACATACTAAGATTTTTAGTTTGTGCTGTTTTTTTAAGGTTTTGGAGTCAGTGGCGTTATTTTTAAAATGCAAGCTGTAGTTATGGCTTTTTATAAAATGCCGCTGAAAAAAAATGGCACCAAAAACTAATTAAAAAGACGCTATTAAAACCACTTGAAATTCATGACGTTTTTTCCATGTTTTTTAAAACGCTGAGAAGAACCTATTAAGTAGGCCTATTCTAATAAGTCAGCTTATTTCACAATTAGCAGTGATATTGCGATACTCTCACTCTGTTGGGTGGGATTCTCTGAAAAAACAGCCCTTGGATCAGCGCTGTTCCCTTGAAACATTGTACTTAGCTTGCTTCTATTGATGCATAGTCAGAACATTAACTACACATCAATAGAAGCAAGCTAAGTACAACGTTTCAAGGGAACAGCACCTATCCAAGGGTTTTTTCAGAGAATCCCACCCGACAGAGCGAGAATATCGCAATATCACTACTATTTGGAACTGGACACATCGTTGCATCCAGAAAAACCCGTGGTTTGCAGTTTCCTGGACCTCCACGTTTTAAAGACCATATCTACAGGGGTGTCATGCTTCCTAGCACGACATCACCAGGTGAGCACACCTTGACAGAATTACTAATTCTACATTTCCACGTGGGATAATGCACTATGTTTGCGCCATTGTGTACCTTTTTACCTCTCTAGTGAATCTAGTTCACAATTAGGGCTCCTCCACAAGCTGCAGAATTGCGGCGTTTTTTTCCAGACTGAATTTCGGACAGAAAAAACGCAGCAGAATACAGTAGCAGCAAAGTGGGTGAGATTTATCAAATCTCATCTACACGCTGCGTAAAAATTCCGAGCAGAAATTGACTTGCGGTGCGTATTTTTCAGACAACCATTTATTTTGTGCTCCAAGAATATAGGAGCACAAAACGCCGGTACCGAGGTGCAAAGACAATAATAAATCTGCTGTGCTCACCATTATTTTCTATTGTATTGATTTTAGTAATGTGGTTTAAGTAACCTTCTCCAATGACACTATTCACACGGGCAGCAACTTCCTTGGGTAGTGGAGAGATGAATAACAGTGAAATTCTTTATAGAAATATATTGGGATCATCATGCTAGGTTACCATCTGTTCGGATATTCATTTGCTGGAAATTCATAAAAGACCTCTTTGAATCATGATTTATTTAAACATTTAGATGCTGTTCATTGACGGCGGTTAGTACATGACAAATACGTATTGGAAATCCTAAAGAATAAATAAATAGGCCAAACTCCTAAAATGAATTATGCATTAATACAATCATAAAGAAACAAATTCATTCAACGTTATTGCTTTGAAGTCCCTGTAAATAAATCTAGGTGCCATTTCCCACATCTGGACGACTTATTCCATTGTCTGTTCTAGGACAATTGTTAGATGGGTGGTCTTTGATTTATGAGCAAACCAAGATTACTTATTGTCTACAAGTTGGAGATAATGCCACACAGCCCCCCCTTTACATAGTGCCACATACCCCCTTGTAGATAGTGTCACACACAACCCCTCTTATAGATAGTGCCACATACCCCCCTTGTAGATAGTGCCACATATCCCCCTTGTAGATAGCGCCACATACCCCCTTATAGATAGTGTCACATAGCCCCCTTGTAGATAGCGCCACATATTACCCCCTTGTAGATAGTGCCACATAGCCCCCATGTAGATAGTGCCACATACCCCCTTGTAGATAGTGCCACATAACCTACCTTTGTAGATAGGGCCACAGAGCCCCGGGAGCCCTCCCCCCCTGTGCAAACAAAAAAAGTATACTCACCTAGCCCCGTTACCGTGCCGAACAGAGCTGCTCCACAGCCTCCTCAGACGGGACCCTCGCTTAGGCCGACCTGATGATTACGTCATCATACCGGCCTGTGTATACGCAGTGCCTTATGGGCTGCAGGCTTAACGTAGCCTGTAGCCTAGTAAAGCTAGCTCCCTGCTCTGTAATAGTGTTCAACTTTATCTGCATCCTAAGAATGCAGATACTTTTAGATGTTGCAGTCGCCCGGGGCTCTGAATGCCCGGTGCTAGTGACGCAATCGGGAATGAGGGCGCGCGTGCCATCCGGCCAGGCAGATAATGTTATGTGTCGGGCCGGGTGGCACGGGTCCCCTCATGCCGCAGGCCCCGTAGCAGCCCCTATGTCTGCTACAGCGGTAGTTATGACAATGTACTCTTCCCTGAAATACACCCACCTCTCCAGAGCAGCGGCCCCCGTATACCGCTGATCTGGCCCCGGAAGCGGTCATGTGCCGTTCATCGGTCATGAGCCACTGCAGTCAATCACTGGCCTCAGCAGTGATGCTGCCATGTGTGGCATGTGCCTGCTGAGGCCAGTGGTTGGCTGACCAGTGACCAACGAGCAGTACGTGACCCCTGCAGGAACTCCCAGGAATGGAGCAGCAGAGAACTAGGGCACTCCACTGGAGGTGTCTGTATACCTGCTGTTCATTCAACATTACAGATGTAGCAAGGTTTAACTTGACTCTGATAATTTGCTGCAGCATGATATCACACAGCAAAAGTCATTGAAAAATTCAAGTTAAACTACCTTGCCACAGTTTATTTAATGCAAGATTCAAGATAAAGATTGCAATATCTGTATTTGCCATCATGTGGAATTTCTAGTATTTTCAATATTTCTGTTCTTTTTCTGGTTTTTTTCAAATTGACAATGAAAATTCTCAGTGATCATGTACTGCATGTGAATTATTATCATTGAAGAGTGAAATGGGTTCGCAGCCAACCATAGCAATAAATGTGATAAACATTCTAATGTACAGTCAAATAGAATAAGGTTTCTAAAATGCAATAAAGCAAAAAGTAGGGGACAGATGGGAGAGAGTATGACTCTAGCATCCAACTACACAGAGTTTGCATGTAGTCTCTATGTATGGAGATGCATGGGTCTGTATTGGAGTTGTAGATTTATCATCAAGGCCATTTGCAAAGTCGCTTCATTTTTTATTTCCATGCACTGGAGCAATAGAAAATAGTCAAGTGTTCAGAACCTTATTACGATTGTTTGCTGCTTGATTTAGATTTACAGAAGTATGCGTTGTCATATGTGCTGCATTTTAAATATATACATGCCAGACATATAAAGATGAAGGCGTGTTATGGAACAATACAAGTAATAGTGGAAGATAGAATGAAGGATAAGGAACTGTTTAAACATAAAGTTATATCATTAGTGAAGGAAATTTCAAGGGCATACAGAGAGATTGTCCTTCTTCCCAGCATCTCTTCTCAGACGTAGACTGATTAAGCATAAATAACGGTAGTTTTACTATATAATGAAATGTCAGGGGGAGATTATTAGAGCTCTATCACAAGCTACAGCACATCTGAAGAGATGTCACGTATGTGACAAGAGTCACAAAGCTGCTAATGAAAGAAATCTTTGGCAGCTCTATAGATTACATTTTATATTATCCCCACTGTGTCTTTTAGAGATGATGTCACTTTCTTATATCTACTATTTTTGCATTTATAGTATTACAGAAATTTATTTTACAGGAATTTTGTTCTCTATAAACTATGAATCACAATATCTTTACCTTATATTTATATAAATGTTCTGGCTTCTAAAAGGGTTGTCCGACAACAGAACATGTTCGTAATTGGTTAGGAAATGTAAAATAGACGCACTTAGTAATATACTTTTACTTTCACTGCAAGGAAGTCCAGATTTCCCTGTCCTGTGACGTGGTCCCGGAAGTGGAGCTTCTCCCCTTAGCTGTGACGTGCCGACACAGCCTCAGGATGCAGGAAGCCCCCCTCTGTGTGTCAGTGACATGATGAAGGAGCTGGCTGCCTGGCTCAGTTCATTAGATAAGCCAGCCCCTTCTCTGTGACGACTAATAGACACTAGCCTTATGTCCAGTCTGCAAGTGTTCCTTTTCCTCCTGCTCTCCCTAATATCTGTTAGCTCCCTTCCCTCACTCCCCTTGACTGTGAGCATGAAGTTATCTGTTTTCAGTGTGAGCCGTACTCAGCAATAATAATAAAGACGGCTGTGTCGGCGCTTCACAGCTAAGGAGAGAAGCTCCATTTCTGCAACCAGAACACAGGATAGGGAAATCTGGACATCATTGAAGTTTTGAAAGTGAAAGTATAAGAGAGAGAGAGAAAGATATGTTTTCTGTAAACCTTTCTACTAACACTCTGCCCCTAACTTGAAAAGGGTCTAACGGGCTGAAAACTCATTGTCAAATACTTTATTGGGGTATTTAATAGAGTTTTCTGGGACTACAACATTGATGGCCTGCTCGGCGCAGGCAGGTGCGATATAGTGACGTCACCGCGCCTGTTTGCGCCGAGTTACTCAGCACAGTGCAGATGTCTTATGCAGTGCCTAATATGGACACCTAGGTTAGGCCCTGGCTTTCATGGCAACTCATAGGTGCCACTGTCGCAAGTTTTCTTCTTTATTTTTATATCATGTAGTAAGGCCCACACTCCCCCTGCAACATTGCATGGTAAAGTGTGCAGCTCAGTTCAAAAAATTTCCATTAAATAATGATTGAAAATTAATACACGAACATGAATTATGTAAGTTTATACTTTTCATCCATATCAGCAAGAATTGTATATCGTTTGGACTACCATTAGCAGTTCAGGTGGTAACCGTAACTGCAATATTGCTCACACTATTGGGACTTACATTAAAAAAAATCACAAATCACTATATTACTTGGTAAGACAGGTATAAATAATTGTTTTCTCAAAGTTAAAAATCACAATATACACAATCAGGGCAGATTTACTATTCAAAATGCGCCAGAATTCTGGCATACATGCTACGCTTCACATTTATTAACTGTTTTTTTTTCTCTACACTCTCAACAAGGGGTGTGGCTTATTGGAAAAGGAGGCGTGGTCTAGTACAAAGGTCTGTGACTTAAATACAACAATGTGTGTCAAAAATTTGCCAAAATTCTGGCACTAAAAACTAGCGTAAACTAAGCCGACTAATAGGTAGTATAAGAAAGAGAAAAGTAGCTAGAATGTCTAGCAAGATGTGCTAAATTTATCATACAGCGTGCACCACTTTCATAAATTTGGTGCATTTTTTGACAGCCGTGTCTAATTTCATGTTGTCTAAAACTTAGACAGTAATATTAAATCTGCCCCATTGTGTTTAGTCTTTAGGGAAAAGAAAAGAAAACATAAAGAGTATGTTTAAAGTTTATTATGTCCCTTATTACATCCTAAAATACTAGTCAGTCACGAAATTGAGTTGTTAAATCTTGTTCTGGGCATTTTCTCTTTACAGCATTCTGTTTAAGGTACTATTATGTTTTTATAAGTGCTGTAATCCTTAATATGCTTTATCTTAGACTATTTGTTCGAAAAAGTCAATTAAAAATAAATGTTATATTGATACCAGTACCACAATGATTAGTGATATGAGTTTTATATATGTAAACTTCTCTGGCACATGAGTTATTTTAAGACTTTGTTAAGAGGCTGGAAATTGAATTTTAAGTGCTCACACATTTTCAAGACAGCCATGTCCTCATGCTTCACATTTAAAATAGAATAACCTAACTTCGGAAACTTATTCATACAGAATATTAAAAACATAAATACCATGATACATTTAAAGAAAATGTATAATAAAGCAGAGTCTGAAATACAGGTATTGATTAATAATACACTTGTTAAATATGTAAACTGAACCCTACTTGTCATACTACGCTATTTGCACTTTACCGTGATTGTACGCTACAATGCTTCTTTGCCGGATAAATTTTTACACTTCTAGCAGGAGACACGATCAGCTGGAGATACCCTGAAGTGAAAACTGGGGTTTTCAAAGTTTGTATTTGCTTATTTCATACTCAACAATAATTGTGTGGTTGTTTCTTTCATAACCAGCCCACTCATCTTATTAGTTAGTTCATTTTGTTTTATTATATGTTTTAATTTAGATGCCTATTTGGCTATATATACTATGTTCAATGGTGTAGCTATAGGGGTCGCATCTGCGACTGGGCCCCTAAGCCCAAGGCCCCTGTTGCCACACAGCGCACTAGTGATTTAATTCTCTATGTGCCGTGACGCCTGCACTTCCTGGTTACGGACAGGGCCCCTTAGACGTGACTAGACGTGACGTGACAGGTGTTCCAGCCAGTGTGTAAAAGCCGTGCGGAAGATCCTGGTGAGCTGCACACGGTAATGTATATGTATTGTATTTTACGGTCTATGTTTGCGTTGAAGAGAAGAGAGAGGGGCCCCCCTCTCCACCGCAAACACAGACAGTACAATACATTCCAAACTGTGGGTCGCGACCACCTGAGGGGGTCGCGAGCCATTCACCAAGATCCCAGTTCCAACTGTACCTGCATCCTTACGATGCAGTTGAATTCAATGCTGGAGCAAGGAGCTGATGGTTCTGTGCTCCAGCATTCACTGTGCCGTAAGCCATTATCTGCTCGGCGCAGGCAGGTGCGATATAGTGACGTCACCGCGCCTGTTTGCGCCGAGTTACTCAGCACAGTGCAGAGGAGAAGAAGGATCTCCTCACCCGTCGTGGAAACAGGGATAGGTAAGTACTTATGTTATTATTTTTCTATAAGGCACATATAGGGGAATTTTACTGGTTGTGGGAGGGGGGCCTGACATGGTGGCTGCTGAGGGAGCATTATACTGTATGGGGGGAATTACACTGTATGGGGGAATTATAATATACGGGAGCAGCTATGGGATGAATTATACTGTATGGGGGGCATTATACTGTATGGGGGGAATTACACTGTATGGTGGAATTATACTGTACGGGAGCAGCTATGGGATGAATTATACTGTATGGGGGGGGGCATTATACTGTATGGGGAATTATACTCTATGGGGAGCATTATATTGTATGGGAGGCATTATACTGTATGGGAAGCATTATATTGTATGGGAGGCATTATACTGTATGGTGAGAATTATACTTTATGGGAGGCATTATACTGTATGGGGGCATTACACGGTATGGGGGCATTATATTGTATGGGAGGCATTATACTGTATGGGAGGCATTATATTGTATGGGAGGAATTATATTGTATGGGGCATTATACTATATGGGGGAATTATACTGTATGGGAGGCATTATACGGTATGGGGGAATTATACTGTAAGGCAACAAGCCTTCTTTACTGTGAGAACGGTGAATTTATGGAATAGTCACCGCAGGAGCTGGTCACAGCAGGGACAGTAGATGGCTTTAAAAAAGGCTTAGATAATTTCCTAGAACAAAAAAATATTACCTCCTATGTGAAATTTTTTACTTCCCCTTTCCCATCCCTTGGTTGAACTTGATGTACATGTGTCTTTTTTCAACCGTACAAACTATGTAACTATGTAACTATGTAAGGGAGCAGCTATGGGAGGCATTATACTGTATGGGGGGAATTATATTGTTTGTGGGGAATTATACTGTATAGGAGCAGCTATGGGAGGCAATTTACTGTATGGAGGGCATCATATTGTATGGGGGCATTATACTGTGTGCGCCAACTGCGAGTGGCAATATACTGTGGTGGCAGCTATAAGTGGCAATATACCATGGGGGTAGCTAAGGGGGCATTATACTGTGTGGTGGCAGCTATGGGGGGTCATTATACTGTATGGGGCAGCTATAGGGGGCATTATACTGTGTGGGGGCAGCTATGGGGGGCAATATACTGTGTAGTGGCATTATACTGTGTGGGGAAGCTATGGGGAGCATTATACTGTGGGGCAGTTATAGGGAGGATTAAACTGTGGGGGCAGCTATGCGGAGCATTGTACTGTGGGGGCAGCTATGGGTGGAAATATACTATGGGGGCAGCTATGGGGGAGCATTATACTGTGGTGGTCAGCTATGGGGGTCATTATACTGTGGGGACAGCTATGGGTGGCAATATACTATGGAGCAACTATGGGGGGGCATTATACTGTGGGGGTATCCATAGGGGCTGTCGAGCAAGGCGGCTGGGCATGGACTTGTGCAGGGGTCTGGTAGTGTTGGGGAGGGGTAGGGGGGCCCAAGCTGAATTCTTACACCAGGGCCCTTGAGCCTTTAGCTACGCCCCTGACTATGTTCAACTATCGAATGTTACTTGTATGATGTGCATATAAACAAAAAATACGATAAGCATCTTGTGTTATGGCCATAAGACTTAGACTCCCTTAGGGTCTACAAAAACCCTACGAGGACCTAAGTTTAGGGAGGAACCAGGTGCTTCATGTGGAATATGGACGCTAAAATGCATACTTATTCCTAACATGTGTAATCGGCCGTACTTTTTTTGTTTCCAACATTTGTACTAATTTTAAGCCAGTTGCACTATTGATCCATACAAAAAAAAATATCTAATGCAAAGCAGTTTCCATCATCCTCCTTCCCCTTTATTAATATAACCATTTGTGCAGAAGAAAACAACCGCGAAAAATACAAAATGTGAATGAGAATCAAGTTTCATAATAATACAGCTTGACAACTCAGAATCCAGCCTTACATTAATTTTCCCTATCCTGGGAGATGCACGACTGTACACGACAAAACTGACCACATTTCCCTCTCTTTTCCCCTGCTTTTGATATTATAGACCAGATACATAACTCACCACGGTGGCGTAACTACCGCTATAGCAGCCGTAGCGGCTGCTACGGGGCCCGCGGCATGAGGGGGCCCGTGTAGCCCGCCGGCACGGGCCACCACCATGGCCCGAGGCTCCGCTAGCAGCCGCTATGGCTGCTACAGCGAGACGCCACTGAACACGACTACGGCAGAGCAGGGAGTTATCTCCCCGCTCTGCCATTAAACAAAAGACATGTATCCCCTATCCACAGGATAGGGGATACATGTGTGATCGCTGGCATTGATAGGGAGAACGGGGGACTGAAAGTTATCCATCACAAACCTCGGACTTCAGGGGTCTGTGTCGGCAGCTCCGTAGAAAAGAATGGAGCGCCGGTCGCGCTTGTGCGCATGCGTGACCAGCGCTCCTTTCATTTTAATTGAGCTGCACAGACTCCGGAAGTCACAGGTTAGTCATGGAGAACTTGTGGGGACTTTCGGTCCCCCGTTCTCCCTATCTCTGCCAGCGATCACACATGTATCCCCAATCCTGTGGATAGGGGATTCATGTCTTTTCATTTTTCTGGGGGGTTGGGGATGCTGTATGGCGTTCCCTACAGGGGGGGCTGTATGGCGTTCCCTACAGGGGGGCTGTATGGCATTCCCTACAGAGGGGGGCTGTATGGCATTCCCTACATGGGGGCTGTAAGGCGTCCCCTACAGGGGGGGCTGTAAGGCGTTCCCTACAGGGGGGGCTGTATGGCGTTCCCTACAGGGGGGGCTGTATGGCGTTCCCTACAGAGGGGCTGTATGGTGTTCCCTACAGACCCCCTGTAGATAACGCCATACAGTCCCCCCTGTAGATAACGCCATACAGTCCCCCCTGTAGATAACGCCATACAGCTTTTTTAATGATGTCTGTGATGGTCGGGATGTTACATGTTTTCCATCTGAACGCTACAGCTGATGTGGCAGATATCAAAACATGACATATTACAATTTGGAATTGTTTGGGAATAACATCAATTCCAAGCCGTAGTAACCCCTTGAGGTTAATATTTTGAGTTGGAATCTCATTTAGTAGTGCACTAATTGATTGCCAAAAGGTTAATAAAAAAGGGCTTCCCTAGGAGTAGATAACTTAAAAAATATATTGTACTCAAAAGCCATTAAATATAGGCCAGAACACGGCTCCACATCTACAGTACATGCTACTTTACAAATTTGGAACAATTTTACTAAATATAAACATCTTGATATTCCTACCAAAATGGAGAAAATCTCATTCCAAATCTTGAACGACTTTCTTCCAGATCTAGACATAAACAGCTGGATAAACGCAGGCGTAACATATATAGATGATCTATATGTGGAAAATAATCTCTGTTGCTTCTCTGACTTACCATTCAGATACAAACTAGTCAGTGGCGTAACTACCGCCGTAGCAGCGGTAGCGACTGCTACGGGGCCAGCGGCATGAGGGGGCCCGTGTCGCCCGCCGGCACGTGCCCCCACCAAGGCTGCAGGCTCCGCTAGCAGCCGCTATGGCTGCTACAGCGGGACGCCACTGAACACTATGGCAGAGCGGGGAGGTATCTCCCCGCTCTGCCATTAAAAAAAAGACATGTATCCCCTATCCACAGGATAGGGGATACATGTGTGATCGCTGGCAGCGATAGGGAGAACGGGGGACTGAATGTCCCCTGAAGTTCTCCATCACAAACTTCGGACTTCCGGGGTCTGTGTCGGCAGCTCCGTAGAAATGAATGGAGCGCCGGTCGCGCTTGTGCGCATGCGTGACCAGTGCTCATTTCATTTTTATTGAGCTGCCGACACAGATGCCGGAAGTCAGAGGTTAGTGATGGAGAACTTCAGGGGACTTTTAGTCCCCCGTTCTCCCTATCGCTGCCAGCGATCACACATGTATCCCCTATCCTGTGGATAGGGGATTCATGTCTTTTGTCTTTTCACACTGTAGGTCGCATTTTTCTGGGGGGTTGGGGATGCTGTATGGCGTTCCCTACAGGGGGGGCTGTATGGCATTCCCTACAGGGGGGGCTGTATGGCGTTCCCTACAGGGGGGGCTGTATGGCGTTCCCTACAGGGAGGGCTGTATGGCATTCCCTACATGGGGGGCTTTTAGGCGTTCCCTACAGGGGGGGCTGTAAGGCGTTCCCTACAGGGGGGTCTGTATGGCGTTCCCTACAGGGGGGCTGTAAGGCGTTCCCTACAGGGGGGGCTGTATGGTGTTCCCTACAGGGGGGGCTGTTTGGCGTTCCCTACAGGGGGGGCTGTATGGTGTTCCCTACAGACCCCCCCTGTAGGGAACACCATACAGACCCCCTGTAGATAACGCCATACAGTCTCCCCTGTAGATAACACCATACAGTCCCCCCTGTAGATAACGCCATACAGCCCCCTCTGTAGAGAACGCCATACAGCCCCCCTGTGGATAGCGCCATATAGTCCCCATGTGGATAGCGCCATATAGTCCCCCTCTGTAGATAGCGCCATACAGCCCCCTCTGTAGATGGCGCCATACAGCCCCCCCTGTAGATAGCGCTATAAAGCCCCCTCTGTAGATAGCACCATACAGCCCCCTCTGTAGATGGCGCCATACAGCCCCCCTGTAGATAGCGCCGTACAGCCCCCTCTGTAGATAGCGCCAAACAGCCCCCCTGTGGATAGCGCCATACAGCCCCCTCTGTAGATAACGCCATACAGTCCCCCTGTGGGTAGCGCCATACAGCCCCCTCTGTAGATAACGCCATACAGTCCCCCTGTGGATAGCGCCATACAGCCCCTCTGTAGATAGTGCCATACAGCCCCCTCTGTAGATAACGCCATACAGTCACCCTGTGGATAGCGCCATACAGCCCCCTCTGTAGATAGCGCCATACAGTCCCCCTGTGGATAGCGCAATACAGCCCCCCTGTAGATAGCGCCATACAGCCCCCTCTGTAGATGGCGCCATACAGCCCCCCCTGTAGATAATGCCATACAGCCCCCTTTGTAGATATCTACAGAGGGGGCTGTATGGCGTTATCTACGGGGGGACTGTATGGCGTTATCTACAGGGGGAAACTTTTAAAGCTGGGTGTTGACCATGGCGACCATTTTGAAGTCGGCCATTTTGTATCCAACTTTAGTTTTTTCAATGGGAAGAGGGTCATGTGACACATTAAACTTATCGAGAATTTCACAAGAAAAACAATGGTGTGCTTGGACTTTATTCTTTCATGAGTTATTTACAAGTTTCTCTTTGTTTACAGCCATTGACATGTCGCAGAGGTTAACACGTGAGGAGCGGATAGAAATTGTGTTGATGTCTGGTGAACGCAGTACCCGGGTCATTGCAGCAGATTTCAATGCAAGACACCCTACGAGGCCACCCATCTCCCATGCTACAGTTTGCAAACTGCTTGCCAAGTTTCGTGAAACTGGTTCATTGTTGGATTTGCCCAAATGTGGACGCATGAAAACTGTCACTAATGAAGAAACATCAGTGGCTGTCCTAGCTTCATTCAGCAAGAGCCCACAGCATAGCACTCGCCACATGTCACTGGAGAGTGGCATCAGTCGAACATCCCTTCGGCGGATATTAGCTACTCACAAATGGCACCCTTACAAACTCCAGCTGCTGCAGCATCTCAACGAGGATGACCCAGATCGGCGCACTGAATTTGCAGAATGGGCAAAACAAAAATTGGAACAGGACCCTCAGTTTACACAGAACATTTTGTTCAGTGATGAGGCAAACTTTTATGTGAATGGTGAAGTTAACAAACAAAACCACCGCTATTGGTCTGACACTAACCCACATTGGATAGAGCCCTCCAAGACTGTTGGAACACAAAAATTGATGGCATGGTGTGGTATATGGGGTACAAAGATAGTGGGGCCATTCTTCATTAATGGAAACCTCAAGGCCACGGGATATCTGAAATTGCTGCATGATGATGTGTTTCCCTCTTTATGCACTGAAGCTGGCACATTCCCTGAGTTTTTCCAGCAAGATGGTGCACCACCACATTATGGGTGTCAGGTCCGAGCATTCCTAGATGAACAGTTTCCTGGAAAGTGGATTGGTCATCGTGGGCAAGTTGAATGGCCCCCTAGGTCTCCCGATCTGACCCCCTTAGACTTTTATCTTTGGTGTCATCTGAAAGCAATTGTCTATGCTGTGAAGATACGAGATGTGCAGCAACTGAAACTATGGATACTGGAAGCCTGTGCTAGCATTTCTTCTGCGGTGTTGCTATCAGTGTGTGAAGAGTGGGAGAAGAGGGTTGCATTGACAATCCAACACAATGGGCAGCACTTTGAACACATTTTATAAGTGGTCAGAAACTTGTAAATAACTCATGAAAGAATAAAGTAACGTTAAAACCAAGTATACCATTGTTTTTCTTGTAAAATTCTCGATAAGTTTGATGTGTCACATGACCCTCTTCCCATTGAAAAAACTAAAGTTGGATACAAAATGGCCGACTTCAAAATGGCCGCCATGGTCAACACCCAGCTTGAAAAGTTTCCCCCCTCCCATATACTAATGTGCCACAAACAGGAAGTTAATATCACCAACCATTCCCATTTTATTTAGGTGTATCCATATAAATGGCCCACCCTGTATATATATATATATATATATATATATATATATATATAGCGAAATTGTGTATATATACATATATAGAAGCTGCAGCAGCATAGAGGAGATTATACAGCAACAATGAGCATTATAGCTGAGAATCCATCACTGGGGTGGCATATAAATCTACCAGAAGCTGCAGCACATCTGTGTATTTTTCACTCTGTCCTGTCCTTCCTCTCCTCTTCATAGGCTGTGTGTCTGTGTCTCTTTCTCTCTGTTCCCTCCTCCTTCTCCACTCCTCTCTTCATAGACTTGTATGGACAGTGTGTCTTTGTCTCTCTGCTCTTGATACCTCCTCCTGCTGCCCCCTCCCCTCTCCATAAATTTATATTGGCAGACTATATAGAGACACACCCCAATTTTCTGCACCCAGTCTACTCTGCTCTGTAACCAGGGTCAGATTTTGCTTGACAACAGGGGGTGGACAACAGATTACAGGGAAGGAGACACCTAGTAGCAGTAACTTCACACAGAATTTGCATGAATGAAACAACAAAATGTTAACAGTAATTAAATAGCAAAGTTGATAAACTAGTTCTCAATAAATTAGAATATCAAGTTAATTTATTTCAGTAATTAAATTCAAAAAGTGAAACTCATATATTCTATAGATTCATTACACACAGAGCGATCTATTTCCAGCATTTTTTTTATTTTACTGTTGATGATTATGGTAACAGTTAATGAAAACCCCAAATTAGGGGTCTTAGAAAATGTGAATATTATATAAGCCCAATTTAAAAAAATATTTTTAATACCGAAGTGTAGGTTCCTTTTGCATGAATTACTGCATCAATGCGGTGTGGCATGGAGGCGATCAGCCTGTGGCACTGCTGAGGTGTTATGGAAGCCCAGGTTGCTTTGATAGCGGCCTTCAGCTCGTCTGCATTGTTGGGTCTGGTGTCTCTCATCTTCCTCTTGACAATACCCCTTAGATTCTCTAAGGGGTTTAGGTCAGGAGAGTTTCCTGGCCAATCAAGCTCAGTGATACTGTGGTTATTAAACCAGGTATTGGTACTTTTGGCAGTGTGGGTAGGTGCCAAGTCCTGCTGGTAAATGAAATCAACATCCCCATAAAGCTTGTCAGCAGAGGGAAGCATGAAGTGCCCGAAAATTTCCTGGTAGACGCTGCACTGACTCTGGACTTGTTGCTCAGTGGTCCAAAGTCCTAGTCAATTTTGCATTTAATTTGGAAATCAAGGTCCCAGAGTCTGGAGGAAGAGTGGAGAGGTGTCAATCCAAGTTGCTTGCGGTCCAGTGTGAGGTTTCCACATTCAGTGATGGTTTGGGGAGCCATGTCATCTGCTGGTGTTGGTCCACTGTGTTATATCAAGTCCAGAGTCAGCGCAGAATACTGTACACTGTATAAAGTATACTGTACTTACTTTTCAGTAGGCCAACATTTCAGTATTAAAATCATTTTTGAAATTGGACTTATATAATATTCAAATTTTCTGAAACACTACATTTTTGGTTCTTATTATAATCATCAACATTAAAAGAAAAAAATGCTGGAAATAGATCACTCTGTGTGTAATGAATCTATATAATATAGGAGTTTCACTTTTTGAATTTAATTACTGAAATAAATTAACTTTTTGATGATATTCTAATTCATTAAGAAGGACTAGTATATCATGTATAGTATTAGATTTACATAAGTTGCTTGAAAAGTTAGTGTCTATTTAAAACTGCTTGCAATCATTGCCACAGTAAAACAAATGTCTTTTGGTTTAAATGTCAACAATTGTAAAAACGAAAAATTAATGTATATTCATAAAATGAGAACAACCACCTTAGGCAGACACGGGACGGAAATGCTGCAGATTTTCCGTCTGGACTTGCGGACACAAAGTCTGCAGTGTAATACAGTGCCAGCCATGAAAATTAGATTTCATCAAATCTCATCTACATAATGCAGAATTTTGTCCGGAAATTGATATTGCAAATTTTAAGATCTGCAGCTTGCATATTTTCATTGCAGATTTTAATTAATTATGTGAGGAGCTGAAATAAATACTAAAACTCGTAGAAAATTCCTCAGCAAAATCTACATGTTGCATATCCAGGTTTAGCTGTGGCCTTATAAATACATTAGGTCCACTACAGCTGATATTAAGAGAGTATTCACATGTGACTTTTTTGTGGTTTTGTCGCGGTTTTTCTCATGTTTTTAAAAAAAAAAAAAAGAAAATTGCGACAAAAAAATGCTACAAAATTGCAACACAAAAAAAGTCACATGTGAAGAGGGCAAGGTGTGAAGGGCAATGTTTAAAGAGAGCAACACTAGAGAGATTTGTACGGGGCGCTATCTAACCTAAGGTTGACCCTGACCACCACAACGTACTGAGAAGCAAGTCACAAACCATAGATGGCATTATTATACATGCAAACTGTATTAGAGCCTCTTAAGGCCTCTTTCGCACATTGTTTTTTTTTGACAATTTAAAAAAGCTTCAAAAATGTTACATGCGTTTTTAATGGCGTCTTTAGTTACGCATTTTCTGGTATTTTAGATCCTATACGTAAGTCTATGGGGGAAAAGCCTGAAAAAAACGTCATACTCAGAGATTGCTGCGTTTGGAAAAAAACACTGACTATTAAATTTCCTCAAAAACGCCACAAGCCAAAACGCAGTTGTATATTGTGCATTTTATATTTAATGTAACATCTGGCCGGACTATAAAAACGCATTAAAATGGCATTAAAACACATAAAAAAGCAGAAAACACTGGCCTGTGAATCCATCCTAAAAGCAGTGAAAAAATCCAGTGTTGTTGAGCTAAAAATAAAATATGTCATTCTTCCAATACTTACACAGCATTCTCTGAAAAGCACATATACATATTAAATATTAATCTTCCAGTGTTGTTTGTTATAACAACCTGCATGAACCACTTCAACATTATTGATATCAAATATTTAGAGTCCACTCTGCAATTTTTAAAAAACTGGAAAAAAAAAATTTGCTGCAGCTTTTACAATTTAATTGTTTTCCATCTTTGACATGGAAACAGCATACGGTCCTAATTAAAAAATAAAAAAAAATAAAAATTGTGCTGGTATGGGTGCTGGTAGTGCTGTTGGTCTGATATGTTTAATACTGTACCTCACAATAGCCTAAGACAAAAAAAACATGTGGTTCAAATATAAAATTTGCATGTAAGGCCTTATTTCGAATATGGGTACAGGCATGGGCAACAGCATTCCAGATTTTATCATCTTGGCAGGCACATCATAATATGATCATTGTATTTGTACATGAAGTATTCAGTTCTCATAGGCACGTTTTTGCTAATTAATAAATTGTATCAGCACAATATCCAAAAAGAGAAGTAAAACCAATCCTCTGTAAAACATCAGCCCACTCAGCTTGTTCATGAGACAATTGTTGGAGCAGTAAATGAAAGCAGTTGCATCAGAGATTAGAGTGGGGGTAGAGTTATCCATAGAGAGATACAATTTATCTGGGGGTCTGTTACTCAGATGGAGGCCCCGGGGATATTGGGATGAGTCACTGGTTAGAATCTATCCCAAGATGAAGTCAATTCCGATAATAAATGTTCACCTACTCATCTCTTGTAACATCCCTTGTACAGCAATCTTTTCTTTCATGATGTTATCACTTATCTCAAAATATTAGGAGCCAATTCGGCAAAGGTATAGGTGGTAATGGAATAGGCAGTGTTGGTAGTCCCTTCTTTATAAGATCAAGGGGTGGACAAAGGGTAATGCCCCCTAATTTATTCGTGGGTGGCAACATGAAGGATGATGATGATGATGTGTAAGTCAGGACCTGAAGTGTGGGTCTTTAAAAGGAAGAGGAGGAGAATACTGAGGAGGACAGACGGGATGATAATGCTCGGGTCCGGAGGGCACACCACCACCAACATCTGAAATAGTACCTATGGACGGGGCAAATATAAGTCTTTCACAGCTCAATGAGTCAATGCTTTTGCTGAACGCCATTCGGGATGTGCCTCTAGGACATGGAGCTGAGCTAGTGACAAAGCCATGGATAGCTGAACAGGCTAGTACTGACAGCTCCCAACTTCCCTTACAGAAGTTCTTCTTCCATGCCTCGAAAGTAACATATCAGCTTTCTGCTGCTTTCCCAATACCACTTTGTCATATAGTGTCAGCCAATTCATTTTATCATGGAAGCTGCTTCAACACAATGAACCAGATGGACTTGATAAAATGGCAAGGTTGGAAACAATGGTCAGGGCTTCCCTGGATTGCTGCGTCTTCGGGGCTAAATTATGGAAGTGATGGCCTAAACTTGCCAAGTGTCCCATACTTCTAGACCTGTCAGCCGAAGACTCATTTGGCTAACAGCTGCTGTGTCTTGCCAGTCTCCCAATAAGTATATGTAAGTCAAGCAAACATGTTTACTTCAATAGGTGAAGGTGATAAGTCCGGACCAGACAACTCCTAATGCAAAGCAAACAATCAATCAGATGGCTTGAATTTTAACATGCGTGACCCTTGTGTATGTCCGGAGGACATTTAGCCTGACCCTATACATTTTAGACTGTTGGTGGGATTTGCCGACATTTAGCAAATGTATATGGCCATTAATGGACCGCCGCACCCCCATTTATTCCTAATTAACATTTAATAAAACTGCATTAAAGCAGATTTGTCATCATATTATGATGTATTTTTTAAGGGCAGCATAGTATGAAGACAGGTCTGCTGCACTAGTAGCCCAAATAATATAAATAATTATAGCCGACTCATAGTTAGATTTCCTCTCCGCCCTCGATAAGCCCAAGCAGTCGCTGGGAGAAAACCCTCTACCACCCATTTCTTTCATTGCACAGACATGTGTGATCCCATCTCTAAGCAAAAGATGGAAAAATCAGTTTTTCACAGAATTTTTTTCTTTAAAAAGCTTTGTATACTTCTCATTAATTTAGAGAATATACAATGATAAAGATGTTATTTTTATATGGATGACTGAGCTGTTTACCAATGTGTCCCTCTTAATACTAAAATACATGAGCAGTGGGTGGACATGTCTGTGCGCATACAAACGTGTGGGCGCTTATCAAGTAATTCTTCCTGTATATTTTCAGGTATATGCCTGTGTCTGTTTATTTTAGTTCATACATAAAACTTTCTTTATAAAAGACCATCAGAAATTCCTTTATTTGCCATGAAGTCCCTTAACGCTTGCGGGCCCAACATAACAGGCAATAAAGATTTTAAATGTTAAGTATTACAAAGCATTATATAAGTGATGAAGCAATTGCTGCTTTAAGTGTAACAAAAAAATATGTACACTACCGTTCAAAAGTTTGGGGTTACCCAGACAATTTTGTGTTTTCCATGAAAACTCACACTTATATTTATCAAATGAGTTGCAAAATGACTGGAAAATATAGTCAAGACATTGACAAGGTTAGAAATAAGGATTTTTATTTGAAATAATAATTTTCTCCTTCAAACTTTGCTTTCGTCAAAGAATGCTCCATTTGCAGCAATTACAGCATTGCAGACCTTTGGCATTCTAGCTGTTAATTTGCTGAGGTAATCGGGAGAAATTTCACCCCATGCTTCCAGAAGCCCCTCCCACAAGTTGCATTGGCTTGATGGGCACTTCTTGCGTACCATACGGTCAAGCTGCTCCCACAACAGCTCTATGGGGTTGAGATCTGGTGACTGCGCTGGCCACTCCATTACAGATAGAATACCAGCTGCCTGCTTCTTCCCTAAATAGTTCTTGCATAATTTTGAGGTGTGCTTTGGGTCATTGTCCTGTTGTAGGATGAAATTAGCTCCAATCAAGCGCTGTCCACAGGGTATGGCACGGTGTTGCAAAATGGAGTGATAGCCTTCCTTATTCAAAATCCCTTTTACCTTGTACAAATCTCCCACTTTACCAGCACCAAAGAAACCCCAGACCATCACATTACCTCCACTATGCTTGACAGATGGCGTCAGGCACTCTTCCAGCATCTTTTCAGTTGTTCTGCGTCTCACAAATGTTCTTCTGTGTGATCCAAACACCTCAAACTTCGATTCGTCTGTCCATAACACTTTTTTCCAATCTTCCTCTGTCCAATGTCTGTGTGCTTTTGCCCATATTAATCTTTTCCTTTTATTAGCCAGTCTAAGATATTGCTTTTTCTTTGCCACTCTGCCCTGAAGGCCAGCATCCCGGAGTCGCCTCTTCACTGTAGACGTTGACACTGGCGTTTTGCAGGTACTATTTAATGAAGCTGCCAGTTGAGGACCTGTGAGGCGTCTATTTCTCAAACTAGAGACTCTAATGTACTTGTCTTGTTGCTCAGTTGTGCAGCGGGGCCTCCCACTTCTCTTTCTCCTCTGGTTAGAATATGATTGAAGGAACAGGGGGAGTAGGAAAAGTAGTGTGTTTCATCGATGTAAAAAATAAAAAAATACTTTATTGTTAAATTGTTATTAAAAACAATGTTGGATGTAATTTACGTTGTGCCAAAGTCCCCTAGATTGGCACAATATGACAAATTATGTCTGAATTGAATTGCTCCGGTTCTATAGAAGTATATTAATTTATATAGATGACTGACCTCTCAGTGTTGGTGAGGAAACAGTCAATTGCAAGCGAAAATAAAGGTTCCTCCAACGGGCTGCAAATAAAGCCCAGCGATGGGGAAACCCCTACATCAATATTGCTGCAATGGGTTCCATGTACATGCATGTAACTGCATAGATTGCATGCACAAGATACTCTGGTTAGAGCCTGTTTGTGCTGTCCTCTGAAGGGAGTAGTACACACCGTTTTAGGAAATCTTCAGTGTCTTGGCAATTTCTCGCATGGAATAGCCTTAATTTCTAAGAACAAGAATAGACTGTCGAGTTTCACATGAAAGCTCTCTTTTTCTAGCCATTTTGAGAGTTTAATCGAACCCACAAATGTAATGCTCCAGATTCTCAACTAGCTCAAAGGAAGGTCAGTTTTATAGCTCCTCTAAACAGCAAAACTGTTTACAGCGGTGCTAACATAATTTCATAAGGGTTTTCAAGTGTTTTCTAATCATCCATTAGCCTTCTAACACAGTTAGCAAACACAATGTACCATTAGAACACTGGAGTGATGGTTGCTGGAAATGGGCCTCTATACACCTATGTAGATATTGCATTAAAAACCAGACGTTTGCAGCTAGAATAGTCATTTAGCACATTAACAATGTATAGAGTGTATTTCTGATTAATTTAATGTTATCTTCATTGAAAAAAAGTGTGCTTTTCTTTCAAAAATAAGGAAATTTCTAAGTGACCCTAAACTTTTGAACGGTAGTGTAAAATTAAGTAATACCTCACATTTTTTTTCAAGACATCTGTTTGCTATCTGTGAACTAAACATTAACTGTTTTCATTGAAAAGATTAAGACCTGGGTTTATAGGGACACTGTCATAAATCAATAGCCGAATCTTTCTCTAAAATATGCAATAGGCGGTGCGAGATACATTGTCCAACATGGTGGTCTATCTGCCACACAACTGGACGACGGCCAAAACTGCTCCTGCAAAGCTCTGCAACCAGGCCTCAGCAACCGGACCGCAAATTGCAAATTTTTAGCAAGGCATCCCACTACTAAATTGTGAGCGTCACTTGAAAATTTGCAGTTTACACCAGTGAATATGTACAAAAGATGAATGTTTCTGGTCACTGACAGCAATGATGAAGTAAAGCAAAAGTATTGTGGAGAGTTGCATAATTTTTCATTATACAATGAGTACGTCTTATTTACATCATTCCAGAGACCTCTTTAATGTTTATTTGCCATTGCAGACACAAGTCAGAATCTAAAATAATAACGTAATATCATTATTATTATTCATGAAAAAGGAGATTATATCATTAGAATTATTGATGAAATTAGGGATTACACTGTATATTTCAAAGGTTAACCTTCAAATGTTGAACATCATATATTGAATCGTAGTGTAATATAATAATTATGTAATATTATGGCTTACTTCCAGTACTGGCATCACATAGAAGGAATCATAAAAAAAAGTATAAAATATTCAAATTGAGGAACTAGAAAAAAAAAGTCATCTCATAGAAAATATTATTTGCAACTGCAGTTTTCATTATAGAAATAGTGACGGAGAAAATGAAATAAAAATAAAATTGAAACACATACTACTCAGTATGTATGCTCCAAATCAATATTTGGGTATGTTCACACGGCAGCCTCCGTTACAGCTGAAATTACGGAGCTGTTTTCAGGAGAAAACAGCTCCGGCATTTCAGACGTAATGGCAAGTGCAGGCGCTTTTCGCAGCGTCCATTACGGACGTAATTGGAGCTGTTTTTCCATGGTGTCAGTGGTAAACGGCTCCAATTACGTCTTAAGAAGTGACAGGCACTTCTTTGACGCGGGCGTCTTTTTTACGCGCCGTCTTTTGACAGCTATTAAAATTACAGAAAAGGCCATACTCACAGATTAGGAGGTGGGTAAAAAAACCTGTTCCAAACTGGACGCGACCAGGTCAGAGAATGCTGTTGAAGGGAGGAGCCCAGGTGTGTTTAAATAATGATAGCCACTCCCACTAACCTTGAGGGGAGTGCTGTGTTGGGCATGGAAGTAAATTTATAATAATAATAAATAAAAAATAAAGTACTGTGTATAGTGTACATGTGAGGTATAGGGGACATGACTAAGTGTAGTGTGTAGAAATCAGGGCTGTGAGTGAAACAAAACGTGAGTGTAGTGTGTAAAACATGGAGGCATAGTGTTTGGATAGTGAGGCACAGCATATATCGCCGAATAGCAGCCTGAGGGAATGGAGGTTGCAGGAACTGGAGCAGAGGCCGTGGAAGCAGCAGGGAACGGCGCGGCAACCGTTACAGTACCCCCTCCTTTACGCCCCCTCTTTTTTGGCTTGCTTGGGAACCTCTTTTCAAAGTCCTTGATGAGAGCTGGGGAGTTGCCATTCTCCATTGGCTCCCATGATCTCTTCTCGGGACCATAATCCTTCCAGTCCACCAGGTACCACAATCTCCCCTGTGTTCTTTTGACATTAAGGATCTCTTTCATTTCAAACTCGGCATCAGCCACAGGAGCAAGATGGACAGGAACTTTTTTGGAAAATCGGTTGACTATTGTAGGTTTCAGCAGAGAAATGTGGAAAGAGACTGAGGAAGACGAAGTCTGAAAGTTACTGGATTAATCTGTTCTGTTATCTCATAAGGACCCAGAAAACGAGAAGTCAGTTTGTAACAAGGGGTCTTCAGTCATATGTACCGGGTGGACAGCCAGACTTTATTCCCAGGAATGAGCTGCGGCGATATCCTGCGTTTTTTATCCGCGTTTCTCTTGAACCTGGCTACGGCTTTGTGGATGGAGTCCTTGGCCTCCTGCCATATATGTACAAACTCGCGGTGGACCATGTTAGCAGCTGGAACCTCAGAAGGTACAGAAACTGGTAGACGTATTCCTGGGTGCTGGCCATACACCAAGAAGAAAGGAGAAGAGCCGGTAGATTCCCCCGTATGGTTGTTGAAGGCAAATTCGGCCCATGGAAGTAGACTTACCCAGTCGTCAAAATTCCTGAGGAAACGTTCAAGTATTTGATTTACTTGACTATTGGATTGAGGGTGGTAAGCGGAAGAGAAGTCAAGTTTGACCTCCAGCAGTTTGCACAAGGCTCTCCAGAACTTGGATGTGAACTGTAATCCCCTGCCAGAAAAATATGTTTAGGAAGACCATGAAGGCGAAAGATGTGCTTGATAAACAGCGTTGCCAGTCGGGAAGATGACGGAAGACCTGAAAGGGGTACAAAATGCACCATTTTAGAAAAGCGATCCACGAATACCAAGATCCAGGTACACCCAGCAGAACGTGGCAGATCAGTAAGGAAGTCCATGGCAATGTGTGACCAGGGAGAGTCAAAATTATGCAAAAGGCCCGCAGGTCTTAAATGGGAGATTTTATTCTTAGAGCAGATGGAGCAGGCTGAAACAAAGTCTTTAGTATCTTGGAACATGGAAGGCCACCAGTACTGAAGGCTAATCAAATTGAAAGTCTTTTTGATGCCAGGGTGCCCAGAAACCCTGGAGGCATGACCCCAGCGAAGAACACAATCCCTTTGTTTAGGGGGTACGTAGGTCTTCCCTCGGGGAATGTGTACTACTTCAGCCGGGGCAGCCATCATAATGCGTTTTGGATCTATAATTAACTGGGGACTGGACTCTTGATCTGTGGGGTCAAAAGAGCGAGATAAGGCGGCAGCCTTGGTATTCTTTCCAGCGGGTCTGTAGTGAAGGTGAAAATCAAATCTGGAAAAAAATAATGCCCACCTTGCTTGATTCAGGATTCAGGATTCAGGATTCAGGCGTTGAGCAGATTGCAGGTAAGGGAGGTTTTTATGATCTGTGTAGATGATGATAGGATGCCGCGCACCCTCTAGCAAATGTCTCCACTCCTCTAGAGCCAATTTAATAGCCAAAAGTTCTTTATCTCCAATACCGTAATTTTTCTCTGCATGTGTAAATGATTTGGAGAAAAAGCCACAGGCCACAAGTCTCCCTCTACAACTCTTTTGTGAAAGAATAGCTCCGACTCCCACAGATGAAGAATTGACCTCCAGAACAAGGGGTTTGGTGGAATCTGGTCTATGTAGGACTGAAGCAGAAGAGAAGGCAATTTTAAGAGCTTGAAATGCGGCTTCGGCCTCCGTGGTCCTTTTTGGTCAGTGCAGAAATAGGAGCTGTCATAGAGGAGAAGTGAGGAATAAACTGGCGGTAATAATTTGTGAATCCGAGCAGGCGTTGGACAGATTTGAGTCCTTGCGAACGAGACCAGTTGAGAATTGAGGACAGCTTGGCTGGATCCATTTGAAGCCCCTGGTCGGAAGTGACATACCCCAGGAAAGGCATTATGGGATAACAGGGATAACTTGGTTGAACAAGCAAGGATCAGAGGGGGGAGGATCCTTAAATAGGAAGTCTTAGGATTTTGGCACGCGCTGGCCCTTTAAGAAGGGAAGAGTCAGCGCGTGCGCCTTCTTCTGACTGCAGCCGCAGATCGTGGATAACAGCCGTGGGGGGAGGTGAGAGATGCAGTTACCTGATGACGCCCAGAGCCTGCAGAGCGTTCAGATCGGGTGAGTGGAGCTCGGGACGAGCATGAGGGAATGGAGGTTAAAGGAACCGGAGCAGAGGCAGTGGAAACAGTGGGAAATGGCGCGGCAGCCGTTGCATTCTGGCGTAAAAAAGTCACTATTTGCACAAAAACTCGCTTTGATTATTATGCCTCCTCTACCACTTTGCCACAGTCCAACAAATTTACTATAATTTATGCCAGAAACTGGTGTAAATTATGGCGCAAATCTTCTCCAGCTCATAATTGGCATAGATTTGACTTTCTGGCGCATGGACAGCCAAAGATGCGCCTAATTATTTTAAGGCCGGGCCCTTCTTAATGAATCATGTGCATCTTACTCCAGCGTGTTTCAGATTAATACTGTCGTATGAAACACCAGTCTTAATAAGTTCCCCTAATGTGTACTAAAATGAACTATGAATAATACACACAAAATGAACTTAAACATGTGTTATATATACAACAAACTGTCTACTCCTTTATCAAAAACACCTCTTTCATACCTACTTTTTACCCGCATTGATGCCAAAGTACAGGAGGCACAGGAGATTATTGAAAACTGTCCAACACAAAGTAGCCATGTTGTCCATAGTAATAAATCATAGCCCTGCTTTAATTTCTTATAGTGTTCTTTAAAAAATTAAAGGTGTGATTGGTTGTTATCGGAAACTAGAAAATTTTCTGCTGACAGTTTTCATAACTTCCTCCCCATTATCTCTGACTCGCGCAAACTGAGGAATGTGGACCCTCTGCGTCTCCACTGGATTGGGGATAGCTAAACTGAGATGTGGAGTCTGATGAATTCCCTGGTCTTTAACTTTATCTCCATCACAGGGGAAGACTCATAACATATTCTCAGAGTAGCTTTCAATAAATGACTCTAAGATGATAGCCCGCCGGCCCAAGGATTAAAATATGCAGTGTCAAGGACCAGAGCAGATGCGTATTCAGAGGATGAAGCCACACTGATTGGACAGCATCAGAGGCTGTGAAATTGGCTCCACCTTGGTAGAATTAGGGTCCTCTTACACGGCCCGACATGGGCCTTGTAAACGAGTACCGATCAACGAGTTAGCTCGTTGATCTGTGCTTCTTTCACACAGAGCAATGTATGGGCATGAGCAGTCATTACTATGACCGATCATCCCCATACATTTCTATCATGTCAGCAGCACGTCTCCCTGTTTACAGAGGGAGATGTGCTGCCGACAACGATAATGTTTCTTGCAGCATAAATGATGCGATCAGCCGATGAACGAGCGTTTGCTCGTTCATCGGCTGGTCATTGTCCTGTTTACACAGGGCAATGAGCGGGAATGCCCAATTGCCCGATAATTCGCCCGTGTAAAAGGGCCTAAAGTGCAGTTCACGCCCTGTTGGCTAACTACAGGGAATTAGCATACAGGGCGCCCACACAAGGAGGGGGCCATCTCTTAGGAATGGGGGGACCAATGAACATAAGAAAAGAGGCACTGCAATCAGGAGGACAGCAGCGTTTAGATCATATAAACAGTTTGCATTAGATGACCTAGTGAGATCCTCTACAATTCTATTTCACCAACTCCCCTTCCTCAATCGTCAACCTCCCATTTTTTGTCCAGAACTTTTACTTCCTCTAAAAATCATGCAGATTCCTGTGATTTTTGACCCATCATGCTCTGCTTAATATCATGCTATACTTAACATTTCATTTATTTCTGACCTCTTGAAATAGCTGATATACTCTAATTCACTCAACTCTCTTTCTTCTAACTCTGTAATGGACCCCTTACAATCTGATTTCCATACCTTGCATTCCATGAAAATGGCTCCTACTAAAGTTACTAATGATCTCTGCAAAGTTCATGGGTTTATACCCTTTTGAGACTTTCCCTACTTCTAAACATCTTCAGATTAAAGAATGTTATTCTATCCTAGCTTTCATCTTTATTCCAACTTTAAGACACTTTTTTACAGGTTCAAACTCCTCTATTTTCGAGAAGAGCCAAATTCAAGTACAGCAACAGAGGAAGAATGACCTGCTTGACAAGGGTTGCATATATCAGTGGTATAGCACTATTTTGCCACTTAGATCATAAAGATTAAGGTATAGCTTGACCATCATAATAAGAGTCTACAGTATATCTCCTAAATACCTCTCCTGTACGGTTAAGGAAACAAATACACCCTTGTTCTTCAGATTTTCAAAGATGTCAGTACTCCAATGACTGAGAATTCCTATAACAAGTGATAAGTAAGAGGAGGTGGCACACTGTTCCCTACCACATAGACCACATAGAGAACTATTGGCAACCATGAACTAAGGTTTGTAAGAGGGATAGTCAGTGACAAGCATTGGCTACTTGAACTCTGTTCTTGTTCGGCCTTATTGACTTACTTGGTTGGGCAATTTAGACTATTGAGTCATTAGGCTTTTTCATACTAGACCATATTTCAACATATTAAACATTTTACCTTAGCAACTAGCTGGGCTGTTTAATGTTTGTATTATCCACTTCTGACATCATGCGTGATATAAGTGTTTCATAAGCTCTTGCTTTAATAAAGCACACCTAGCGTGGTCATAAATGTTATGGTTGACTTTTATACATACTCCATTATAAATGGAACACAGATTACTGTCTGGACTGTCATCACTGAATCCAACTTGTTATGGCCTAACATTTTAGTTAAAAGTAGTATATAAAAAAATAAGACATACATTTTACAATGACCAAAGGTATTTTAAACAAATAAAATATAAAGGGACACCACATAAAAAAAAAAAATCACTTTAAACATATTAAGCATGTAAGAGGGTTAGATCTTAGATTGTGTGTGGACCTTAGCCCTGACCCAATACACCACTCAAGGATCGTGCAATAATGGAATCGGACACAGCGGTTGTCAAAAGAAACTCAAATTAACTTGAACTAACTCTTCAAACAACTTATGCTACTCTAATAGTATACCTGTTTATGGAGGCAGCAAGTGGCGTAGCTATAGTGGTCGCAGCAGTTCCAATCGTGACTGGGCCCAGAATCCAGGGGCCCATGGCCCCCACACCACATCTATTTAGTTACTATAGTAACTGGGGCTCACATCATAAACTAGATAGGCCCCTGTTACTATAGTAACAGTATGCTTACCGTACTCGCGTCCGGGCACAGTGCTGGTCCGGAGGTTTTTCAGCATCATAACGTCACGGCGTGCACTACATCATGGCCCTGTATGGAGTCAGGACCAGTGATTCGCCCGGAGCCGAAGAAAGGTTGGTATAAGATTACACTTTCTGCTGGGGCCCTGTATCTAAGCCTAGTGGTAGGCAGATATTGTCACACATGTGCCCTGTGTCTATTTCCGACCATGTGGTAGGCGTAGATAAAGGGCCCATCAGACAGTATCACACATGGGCCCTTTATCTAAGCCTACCATGTGGTAGGAGTAGATACAGGGCCCAGCAGACAGTATCACACATGGGTCCTGCATCTAAGCCCACAATGTGGTAGACTTAGATACAGGGCCCAGAGGCTTAGATACAGGGACCCTGTGATACTGTTTTCTGGGCCTTGTATCTAAGCCTAACGTGTGATACTGTTTGCTGGGCCCTGTATTCAGGACTTCATTTGCCGCTAAGCACTAGCGCTCTGCCCGGAGGGCACAGCACTGCTCCCAACATCACTGTCCATATATGGGTGTACGTTTAACGTATACCTGAGACAGATGCCATACAGTAGATATTCAAGAAATCAGCAGCACAGCCATATAGGTTTCACCAGCAGGAAAAGATAACTCCCCAATCTTGAGTGGCGCACGCAGCAAAGAATCCCAGGTCCAAGGGAAGCAATCAATATGCAAATCGAAGAAAGGAACTGCAGCACTCGAGATAATCCAATGAAGTGTATTTGATTTATTCACCAAGCATAAAAAGACTTGCAATTGTTTTTATGCTTGGTGAATAAATCAAATACACTTCATTGGATTATCTAGAGTGCTGCAGTTCCTTTCTTCGATTTGGATGCCATACAGTGGCATCTGTCACCCACAGGCTTCCAGGTCTAATTCACCTCTGCGTTGGAGGCCCTGTTAGGGCCTCCATCGCAGATTCCACCAAAAATACCGGAAACAATAGCGCAGCATACTGCTCTAATGTTTCCGCTAAAACCACAGACACCCCGATGGAACCCATCAAAGTCAACGGCTTTCGTGAGGCACCGGCTGTCTCTGTTGTTCAAAGGAGCCTGCACTTCTGGCATTTTGGAGCAGAATGTCAAACGCAGATGTGAACAGGGCCTTATCTGGTTACTAGTGATCATTTACCTACTTTTGAAAGTAGGTGAATGACCGCTAATAACTTCTAGCGCACTAGGTATTTTTAGTGGCGCACGCACCCGAGATGCAGCAAAATTCAGGTGATCCTGCGTCCCTTACAACCAGCTCTAAGCTGTCATTGGTTAGTTTACATCACATGCTGTCTGGTTACCTCAGTTCATTGGCCTACTTTTAAAAGCAAACCCATAACCTGAGGTAACCTGGGACCATGTGATGTAAACTAACCAATGACATCTTAGAGCTGTCGTCGCATAGTTTACTGTTACGGACCCAGGATAGTTAAGTATAATAATTGTTTTGCTTTTTTATGTGTTACAAATGAATTTTTCAGAGAGGTTTGTGTTTTTTTTTTACAGGTTCGGTTTTCGGACAACTTCAGATTCGAAGTTTACTTCGATGATGGCGGTTTATTTATTCTCAATAAAATGATTGACAGCATCCATTACTAAGGCAGGGCTTAATGTTAGTTGGTGAAAAGGCTGACACAAACCCCACATCATTACCGCCACCTCACCGCCACCAGGGGTACTGGAAAGAGTCGGGTACGATCCAGTACCCGACCATCTGTAGTAACACATAACACATAAAAAAGCAAAACAGTTAGGGTATGTTCACAAGCACTGTTTTCAGACATAATTCAGGCGTTTTATGCCTCAAATTACGCCTGAAAAAAGGGCTCCATTACGCCTACAAACATCTGCCCATTGCTTTCAATGGGTTTTACGATGTTGTGTTCCCACGAGGTGTAATTTTACGCGTCAAAGAAGTGCATGTCACTTCTTGGGACGTTTCTGGAGCCGTTTTTCATTGACTCCATTAAAAAACAGCTCCAATAACGTCCGTAAAATACACAGCGAAAAACGCGAGTACTTGCAAAAACGTCTGAAAATCAGGAGCTGTTTTCAGGCAAAAACAGCTCTGTCATTTCAGACGTATTTTGCTACTGCGTGTGAACATACCCTAACTATACTTTCCTTTCCTGGGTCCAGTGCAATGTCAGCGTGATAAGCTGTATCCATAACTTTGGGAGTTATAGGGGGCATCAGCACTAAATGTGCATAGGGCAGCATCAACTCTAAGTATGGCACTGCCTGTATCTAAACCTATAATGTGTGATACTGTCTGCTGGGCCCTGTATTTACGCCTATCATGTGTGAAACTTTCCGCAGGGTCCTATATCTAAGCCTATCATATGTGATACAGTCAGCTGAGCTGCTGTATCTAATCCTATCCATATGGATAAACAAATATATCTAGCAGCACCGGTGTATGGTGGGTGCAAATCCTCAGCAACAGACCACGCTCCAAACTTGATAGTATTCAAAAAATAGGCAGCACTCCGCAGTAAATGTGAAAATAGGGTACTTTTATTGCCCCCTGTGCACAGGGGGCAATAAAAGTACCCTATTTTCACATTTACTGCGGAGTGCTGCCTATTTTTTGAATACTAATCCTATCCATAGCTATAGTGGTCATAGTTAAATATATATTGTGTCTCTGATATAGCATATATACACACACACATTTTGGTGGGGGGGGGCATATTTATTGGGGCTATTTCCCCTGACATTTTAAGTCCTTAGTGACGGCCCTGGCTGCTAGTGATGCATCGTTGGGTCACTTAGGAGACCCAGCGAAGCAGCTGAAAGCTGGGGCCATTGGCCATGTAGAGAAGTTGGGGGTGGGCATGAAGGACTTTTGCACCGGGGCCCATTAGCCTTTAGCTACACTCTTGGGGGCAGCCCAACTGCCCTCAATGTCTCCAAATGAGGAAAAAAAAAGGATCCTAATCCTTTGTTTCCCAAGAGGTAAGCAGAGCCAGAGGTGTCTGGCAGCTGCTTCTCTCCTTCCTATGACAATAAACATGAACCCTCAGCCACTCGATATCTAGTTCACAGTGTTGAAGCGCCAAACAAAGAGAAAGCATTTCCGACACAAATATGCTAAGTGAGCTGAGGCAGGCTGTCTAAAAAGTTTTGTAATTATTGGGAACTGTCAAAACGGATCTATTATATATATAGCATTAAAACCCTAAATTCGCATATGCCGAATGTATTCGTAAGCCAACATACACCTGGCATATGCTAAAAGACCTTTTCGCATACTTTTCCTGGCTATATAGAGTAGCGTGGTAGACACATCTGTTCTATACAGAGGGATACAGTAAAAAACATGATATCTTGCAGTTTCTTTTTCTATTGGAGAATATAGTTGACATATGCCACTATAAGCCTATACAGTGGCGTACATAGCAGCCTCAGGTCCCAAAAATAAGTTGGCTCCAAACACAGGAATACATAGGCTCTGACATTATGTGAACAGAGCATTTATTGTTTATGGGATGTAGAATCCTATACATTTTTATTTAATATTACTGTGACCTAGTACTTCACTGCATCAGACTAAGATTATACTGTACACGTCGTACACCTTAGTGAGGAATATAGGGAAAATCTGTAGTGTATTTCTCTAACACAACTTTACTTGTATTTTCAGGACATCAGTATTATTTTATCTGTAGGTTAATCATGAATTACTGGCCATTAACTAAATGAGATTCACCCTTGCTGTAACTGGTACAATCTGTCTGATAATCTGTATTCAGTGGCTGTCCTTCTACATCTGTCAGTTTGGGAACTGCCATGTGGAGATAGAAGTGGATGGCCGACTACCAACAGAAAAGAGTTTTTGTCATGGTGTCATTGGCATCACAAAAGACCAGAAGGAGCAATCCTGTCACCTATCATAAAGCAATGCCACAAAAGACAGTAGCTGCGGCTTTGCCCAGATGCCAACCAATTAATAAACATTCCCAGTAGACCATGTGAATCTTTAAACTGCCTTTGGCAAAGGGCAACTAATACTAGGGTACAGAAAATGCATCTGCTAATGGGCAGCTGACATGTTGTACGTTTGTTAATCTTGTGCCGCCATAAATTTTTCTTCACAAAGGAGATACAGATCTCTTTACACTATAGGTACACTATTGTCCCTGAGTTCAACCGTACCACACACGTACGCATATATTCATGAACTTTTACTTTGTTACGACTGTTTATAAAATCTCGATATTATCAGCATTGCCACTTTAGCTCTCCATTTACATTCCCTTCAGTTCGCTTGCTAGAGAAATGAAGCAAATAACAACATATACTGAGTATCTTTTACATCATATTTTCCTGTTATCTACAGAACGTATCAGGGACGTAAAGTTCTAACTATGCAGGAGAAGTTTCTACCAAGTTTTGTGATGGCGGTGTGTGGACATTAAAGAGAACGGGTATACAATGATTTTGAGGTCATTTTTCCATTGGTGAAAATAATGCAAATGTAATATATTTAAATGTATAAATGAATGGTTATTGTCTACACAATAATGACAATCTGTGTCAAAATATCCAATAAGGCAGAGTTACTAACAGTAGCATCCTTGCTATCAAAAACTGTGTCCGAATTAAAGGGGCATTCCCGCCACAAACACTTAAAACCTATCCACTGGGTGATCATATTTAGATTGCTGGAAGTTTGACAGGTGGAACCCCACCGAACGTTAAACTGCTTCCCCCTAAAAGGTGAGGAGGCGCATGCGCACTGGTCAAAATTCTATAGAAGTGACGGAAATAGAGAGTGCAGTGGTCGCACCCCTACTGATACCTGCTAACATTTATCACTTATCTTGTGGATTTGTGTAAATGTTTGTGGCTGGAATACCCTCTTAAAGAGGCTCTGTCACCAGATTTTGCAACCCCTATCTCCTATTGGTGCAGATCGGCGCTGCAATGTAGATAAGAGTAACGTATTTTTTTTTCAAAAACGAGCATTTTTGGCCAAGTTATGACCATTTTTATATTTATGCAAATGAGGCTTTCTTAAGTACAACTGGGCGTGTTTAAAGTTAAGTACAAGTGGGCGTGTATTGTGTATGTACATCTGGGCGTTTTTACTTCTTTTACTAGCTGGGCATTGTGAATAGAAGTGTATGATGCTGACGAATCAGCATCATCCACTTCTCTTCGTTAACACCCAGCTTCTGGCAGTGCACAGACACACAGCGTGTTCTCGAGAGATCACGCTGTGACATCACTTCCTGCCCCAGGTCCTGCATCGTGTCGGACGAGCGAGGACACATCGGCACCAGGCGACAGAGGCTACAGTTGATTCTGCAGCAGAATCGGCGTTTGCAGGTAAGTCGATGTAGCCTCTGTCGCCTGATGTGTCCTCGCTCGTCCGACATGATGCAGGACCTGGGGCAGGAAGTGACGTCACAGCGTGATCTCTCGAGAACACGCTGTGTGTCTGTGCACTGCCAGAAGCTGGGTGTTAACGAAGAAAAGTGGATGATGCTGATTCGTCAGCATCATACACTTCTATTCACAACGCCCAGCTAGTAAAAGAAGTAAAAACGCCCAGATGTACACACACAATACATGCCCACTTGTACATAACTTTAAACATGCCCAGTTGTACTTAAGAAAGCCTAATTTGCATAAATATAAAAATGGTCATAACTTGGCCAAAAATGCTCGTTTTTGAAAAAAAAAAACGTTACTCTTATCTACATTGCAGCGCCGATCTGCTGCAATAGGAGATAGGGGTTGCAAAATCTGGTGACAGAGCCTCTTTAAACTACTTTAAATCTCCTCTGTATTTAGTTGTGTAATTGTCATACAAGCGTAATGTAAACAATAATGAGCATCAGTCCAGAGTAAAAATCAACCGCAATTACGGACCCATTCAATTCTATTGTCCACGGACCCCATCCCGATTATTTACGGGAAGGTGTCCGGGCTGTAGAAGTGTACCACAAAAGATAGGACATATCCTATCTTTTGCTTTTTACGGATCATGCTCCCATACTTTGTTTTGGAGTACGGGCCGAAAAATCTGGCGGCTGTGCGTGCGCTGCCCGAAATCGAGGGCCGTCAATAGGGCAAGGCCGTATGCATGTGGCCTTAGGCGGAGTAATCATTTGCTCAAATTACGCAATAGTTTGCTCCCAGGTTTGCTCACGCTTGGTAACATGCTATGCCATCTACATATTATGTGACTAAATGCTTCACTAACAGATTTTTGCTCTTTTCCGGACTGGGGGAGGTATTTCACATGGCTTGATAAAGGGGACCTGCTAGTGAATACAAACGTAACGCTACATTACTTTAACATGAAGCTATTGCTGTTGTATTTTGTGAATAGTCTTAAAAAAGAAAAACCTATAAAATGAAAACAACCCATAAAAAATAATGCAAAAATGCATAATACCAATGCTGCCATGAATAAAAACAGTGATCAAACAAACACGATAGAATATGCTGAAGTTGTTGGCAGTGGGGCTAAGGAATACACATAAACAAAAGTGGGCAAATAAACAAACAATAAGGTGTAATAAAATAAGCAAAGGGCAACAGTAAGGGTATGTTCACACGGCCTATTTACGGACGTAAATCGGGCGTTTTTCCCCCGATTTACGCCCGAAAATAGCGCCTCAATAGCGCTGACAAACATCTGCCCATTGAAAGCAATGGGCAGACGTTTGTCTGTTCACACGAGGCGTATATTTACGCGCCGCTGTCAAATGACGGCGCGTAAATAGACGCCCGCGTCAAAGAAGTGACCTGTCACTTCTTTGGCCGTAATTGGAGCCGCTATTCATTGACTCCAATGAATAGCAGCGCTAATTACGGCCGTAATTGACGCGGCGTTCAAGCGCCTGCACATGCCGCTACGGCTGAAATTACGGGGATGTTTTCAGGCTGAAACATCCCCGTAATTTCAGCCGTTACGGACCCCCGCCGTGTGAACATACCCTAAGCATGATAGATTTTCCCTATGATGGCCTACCTCTTCTCTCCCCTAGACAAAGCAGAGTTATCGCTCCGAAAGGTTCAGCCCCACACTGGAATCCTTTCAGCACCATAAAAAAACACCCTATTAGCACATTTCACATAGAATAAACAAGTACTATGTATGTATGTATGTAAGGTATATCCCAATAACACATTGTACATCAAACAATTATGTGAGGCCGCCACTTCCAGACCGGACTCTCCGCTTGGATCCCCGCTACGGCTGGTGGTACGTAATGGAGAAAAGAGAAAAAATGATCCAGCGCTGAGTCGTGCTTTGATTTAAAAAGGAAGAAGTATTCCCATGATTAAGAGCACGGTACGTGCTTGAAACGCGTAGGCTAGGGCAACAACCCAGAATTACCATACATCTTGGGACTGCGTCTCCTTCTAATTTTAATCTCATTTCCCCAATAAAAGTGGGAATACTTCTTCCTTTTTAAATCAAAGCACGACTCAGCGCTGGATCATTTTTTCTCTTTTCTGAATCCTCAGGACACAGATACAGTTGAATCCAATGTTGAAGCAAGGCACCGTCAGCTACGTACTTCAGCATTCAACTATGGAGTCCCCGCCCAACTCAAGCTCTCTTTCCAGGGACTTCTGTCTTGGGAAAGCCCCTAACATCACTGTCCATATATGGAGAAGTGACGTCGGAATCCTCGGATAGAGTGTTGCCGACGCTCTGGTCGCGGATTCCGCTCCTAGGGGGAGCCCCTGACATAACTGTCTATATATGGACAGTGACGTCAGGGACTACTCCCAAAGTGGAATCCCTGGCCAGAGCGTCGGCAACGCTCTGGTTGGGGATACCACTCCAGAAGGAGCCCCTGACGTCACTGTCCATATATGTTCATATATGGATAGTGATGTCAAGGGTTCCTTCAGGAGCGGGAGCCTCAATGACGATATCTAAAGGGGAGGGTCAGCGCTATCTACAGGGTGTGGCACGGCACTATCTATTTGGGCACCGTGGCACTATATGGACACTATCTACAGGTGTCACAGTGGTGCTATCTACATGGGCATTGTGTGTGGCACTATCTAGATGGGCACTGTGGCACTTTCTATATGGGCACTGGCACTTTATACGTGGGCACTAGCACTTTATATATAGGCACTATGGCACATTATATGTGGCACTGTGGGACTATGTGGGCACTGTGGCACTATCTACAGTGGGTACTGTGGCACTAAGGTAGTATCTGGGCATCTGTATGGGGATTATACTGTATGGGGCAGCTATGAGTGTCTTATGCTGTATAGGGGAATTTTGTGGGCATTATATTGTATGGGGGCATCTGTGTGGGCATTATACTGTATGGGGGCATCTGTGTTGGCTTTATACTATATGGGTGGATCTATGTGGGCATTATAGTATATGGGGCAGATATGGGGGCATTATACTGTTTGGGGGCAGCTATTTGACATTATACTATTTGGGAGGCACTATGGGTTATTATACTGTGTGGGGGCATCTATAGCGGCATTATACTGTGTGGGGGGTCTATGGAGGCATTATACGGTGGGGAGGCACTATGAGAGAAGGATACTGTGTGGGCTGAACCGTGTGTGTATGTGCGTGGATTGGGTGGGGTTAGAGGCGTGGCTTAAAAGGAAAAATTGTCCCTCTGCGATTCTTGAAAGCTGGTATGTGTGAAAATGTTACTGTCACCTTTTGTATGCTTTATTACACCTTATTGTTAGTTTACTTGCCCACCTTTGTTTATGTGTATTTCCCAGCCCCGCTGCCAACACCTTTAGCATATATTCTTATGTTTGTTTACTCGTTTCTAGAGATAAGCAAATTGATTCAACACAAACCGATTTTGGTCCGAATTTCCAAAAAGTTTCGGATTTGGCAAAATCCCAAACTTCTGGGTTAGCAGTGCACGAATAATGGCAAAATGGCACTGGCCACCATTTTTGAGATTAGAAAACGGATCACATGACCTCGGGCGAGCTTCCCCATAATGCCTTGTAGGTAGCCTTTCCAAAATGCCTCCCTCCCACTAGCACACAGGTGGATGACTTATTGTCACGTTGGGTTCGTGGACCCACTGGGCCGTACCGCCTTGACGGTATGGCAGCTGGCCAACAGGACACAGGTCACAGTCTATAGTTCTTATGTAACTGTGGCAGCTCGGACAGTAGCAAGACAGGCTCGGCTGGGACTAGGCAGCAGGTAGACGTCAGGCATGGAGTAGCAGGACAGCACTACTACAGCTCAGCACGGCACTTGACTAGGATAGCACGGGATAGAGGTTGCAGGATACAGGTACAGGAACGGGGAACACTTGGAACTGGAAAACACTAGGAGACCAATTGCATAGACAAACTTTGGGTACGACAACAACGCTCAGGCATGGGAGGAAGGGGCACAGCCCTTCTTATAGCCCAGGGTGCTCTGGGAGCAATCAGCTCAATCTCCCACCTGCGTGCGCTTTTGCTCCTTGAGTCTGGACTGAGCTCGCGAGCGCATCCTGGTGGTCACTGTGGAACAGGACGGCCGTATGTGCAGACATCTCTGGAGAGAAGGGCGTCGACTGGATGGAAGGAGTTCGGGGTCAGCGACCACGGACGTTACACTTATATTTTCTATAAAAAGCCCAACCAGGAAATGCTACTGGTTGGATACAGTCCTAGAAGACATCAGAGAGTCAGTCATGCGTTTTCAGAGCAATTGGGGCACTTGCGATTTGCAGCGAATTTATTCGGACCATATCGAATCGGACCCAAAACAAATTTTCTTGAAATTCGCTCAACTCTAGTTGTTTCTATTGATGGCCCTCTTGATATTTTGCATTTTTGCATCATTTGTTGGGGCTTATTTTAAATATATATTTATGAAAGGTTATATTTTATAGCTGTAATGTCGGGGTAGGGAGACAGACAGGTGAGCCCTAATCTACCCGCCACTCAGTCCCTGCCTACTTGCACGGCCCATCCCAGGCGACGGCGTACAACTGGGCGACGGTCCCTACGCTCAATATGTGCACGACAGACAAACAGACAAGGGTACACAGAAGCTAAGAGAAATGGGGCAGTTGCCCACGGCAACACTGTGAGCAACAAGAGTAGTGAACGAGCCGAGTCAAACCAGCAGTGTACGAGGTACCAAACGCAGAGCAAGAGCGTAGTCAGTAAAGCCAGGGTCGATATGAAGCAGAGGTCAGTAGTATTAGCAGGAACAGCAGAGCCAGGAAACAAGATAGAATCACAGGCAAAGACAAGAAGCAAATGAAGGTATACATAGACAGAGGGCGGGAGCTAGAACCGTCTGGCCAGGCTGTGATAGGTTCTCCCACTCCTCAGCCTACCAGCCTGAGTGGTAGCAGATTGAGTTACTCTATCAGACCTAGGAGCAGATGCAGACTGATTAACCATGGGCGTCGACACAGAAGCTGTATCTGGCAAATCCTTTACAATAGCAAGTATCTTTGCTTAGCCTGAGATATGAATAGAGTCCTTCCTTAATTCTACTTAGGTGGTGCTGTTTCTTTTTACTGCATTAGTACCATATAATCACTTGTAGGGACCTATGAGTTGGGAAGTCCAGCACTACACCGATAATCCCATAAACTTAAATTTATTTATGCAGTAGGTAGCACAGGATTGAGGGGCATAAAGTGCCCCTCTTGCTTTTATTCCAAAATGTACATTGCTATAGTTACTGAGTGGCACACTTAACCCATTAGTGACCGCCCATTAGTGTTTTTATGCCGGCCACTAACGGGCTTTATTCCGATGCAGTAGCCTTTTTACGGCGCTGTATCGGAAACAAATAATCACCGCCGTGAGCATATAAATCTCGATGGTAGCTGAGGGCTGGGAACAGACCTACTCAAATGGGCGAGATCAATATCAGTATTGATCTCGCTTGTTTAACCCCTCAATACCGAGATCCGCATCTGAGTGGTTTTTGAGGGAGGGAGTGGGCTCCCTCTCTCACTCCACCGGCACCCTGCTATTTGATCGCAGGGTGCCAGTGTCTTCTATGGCAGCCAGTGGTCTAATAAAGGCCCCCAGGTCTGCCACTAGATAATCCCTGCTAGGTCATGCCAGAGGGCTGTCTGTTTTGAATGGACAGGCAAGTAATACACTGCAATACCGAACTACTGCAGTGTATTATAAAATCGATCAGGTGATCGCATAGTGAAGTCCTCTAGTGGGACTAATAAAAAAGTAAAAAAAAAGTTTAATAAAAGTTTATAATAAATAAATAAAAATCCAAAGTAAAAAAAAGAAATGAAAAACACACTTTTTCCCCTTACAAAATGCTTTATTATGAATTTTTTTTTTTTTAAAGTTACACATATTTGATATCGCCGTGTCCGTAACGACCCCAATTATAAAGCTATTATATTATTTAACCTGCTCGGTGAACACCATAAAAAATAAAATAAAAAACAAATGTGATAAAAACTGACTAAAAAGTTGCATGTACTCCAATATGGTACCAATAAAATCTTGAAGTCGTCCCACAAAAAAAAACCCCTCTTACAGTTGCATCGATGGAAAAATAAAAAAATTGTTGCTCTTCAAGTATGGAGACACAAAAACAAATAATTTTGAAAATTAAGAGTTTTCACTGTGTAAAAGTAGTAAAACATTAGAAAACTATATAAATTGTATTGTTGCAATTGTAACAACCCGCTGAATAAAGTTATTGTGTTATTTATACCACTCGGTAAATAGCATAAATTTTGGACGCATAAAAGAGTGGCAAAGTTGCTGTTTTTTTCTATTCCCCCCTAAAAAAGTTAATGAAAGTTAATCAATAAATTATATGTACCCCAAATGGTGCTATTAAAAAATACAACTTGTCCCGCAAAAAAACAAGACCTTAGACAGCTTTGTCGACGCTAAAATAAAAAATGAATAGATTGAAACAATGGAAAAACGTAAAAAATAGCTCTGTTATTAAGACCTAAAATACGCCGGTCACTAAGGGTTTAAAAGCCTCTACAGAAAAGCCAACTTTTATTGGGTGGAGTGAAGCTTACACTGTGAACAATATATTTACTTGAGTAACTTTATGCAGTGGCCTCATTAAGATTTTGATATGTAGCCCGTTCACTTTACGATATGTCCCTAATTCTGCACCATTTTTTACTTACACAGAAGACATTGGTCAATAGGTTGCACTAGAATGTATTTTCTATGTTACAATGTCAGAGGGGAAATAGTTCAAATTATATCAGTGTCCCTGGATAATGTCCAGAAGATTCCTAGAGTAAACTTCCCGGACTGCCGAAAGAATAGGATATTAGTCGACAGTGCACCTCTGATTTCCTATGTTATGGACTGCTCCCTACAGAGTCTTTTATATCCACTTTCCACACAGGAAGTCAGAGGAGCTGCTAAGCGGCAGTGAGTGCCCAGGGTCACCGTCTAGGGTCTACTTAACTGTCTGATATTGTACGTTCAAGGCGTAAATTTCCATGTGTTTTCATACAGCTCATGTGCACTACTCATGGTTCACAGGTGGTTGGGGGCATGGATTATATGTTAAGGGGGCTGACATATGTCAAGCAATCAAAATACTAAAAGGCTGCCTATTTCCACATTTTTTTAATCATATATTTGCTTCTATTATTACCAATAATAATGTGATATGTCACCAAAAAATTATAAAGCCTACAATGCTAACTAGATTTCATTAACTGCCATGAGTGCCAAGCAGAGCCCGGGGCATCCCTTTATCCTCATATACCATACAGTGCACACGATATCATATACTTGAATTTTAGACTAGGAACTGCTCTGAACATGGTAAAAAGTTCTTTGATGAACAATGGAATTATTTCACACTTAGGTTTCCAAACTGCACAGACCAAAATATGATCTCACGTCGTCTGAACATGCCAAATTCCAGTAACCTCTAAGTTACCAAAAGATTCCAGTAAAACAGAACCTCTGGCAATGGAAAGAAATAGGTCTTCATTTCATAGCTTCAGTACACTCTCCTTCCTGAATATCATTGTCCTCATCCCACACAGAAGAGACAAATCTTATGACTCACTGAATCATGTACAAAATGGTAGCCTATGTGAGACAATTGTAGGTGTTACGGAAATACAGAGGCGAACTGTTAGGGAAATCCAACATTCCAAAGGGGGATTCCAAGTCTACGACTGACATCACAGGATAATTGTACTGGGACGGAGATTATTTCAATATGCTGTGAGACATCCCTGATTACGGAATTACTAGAAACGCAAAAAACATCTGCAAGACAAAGGAAGGATGAATGCCATATGGAAAGAGGCCAAGGCTTTAGTCACAAATGAGGAAATGCTATATGAATATGTTTTTTTTGTGAAGTTTAGGATTCTGCAGACATGTCTGCTGAAGGAGCTGCAATTGCTGACTCAGTTATACAAGAATCTAATAAAAGACTTTGCAACATAATGACATAAACCATGTTTGGCTGCTAACATTGTCTGTTCTCATAGCCTACCAAATTAAAAGCCATCCGTTGTACGTACAGTATAGAGAAATCACAGTCACAGTATGTAACAATGTGGTGAGAAGGGATCACAGATGTGGGAAATAGGGACAAGCAAGTTACATCTGTAACATATGGCAAAGGTACCCTTTTAACCCTTAAATCAGTTAGAAGTTACAAGATTGTATTAGAAAAAAGGAAAATAGTTACTACTATTGTTATGAAAAAAGGTACATTTTGTGTGGAAAAAAGCATATGAAGTATTGTTAAAAATAGGTACACAGCACATTTATCTTAACCCACATGACTATGAGCAAATCTAGTTTCTGATCCTGAGAAATTAGATACAGTAAAAGTAGGGAATTGCCCATGGCTCCGTCTCCTAGGGGGCATCAAGGACTGGACTCCTTGGAGCAACCATCGTGTGGAAAAACATACCTCGTCTATATTTGTTCAGTAGTTTGTCAGAACAGTATTATTATGGCACTATGTGGTGGTATTATGAGTTTTATTGAGGCATGGTATGGCAGTATTATGGTGCCGAATGGCCCTTCCTCCTTAACCTGTTAGTGACCGCCCATTAGTGTATTTACGGCAGCCACTAACGGGCCTTATTACAATGATGTAGCCTTTTTACGGAATAAGTAAACAAAGCAGCGAGCAGTTAAATCTCCCTACTCTCAGCTACCTCCAGTAGCTGAGGGCTGGGAGCAGACCTGCTCGAACCGGCTAGATCTATATCATTATCGATCTCACTCATTTCACCTCTCAGATTCGGCACATCTGAGTGTTTTTGGAGGGAGGGTTCTCCCTCTCTCACACCACCGACATCCTGCCATAAGATCGCAGGGTGCCGGTGTCTTCTGTGGCAGCCGGGGTCTAATAAAGGCCCCCAGTTCTGCCTCTAGTTAACACCTGCTAGGCCATGACAGAGGCATGACCTAGCATCAGATGCCGGCCCATTTTACACGGACAGGCAGTAATACACTGCAATACAGAAATATTTCAGTTTATTATAAACGTGATCAGCTGATGGCATAATGAAGTCCCTTAGTGGGACTAATAAAAAAGTTTAAAAAAAAGTTTAATAAAGGTTTATAATAAATAAATAAAAATCCAAAGTAATAAATATATGAAAAACCCACTTTTTCCCCTTACAAAATGCTTTATTATGAAAAATAAAAAAAAAGTTAAACATATTTGGCCTTGTCTGTAACGACCCCAACAATAAAGCTATTACATTATTTAACCCACTCGATGAACGCCGTAAAAAATAAAATAAAAAACAATGCAAGAATTGCTGCTTTCTGTGAATCCTGCCTTAAAAAAATTGTGATAAAAATTGATCAAGTCTCATGTACTCCAAATGGTACCAATAAAAACTGAGTTCTCATACAACTACATCGGCGGAAAAATAAAAAAGTTATCACTCTTCAAATATGGAGACACAAAAACAAATAATTTTGATAAAAAAGTTTGACAAAATTGCTGTTTTTTCCCCCACAAAAAAAGTTAATAAAAGTTAATCAATAAATTCTATTTACTGTTTCTATGTAATGGTGCTATTAAAAAATACAACTTGTTCTGCAAAAAACAAGACCTTATACAGCTATGTGAACGCAAAAATAAAAAAGTTATAGCTCTTTGAATGAGACGATGAAAAAACGTAAAAAATAGCTTGGTCATTAAGGCCTAAAATAGGCTGGTCACTAAGTGGTTAAAATAATCTCTCAAAATTGTAATAAAAAAAAGAAGAGGACTAAATGTACATAGGATATAAGGTAATAACAAATCTTCAACAGACACATTTGGTCAAGATGATTTGATCTTCTCTCAGAGATAGTTGCACTGTATCCGGTTTGGGGAGGTTTTGAGGCGATTTCAGTATTTTAGAACGCTAATCCAAAAAGTCTGAGATCAAAGAGATCAGATAAATGGTTTAAGCCTTTTACCATAAAAAAAAAAAAAAAAGATAATTAACATCGTCCCAGATACTTTCTAGTGTCAGGGAGACAATAATTAATATTCAGTGTTTGATGGCATACATGCTCCTCTATATCCTGATATCACCTGGATTGGGTCTGGATTGGGTCTTCATGAGGAACAGACTGAATAATTATTAGCCATGCACATCACTTCATTTGATACTGGACAAACCTCCACACTTTTGGAATGATGCGTCTCAGCAGGGTCACCCATGGGTTTGGCTGTTGAACTATCCAGGGGCAGGGCCGCCATCAGGAATTTCAGGGCCCCCTACAGCTAAATTTTCTGGGCCCCCTACCGTGGCACCGCCTGTTAACGGTACTCCGTCCAGCACTATATCATGGTACCCAGGGCCGCCATCAGGGGGGGTATTATGGGTACTGATGTGAGAGGCCCGGCCAAACCTAATTGAAAGGGGGGCCCGGCAACTGCCGCGACTTGCCTTTGGTAGAAAAAAAACAGGCCCCTGCAATGGGGCCCGTTTTTTTCACCAAAAGAATGATGGCGGCCCTGGGTAGCATGGGGGTCGTCATGGGGGCTGTCAAACACTGCCGCCCGTCGACCGATCGCGCGCACCCGCAAACTCCCGCGCATGCGCACCCGCGACCGCCTGGAACCGCGCACCGAATTTTGAGGCAGATTTTGACCTGCCCACACTATCTTGCCGCGTTTTTTGCCCGCGGCGATTGAGGACAGCAGACAAAAAACGCAGGGAAAAATGCATTTTCTGCCTCCCATTGATTTCGATGGGAGGTCAGAGGCAGAACCGCGGCAAGAAAGGATGTGCTGCTTTTACTTTTCCGCGACTGGCTCCCATTGATTTCAGATTAAATCAATGGGAGGCGGTTTTGGAAGTTTTTTGGTGCTGATTCTGACGCAGTGTCCGAGTCAATATCAAGGCCCAAAAACTCTGTGAACTGGGCCTTATTGTTAGGGCTTATTCAAACGAACGTGTAATACATCCGTGCAACGCGCGTGATTTTCACGCGCCTCGCACGGACCTATGTTACTCTATGGGGCCGTTCAGACTGTCAGTGATTTTCATGCAGCGTGTGTCCGTGTGTCTGCTGCGTAAAACTCACGACATGTCCGATATTTGTGCATTGTTCGCGCATCACGCACCCATTGAAGTCAATGGGTGCGTGAAAATCACGCCCAGCACTTCCGCAGCAGTATAAACTATGAATGAAAACAGAAAAGCACCACGTGCTACAAACATACAAACAGAGTGTCATAATGATGGCGGCTGCGCGAAAATTACGCAGCCGCGCATCATACGCTGCTGACACACGGAGCTGTTATGGACCTTTTGCATGCGCAAAACGCCACGTTTTTGCGCACACAAAAAGCATACGCTTGTGTGAATCCGGCCTTAGGGTAGGAACACACTAGGCATGAACACTGTGGATTTTATGCAACACATTTTATTGTGGAAAATCCGCAGCGTATTACAGTCGCAGCAGAGTGGATGAGATATGAACAAATCTCATCCACACGCTGCAAAAAAAATGGACCTGCAGTGTGGCTATTTAAGCCGCAGCGATTCAATGTATTCTGTGGAATCGCTGCTCCTCTGTTGCGGAAATGCTGCGGTTCTGCCGCAAAAAGCACACATGAGAAAAAAAAAAAGGCACTTTTTTAAATTTATAAAAAAGTTTAGACTTGCCCCGGCCGTAGTCCTGGTGACGCGATCCTCTATTCTTAGCGCAGCCCGGCCTCCTGTCATGACGTTTCATCCCATGTGACTGCTGCAGGTCACATGGTCTACAGCGTCATCCCAGGAGGCGGGGCTACGTTCAGAAGAGAGAGATGCGTCACCTAAACTACGGCAGGGGCAAGTCTAAACTTTTTTTTCCCTGCAGGATTCCCGCAGCGGACACGCCTCACGAAACCTGCGCCACTATTTGGTGCGGTTTTGCTGGCGGAATTCCCTGCTGCTACCGAGGGCGGATAAGCTGTGTAGTTTTACTCAGCATATCCACCTAGTGTGTTCCTTATGATGTCGCTCCTGGAGCTGCTGCCAGTTTCTAAATAGGCAGTTGGTCCAGTAGAATTTGGAATTATTTTTTTTTGTGAACCAGCTTAAAAAAATACAAAACTTTTGTGTTAGGGCCTGTTCACATCACCGTTCGCTTCCGTTCCGTCTGAGGTTTCCGTCGGGTGAACCCCGCAACGGAAAGTGAAAGTGACAGCTTCCGTTTCCGTCACCATTAGCGCAGTCGACTACGCTATTGATTCCGTCCGAAAACCTGCCGGAATGGTGACGAACGGAAACCATTAGCGATGTTTCCGTCACCATTGAGATCAATGGTGACTGAAACGGAAGCTGTGCTGTCACTTTCACTTTCCGTTTCGGGGTTCAGCCGACAGAAACCTCAGACGGAACCCCGGAGCGGAAGCGAACGGATATGCGGATATGCTGAGTAAAACTCCACAGCTTATCCGCCCCGGTAGCCGCAGGGAATTCCGCCAGCAAAACCGCACCAAATAGTGGCGCAGGTTTCGTGAGGCATGTCCGCTGCGGGAATCCTGCAGGGAAAAAAAAGTTTAGACGCATCTCTCTCTTCTGAACGTAGCCCCGCCTCCTGGGATGACGCTGTAGACCATGTGACCGCTGCAGCAGTCACATGGGATGAAACGTCATGACAGGAGGCGGGGCCACGCTAAGAATAGAGGATCGCGTCACCAGGACTACGGCCAGGGCAAGTCTAAACTTTTTTATAAATGTAAAAAAGTACCTTTTTTTTTTCTCTTGTGTGATTTTTGCGGCAGAACCGCAGAATTTTCCGCAACAGAGGAGCAGCGATTCCACAGAATAAATTGACACTTCCTCCGGCTTAAAAAGCCACACTGCAGGTCCATTATATTTGCAGCGTGTGGATGAGATATGTTCATATCTCATCCTCTCTGCTGTGACTGTAATACGCTGCAGATTTTCCACAATAAAATGTGTTGCATAAAATCTGCAGTGTTCATGCCTAGTGTGTTCCTACCCTAAGGCCGGATTCACACGAGCGTGTGCTTTTTGTGTGCGCAAAAACGTGGCGTTTAGCGCATGCAAAAGGTCCATAACAGCTCCGTGTGTCAGCAGCGTATGATGCGCGGCTGCGTGATTTTCGCGCAGCCGCCATCATTATGACTCTCTGTTTGTATGTTTGTAGCACGTGGTGCTTTTCTGTTTTCATTCATAGTTTATACGGCTGCGGAAGTGCTGGGCGTGATTTTCACGCACCCATTGACTTCAATGGGTGCGTGATGCGCGAACAATGCACAAATATCGACATGTCGTGAGTTTTACGCAGCGGACACACGGACACACGCTGCGTGAAAATCACTGACAGTCTGCACGACCCAATAGAGTAACACAGGTCCGTGCGAGCCACGTGAAAATCACGCGCGTTGCACGGATGTATTACACGTTCGTCTGAATAAGCCCTAACAATAAGGCCCAGTTCACAGAGTTTTTGAGCCTTGATATTGACTCGGACACTTCGTCAGAATCAGCACCAAATAACTTCCAAAACCACCTCCCATTGATTTAATCTGAAATCAATCGGAGCCAGTCGCGGAAAAAAGAAAAAGCAGCACGTCCTTTCTTGCCGCGGTTCCGCCTCTGACCTCCCATCGAAATCAATGGGAGGCAGAAAATGCATTTTTCGCTGCGTTTTTTGTCTGCTGTCCTCAATCGCAGCGGGCAAAAAACGCGGCAAGATAGTGTGGGCAGGTCAAAATCTGCCTCAAAATTCTTTAAGGAATTTTGAGGCAGATTTTTTCGGCCTGCAAAATACTCTGTGTGAACAGGGCCATACATAAACAGCACTTTGAGACACTTTACTCACCATGTCAGAAGAGCTGCTCCCACTCCAGTCTTTATCAGGCGATGTCTTCGGTCCAGATGTCGTCCTTCACCTCCAGGCTCCAGGCTCCAGAAAATGGCGGGGATCGTAGAACTGCCGCCGCGCAACAACTAGACTCCTCCCCCTCTCCTTACGCAGCCACGCTCTGGAGAAGAAGGCGGAGTCGGAGTCGGACGAGGAGGCGGACGAGGAGGACGAGTCGGAGGCGGGCCAGCAGGTAAGTAGACTGCGCCGCTGTCCAGTGTGGCTGTCCTTCCCCCTAGATCTAGTGTTGCGGGCTCACCGCCTCCCTCTCGGCGGCGCGCCTGGTCGTTCGCGCGTGGGCGCACGCGCTTGCGGGCGGTCGCGCGCTCGCTCGTACGCGCGCAAGCGGGCGGTGTTTCGCGGCGGTGATAAGAGGGGGGCCCGCAGCTCACGGCGGTGTTTCACGAGAGGGGGGCCCGCAGCTCACGACATTGTTTTGGTGAAAAAAACAGGCCCCATTGCAGGGGCCTGTTTTTTTCTACCAAAGGCAAGTCGCGGCAGTTGCCGGGCCCCCCTTTCAATTAAGTTTCGCCGGGCCCCCTACACTACTACCCCTAATATCCCCCTGATGGCGGCCCTGTCCAGGGGTTAAGTAGAGCCCCCCTAAGACCACTGTGCAGCTGTTAAATGCCAGTTGTAAAGTCCTCTCCAGCCCGTACCTTGCATCAGTGTAGGACAGAAAGACGAACCCAACACATTAACATCCTGAGACGGACTGCCCACATTCCACTTGTTGCAGCAGAGTAGAAGAGATGAGTAAGGGCATGACCACACATGGCGGAATTCCTCCGCAACTGTCCGCATCAATGCCGCACCTAATCCGGGTTGCGGATTACGGCTGCGGATCTGCACAAAATGTGCAGAAAATTGATGCGGACTGGCCGCTGCGGACTGCAGGAAAAGTGCTTCCCTTCTCCCTATCAGTGCAGGATAGAGAGAAGGGACAGCACTTTCCCTAGTGAAAGTAAAAGAAATTCATACTTACCGCCCGTTGTCTTGATGACGCGTCCCTCCTTCGGCATCCAGCCCGACCTCCCTGGATGACGCGCCAGTCCATGTGACCGCTGCAGCCTGTGCTTGGCCTGTGATTGGCTGCAGCCGTCACTTACACTGAATCGTCATCCTGGGAGGCCGGACTGGAGACAGACCCAGGGAGTTCTCGGTAAGTATGAACTTATATATTTTTTTACAGATACATGTATATTGAGATCGGTAGTCACTGTCCCGGGTGCAGAAACAGTTACTGCCGATCGCTTAACTCTTTCAGCACCCTGGACAGTGACTATTTACTGACGTCTCCTAGCAACGCTCCCGTCATTACGGGAGCCCCATTGACTTCCTCAGTCTGGCTGTAGACCTAGAAATACATAGGTCCAGCCAGAATGAAGAAATGTCAAGTTAAAAAAGCAAGACGCATCCGCAGCACACATGACATGTGCATGACAGCTGCGGACTTCATTGCGGAACTTTGAATCTCCATTGAAGTCAATGGAGAAATTCCGCCATGAGTCCGCCACTGCTCCGCAACAGACAGAGCATGCTGCGGACACCAAATTCCGCTCCGCAGCCTATGCTCCGCAGCGGAATTGTACGCATCGTGTAAACGAACACTGCTAAATTAAAGTGAAAGTCAATGGAGAAACGGCTCCGCTGCGGATTAACGCTGCGGAGTGTCCGCAGCGGAATTTAAGTGAAATTCCGCTATGTGTGAACCCGCCCTAAGTGTACTTAACAGTCTCCTTCACCACCCTAAGCCATCAGAGGTGTTTTTATTAACCTTTTTATCACCCAAGACCCCCAGGAACATTCCCATTCCCAAGACCACCAGGGATTTTACTATTAATCTTTTAACTACCCTAGAACATCAGAGATAAAATATTGTCAATGTACCCAGATGGCACAAATCCACAAAAAATAGCTTTCTGCAATCTTGTAAGTAAAATTTCTTGGTGAATTTTTTTCACGTATGTAAGGGTTGCAGGGTAGGATAAAAGATATCTCTCTCCTTTACGGAAGGTGCCAATGGTGACAATACACATGAAGACTGAATTGTTATAACTTGTTTTATATTTCCTTAAAACCTTAAAAACATGGCCTATTTTGGCCTTCAGGTCTCTGCATATATTTTTTTTCATTTTCACACTCTGACAGCCTTAAAAAAAAAATTCTGTCAACGCAGGGCATGTTTTTTTTTTTTTTTTTTTGCTGTACGAGTTTAATTTTCCAATAGTCAAATTTTTTGGGGGGAGGGCAGCAATTCTGCCATTTTTAAAAACAAATTTTTGCAGTATACAGTATAAATAATATTTTCATTTTATTGTATAAGTCATTTCATTTATGCCGATATGAGATATATGTACAGGTTGTTTTTTTTACTATTTTGCTCATTGAAAGCATTTTCATAGAAACATTTTTTTGAGTATATTTTTCAAAGGTACCATTTTGGAGTAAATATAACTAATTGATTAACTTGATTTAGTGAAAAAAAAATGATATTTCGCAATGGGTTTTTAGATTTTGTTTTTTTACACTAAATGGGTTGTTACGAATGCAGCAATGCTAAATATGTATATTTTAAAAAATATTGTTGCACTACCAGTGTATTTGATTTTTTTTTAGTTGAAACCACTTTTTATTTTTTTAAACAAGCTTTAATTATTATTATTATTATTATTATTATTATTAATAATTATTATGAAGAATATTTTTTTTTCTTTTAGTCTCACTATTTGGACATAAATGTACGATCCCCTGGTCGCTTCAATTTTACATTGCAATACATCCGTACTATAGTGTATTATTGCCTGAAAGGCAACCCATTAGTGCACTAATAGGCACATACACATGGCAGGTGGTCCGTTAGGAGTTCGGCTGCCATGAAAACCCATCAGCAACAGTGCAGATGGGGTTACACAGGGAGCCCCCATCTATTTAATCACTTAGATGCCGCTGTCAATCTTGGCTGCAGCATTTAAGGGGTTAGTTAGCCGGGATCTGGGAAATCTCCTATCCGTTACTGTGTGATGTCACCTGTAAGTTACAGCTGGCATCCATTAGTCATGGTGCTGGCACAGCTCCTATACTCGCACCATAATCATGATGTACTAGTCCGGCGGTACGCAGAAACTACCAGCTCCCCATGCCATACTATGTCATGAGGTGGGAAGGGGTTAACATTTCACCTATGCTCATCGTTGTGGACATATAATTATGTGATGTTGGAACAAAACTGTTAATTTGATGTTTTATCTGAATTAGCCAATAAAAGCTATTAAAGTTAAGAGTCCAAAATTAAACGGGATGTCTGGTTTAAGAGATAGAATAAACATTTTCAAATAATGTATTAGGGCATTTTGAGTTAATAAATATGAATCGCTCTTTAGGACCATCATCTATTACCAGAGCGAGAGTCATTACAAATAGCCTCTCGCGGCACATTAACAGCCAATGAATTTCAATGGGTACTGTGTAATGGAACAGAAGAAATTTCATCCAGCGCTGGTAGATTTAAAAGGAAACGATGTTCCAACTTTATTCGTACTAATGGTAAAATCTGATGGAAGTAAGGGTGGTTAGTTAGCTGATGCAATCACCCTTACTTCCATCGGATTTTACCATTTGTACGAATAAAGTTGGAACATCGTTTCCTTTTAAATTAACCAGCGCTGGATCAAATTTCTTCTGTTCTGTTTATCCACATAGTGTGCCGCCACGTAGGGTCCGAGCGCAGTCCATACCTGGACCAACATAACGGTGAGCTGGAGGAGTCCTCCTATTTTTTCCTGTACTGTGTAATGCATACTATCTCCTGCTTACTTTCTCCTGCAGTGGTGCTGCAAGGAAATGGAACACTTTCTGCTGGGTTCCCCCACATATTACTGCAGACCGCAGAAATGAGACACCCTGGTATAAGGGATCCTCAAAAGGGACTTGTCTTAAAGAGGCTCTGTCACCACTTTATAAGTGGCCTATCTTCTACATAATGTGATTGGCGCTGTAATGTAGATTACAGCAGTGTTTTTTTTATTTAGAAAAACTATCATTTTTGACGGGGTTATAACCTATTTTAGATTTATGCTAATGACTTTCTTAATAGACAACTGGGCGTGTTTTACTTTTTGACTAAGTGGGCGTTGTGGAGAGAAGTGTATGACGCTGACCAATCAGTGACCAATCAGCGTCATACACTTCTCCCCATTCATTTACTCTGCACATAGTGATTTTACTAGATCACTATGTGCAGTCACATACTCACACATTAAAGTTACTGAAGTGTCCTGACAGTGAATAGACATCACCTCCAGCCAGGACGGGATGTCTATTCACAATCCCGACACTTCGGTAACGTTTGTGTGTGATTTACAGCACAGCAAAGTGTAATCTCGCGACTTTTTATGCTTTTTTTCTGGGAGGCAAGGTGGTTCACCACGCATCATAAATTACATGTTAACTTTATTCTGCGAGTAAGTCTGATTCTGGCGATACCAAATTTAAAGCACTTTTTTATGTCTTCCAACTTTTTGCACAATAAAATTACTTTTGTAAAAAGAATGTAATTTTTCTGTTGCCAAGTTGTAAGAGCCATAACTTTTAAATTTTTTCGTCGATGGAGCTGTATGAGGGCTTGTTTTTTGCGAGACCTGCTATAGTTTTTATAGGGACCATTTTTGGATACATGCGACTTTTTGATTACTTTTTATTTCAATTTTTGGAAGACAAAGGGACCAAAAAACAAAAATGATGGCAATGTTTTTTGTTGTTTTTTACGGTGTTCACTGCATGGGAGAAATAACATAATATTTATATAGTTCAGGACGTTATGGACACAGCGATACCAAACATGTCTGGTTTATTTATTTTTTCGATAATAAATAAATTGATAGGGGAAAAAAAGGCGATTTTTAATTTTTACAACTTTTATTTTTACTTTTTTTACACTTTTTTTTTTACACTTTTTTTTTAGCCCCACTAGGGATCTTGAAGGTCCAACTGTTTGATGGCTGTTTTAATACATTGCACTACCTATGTACTGCAATGTATTAGAACTGTCAATTGTTCACTGACAGTAAGCCGATCAGGCTTCGCCTCCGGGCGCGGCCTAATCGTCTCCGTAATGGCAGAGCAGGAGGCCATTGTTAGGCCTCCTGTTGCCATAGTAGCAGTCAGCAGCCCTGCCATCGCATGGCAGGGCTGGCCGATTTTCTACAAACCACTAAGATGCAGCGATCACTTTCGATCGCTGCATCTAAGGGGTTAATGGCAGGAATCGGAACGAGCTCCAGTTCCTGTCATTACGGCAGGGTTTCTGCTGCAACATACAGTGGACACCCACTGCTGATGACGCTGGCATAGCTTCTGAGCCGGAAGCCGAGCCTGCGCCATCTTGCCATTGATACCGGAGGCCAAGTAGGCCCCACCTCCGAGTGGTGATGGTGCGGGCTCAGCTCCTGAGACCGCACTATCACCATGACGTAATGGTACTGCGCTTTGCGGGAACCCCTACCCGACAGCGTCGTATGTATACGGCGGATGTCGGGAAGGGGTTAAAGTTCCTAATAACAAAGCAAGATTAATTAATGCCATAGTTGTGTGGACCATTCTAAACAACCTAGACCCTTCTTGTACCTATTATTGTTCACCCAGACTATTAAAGGTGACATTACACGGCCCAACATGGGCCGTGTAAACGAGCGCCGATCAACGAGACAGCTTGTTGATTGGCTCTCGTTTGCTCCTTTTACAAGGAGCTAATATGGGGACAAGCGCTCGTTACTCTGATTGCTAGTCCTCATACATTTTTATGTTTACATAGGGAGATGTGTTGCCGACAGCGATAATGGCCAGCTATTTTCGTACCTGGCGCTAGATACAGGCAATCACATTTTGCAACAGGTTACTTCCGTGTACACGCCTGATTGGATCGACTCTTGGATTGGACCTGTAAATAGAGGCATCCCATTGGAGAGACGCCACCCCCGATCTAAGGCATTCTACCGAAATGCGCGTTGAGTCTGGTGTCTCTCTGTTGCAGGAGCAGCAATATGGGTATGTTTCTATCCTCATTATGTTGAAGGTTTGGACATGTTCACCACATTGATCTTGTTAAACTGTTAAGGCTTTTTCTATGTTGGCATTTCTTTTGCAACTTACATGTAGTGTTCCTTGCTATCCATTCATCATGGTTTACCCTATACACGGTGTCTACCTTGGTCTTACAGATATATTTATACTGTTATGACATCATTTGCTGGTTTTTCATGCCCTTGCCATACTATTCTTTTTTATACGCTCCTTGCATAGGCAGACGCCTTTTTCATGCTCTGTATGACTCAACTTTTAAGTAGTTTGTATGTATTTAAATAAAGTAATTTTTGCATTTTTCTATACTCTATGTATTAATTGAACCCCTTTTTGTAGGCTATATACATATGACTATGGGTCAATGCACTAAGTAATACTTGGTTATCAATATATTCTTGCCACTAATGATATGTAGCTGACATTTCAATTGTTATTATGTTCTTGCTGCAACATCTATTCTGAATGTACCAATAGGTTGTGCCGACAACGATAATAGTTTTGTCATTTAAAGCGATGCAATCAGCCGATGAACGAGCGTCTGCAATTAGCGTTTACAATTGTCGTTTGCCTGATAATTGTCCGGTGTAAAAGGGCCTTTAGTTTAGCTTCCTATCCTTAATTGCCTAATTCCTGTCCTATCCTTTGACTTGATTTGGACGTCTCTCCTACCTGCAAAATGAGTACATTGTCAGTGTTGGAACGTATTCTTCTCTAGGAACTGGTCATTTTAGGGACAGCTACATATCAAAGTATTGGGGTCAGCTGAGTACCTGAGAACAAACTATATTACACAGATGTTGAACTGTTTAATTCTAGACCTTTGATTCCAGTGCACCATGCCTCCCCAGCTACCATCCAATGGAAAGAAGTGTTGAAGGAGAAAGAAAAAAAAGTATTTTCTAAATTTTCCAATTTTTTAAACTATATATGAGTTATTAATAGAATATGGCTCTGTAATGTTCCTCAATCAGTCTCTTGTTCTGAAAGTTTATACAGCATCAAAAAGTAAAGTAAGTACAAAATTAGTCATGGAAAATTATGAATTCCAAGTCAATAATTATTTCCATGAAAAAATGCATCATGTTATATTCCTGAAATCGCATTAAAATCCTATACAAAAGAAATCAATGTGAAAAAAAAAAGAAAAAATTGTTAGAGGAAGGTTAGAAGAACACTTCAACTGTATTTTTTGAAAACGAGGGGTGATAACAGAGATTCCCATTGACATCTATAGGCGTTCATGGTACCAATTCTGTTTATTAACTAGATGGGAAACACAGGATTGAATAGGTTAAATTCCATCCTTACTGATCCATCTCACCACAAATGTTTCTCTGCCTTTAATTGGATCCGATTGAAATTGTCAGTTATCCAATGTAATGTGATTGGACGACTTTAAATTAAATGTTTGCTTAGTTTTCCAAACGTGTTCATCCTGATGAAAAGTTGTACCTTTTTTTATGTAATATTTTGATGTACAGTTGTAGGGGAATTTATTTTCCTTTTTTTTCACAATTCACTTAGAAAGTTATGGGCTATAATGATACAAAATAAGCATGAATTAATTATTGTTATAGTTACATATGCCTAATGAAACATATGAATGCAAAATGTAATTATTTTTTTTCACTTTCTAAATCATTCACATTTTTTGGGATACAAATGGCAAAATGCAGGAGTTTAACTTCAGTTTGTGATGACTCAGTTCTAAGACTGGATTCACACAAGCATGTTCGGTCCGTAAAAGACAGAACGTATTTCGGCCGCAAGTCCCTGACCGAACACACTGCAGGGAGCCGGGCTCCTAGTATCATAGTTATGTACGATGCTAGGAGTCCCTGCCTCGCTGCGGGACAACTGTCCCGTACTGTAATCATGTTTTCAGTACGGCACAGTAGTTCCACGGAGAGGCAGGGACTCCTAGCATCGTACATAACTATGATGCTAGGAGCCGGGCTCCCTGCAGTGTGTTCGGTCAGGGACTTGCGGCCGAAATACATTCCGTCCTTTACGGACCGTACATGCTCGTATGAATCCAGCCTAAGAAGTCCACAGCCACATCTTCCAGCCTGTCCCCCTGCGGAGAACATCATATCTTCCACAATCTTCAGATCTTTGAGCCTGGGCAGTCACGAAAGCCGGATGGGGGTCCGGCGGCTGCCTGGGGGGACAGCTGTGGCAGGGGGCACGGCTGTCCTGGTTTACGGCATGCGAGCTGGGGGCAGGCGGGCCCCAGCTCAGGGAGTGCCGTGTCGCGATTGAGGTCAGGCTCCTTCTGCGCTGTATTGCCTATGGCAAATGTTTTTTAATAAATGGTGGCGCATGCCACAATTTATTTGCCAATTTAAGACTGATGTGTTTTTAATGTTTAAAGTATGTTACTAATGGTTTAGCACGTGCACACCTTATGACAGAACATCTTTGTGATACTGTCTTCTTTGAGTCAATACCAAGAGCCCGAGAAAGATAAAGGAATGAATTTAGCAGGAAAATTATGATGCCTGGTGGCGGTGGATACCAGGGTAACAATGGGGGTTAGTGATAGCCTCTGCACCGGCTAACACTAAGCCCCGCCTTAGTAATGGACGCTGTCAATCAGCCAGCAGTTATTGATAAGGTGGTAGTAATAAAGTTTAAAAGAAAATACAAAGACACAGATAAAATATTTTATTGAAATAAATCCCCCCCAGCACAACCCTCATTAACCATTTTATTGTAAATAAAAAAAGCCGCCATCGAAGTGGTCCTCGAATCCGATGTAGTCCAACGACCGAACCTGTAAAAAACACAAAAAAAAACACATTAGTAACACATGTGATAGGCTTAGATACAGGACCCATGGTGATACTGTCTTTTAGACCATGTATCTAAGCCTACCACAAGGTAGGCTTAGATACAGGGCCCCAGCAGACAGTAATCTTATACTGTATAAGATTACGGTCTGCTGGGACCCTGTATCTAAGCCTACTATGTGGGAAGCTTAGATACAGGGCCCATCATACAAGATCAGACATGGGCCATGTATCTAAGAATACCATGTGGTAGGCTTAGATACAGGGTCCATGAGTGACATAGTCTGTTAGACCCTGTATCTAAGCCTACCACAAGATAGGCTTAGATACAGGACCCCAGCAGACAGTAATCTTATACTGTATAAGATTACTGTCTACTGGGGCCCTTTATCTAAGCCTAACATGTGGTAGGCTTAGATACAGGGTCCATGTGTGATACTGTCTGTTAGACCCTGTAAGCCTACCACAAGTTAGGCTTAGATACAGGACCCTAGGAGACCGTAGCGTTACACTTACCCTTATCTTCGGCTCCGGGTGTAGCGTATGACCCGACAGCATCTAGCGTCGTGACGTCATCCGCGGTGCACAGCGTCGTGACGTCATGACGCTAGAAGACGTCAGGACTTCCACTGCGCTCGGGAAGGAAGTCGGGTAAGTATGTGTCATTACTATAGTAACAGGGGTCTGTGTATTTTATTACATAGGCCCCCGTTTCTATAGTAACTTTTATAGATGCAGGGCGACCCGAATGTGGCAGTCACCGGGGATCTGGGACACCGGGCCAAAGATCCAGGGCTTGGTCCCTGAAGGACCGGTGCTAGTGACGCCCCTGATAGGGGGTTTCAAACTTGGCCGGGTAAATTGGCCGCACATAGAAAAAATGTGAAGTTGATGGGCCGCATTACTTTCAAATTTGATACAATACAAAATTATTGTTAATCAATTAGTTATTTGAACTACTATAACACTACATTACTATAATAATACTACATTACTATAATAATACTACATTACTATAACAATACTACATTACTATAATAATACTACATTACTATAATAATACTACATTACTATAACAATACTACATTACTATAATAATAATACTACATTACTATAACAATACTACATTACTATAATAATACTACATTACTATAATAATACTACATTACTATAACAATACTACATTACTATAATAATACTACATTACTATATTACTACGTTACTATAATAATACTACATTACTATAACAATACTACATTACTATAATAATACTACATTACTATATTACTACATTACTATAATAATACTACATTACTATAACAATACTACATTATTATAATAATACTACATTACTATAACAATACTACATTACTATAATAATAATACTACATTACTATAACAATACTACATTACTATAATAATACTACATTACTATAATAATAATACTACATTACTATAACAATACTACATTACTATAATAATACTACATTACTATATTACTACGTTACTATAATAATACTACATTACTATAACAATACTACATTACTATAATAATACTACATTACTATATTACTACATTACTATAATAATACTACATTACTATAACAATACTACATTACTATAATAATACTACATTACTATAACAATACTACATTACTATAATAATAATAATACATTACTATAACAATACTACATTACTATAATAATAATACTACATTACTATAACAATACTACATTACTATAATGATACTACATTACTATATTACTACGTTACTATAATAATACTACATTACTATAACAATACTACATTACTATAATAATACTACATTACTATATTACTACATTACTATAATAATACTACATTACTATAACAATACTACATTACTATAATAATACTACATTACTATAACAATACTACATTACTATAATAATAATACTACATTACTATAACAATACTACATTACTATAATAATACTACATTACTATAATAATAATACTATATTACTATAACAATACTACATTACTATAATAATACTACATTACTATATTACTACGTTACTATAATAATACTACATTACTATAACAATACTACATTACTATAATAATACTACATTACTATAATAATACTACATTACTATAACAATACTACATTACTATAATAATAATACTACTACATTACTATAACAATACTACATTACTATAAGAATAATACTACATTACTATAACAATACTACATTACTATAATAATACTACATTACTATATTACTACGTTACTATAATAATACTACATTACTATAACAATACTACATTACTATAATAATACTACATTACTATATTACTACATTACTATAACAATACTATAATACTACATTACTATAACAATACTACATTACTATAATAATACTACATTACTATAATAATACTACAGTACTATTATACTACATTACTATATTACTACATTACTATAACAATACTACATTACTATAATAATACTACATTACTATATTACTACATTACTATAACAATACTACATTACTATAATAATACTACATTACTATAATAATACTACATTACTATTATACTACATTACTATATTACTACATTACTATAATAATACTGCAAGGTTTGAACTTACCGGAAATTGGCGAGTTTACTCCACGTGCTTATTTTAACAATCCAGTTTTCCAGTTTTAAGTGTCGATAAATGCAGACTGGCTGTTCAGTTGGCAGTGTTTGGCAGACACAAGAATGTCAAGTTGGGCAGCCCCTTTTTAGACAGTGCCATAGTGCCCTCTGTAAATAATGCCACAGTGCCCTCTGCAGATAATGCCACAGTGCCCTCTGCAAATAATGCCACAGAGTCCTCTGCAGATGCCACAGTGCCCTCTGTAGACGATGCCACAGTGCTCCCTCTAGATAATGCCGGCAAACTTACGGAAACCATGACGGTAACACAAAGGAATTCATTAAAGACATGGGTTCCGTTGAGCGTCGGTTTAATTAATTTGGCGTTTCTGCTTTTATCATTATTCTGTTGCTATGAGGGAACAGAATAATGGAAATTGTAGTGCAGATGTGAACACAGCCTAATTTATCAAATTAAATTAATTGTTAAAATTCTACAATATTTTCAAATTATATGTGATGTGAAATGCTTATGTGTAAAAAATTATATCTTTATTGACTAACTGGAAAAAATATGGTTGGAAGCTATTGGGGCTCAAAGTCCCCTTCATCAGGGAAGATTACAAATGATTAACTGTCAGCATACCACAACATTTAAAGATGTTACACAGAGACATATTACACAGGGCGATATATCATTGAGATACAGCAGGGCAATAAAACAAGGGATTTTGTTACACACAATGGGGCACAAGGGGAGATGATTTAAGAGTCCATAGAGCTGTATTTAGTCCATGTTGACACAGTGGTGTGAAGTGTGTCCATGTGATGGGTCATAAATCCAGGTGTGAGTCCTTGTGTTAATGAATTTATAGTTGTAATCACTTAGAATTCCCAGACTTTTCTTTATCTGTAAGTCTTGCAATATTTATCTTTGGGCTGGGGTTCCACGGCGACATATCTCACATAACGTGTTGCGATCTCTTGCAAGATTTTAACACAAATGTGCATGAGATATGCCAAACCCGATAGTAGTAAGTAGGGGGATTGACTTCAATTGCTAAAAATGTCGCACTCTTGGACACTTTGGGATTGCGGAATCACAGACACATGACATCACATTTACACATGTGTTGTTATGCTATTGACTGGGCATGCGCATGTGCCATGATCGTTGTGGAGACCTTGCCTTTAAGGGTATGTTCACACGCTACGTAAACGCCTCGAAAAAAGGCCTGAAAAAACTAAAGCTTAACACATCCAAACATCTGCCCATTGATTTCAATGGGAAAAACGGTGTTTCGTTCAGACGGGGTGGTTTTTTACATGACTATTAGAAAAAACGTAGCATAAAAAAAGGCAGCATAAAAAGAAGGAGCATGTCACTTCTTGAGCCATTTTGGAGCCGTTTTTCATTGTGTCAATAGAAAAACAGCTACAAAAGCAGCTAAAAAACTGCAGCAAAAAACGTTTGATGATTTAAAAACGTCTGAAACTCAGAGGCTGTTTTCCCTTGAAAACAGCTCCATATTTTACAGCCGTTTTTACTTAGGCCTCATGTACACGACCGTAAAATTCTCCGCAATTATGGACCCATTCGGTTCTATTGGCCGCGGGCACCTTTCCGTATTGCTACGGATAGGTGTCCGTGCCGTAGAAGTGTACCGCAAAAGATAGGACGTGTCCTATCTTTTGCTTTTTATGGGCTGTGCTCCCATACTTTGTATGGGAGAACGGGCCGAAAATGCGGGCTGCGGCCTGTGATTACAGTCATGGCTGTGTGCATGAGGCATTAGCGTGTGAACATACCCTAAGAGTATGTGCACACAACTTATTTTCAGCCGTTTTTCAGGCTGTAAACGCCCTGAAAAATGGCTGAAAATATGGAAGCTGAACGCCTCCAAACATCTGCCCATTGTTTTCAATGGGAAAAACTTAAATGGGTGTGTGCTGTGTGCTGTCCGTGAGTCACACAACAGTTGCTAAAGGAATGATGAGAAATAGAAAAACACCTCCTTCAGCTTTTTTTGCTGACGTAAAAAACGCGTGACATATGTGTAATGATGGGGTAGGGAGACAGACAGGTGAGCCCTAATCTACCCGCCACTCAGTCCCTGCCTACGGCGACGGGGTACAACTGGGCGACGGTCCCTACACTCAATAGGTGCACGACAGACAAACAGACAAGGGTACAAAGAAGCCGGGGAAATGGGGAAGTTGCCCACGGGAACACCGTGAGCAACAAGCGAGGTGAACGAGCCGAGTCAAACCAGTAGATGAGCGAGGTACAAAACACAGAGCAGAAGAGTGGTCAGTAAAGCCAAGGTCAATAACAAGCAGAGGGTCAGTAGTTCAAGAAGCTGCAGCAGGGCCAGGAAACCAGCAGAGAAGAATCACAAGCAAAGGAGGAACAGGAAAGGCAGGTATAAATAGACAGAGGGCGGGTCTCTTACCCTGACGTAAGGTCACCAGCTGACTCTCGGCAAAGGCAGTCTTGTCAGTCTCGTCATAAATGTGCCCGAGAGCAAAAAAGAAAAGATCAACGGAGGAAAGTTCAGGGGCATCAGGAGCCAAGGAGAAGGCCCATTCTTGGGGACCGTCCTGGAGCCGGGACATAATTATACCCACCCGCTGGCTCTCAGAACCAGAGGAGTGGGGCTTTAAGCGAAAATAGAGCCTACAACTTTCCCGAAAGGAGAAAAAGGTCTTCCGGTCCCCTGAGAACCGGTCAGGCAACTTGAGGTGGGGTTCAAGAGGTGAGATGAGGGGCACTACCAGGGTAGCATCAGGCTGGTTGTCCCTCGGAACCAGGGCCTGGACCTGTAGGGAGAGGCCCTGCATTTGCTGAGCCAGGGTCTCAAGGGTGTCCATAGTAGTGTCAGGGACCAGGGTAGACTAGGTATATGGGCTTGTGATTATGTAATGTCGGGGTAGGGAGACAGACAGATGAGCCCTAATCTACCTGCCACTCAGTCCCTGCCTACTTGCAACGACCCGCCCTAGGCGACGGGGTACAACTGGGCGACGGTCCCTACACTCAATAGGTGCAAGACAGACAAACAGACAAGGGTACAAAGAAGCCAGGGAAATGGGGAAGCTGCCCACGGGGACACCGTGAGCAACAAGCGAAGTGAACGAGCCGAGTCAAACCAGGAGATGAGTGAGGTACAAAAACGCAGAGCAGAAGAGTGGTCAGTAAAGCCAAGGTCAATCACAAGCAGAGGATCAGTAGTTCAAGAAGCTGCAGCAGGGCCAGGAAACCAGCAGAGAAGAATCACAAGCAAAGGAGGAACAGGGAAGGCAGGTATAAATAGACAGAGGGCGGGAGCTAGCTCCATCTGGCCAGGCTGTGATAGGCTCTCCCACTCCTAAGCCTGCCATCCTGAGTGGTGGAAGATGGAGTCAGTCTCACAGACATAGGTGCAGGTGCAGACTGATTACCTATGGGCGTAGACACAGAAGCTGTGTCTGGCAGATCCTTTACAATATGGATGGCATACGCATGTAAAAAACGCAGACACGCACAGTACACGGATGCCACACGAAACAGCAATGTTGTTTTTTATGCGCGCAAAATGGTGTGAATAAGGCCTAACTGTGTTCTGGGCCTTTGCTGGTGTATCCAACTTTTTTTTTATGTTTCTGTAAAGATTGATCTGTGATTGTAGTTTCTTTTTAGTTTCCTGTGGATAAACCATCAATAGGAATTGAAGCTAAAACTAGGGCCATTAGTTACTGCCTGAAAGAAAGATTGATATTTTATTAGTAAATTCTAAAAACTGGCTCACAAGCCCAATATATCCTGATTACAGGCAAAAAGCAAGGGATCAGAGATAGGAGAGGTATCAGTAGGTGTTAGGACATGTGTACACCCACTGACAGTGCATACCCCTTATGATATAAACCAGGGGCGTAGCTAAAGGCTCATGGGCCCCGATGCAAAAATTCTTACTGGGCCCCCCCCCGCAAACTTCTCATGGCCGACGGTCCGCAGCTTTCAGCTGCATCGCTGGGTCTCCTAAGTGACTCAACAATGCAGCACTAGCAGCCGGGGGCGTCACTAAGGCTGGGTTCACACACCCTATTTACGGACGTAATTCGGGCGTTTTAGCATTGAATTACGTCCGAAAATGCGGCTCGATATCGTTGGCAAACATCTGCCCATTCATTTGAATGGGTCTTACGATGTTCTGTGCCGACGGTCATTTTTTTTTACGCCCCGCTGTCAAAAGGCGGCGCGTAAAAAAGACGCCCGCGTCAAAGAAGTGCATGTCACTTCTTCAGGACGTAAATGGAGCCGTTTTCCATGGACTCCATAGAAAAACAGCTCCAATTACGTCCGTAATGGACGCAGCGAAAGACGCCTGCACATGCCATTACGGCTGAAATTACGGTGCTGTTTTCTCCTGAAAACAGCACGGTAATTTCAGCCGTAACAGACGCTGCCGTGTGAACATACCCTCAGGGCTTAAAATGTCAGGGAAATAGCCCCAATACATATGTGTCCGCCCAAAAAAAAAGTGTGTATATGAGACAGCATAGCATATCTATAGCACTACGACCCTATAAACTATGGATAGGATTAGATACATTGGCTCAGCAGACAGTATCACACATGATAGGATTAAATACAGTGGCTCAGAAGGCAGTATCACACATGATAGGAATAGATACAGTGGCCCAGCAGACAGTACCACACATGATAGGATTAGATACATTGGCTCAGCAGACAGTATCACACATGATAGGATTAGATACAGTGGCTCAGAAGGCAGTATCACACGATAGGATTAGATACAGTGGCTCAGCAGACAGTATCACACATGATCGGATTAGATATAGGGCCCAGCAGACAGTATCACACATGATCGGATTAGATATAGGGCCCAGCAGACAGTATCACACAAGATACGATTAGATACAGGGCCCAGCAGACAGTATCACACATGATTGGATTAGATACACAGCTCAGCAGACAGTATCCCACATGATTGGATTAGATACACAGCTCAGCAGACAGTATCACACATGATTGGATTAGATACACAGCTCAGCAGACAGTATCACACATGATTGGATTAGATACAGGGCCCAGCTCGCTGACATTGCGGCTCCAGCGCTGGACCCAGGATTGGTAAAAATAATAATTTTGCTTCTTTATGTGTTACTGATTATTTTTGTGTGTTTGTGTTTTTTTTACAGGTTCGGTTGTTGGACTTCGGATACGAGGACTTCAATGACGGCGTTTTTTTTATTCTCAATAAAATCGTTAATGAGGGTTGTGTTTTTTTATTTCCATAAAATATTTTTTCTATGTGATTGTATCTTTTTAAACTTTATTATCACCGCCTTAGTAATGGCCGCTGGCTGATTGACAACCTCCATTACTAAGGCGAGGCTTAATGTTAGCAGGTGCAGAGACTACACTAACCCCCATTATTACCCCGGTACCCACCGCCACCTGGAGTACTGGGAAGAGCCGGGTACGAACCAGTACCCGACCATCTGTAGTGACGGGCAGGCACCGGGGTGGCCGCAGGCTGGTAGTATTAGGCTGGGGAAGGCCAAAAACAGTGGCCCTTCCCACCCTTGTAATGCTGCCTGCTGCTGCTGTGTTGTATCTGGCTGGTTATGAAAATTGGGGGAGACCCCACATCGTTCTTTCCAATTATGTTTTATTTTATTTTTTTTAAAATGACGTGGGGTCCCCTCCATTTTTCATAACCAGCCAGATACAATAAAGCAGCAGCAGCCTAGCATCACCAGGGTAAGAAGGGCCACTGTTTTTGGCCTTTCCCCTCCTGATAATACCAGCCTGCGGCCACCCCAGTGGCTGACCATCACTACAGATGGTCAGGTACTGGATCGTACACGGCTCTTCCCAGCACCCCTGGTGGCGGTGGGTACCGGGGTAATAAAGGGGGTTAGTGTTAGCCTCTGCATCTGCTAACACTAAGCCCCGCCTTAGCAATGGATGCTGTCAATCAGACTTCGGCCATTACTAAGGCGGTAGTAATATAGTTTAAAAAAAAACACAAAGACATAGAAAAAATATTTTATTGAAATAAAAAAAAACCACACAGCCCTCATTAACCATTTTATTGATAATAAAAAAAAAAGCTGTCATCGAAGTAGTCCTGGAATCCGACGTAGACCAACGACCGAACCTGTAAGAAAACACACAAAAAATGATTAGTAACACGTGTTAGGCTTAGATACAGGGCCCATGTGTGATACTGTCTGTGGGACCCTGTATCTAAGCCTACCACAACGTAGCCTTAGATACAGGGTCCAGCAGACAGTAATCTTATACAGTATAAGATTACTGTGTGTTGGGGCCCTGTATCTAAACCTACAGTGTGGTAGGCTTATATACAGGGCCCATCAGACAGGATCACGCATGGGCCATGTATCTAAGCCTACCATGTGATTGGCTTAGATACAGGGCCCAGCAGACAGGATCACGCATGGGCCATGTATCTAAGCCTACCATGAGATTGGCTTAGATACAGGGCCCAGCAGACAGGATCACACATGGGCCATGTATCTAAGCCTACCATGTGATTGGCTTAGATACAGGGCCCAGAAGACAGGATCACGCATGGGCCATGTATCTAAGCCTACCATGTGATTGGCTTAGATACAGGGCCCAGCAGACAGGATCACACAATCTGTGATCCTGTCTCATGGGCCCCCTAAGCCTACTACATCGTAGGCTTAAGGGTTGTACAGTCCCTAAACATTGATGGCCTATCCTCAGGATAGGCCATCAATAGCTGATGTGTCTCTCGGGACCCGCAAATCAGCTGTTTTGAAGGGGCCGCAGCACTCGTACGAGAGCTGCTTCCCCTTCATTTCACTACTCGCCCACACTGTGAATCGCCGACACCGATTCACAGTGTGACCGGAATGAAGTGACAGGAATGAAGGGGAGCAGCTCTCGTACGAGTGCTGCGGCCCCTTCAAAACAGCTGATTGGCGGGTCCCGGGAGTCGGACCCCGCCAGTCAGGGCTAACCTTACCTTCCTCTTCGGCCGCGGCGGGAGTTCTGTCGTCTCGATGCTGTGCGCGGCGCATAGCGCTGTGACGTCATGCGCTGCGCACAGCGCTTGACGTCAGGACCTCCGCTGCGATCCGTAACCAGGAAGGTAAGTAAAGTATGTTACTATAGTAACAGGGGCCCGCGGCCCGAGTTACTATAGTAACTTTTTATTGATGTGGCGCGGGGGGCCGTGGGCCCCCCTGGCTTCGGGGCCCGGTCGCAAGTGCGACCGCTGCGACCCCTATAGCTACGCCAGTGATATAAACTCTCTCTAGAGCCCTTGCCACTGAGGTCTAATCCTACACATTTCAGTACCCCCAATTTATGGGGTACGTCATCAGAGATTAAGTTAGATTGATAGTAGTATAGCCGGGTGCTTTTTAAGGTCTCTCAGCGTGTGCACGGCACTAATACACTGGCCGTACACGCGCCGAGAAAACTCCGGATATTTAAGGGCTAAAGGCCCACCCACTGGCTGTGGTGGGTGGGTCCACCGACCAATCCACACCGAGCACGTCAATTGCTGATGTCACGAGTGGTGGCACTCCTCCAGAGTCTCAGCCAGTCACCGCGTCTGGACACCGAGGCGTCCTTAGTAACCCTGGGGAGCTCCAGGCGGTTATGAGGTCGCAGTGTGTTCTGAACACAGAGAAGATAAACAAAGCAGAGAGATGCCTTATGCATACTCCAGTTGCTAGAAGTATCGATGGTAAATGGGGCAGAGATTAGGTGCGTGGCCATCATGATTGTAACAAACTGTATAAATATACGTGTCTATTAAAAACATCACACAGATAGTATACAAGGACTTGAAATCATGGTAAGAGACCAGGATCGGTGGTGTGATCTCACATGCTGCGTATAGCTACATCTAGGATGCTGAAGATAAGGGAACAGCAGGTCCCAAAGCTGAAATGTATATAGGATATATGATATAGGATCCAGAACAAAACTACACTAAACTGAATAAAACTAAAGCTGGATGGCTTGGTGACTGGCTGAGACTCTGGAGGCGTGCCACCACTCGTGACATCAGCAATTGACGTGCTCGATGTGGATTGGTCGGTGACAGCCAGTGGGTGGGCCTTTAGCCTTTAAATATCCAGAGTTTTCTCGGCGCGTGTACGGCCAGTGTATTAGTGCCGTGCACACGCTGAGAAACCTTAAAAAGCACGCAACAGTGCTACCCGGCTATACTACTATAAATCTAACTTAATCCCTGATGACGTACCCCATAAATCGGGGGTACTGAAACGCGTAGGATTAGACCTCAGTGGCAAGGGTTCTAGAGAGAGTTTATATCATAAGGGGTATGCACTGTCAGTGGGTGTACACATGTCCTAACACCTACTGATACCTCTCCTATCTCTCATCCCTTGCTTTTTGCCTGTAATCAGGATATATTGGGCTTGTGAGCCAGTTTTTAGAATTTACTAATAAAATATCAATCTTTTAATCGTTCTCTCAGGCAGTAACTAATTTTTAATTATAGGAACGTAACCATCTCTAAACCAAACACAGTGAATACATTTTCACTATTTTTATTTTCAAGTGGGGATGGCAGGTTTTCTCGCAGGTGACATTAATACAGAAAGGTGGATAAATTATGCTAGAGAGGTGTTCTTTGACAAGGAAATTGTATCCCAACCTCAGTCTTTGAACTTGGATGCTTCCTTCCGAAAACTTACCAAGACATATAAAGAATATAAAGATCATATTAGATCCTGGTGGGAAATACAGACACTTGAAACATACATCAAGAATAGAATTGTACCCCGGGGTCTGAGAATATCTCTTGTCCCGGCTTTAAGGGTTCGATCAGTCGAACTCCTAAAAAAATGGGAAAAGGAATCTATTGAATCCTCGCTCAGATTTATGGGGATTCTTTTGGAGGAAGAAAATAACTGTTTGATCCGCAATACACAAGAATTAAAGGAGGGGATAGAATCAGTAAAAAAATTCTCCAATAATCCGGACTATGAGAGAAAAGAAAATACATTACAACTAGCCATAGAGAAATTTACAGGCCATATTAAAGAGAGAAAACATTTTCAATTTGTCCGTGATACCCTTGATTTCAAAGAGGGTAGGGATTTTTGACTATAGTACTAGATCGGGCACCTCTCAGGAACCAGATACTGATCTATCCTCATCTGAACAGGAACAGTCTGACTCAGAACACAATAGAATCCCATTGAGAAGAGGCCAGGGAGCAGGCGATCAGAGTAGATACCCCACCCGCTCCAATCAGAGAGGGAGAGGCAGAGGTAATGGATCCAACTGAGGGGATTTTTTAGCCAGGAATCACCCAATATCGGATTACCTTCTACGGGACAGGCGGGACATGTAGGTTTTAGACCTGTGCATCAGGAAGACGAGCTACAAATGATCAGCTTATCAACACGTGCCATGAGCATAGAGGAAAATAATGTACTCAAAAAAGGATTATCCTTTGTCCCGACTAACAAATTTGATCTCTTTACATGGGTTAAGGACCTACATTTATTCGCACGGAAACTGAAATGGAGAAAATTCTTCAAAATGCAAAACAAAAGACAATGTCTCAAATTGGGCATTACAGAGGAGGATTTGCCACACCTCAGACCTTTGGAGGATCTATGGGAGGAAAGTCACAGGGATATAGGGAAAGGTCCTTTTACAGATCTCAGACTACCCTCTACAAAAAACGCACCCATGAGTGATAATTCTCCCATCAATGTTTTCGTTAAAGTGGTAGAGGACCAACTCAGACTAATTAACAACTCGATGGGTGAGAGATGGAATATCACTAAGGAGGAGATGGGGGGTCTTCTAGCTCTAGAGAAGGATGATACGATCGTAATCAAGCCCTCTGATAAAGGTGGTAACATCGTAGTACTGGATCGCACTCAATATAAAACAATGTGCTACCAAATACTTGACAATCAAGAGTGTTATAGATCGATTGCCAATGATCCAACCAAGATATTCAGAAATAGGTTAAAATCGATCCTCATGTCTGCTAAATCCCTTAACCTCATAAGTGAAAAAGAAACTCATTGAGTATCCACAATGAGCCACGTTTTATAGTCTTCCAAATATACACAAAGGGACGACCCCACTCAAAGGTAGTCCAATTGTATCAGGAATAGACAATCTGACGCAAAATGCGAATCTCTATCTTGACCGCATCCTCCGACCATTCGTGGTCTCACTTCCATCATATGTGAGGGACACCATGGATGCTTTGAGGAAACTTGAGGATATACGGTATGAGACTAATGTTTTATTGGCCTCACTTGATGTGGAGGTGCTACATAGCTCCATTCATCATGTCCAGGAGTGTAGAGCTGTAGAATACTTCCTTAAGGGGAAGGGCATACAATATCAGGCCCACAACAAATTTGGCATTAACCTACTTGAGTTTGTCCTGAAGCATAATTTATTTTTGTATGATCAAAGGATATACCATCAACTCAGGGGTGTGGCGATGGGTAGCCCAGTAGCCCCCACCTATGCCAATCTGTATTTGGGCTGGTGGGAACGAGAAGTAGTCTTTAGTGAGGCAATGGAGAAATGGACATCTCATGTCCTCCTATGGATCAGATTTATTGATGATGTCCTGATCCTATGGACAGGAACTAAGACTGACTTTGATGAGTTCGTGAACACATTAAATGTGAACAAGCTGGGTCTTTTTTTCACGTCCGAGATCCATGAACATAAAATTACATTCTTGGATGTAGCAATCTCCAAGATTGTGGGAAGAAAAGAGGACACCTCGGTATCTCGCCATGTGTGGCAACACCATAGGGCTCTAGAGAGAGTTTATATCATAAGGAGTATGCACTGTCAGTGGGTGTACACATGTCCTAACACCTACTGATACCTCTCCTATCTCTGATCCCTTGCTTTTTGCCTGTAATCAGGATATATTGGGCTTGTGAGCCAGGTTTTTAGAATTTACTAATAAAATATCAATCTTTTAATCGTTCTTTCAGGCAGTAACTGATTTTCAATTATAGGAACGTAACCATCTCTAAACCAAACACAGTGAATACATTAAAACTAGGGCCAGCAGCAAAAATAAAATAAAACAGAATATATGTGAAATGATACAATGAGAGATAGCTACACATGTGCATGGTTTGCAAATGTAATTTTCCTGAAAAGCTTTTTTTAACATTGAGAAACTTTTTTGGACACACATTCACTTCCTATTCTATTAGATAACATTGTATTAAAGGGGTTGTCCGAGATACCAAAATTTTTTCAAAAACTCTGTCATACATTACCCCTTATACAGACAACCTAAATAAAGCATTATTTAAAAAAAAAATTCTACTTAACACATTTCTTCTTTGAATTCAGCACAGTTTGTTTACATGCAGTTCAGCTCTGGTTTGTTGATCTTTCCTTGTTATGAAACTTTTTTCCCGTGCACGCTCATTGCAGGCTGCAATGAGCGTGCACGTACCTTCCAAGAGTTCACGTGAGCTGTCCTTGCTCCTCCCCGCTGACCTCCTTCACTGGACTTGTCTCCTTGCTGACATTCTTGAAGGATGATGAGCAAATATTCTCCCCCCATTATGTTTTTCACATTTATGTTTTCTTTCTCTTTTCAGGTCTATAAACCTCTTCGTGTCTCCCCTCACCCTCGTCCACCCTCTTCTATCTCATGTCTCTCTCTACTAAGGCCATGTTCACACTGAGTTTTTTTGCCGGAGGAATATCTGCCTCAAAATTCCGTCTTGAAGTTTGCGGCAGATTTACCTCTCCCTGCACGTTGATTTTTGCATAAAAAATACAGCCAGCGGTCGGGAACCAGTTGTTAAACAGTGTACTACGGCGCAACGGTGTCCCGCGGGCCGCAGATAACAGCCTCAAGGGCTGCATGCGACCCGTGTGCTGCATCGTGTTGTATAATTCCCTATCAAAGCCTACTATGTGTAGGCTTTGATAGGGGAAGAACTAAAAGTACAGAGGTCACTGTACCTTTCTAGTCCGCGGGTGCCGTCCCTCTTCACTTTTTTCACTGTGGACACGCATAGGCGCGCTCACAGTGAAAAGATGCATAGGCTGGGGGGGCGGGCACCCGCAGAAACGTCACGTCTCCAGTGACGTGTCGTGTCCCGTCCGAGGTCTCGCTGGTGCGAGACCATGTGATCGGGATACGACACGACAGTGGAGGAGGAAGAAAACGTGACGTCAGAAGACATGTGATCGGCAGAAAAGAGCTGCCAGAACGGAGAACAGAAGCAAGATTGCACAGGTAAGTATATTATTGAATATTTAATGTGTGCATTGTGTGTTTAAATTTAAAATAAAAATATATCTCGGACAACCCCTTTAAGACAATGAGATAAAGAAAGTGCCATCATCCATATGAAGATGGGACTGCAAGGGGTAAATGGCTATTCAGAAAGTTGTAATCGGCTTGGTGCCTGTTAACTACATCAGTAAAGCTGGCCATACACTTTTAGGCCCCATTCACACGGCCGTGCTCGAAATCACGGCCCGCGATTGCGGGCATGGCCGGCTGCCGTCCCTGGCGGGCCGCGGTCCGTATTTTCATACTGTGCTCCCATTCAAAGTATGGGAGCATGGCCCGCAAAAAGTGAAAAGTAGAACATGTTTTTATATTTCCCGGCACAGTTCTACAGCACGGACACCCTTAAGCAGCAATACGGAAAGGTGTCCGCGGCTAATAGTACAGGGCGGGTCAGTAATTGCGGACCGTATTGCAGTCCGCAATTACGGAGTTTTTTTACGGTCGTGTGCATGGGGCCTAAGATAGCTGTTGGCTGACAGCTATTCTTCCCAATCCCCACATACACATACACTCAGCTCGGCTGAGCATGCTTGTATTCTGAATGGAGAGAGAGGAATAAGCTGCTGCCAGAATCTTCTGGTGGCAGTTTATATGCCCTGAAAATAAAAGAATGGGGCATGTTAAAATCCAACTGCCCGATCCTTCTCTCTTTGGAAAGAAAAGAGCTGCTCAATCCATACTTTAAGTTTATGTGATTTAGGCTACAGGTGGCGTAAGGGCACGTTCAGACGTGGCGGAATTTTTCCGCTGCAAATGTTGGTGCAGATTTGGTGCAATTACGCAACGAATCTGCACCAACATTTGCATATTTGACAGGTAATTCAGACGTTGCAGAAAACACAGCGGACTTGCCTCAGATTTCAGTTTTTGCATTGCAAAGGCTGAAACCCACAGTGAAATTCCACTTCTTCTCCGTAACAGACAGTGCATACTTCAGACAGAAAATGCCGCACCGCAGCCTATGGTCCGGAGCAGAATTTTCCGCAACGTCTGCACGAAGATAACTAAAAAGGTGTGGAAACCAATGGACAAACTGTCTGCTAAGGATTTCCACTGCAGACTGTCCGCAGCAGAATTCCACAGCTATTCCGCCACCAAAACCACCAAAAAGGCCATACTTACTAGGTAGGTGGGTGGGTGAAAACCCGTTCCCATCAGGACGCAGACGGGTCAAAGAATGCTGCAGAAGGAGTGTGCATTAAATAGTGATAGCCCCTCCCACTAGTCTTGAGGGGAGTGGCGAACTAAGTGCTCAAAGGTGTGCGATAAATGAGTGTCAGTGTAGTGCTAGGGTGTGAATGGATGGTAAAAAATAAATATGTATGTATGAAAGTGTCAGAACTGTGTAATAATGTAATAAAAAGAAATAAATAAATAAATAAATGTGATGAATAGGAGTCAGTGCTGTGAATAGTACATGGGGTGTCAGTACTATGTGTAATACGTGGAGGGATAATGTGCTGGTCGTCAGGCATGGCGTAACTTGCCGAATAACAGCCTATTTGTAACGCCGCTAGTGTTAGCTAAAGCGGGCTGCTCTGCATTCCAAACCAAACGCCAGCACATCATGCCCTCCCAGCATATAAGACCCGGCTGCGTCCTGAAAAAATGTGTAGTATACGTAGTAAGAAATATCCATGAAACATGGGGTATTAGTTGTTATTTTGGCCAAAATACGCAAAGCTCGCAACCCAACGTCAAGGGTCCCCAGTGCCTTGCGAGTCCCTAACCAGAACTTTACGTTCCTAATTTAAAAACACAAACAGAAAAAATGGGACATAGATATCTTCAAAACCACCAAAAAGGCCATACTTACTAGGTAGGTGGGTGGGTGAAAACCCGTTCCCATCAGGACGCAGACGGGTCAAAGAATGCTGCAGAAGGAGTGTGCATTAAATAGTGATAGCCCCTCCCACTAGTCTTGAGGGGAGTGGCGAACTAAGTGCTCAAAGGTGTGCGATAAAGAGTGTCAGTGTAGTGCTAGGGTGTGAATGGATGGTAAAAAATAAATATGTATGTATGAAAGTGTCAGAACTGTGTAATAATGTAATAAAAATAAATAAATAAATAAATAAATGTGATGAATAGGAGTCAGTGCTGTGAATAGTACATGGGGTGTCAGTACTATGTGTAATACGTGGAGGGATAATGTGCTGGTCGTCAGGCATGGCGTAACTTGCCGAATAACAGCCTATTTGTAACGCCGCTACTGTTAGCTAAAGCGGGCTGCTCTGCATTCCAAACCAAACGCCAGCACATCTGAATGTGCCCTAAGACTGTAGAACATTTCTGTAGGGAGCGAGCTGCCTATTGACTCTTGACAAGATGCATGTAGAGGGAGATCCAAACATAGATTAAAATATAGATTAAGTATTTTTATTGTGGTGACAGCCTGTTATGCAAAAAACTGATAATGCAACTTCAAAATCTAACATTTTATATTTACCTTTATCCCAAATGTACTCAGACTTAGAAAAATGCATCTGCTTTTTTTTTAAAAACAGCTCCATTCGTGTAAACAGCTATGTTTTGTATTGCAGCTCATCCCTATTAAAATTAATAGGGCTTAGCTGTAATACCAGACACAGCCCATTAATAGGGGTGGTGCTGTTTCTGGACTAAAGGCAGACACGTTTTTTCTAATCCTGGACATCCCTTCAGGAGTGAGCCACTTTTGGACCAAATGACAGAGCCTCATTTTTTAAATCTGACATGTGTTACTTTATGTGGTAATAACTCGGGAATGCTTTTACCTATCCAAGCGATTCTGAGATTGTTTTCTCATGACACATTGTACTTTAAGTTAGTGAAAGAATTTGGTTGATACATTCAATATTTTTGTGTGAAAAACACCAAAATTTAGAGAAAATTTGCCAAAAATTTGCATTTTCTAAATTCAAATGTATTTGCTTGTAAGACAGATAGCAATACCACACAAAATAGTTACTAGCTAACTTTTCCAATATGTCTACTTTAGATTGGCATCATTTTTTGAACATGCTTTTATTTTTCTAGGACGTTACAAGGCTTATAAGTTTAGCAGCAATTTCTCACATTTTCAAGAAAATTTCAAAAGCCCATTTTTTTAGGGAACAGTTCAGTTGTTATGTGGCTTTAAGGGCCTTATATAATAGAAACCCCCACAAATCACCCCACTTTAAAAACTTCACCCCTCAAAGTATTCAAAACAGCATTCAGAAAGTTTTTTAACCCTTTAGGCGTTTCACAGGAATTAAAGCAAAGTAGCGGGGAAATCTACAAATTTCATTTTTTTGGCAGAAATTCCATTATAATCCATTTTTCCTGTAATACTGAAGGTTTTTGCTGGAGAAGCACAACTGAATATTTATTGCCCTGATTCTGCAGTTTTTATAAATATCCCACATGTGGCCCTAGTGCGCTACTGGACTGAAATACCGGCCTCAGAAGCAAAGGAGCACCTAGAGCCTTTTAGGGCCTTCCTTTTCTTAGATTATATTTCAGGCACCATGTCAGGTTAGAAGAGGTCTTGTGGTGCCGAAACAAAGGAAACACCCCAAAAAATACCAAATTTTGGAAACTAAACTCCTTGAGGAATTCATCTAGGGGTGTAGTGAGCATTTTGACCTCACAGGTGTTTCATAGATTTCATTAGAATTGGGCAGTGAAAATGAAAAATGCCATTATTTTCCAATACCATGTATTTTTACCTCCAAATTTTTAATTTTTTTCAACAAATAAATGAGGAAAAGCACCCCAACATTTGTAAAGCAACTTCTCCAGAGTACAGAAATACCCAACATGTGGTCATGAACGGCTGTTTGGGGGAAGCGGCAGGACTCAGAAGGGAAGGCACGCCATTTAGCTTTCTAAGTACAGATTTTGCTGGTTTGATTTCTCGGCACCATGTCGCATTTGTAAAGCTCCTAAGGTACCTGTACAGTGGAAACCCCCCAAAAGTGACTCCATTTGGGAAACTACACCGCTAGAGGAATTAATCTAGGGGTGTAGATTTTATAAGATTCGTTTTTTAACACCATGTTGCATTGAGCTATAGTACCAGTACAGTGGTACCCCCCCAAAAAATTACCCCATTTTGGAAACTAGATCCCTCAAAGAATTGATCTAGGGGTGTATTGAGCATTTTGACCGCACAAGTGTTTTGCAAAAATGAGTAGACAATAGATGTTGCAGATTGAAAATTGCTGTTTTCCACAAATGTGCCATTTTAGTGCCCAATGTGTTGTGCCCAGCTTGCACCACCGTAGACACACATGCCATAAATTGTTAAGCGGGTTCTCCAGAATACCCCATATGTGGTCATTAATTGCGGTTTCGGCACACTGCCAGGCTCAGTTGGACCACCATTTTGCTTTTGAAGCGCAGATTTTGCTTGGTGTATTAGTGGTATTTCAGCTTCTAATGTGGGGGCATATGTGAGCTGGGCGGAGTACATCAGGGTATATGTGAGCTGGGCGGAGTACATCAGGGTATATGTAAGCTGGGCGGAGTACATCAGGGTATATGTAAGCTGGGCGGAGTACATCAGGGTATATGTAAGCTGGGCGGAGTACATCAGGGTATATGTAAGCTGTGCGGAGTACATCAGGGTATATGTAAGCTGGGCGGAGTACATCAGGATATAGGTAAGCTGTGCGGAGTACATCAGGGTATATGTAAGCTGGGCGGAGTGCAACAGGTCATAATAGGATGATGTAATAAATGGGGTGAATGAAGAATCCATGGATTGGTGTGGCTTGGAACCAATCCTTTATGCACAGGCCGGGTTTATTGGGTATTATACAAAATATCTGCGCTCCAGTGTTGCCTTATATTTGACTTCTTCACTAGCCCCATAAGCCGTACAAGGCCCTAAAGTTTCCTCATCTCTGCTGCGTCTACAGGGTCCAGCAAATGACGATGTGGGGTGTTTAGTGAAATTCTACTGGACCTAAAATTTAGTCTGGGTCGTCATTTAGCATCATTTTGCATCATTGCGTTTTGAGAGTCATAATGTGTTATTTTTCAATTAGGGCGTGTGTGAGGGCGCCTTTTTTGTGGAACGAGCTGTAATTTTTATTGGTTCCATTTGGGGGACATGCAATTTTTTTTATCACTATTTATTACATTTTTTGGGAGATGAGGAAACCCAAAAACAGCCATTCCAGCACGTTTCTTTTTTGGTTTTTTTTACAGCGTTCACCGTGCAGTATAAACAACATGTTAACTTTATTCTGCGTGGCGATACGATTACAGCGACACCAAATTTATATTGTTTTTTTACGTTTCACTGCATTCCCACAATAATAATACTCTTTTCTAAAAAAATCATGTTTTAGTGTCGCCATTTTCTGAGAGCCGTAACTTTTTTATTTTTTCGTTGATATCGCTGCGGAAGGGCTTGTTTTATGCGTGACGAACTGTAGTTTCTATTGGTACCATTTTGCGTTACTTGCAACTTTTTGATCACTTTTTATTACATTTTTTTTGAGACAAGATGACCAAAAAATAAAATGCGGTCATTGTTTTTTATTAAACATTTTTACGGTGTTCACCGTGCGGTAAAAATAATGTGATATTTTTATAGATTAGGCCGTTCCGAACGCGGCGATACCTATTATGTATAGTTTTTTTTTCATATTTTCATGTTTTTCTAATAATAAAGGAGTTGATCAGGGAAACAGGACAAGTGTTGTTTTTATTATTTATTTATTATTTATTAACTTTTATTTATTTATTTTTCTTTCACATTTTTTTTTACTTTTTCTTTTACACTGACCTGGGGACTTGAAGATCTGGTCTTCTGATCCCCTGTACGATGCACTGCACTACTTATGTAGTGCAGTGCATCGTAACTGTCATTCTTCATTTGACAGTTAGCGTATTAGGTCCTGCCTCGGGCAGGACCTAATAGGCTACCATACCTGGGCAACCAGGAAGCCTAGTAACGGCTTCCTGATTGCCATAGCAACAATCGCCACCCGCGATCCATCGCGGGGGGGCCCGGGGGTTACAGAGGGAGCTCCCTCCCTCTGTAAACCACTTCAATGCGGCGGACGTCATTGACAGCCTCATTGAAGGGGTTAAATGGCTGCGATCGGCGGTAACAGCCATCGCAGCCATTGCAGCGGCATGTCAGCTGTGTGTAACAGCTGACAGCCGCTGAAGATAAAGCGCGCACAGCTCCTGTGCTCGCTTTATCTGCAGGGCGTAACTGTACGCCCGTCTGTGGGAAATCACTTTGATTTCGGACGTACAGTTACGCCCAATCGCGGGAAAGGGTTAATGCTCAGTTCACATCTATTTGTCATTTTTGTTTCTTAAGAATAGATGACAAATAAGTAGAAAACTGATGTAATAGATGACAGAGTTGTTGTTCCACATAGAGAATGTAACAAAAGGTAGATGGTAAAAAATGGATGATAATTACAGATGCAACAATATGCGGGGTGAAGGATGGAATAGAAGAGGTTGTTCGCGCCAGACAGGAAAATATCACATGCAGTGTGTTCCTGTCCATTAGGCCGTTACTACGATCGCTCGTCCCCATAAATTACTAATCATAGCTACTTGCGAAAGGAGCAAACGAGCGCCGATCAACGAGCTGTCTCGTAAATCGGCGCTTGTTTTTACGGCCCATATTGGCCGGGGTAATAGGACCCTGAGTTTTCTCTTCACTTACCGTGTTTATTATAGGCATGCACTACCTCAACTACAGGACATGCATAGTGTGTTTTCATACTGGGTTTATTAAAAATAATGTTCCATATATAACTATTATCGATAGCGTACATCTAGTTCTGCATGCAATGTCTAAACACTCTATAGATAAGCAGTACACAATATAATACAGTAAAGGCCCTTTTACACTGGCCGATAAGCGGCTTGTGCAGCGAGCACCGATCAACGAGACATCATTGATCGGTGCACGTTTGCTCCTGTCACAAGGAGCTATGGATGGGGACGAGTGGACATTACTCCGATCCCTTGTCCCCATCCATTATTATCATGTCGGCAGCGCATCTCCCTGTTTACACAGGGAGATGTCCTGCCTACAACGATAATATTTAACTTTTTTAAAATGATACGACCAGCAGATGATCGAGCATTTGATCGTTCATCTGCTGATCGTTCCCCTGTTTACACAGGGAAATTATTGGCAACGAGCGTTATAAGAATGCCTGTGTAAAACCCCCTTAAAGAGACTCTGTCACCACATTATAAGTGCACTATCACCTACATAAGGAGATCGGTGCTATAATGTAGGTGACAGCAGTGCTTTTTATTTATAAAAACGATCTATTTTTACCACGTTAGGAGCGATTTTAGCTTTATGCTAATTAGTTTATTAATGCCCAAGTGGGCGTGTTTTTACTTTAGACCAAGTGGGCGTTGTACAGAGGAGTGTATGACGCTGACCAATCAGCGTCATGCACTTCGATTCATTTAGTCAGCGCATAGTGACACTGCGTTGTTCGCTATTTGCTGTCTTATACTGACATTAACGTTACTGAAGGGTTTAGACAGTGAATAGACATTCCTTCCAGCCAGGACGGGATGTATATACACAATCCCGACACTTGGTTAACGTTTCTGTGGTACTTACAGCAGAACAAACGTAATCTCGCGAGATCACGCTGTAAATGACAGGTTACAGCGAGATTACGCTTTGCTGGAAGGAATGTCTACTCACTGTCAAGACACTTCAGTAACGTTAATGTGTCAGTATAAGACAGCACATAGCGAACAACGCAGTGTCACTATGCGCTGACTAAATGAATGGAAGTGCATGACGCTGATTGGTCAGTGTCATACACTTTTTTGTACAACACCCACTTGGGCTAAAGTAAAAACACGCCCACTTGGGCATTAAGAAACGAATTAGCATAAAGCTAAAATCGCTCCTAACGTGGTAAAAATAGATTGTTTTTCTAAATAAAAAACACTGCTGTCACCTACATTATAGCGCCCATCTCCTTATGTAGGAGATAGGGCACTTATAATGTGGTGACAGAGCCTCTTTAAGGAATCCAAGTCAAAGATGTTTTGCAAACACAGTAGAAACACTATTATGATAAAATGAGACATTTCGGCTAAAAAGAATGTCTGTCTTCGGGTTACTCTAGCGTAAAGTAAGTGTGTTTGATCTCATATGCCATTGTGTAAAATTGATAGCTGTGCAATAAACCTTGGGGAGCAGTAGTTATCTTTTTTGTAGACTGCGTAAAAACGGATATTGCTGCTCCCATGAGAGTTCAAAACTGGGCATTTAATGAATGAAGCATTCTTTGTGAGGGTTGAGTTAGCATATGTCTTTAATGAAAACATGTGGAGTACAGACCAGAAGCTATCACTCAGTGACATGCTAATTCTCAGTCCACATTTTAGGTTTAATTTATTTTTATATGACTATTATGCCATTGCTGCTAATAGTGAAGCTATTTACTATGTATTATCTTTTATTAAGTAGACCATAAGCCCTGGGCTGTTACCCAAACTTGGGCGCCCCTTTTCCACCGCAACCCTGCCACGCCATAACTATTGTTAATACTACCTTTTTGTGCAAGGATTAACAAATGATTCCCCTTGTCAAACGGCTGTGTCGCTACATACTGACAGTCTCCAACCATCGCTGACAGTATCTCACTGTGCAGGGACACAAACTCCTGACAAGGGGAATGGTAACACCCATTTGTTTATCAGTCCTGGACTGCACAAAGACTTTTTGTGAAATACAAGGATTTCCTATAATAAACATGTCAAGAGAGGTGACCGATTCTCTATAAATACAGTGACTCACAGGTGACTTCTCAGATTCTAGTAGTTTTCTTTCCCCGTTTCTTCTCAATCCGGTCCAGACCTCATGATGACTTCTCCCGGCCATGACCCATTTCTTCAGAATTTGCCACTCCAATGTCTTTGGCTCCTCACTTTTCCAACATTTCCACACCTATAAACAAAGATAAAATTCTCATGGTGCCAAACACTGTGCCCCTAAATATAATAGCACCACACGCTGCACCCCTGAATAAAATAGTACCAAATACTGTGCTCTTAAATATAATTGTCACAAACACTGTAAAGTAAAGTAAAGTAGTAAATAGTGCCACACACACACCCCCCATGAATAGCACCACACATCACCTTGTAGATAGCGCCTCCCCCTTGTAGAAAGTGCAACACAGCCCCTCTGTAGAAATCGCCACACAGCCCCCTGCAGAAATCGCCACACAGCCTCCCTGTAGAAATCGCCACACAGCCCCCATGTAGATGTGCCACCCCCCCTGTAGTTAGTGCCACAATTACCTGTTCCCGTTCCAGCGCCTGCGTTGGTGGTCATTTGGTGCTGCATCTTTGACATATGATGGGTCAGTTTACTAGTGCCTCTCATCTTCTGTGTCATTAGGGCATTTATTTTACCAAGAACCGATGGCTTGAATCTTATCTTGTGAAAGCCTTTTTTATGACATATATATATTTTGCCTTGTGTGGGGATTTTCTCCCAAAATATATATTCTCCCAAAATTGCCATTTTTCTGTGGGTTCTCCCTTACTAAACTGAATTGTGATATTTGTTCGCACTGTATTACTATATAATGGATTTTGTGAATTCTTGTTGTTTTAGATTTTTTTAAATTGTTTTTATGAGATAGCCTTGATATGTATTGTTTGTACTAATTCTACTAATAAAGATATTTTGTATATTTACAATGTGTGGTTCTACTATATGGTTGTGTGGTATACATTTTTAGGTGCCTGTTCCAGCGCCGTCCTCATCTCCGACAATGCAGTCCTGGTCTCTTCTGACCAGGCCGCATCAGCGGAAAGACGAAAGCGGCGCGATGACATCATCACGTAGACATCATGGCGCCGCCTGCATAAAAAAAATGCCAAATGGCGGGGAAGGGAACCGATGGTTCCCTTGCCTTACCAGTGATGTCAATTGTACAATTTATTCCTGGGGCCTTCAGTTTTGTCGTGTTTTTTGCCGTGATTCGCGGCAAAAACGTGATAGAACTGCAATGTGGTCTTTGGGCGGCCATGGGCCTCCGAACGGCCACCCATAATGGACCTATTGGGATCCGCCACTGCATTAAACAACGTTAAAGAGGACCTGTCACCTCTCCTGACATGTCTGTTTTAATAAATAATTGTAGTCCCCATAAAAAAAAAAAAAAACAATTCTGGAGCATTTTTTCTCAGAACTCTACATTGTGCCCTTCCTCTGTAATTCCTACAAAAAATGTATGAATAAATTAACAACTGGGTGTTACCAGTTGCGGGTATGTCCCTACACAGACTGAGACTGACCAATCAGTGCTGACAGAGTGAGACTGTGTAGAGACAAGGGGAATGATGACACACAGTTGTCAATTTATACAGAAATTTCTAGTAAGAATAACAGAGGAGCAGTATAACGCAGAGGTCTAAGAAAACATGTTCCATAACTGTTATTTCATAGGGAATACAAGTATTTACTAAAATACTTTTAATACCCATCAGAGGTAGGCACTTTTTCTTAAAAATAATTGTCTATTTTTTTTCACTAATTATTTTATTAAATTTTGTTTACTTTTATTGTTACATATATGTTTTTATTCTTATGCATTTCTGCCTATGCATGTAAAAAGGGAATACCTCAGGTATGCCTTAACAGGGATTTACACAGAACAACCCTTGAAGCTTTGGTTTAGAGCTGCCCCTTAAAACCATCAACCCCAGCGATCGCCATCACCAAGGCTGACGATCAGAGGCAAAGGGAGGCAAATGCAGCATTGCAAGGGTTAAATAATCAAAATTGGAGTTTGGTGCGGGTGGGGGCTGTTAATTACAGCTGCGTGTCGTTTGGCTGATGCACGGAAACAACGGTTTTGCCAACACAATGACAATACATAAATGTGCAGTGCTGGGAGTTATAGTAATTACCCGTGCTGTTTATTTACGCCACAGAGCAGAAAGGGGTTAGGGTAGGGCCACACGGAGCAGCCCTGACACGGTCGCAATGCGGCTAACAACTGCGCCGGCACCATGTTCGGTGCGGCTGTCAAACAGCCTGTTAGTGGCCGCATGTTAACGCGGTTAAACCGCAAAATTGTGCGGCCATGAATTAATACACCCTTTATGGCCGCACGATTTTGCAAATTACAACAACTTACCTCCTATCCATTCTCTATGGGAGCGCCAGAAAAAGCCGAACATTGCACTCGGCTATCTCCGGCGCTCCAATAGAGAATGAATGGAGCGGAAGTGCGCATGCGCATGTAACCGGAATGCCCCTTAACGAGGTATTGACAGCCGCTCCTACATAGTGCCAGCGCGGTTGTTGGCCACGTTGCGACCGTGTCAGGGCCGCTCTGTGTGGCCGTACCCTTATGTCGACCATAAAAAGCTTAATAGGCTATAGAGTATATGGGATGTAACATAGATTTTTAGTTTTTAATATATGCCTGTTGATAATTTTTATGCAGTATTTATGGGGTTTTTTGTGTTTTTTTTTTTTTAGGAAGGACATAGTAATAACTCACCTAATTTTATATTGGTAAATTGTAACCAAAAGATATTTTGGAAGATATCGTTTCAAGAAAAAGTAAGTGAACCCTTTGTTATTACCTGGATTTCTGCATTGATTACTAATAAAATGTGGTGTGATTGTTATGTAAGTGACAAATACAGACAAACACAATCGAACTAAACTAATAACACACAAACAGTTGTACCGTTCATATCTTTTATTGAGCACCTTGAGTAAATATCCACAGTGCAGGGAGAAAAAGTAAGTGAAGCCTTGAATTTAATAACCTTCAGAAGCAATCACCCCACCAAACATTTCCTGTGACTGAATTTGATTTGAACATCGTTGAGGAGAAATTTTGGACCATTCCTCCCTGCAAATGTTTCAGTTCATCAATATTTCTAGGATGCTTTTCATACACAACCCTCTTCAGGTCATGCCACGGGAATCTGACTTGACCATTCCAGAACACATATCCTTTTCATCCATTCTTTAGTTGATTCTTTAGTTGATTTACTCGTGTGCTTTTTGGTCATCGTCTTGTTGCCCTTACATTCTCCTGCAAAATGTTTTGATACGCCTTTAACCCCTTAGTGACCAGCCCATTTTAGGCCTTAATGACCAAGCTATTTTATTCGTTTTTCTATAGTCGCATTCAAAGAGCTATAACCTTTTTCTTTTTTCGTCTACATAGCTGTATGAGGACTTGTTTTTTTGCGGGATTAGTTGTGCTTTTTATTAGCACCATTTTTGGGTACATATAATTTTTATATTAACTTTTATTAACCTTTTAGGGGGGGATTATAAAAAAAAACTGAAATTCCGCCATTGTTCTATGCGTTTTTAAATTGACGCCGTTGACTATGCGACGTAAATAACATGTTAGCTTTATTCTATGGGTCGGTACGATTACGGCGATACCACATATGTAGAGGTTTTTTTATGTTTTACGACTTTTGCACAATAAAAACACTTTTGAACTAAAATGATTTGTTTTTGCATCGTTGCTTTCCAAGAGCCGTAATTTTTTTTATTTTTCCATCAATGTAGTGATTTTTTGGGCTTGTTTTCTGCGGGACGAGACGTAGTTTTGAATGGTACTGTTTTGGGGTGCATGGGACTTATTGATTCATTTTTATTCTGACTTTTTTGGGGGGCAATGGAAAAAAATTGCAATTTCGCCATAGTTTTTTGCGTTTTTTTTTTTACGGTGTTCACTTTGCGGTTTAAATTACATATTAACTTTATTAATGGAGTCATTACGGTCGCGGCGATACCATATATGTGTACTTCTTTTTTTTTTTTACACTTTTACTAAATAAAACCACTTTTTATGGAAAAAAATGGTTTTATTTATTTTTTTACTGTACTTTTTATTAATAATCTTTATTTCACTTTGATGACTGATTTTATTAGTCCCACTAGGGGACTTTACTGTGCGATCTTCCGATCGCTGCTATAATGCTCTGGTATACTTCGTATACCAGAGCATTATTGCCTGTCAGTGTAAATCTGACAGGCAATCTGTTAGGACGTGCCTCCGGCGCGTCCTAACAGGCATATGTCCAGGGCAGACCTGGGGGCTTTTATCAGGCCCCCGGCTGCCATGACACCCCATCGGAGACCCGCGATTGCATTCGCGGGCCGCCGATGGGTGACAGAGGGAGGTCACTCCCTTTGTAAACAAAGTTAAATGCCGCGGTCGCTATTGACGGCGGCATTTAACGGGTTAAACGGCCGCGATCGAAGTAAACTTCGATCGCGGGCGTTGGAGCAGGAGCTCAGCTGTCATCAGACAGCAGAGCCCCGGCACCAGCCTGCATGGGAGACCCGTGCAGGACTTAGACTAGGCTGACGTGAAAAGGCGGCAGCCTAGCCTAAAGCCCATTAGTAAATTACGTGAAAAGGCGTATTAGTGGTCACTAAGGGGTTAAATTCATTGGTACCTCAATGATCACAATGGACAGTCCTGAGGCATCAACGCAGCCCCAAACCATGATGCCCCCTCTTCCATTCTTTACAGTTGTGATTCGTTTTTTTTTTATATTGGTGTACAGTGTTCTTTTTCCGCCAAACATAGTGCATTGGTGCTAAAAAAAAATTTTTAAAATGTTTCTCTAAGAGTATGTTCACACGGCTTAGCAAAATACGTCTGAAAATACGGAGCTGTTTTCAGGCAAAAACAGCTCCTGATTTTCAGACGTTTTGTAGCAACTCGCGTTTTTTGCTGCATATTTTACGGATGTTATTGTAGCTGTTTTTCAATGGAGTCAATGAAAAATGGCTCCAAAAACGTCCCAAAAAGTGACATGAACTTCTTTTTCGTGGGCGTTTTTACCCGCCGTATTTTGAAAGCGACGCGTAAAATTACACCTCGTGGGAACAGAACATCGTGAAACCCATTGAAAGCAATGGGCAGATGTTTGTAGGTGCAATAGAGCCGTTTTTTCAGGCGTAATTTGAGGCGTAAAACGCACCAATTATGTCTGAAAACAGTGCGTGTGAACATACCCTTACCATTGAGCATGTTCTCAGAAGCATTGTGAAACATCCAGGTGGTTTTGGGTAATGAGATAGGCTTCTGAGATAGGCGGTAATGTTTCATTTGGAGAGCAGCGGGTTCCTTCGCGATGTCCGTCCATTCACACCATTCTTCATCAGTGTTTTTCTAATAGTAGACACATGAACAGAGTGCTTCAGTTTACAATGTCCTCAGTGGTTCTTTCCCACCTCTTTCCGGATTGAATGTTGTATTATTGGAGTGATCTTAATAGGACGCCCACTCCTACGGAGAGAAGCAACTTTCAAATTGATGTACACTCAGCAGTGGCGGATTAAGTAAACCATGGGCCCTGGGCTGTTCCACAAGCTTGGGCCCCCTTCTCCACCACCGCCCTGCCACGTCATGTCTATATTAAACACCACCTTTCTGTGTGAGCATTGACAAATGAGTGCTACGATTCCCCTTGTCAAAGGGCTGTGTCCCTACATACTGACAGTCTCCAACCATCGCTGACAGTATCAGACTGTGTAGGGACACATCCTCCTGACAAGGGGAATGGTAACACGCATGTGTCTATTAGTCCTGAGTACACAAAGACTTTATGTGGAATACAAGGATTTCCGATAACTGACATGTCAGGAGAGGTGACAGATCTATAAATGCAATGACTCACAGGTGATGTCTTCACTGATGGGTCGTTCTCTTTTCTTCTCCATCTGACACAGACCGTTATGGTGACTTCTCCTGATGAGTGCAGAGTTACCTGATGAGAAATCTTTTCCCCTTGATTCTGTAGCCATTTTCAGCGTCTATAGCAACATAAAAATTCAGAAATAAACACTTATACCCCAGACCCCTAAGCAAATTAAGACCCAGGCCCATACATTAACTCAAACCAATAAATTCAGTCCCCAAGAGGTAACTAAACTTTTAAAAAACATTTGGCGTGTCATAGTGAGAGTGATATGTCAGAAGTTTTGATCGATGGGGGTCCCAGCATTGAGACCACCACCGATCATTAAAACAAAGCAGCGGAAGTGCCCGGGTGAGCGCTGTTCCACTTAATTTCTGATTGTCTTTCCTCGGCGCGGTGTACGGACTCATAGACTTTCTGTTGTGCCCATACACCGCATGCTCGGCTATCAGAGGAAAGACGATCAGAAACAAAGTGGCACAGCACTCACCTGAGCGCTTCTGCCACTTTGTTTCAGCTATTGGTGGGGTCTCAGTGCCCGGACCCCCACCGATTAGAACATTTGACATGTCACTATGACACGTAATTTAAAAAAAAAAGTTTCGTGAGTTACCCTTTAAGCAGTCAGACACCCCCCCCCCCCCTAGTGCATCTGACTGACTGCTGAGTGCCCTATGGGAGGGTCTAAGCGTCTGACACTTAGGGTGGATCTACACGAACGTGTGCATTTTGCGCATGCAAAAAATGCTGTGTTTTGCGCGCGCAGAAAGCACTTAACAGCTCCGTGTGTCATCACCATATGATGCGTGGCTGCGTGCCTTTCGCGCAGCCGACATCATTATGACACTGTTTGTATGTTTGTAAAAAGAAAAGCACGTGGTGCTTTTCTATTTGCAATCATAGTTTTACTCCTGTTGAGCAAATCACGCACGTCCCATGAAGGTGCCTCCGTGTGGCATGCGTGATTTTCACGCACCCATTGACTTCAATGAATGCGTGATGCGCAAAAAACGCAGAAATATAGGACATGTCGTGAGTTTTACGCAGCGGACTCACGCTGCGCAAAAATCACTGACAGTCTGCACTGCCCCATATACTTGCATGGGTCCGTGCGACGCGCGTGAAAAGCGTGTAAAGCCCTTATGGCTCTGGGGGGGAAGGAGTTATTCCCCTATAGAACCCTCAACAGTCAATCAAATGCTCTGACCCCCCCCCCCCCCTGCAGTATAATAACTACTGAGGGCTCTATGGGGGAGATTATACTGCAGGGGGGGGGGGGGGTTCTGAGCATCTGACTTACTGCAGAGGGCTCTATGGGTGGGAAATTATTTTGCACACAAAAAATGTGAGATTAAACACCCTATATACAATTCACACTAACACCAAACACTATATATTCAAACCACACACACTACACGCACACACTATATAGACTTACATTATAGACACTATAAACACAGTACACACTATATAGACCATATACACAGCACACACTATACAGACTTACATTATAGACACTATAAACACTGTACACACTATATAGACCATATACACAGCACACACTATACAGACTTACATTATAGACACTATAAACACTGTACACACTATATAGACCATATACACAGCACACACTATATAGACTTACATTATAGACACTATAAACACAGCACACACTAAATACACAGCACACACTATATAGACTATATACACAGCACACACTATATACACAGCACACACTATATAGACTTACATTATGACACTGACACACACAAACACACATACATAAATACGCACACACATAAACACGCACACACATAAACACGCACACGCACGCACACACACACACACACACACACACACATACACTTACCAGCCTCTTCCTCTGCGGTGCTTGTCTCTGGCAGCCTTCAGGACCTTAATCATGTGACTGTGACGTCACCACAGGTCCTTCACCCTCTAGTTTCAGTTTTGCCGTTATCAGGCAGCTGCTGGAGATTTAAAGAGGCTCTGTCACCAGATTTTGCAACCCCTATCTGCTATTGCAGCAGATCGGCGCTGCAATGTAGATTACAGTAACGTTTTTATTTTTAAAAAACGAGCATTTTTGGCCAAGTTATGACCATTTTTGTATTTATGCAAATGAGGCTTGCAAAAGTCCAAGTGGGCGTGTTTAAAGTAAAAGTCCAAGTGGGCGTGTATTATGTTCGTTGCATCGGGGTGTTTTTACTACTTTTACTAGCTGGGCGTTCTGACGAGAAGTATCATCCACTTCTCTTCAGAACGCCCAGCTTCTGGCAGTGCACAGACACACAGCGTGTTCTCGAGAGATCACGCTGTGATGTCACTCACTTCCTGCCCCAGGTCCTGCATTGTGTCGGCCACATCGGCACCAGAGGCTACAGTTGATTCTGCAGCAGCATCAGCGTTTGCAGGTAAGTCGATGTAGCTACTTACCTGCAAACGCTGATGCTGCTGCAGAATCAACTGTAGCCTCTGGTGCCGATGTGTCCTCGCTCGTCCGACACGATGCAGGACCTGTGAGTGATGTCACAGCGTGATCTCTCGAGAACACGCTGTGTCTGCACTGCCAGAAGCTGGGCGTTCTGAAGAGAGGTGGATGATACTTCTCGTCAGAACGCCCAGCTAGTAAAAGTAGTAAAAACGCCCCGATGTACGCACATAATACACGCCCACTTGGACTTTTACTTTAAACACGCCCACTTGGACTTTTGCAAGCCTCATTTGCATAAATACAAAAACGGTCATAACTTGGCCAAAAATGCTCGTTTTTAAAAAATAAAAACGTTACTGTAATCTACATTGCAGCGCCTATCTGCTGCAATAGCAGATAGGGGTTGCAAAATTTGGTGACAGAGCCTCTTTAAACAGGAGGGACAGTGCACAGCAGCACAGAGGAGCAGACTGTCAGGGAAACTCCAGCACCTGCCAATCACAATCTCTGACAGTCTGCTCTCTACAGCTGATGTGCTGTGCCCCTGTTCCCTGGCCGCAATTCACTCCCCCTGCACATCCCCCCCTCCTCTTCATCAGCATGTGGGACCGATGACCGCTAGAATGCGGCCGACTGCAGCCTTGGAGAGTTTTTTTTCACTTGTGTGCGGTTTGGGCAGCTATAGGGCCCCGGGAGCCTTGGGCCCTGGGTGGCCGCCCGAAACGCCCATATGAGGATCCGCCACTGACACTCAGGTCCTTTGCAATTCATTTTGCAACTTTTTCAGCTTCATGCGTCTTTCTTACTGATCTTTTGAGGTTTTCTGAAAGTTGTTTGCCTTGAGGCATGGTTCACACTAACCAATCCTTTTATAAAGAACAGATTTGTCTGTAACAAGGCTTTGTATTTAATGGGCAAAGCACCTGTGAAACCCACACTTTCAATCTCATCTCCGTAATCAAAACTACTTTTGCCAATTAGCTCTTGAAGAAGTCATCAACACAGAGGTTCACTTACTTTTTCTCCCTACACTGTGGATATTCATACAACGTGCTCAATAAAATAAATAAACAGTACAACTATTTTCACGCAAATGAGCGGTCATGTGAACGCTCTTTCCCGATCATTGCCCTGTGTAAACATGCAATGACATCGCCAACATTCTCCTTTCCTAAGGAAGATCAAACTTCCGTAATGGGGCATGTCACGAAAAACTTCTGTGTGCCTCTGCTTTAAGTCAGAGACGAACAAAGGTACAGTATAGATTTATATGGGAAACCCATTACAGATCTATAAAACACAGATCAGTAATATGTGTACTGGCAGAGATGCACAATTTACCTTCTGCTAATTGAAGGCTTCTACAGTAAGGTGGATATAAGAGCATGTTACATTGTTCACTAAACTTGCTGATAGACATTGATCTTCCTTAGGAAAGGAGAATGTTGGCGATGTCGTTGCCTGTTTCTTAAGATTGTAAAGGTTAAGTCAAATATTGTAGATACATACAGAAGAAAAAAAAAAGATCTATATCACAAAAGCACTAAATATAGAGGTGTGCTGATTCTTATGATATGAAACAAAGGAACTTTAAAATTTAGATTGTATTTAAAGAGGATCTGTCACCAGATTTCACAATGTAAAACTGCATACATTATTAAATAGATCTGTTTAACCTGATGAAGCTGGTGTACTTACTTTAAAAATCCATGTCAGAATGGCTGTATAATCCTTATTGAAAGCTCTCCTGCCTGATATTAAAATTAGCATTTTATGAGTCTACCTAGCAAGGCCATCAGGAATTTCTGGGCCCCATACAGCCAAAGAGATTAGGCCCCCCTCCATTACCCAGGGTGGGCAATGGAAAGTGTGGCACTCACGTTTGTAGGCTATACGTAGTAACTGATTTTGGTATAGACGTCAAATACAGCGAACAAAACCATGGATCAGTCAGTGACCGGTTGTTAACCTGGATTTTATTGAATTCAGCCAAAATGTATCCCACTGATGGCATACACTAGGATACGTCGCATGGGGAATGGCCCTGTGGAAACTCCTGAAGTCACTGTACAGAGACGTCAGGGGCTTTACCTGGGACTTTGTGCTCTGCCTGGGGACTCTGGCATTGCGAAGCTAATGTCTATATAGTGTTGTCAGGAGCGGTATAAGTTTTTTTGTGGGATCTCTCAGGATGGAATAGCATAGTCTACTACACTATTCCGTCCTTCAAAAAAAAAAAAAGCCCTATGAACACATTTATCGTGTACGTCAGGAGCTTTTCCAACGTACAAAAAAATAGTAGGGTGATAACACGATGTCAAGGGCGCCTCAAGAGAAGGTGAGGCACTTGCGAGGATCTAAGGAGCACTAAGGCTCCGTTCACACGGTACCATTAAAGTCCGACGTGTATTTCCACAGCAGAAATCCGATTCTTAACCTTATATTTCTGCAGCGGATGTGAAGCAGATGTATAGCAGATCTGTCCTATTGTAATTTGTATAGGATTAGTCCCATTGTAATTCAAAGTTGCTTATCCTCTGCTTTTCAGTGCGAAATGAGTAGCATCCTACTTATTGCTGTGGTGGATTTCTTTCCATGGTACGGACAAAAATATGCAAGGAAAATTTTTCGAAGCATGTGAACTGGGTTGCGGAAACCTCATTCATATGCATGGGATGCAGATAGTCATCGGAATCCATGTTAAATCCAACACGTGTGAACGGGGCCTTAGGGTGAGTTAAAAAAACTGTTAGGCTATGTTCACACAGGGCTGATACACTGCGTAAAAGTACACAGCGTACCCGCCCTGGTCCCCGCAGGAAATTCCTGCCGAAAAACCGCACCAAGTTCTGGTGCAGTTGTACGGCCGGAATGTTTGCTGCAGAAAATAGCAAGTAACAAAAAAAGCCTATACTTACAATGGCGACGCGTCTCTCTGACATCCTGGAGCCCGGTCCACTGGGATTGGCTGCAGCAGTCAAATGGGATAAAACGTCATCTATGGAGGCCGGAATGGACGCAGAAGCAATGAGATATGAGATATGAGTAAGTATTTTATTTTCTGAGTTCCAATTTTTTTTTGTGGAGGAATCGTAGCTAATCCGCCGCAAAAATTGCAACATCTGCTATTTGTTGCAGGTTTTACCTCCCTAGTGAATTCAATAGTGATAACCCGCAACAGAAAAGCAGCGATTATGCAACATAAATTGACATGCTGCGGATTGAAGAAAACAGTTTTTCAGACAATTTTTTCCGCAGCGTATGGATGAGATTTGTTCAATTGTATTACGCTGCAGATTTTTTGCATTGAAATTTGTTGCAGAAAATCCGTAGTCTTTACGCGTGAACTTACCGTTACAGATTGTGCTAAGGAATTTCAGCAAATTAAACCTTTGTATTGTAAAGGGTGAAATACATGGCAATTTTGCAATTTAACAATCAGCAGAATGCCCTAAATCCCATGCAGATTATTTTCTGCTGCATGTGCATGGTGTTTTGAAAACCCCATTCGCATGAGTTGTATTGCAATTTGCAGTGGATTTTCAGTGCGCAATCCGCGCTGAAAATAGGAGAAAAATCCACTACGTCTGAAGTGGCCTCAGGGTCTATTCACACAGGGCGGTCAAATCTAATTATTTTGCAAAATCGCAACAAAAACTTAATATGACTGCACTGTGAGAATATATCCTAAGAGCACAGTTTTTTTTCTTGTTTTGTGCCATTTTTTTAACGCAATTTTTATATTTGCGGCAAAACTGCACTCTTTTTGCCACGATTACGAAAATAGCAGCGAAAAAACATGAGGGAAACGAAAAAGAAACACTTTATTTTCTACAAGTGGGGTCAGGAGAGATGTAAAGGAGGATGGGGCACTCACCAGCCTTGCAGGGACCAGTCGGCTGTGTAGAGAAGGACCTGTCTGGTTGGCGGGCTTTCTTCACAGGGAGCTTATGCTTTCATGCTCCTCATGCAGCAGCTTTTCCTACTGTAAGTCCTCTCAGGGTCCCAACGTAAGTCAGACCTCCCAACCGTCCCGGATTCAGCGGGACAGTCCCAGATTCCAGGCGGAGTCCCGCTGTCCCGGGTGGCCGGGGGTATGTCCCACTGTCAAATGTATCTGAGTCCTCAGTTGAACCCAATTCTGAAGCAGGGCACCATCAGTTCCCTACTTTAGAATTAGCTCAGAGTGGAGGAGCAGAGGAAGCTCCTCTGCTCGCCGAGCACTGCCTGGGCGCAGCGCTTCTATAAGCGCTGTGCTTGGGGGAAGCCCTAGATGTCACTGTCCATATATGGACAGGGACGTCAGTGTCTACTCCTTGAATGGTTTCCCCATTGCTGATGATCTGGCCAGGGATTTCGCTCCTAGAGGAGACCCCTGAGGTCACTGTCCATATATGGACATTGACGTCAGAGGCTCCTCCTAGAGCAGAATCTTCTGCCAGAGTCGGTAACAGGGATTCCGCTCAAGGAGTAGCCACTAACGTTACTGTCCATATATGGACAGTGACAACAGGGCTTCGCTCTAGAAGCAGAATCTCCTGCCTATGCTCTGGCTGGGGATTCTGCTCCTAGAGGGAGTCCCAATGGCGCTATCTACAAGGGGGTGGTGCTATCTTCAAGGGGGGTGTGGCACAATCTACATGGACACTGTGACACTATATAGGGGCACTATATACAGGAACCACACTGTGGCGCTATCTACATGGGTACTATCTACATGGGCACTGGCTCTAGGGGCAACTAAGGGGGCATTATACTGTATAAGGGCAGCTAGGGGGTATTATACTGTATGGGACAGTTATGGGGGCATTATGCTGTATGGGGCAGCTTTGGGAGGCATTATGCTGTATGGGGCAGATATGAGGCATTATATTGTATGGGGGTATCTGTATGGGCATTATACTGTATAGGGGGCATTATGCTGTATGGTGCAGCTACGGGGGCATTATGCTGCATGGGCAACAAAGGGGCATTATGCTGTATGGGGGAATTTGTTTGGACATTATACTGCATGGGGGATCTGTATTGGTGCATCTATGGGTCAGTATACTGTATGGTGGCAGCCATGGGGCATTATAGTGTATGGTGGCAGCTAGAGGGCATTATAGTGTGTGGGTGCAGCTATTTGGTATTATACTGTGCGGGAGGCACTATGGGAGCATGATACTGTGTGGGCTAAACCGGGTTTGTATCGGCGGGGATTGGGTGGGATTAGAGGAGTGGCTTAACAGGAAAAATAATTGCCGCAACGCATCTCTTGTCCCTCTTTGCGATACTTGAAAGTTGGGAGGTATGGCGTTAGTTGCTTTGGAGGAAGGAACGCGCCCTATTACATTGAAGGATCCGTTCCTTTTACCAAGTAACTAACGCTGCGGCTCTGATCAAAATGTTTCAAGTTACTAAGAAGTGGGCGGGCCCCTTTTTTTCAGCATTGTTGCCGGGTCCCTAATGGCAGTACTAGCCGTAATGCCCTGATGGCAGCCCTGCTACCTAGAACTAACAAGCTTCTGTCAGTGTCCGTACTCCCCCGCACGTGTTAGGGATCTGCCAGGTACTACGTCTAGGTATACTCCTGGGATTAATCAATCCACACCTAAGGCCAGACCTGTTAGACTGACACCGTCTCCCACCAACCAGGGTGGCAGGCTCAGGAGTGGGAGAGCCTATCGCGGCCTGGTCAGTCGGAGTTAGCTCCGCCCCCTGTCCTTTATTACCTGCCGTGTTCTCTTCCTCAGGATTTTATCACCGATTTGCCCCCATCTCAGGGCAAGTCGGTGGTGTGGGTGGTAGTAGACCGCTTCAGCAAGATGTGCCACTTTGTGCCCCTTAAGAAGCTACCTAACGCCAAGACGTTAGCTTCTTTGTTTGTGAAACACATCCTGCGTCTCCATGGGGCCCCAGTCAATATCGTTTCTGACAGAGGGGTACAATTTGTTTCCTTATTTTGGAGAGCTTTTTGTAAAAAGTTGGAGATTGATCTGTCCTTCTCCTCCGCCTTCCATCCCGAAACTAATGGCCAAACGGAAAGGACTAACCAATCCCTGGAACAATATTTAAGGTGTTTCATCTCTGACTGTCAATTCGATTGGGTCTCATTCCTTCCCCTTGCTGAATTTTCCCTGAATAACCGGGTCAGTAACTCGTCAGGGGTCTCCCCGTTTTTCTGTAATTTCGGGTTTAACCCAAGGTTCTCCTCCGTTTCCCCTGGTTGTTCCAATAATCCTGAGGTAGAGGATGTTCATCGGGAACTGTGCACAGTCTGGGCCCAGGTTCAGAAGAACCTAGAGGCGTCCCAGAGCGCACAAAAGATTCAGGCTGATAGTAGACGTTCTGCTAACCCCCGGTTTGTCGTCGGGGATTTGGTCTGGTTGTCGTCCAGGAACTTGCGCCTTAAGGTCCCGTCCAGGAAGTTTGCTCCCCGATTTATTGGACCTTATAAGATCATTGAAGTCCTCAACCCTGTATCCTTCCGTCTGGAGCTGCCTCCATCCTTTCGCATACATGACGTCTTCCATGCCTCCCTCCTCAAACGCTGCTCTCCGTCCTGGTCCCCCTCGAGGAAACCTCCTGTTCCCGTTCTCACCCCTGAGGGGGTGGAATTCGAGGTGGCCAAGATTATGGACAGTAGGATGGTCCAGGGCTCCCTCCAGTACCTGGTCCATTGGAGAGGATACGGGCCGGAGGAGAGGACTTGGGTACCTGCCCGTGATGTTCACGCTGGGGTATTGATCAGGAGGTTCCACCTTCTCTTCCCTACTAAACCGGGTCCTCTTAGTAAGGGTCCGGTGGCCCCTCATAAAAGGGGGAGTACTGTTAGGGATCTGCCAGGTACTACGTCTAGGTATACTCCTGGGATTAATTAATCCACACCTGAGGCCAGACCTGTTAGACTGACACCGTCTCCCACCAACCAGGGTGGCAGGCTCAGGAGTGGGAGAGCCTATCGCAGCCTGGTCAGTCGGAGTTAGCTCCGCCCCCTGTCCTTTATTACCTGCCATGTTCTCTTCCTCAGTGCTTGTAATTCTTCTGGATTCCTGGCCTCTCTGCTGCTTGCTCCAGCCTGCTTCTGCCGTGCTTCTGCCTTGCTGCAGTTCCGCTTTACCTGCTTCGCTTTGCCCCTGGCTTGCTTCCTTCTCCGTCTCACGTTGGTATACTCCACTTCATCCTGGTCCTGACTATTCGTTCACCGCTCCGTTTCCTCGCGGCGTTCCGTGGGCTACTGCCTCTTCCCTTGCGTGTTCCCTGTTTGTTCTCCCGTGCACTTAGACAGCGTAGGGACCGCCGCCCAGTTGTACCCCGTCGCCTAGGGTGGGTCGTTGCAAGTAGGCAGGGACAGGGCGGTGGGTAGATTAGGGCTCACTTTCCCTTCACCCCCTTCCTGCCATTACAGCACGATGCTGAAATCTTATACATGCCCAGTACAAGCTGCAGATTCCACCTGGCTCTCACACATGCTTCGTACAAGCTGCAGCTCCCTGGGTCTAACACATACTCTATACAAACTGCAGTCTCCTTTGCTCTCACACATGCTCAGTACAAGCTGCAGTCTCCCTGACTCTCACACATGCTCAGTACAAGTGCGCGCTCTGGCCCTTTAAAGCCAGGCACGAGCGTGCGCGCACACCTTACGGGACGCAGCAGAGTAAGGCGGAAGTGAGTGCTGGCATCTCCTGAGGAGGGGATGTGGGCCAGCGCTCCCAGATCCATGGCTGCGGCCGTCGGGCTTACTCACCTCGTGGTCCGTGGCCATGGGCGTTCAACAAGCTGCAGTCTCCCTGGCTCTCACACATGCTCAGTACAAGCTGCAGTCTCCCTGGCTTTCACACATGCTCAGTACAAGTTGCAGTCTCCCTGGCTCTCACACATGCTCAGTACAAGCTGCAGTCTCCCTGGCTCTCACACATGCTCAGTACAAACTGCAGTCTCCTTGGCTCTCACACATACTTAGTACAACCTGCACCCTATAAATGTAAATAAATAAATAAATGTGTCCCTTTATCTAGTCCGAATATTGGTTACCCAATATCTGATGTTCATTTTGTTAATACTATTGTTGTTGCACCAGATTTCTGGCCTTAGTCACTCCTTTGTTTATGCAAATTAATTAAACAAATTCATTATTGATTTGCACCAAGAAGAACAGATGTTTGTGTCTCAAAAGTTTTCAAAAGTGTCTAGAAAAGAGTGTGGCTTAACAGAACGGACGAGGCTTAAAATGCCCTACCTTGTGCTAAAATTGCACCAAATTATTCGCGCAAAAAGCCTGGCATAAACTAAGCCAACCGAGAGGGTGCCAAATTTATCATACAGCATGCACCACTTTATAAATTTGGCGCATCTTCTGACTGTCTGGTGAAAGTCTACGTTGTCTAACAGAAACAGCACTACTCCTGTCTCTGGGCTGTGTCTGGTATTGCAGCTATGTACATTTAAGTGATAGAAATAAGTGAGCGGGATGCAATACCAGACCCAACCCATGGACAAGAGTGGCGATCCAGTAATCCCGGACAAACCCTTTAAGAGAGCTACTCCAATTGTAAAAATATATATTACAATTGAAATTGTTTCAAATAGTTTGCTAATATATATACACGTAGGAAAGATATATAATAATTACTTTACACAATTTCCTGTAATATCCTGCAAACGAATATAACGGTTAGAGTAAAATTCCTAATTTTGGGTTTGTTCCCATCCGCGTTGTGTGTTCCGTTTATAACGGAAGCCACAACGCAGTGACAGATCCGTTGCATTACAGACACCATCGGCGCCTGACTGATCCCTTTGACTTATATTCGGGTCTGTGGGGTTCCGCCGAGGTGTCCATAGTTTTATCAGGGAAAAAAACAAACCTCATGCAGTGCTATTTTTTCCTTAAAAATTACAGAATCTACAATGGAGACATTTCTAAATGTGAGAAGAATTATTATGCGGCAGGGCATATTCATTTTTCTTGTGAATGGGTTTGTGACATAGCAGAGCTTACAATCTAATCTATTTACAAGCAGGAAATCCAAAACTCATAGAGGAAATCCTTAAAATTACAGGGAGAACATGCAGTCTCTATACAGATGTTTATATATGTGATACTACATTCACCCAAACTCATATGAAATAATAATATACCCTAATATTAGTAATGGATCGGTGTACATATAATTGTCACAAGTGACTATTACTTAATATTCAGTGATCATAAGGAAGGTAAAGCACTTTCTTAATCTCGAGGAGTTATTTATAGAAATACTGTCTGTTCAGACTACAACTTGGGTGGTCTATATGTCTAGGATAAACTGTACCGTAATCCCCCAGTCTGTATTCTCTATTGTTTTTTCATGTGTCCCATTAGTTCAGCCCGTCAATAATGTGCTTCCTGTTTCATGTCAGTAGGGTATGGGCAGTAGGGTTATAACATATTCTCACTATAATGTCATACAAAGCCCTTTCTAAATATACAACTGAAGAGAGTGTGGGAGGTGGGTGAGTGACATTTCAACTTTCACCTGATACTTTAAATGATCGAATGCCTTTCTGGGAACATGTCACAAGAAGTTAGAAAATTTACAAGCAACTTAAATAGGAGCAAAATATATCAATAGGATTCCTGAGACTATCGGAAAGTCACAATATTGAAGATCAGGCATTTAAAAAAATAATTTAGCCCAAAGTCCCCTCGGCCACATAAAAAGAAAGCAGTAATATAAATGGCATATGGTAGGTCGGGGGTCCTGTTACGGGTTATGCTTTAGGACCCAAGTGCTACACGTTACGTCTCTGTAGAATGTGTCTGTTCATTCGCTATTTCTTTACGTAACATAAATTCTAAAATCATAGTGATAGGCAACTGGCCTTAATATGTGTGTGTCCAAGATAGGAAATTTAGACTGTAAAGGCTCTTTTACATGGGCCAATTATCGGGCAAACGAGCGTTCACAGGGTGCTCGTTCCCCATCATTGCCCTGTGTAAATAGGGCAACGATCAGCTGATGAACAAGCAAACACTCATTCATCGGCTGATTGTATCGTTTATGCAGCGAAAATATTAATATTGTACATTGTACCATGTATAAACAGGGAGATGTGCCGCCAGCATTATAAAAATACATATATAGGGACGGGCGATCGTATAAGAGGACCCATAGTTTCACTCAGACAGATGTGAGTAAGCATAACCTATGTATGGGACTGTAGAACATATTTTCGCTGTGTATAGAACATGTGAATGACTAAATAAATAAATAAATTACACCTATACATAACAGTTTGTATAAGGCTAAATGCACACATTGCAGAATTTGGTGCAGAAAATCTGCATCAAAACCACAGGTATACGCAGGTAGGTCCGCAGGTGAATTCCGCACCTACCCACAAAAATATTGGTTCGAGCCAGCATTAAAGGGCTTGTGCCATGAAGACAACCACTAACCATATAGATGTCATAGAGGGGGACCCCGGTTCGGTACACCTACAATGAGCCAGAATGGAGAGCCGCTCTAGAGGACTTTAACCAACTATGTATTACAGGGGAAATATCTTGCTGATGCACAGATTCCCAAAACAATATCAGCAGGGGAGTGTTGAAATGGATCTGCAGAGATCACGTAAGTCCCATTTGAAAACCCTTTAATCGAATGCGTTGCAAATACTAAATTTTCTTTACCCCCCCCCCATCCGCTATACATCTATTCCTTTAGGATAAGCAAGTCGCACAGCTGCAGTTCTTTTCTAGGTCCGGTACTTATACTTCGCCATCGCTTGCACAGTCATCTTTTTATGTGACCAACAAGCCATTATTTTATGCTGGTTTTCAATTGGACATACCTCTCACATGTGCTTGCCTTTGCTCCTGCCACTTGAAAGTAATGTTTTCCCCCATTTCGTCAGCATTGGTTATTGCAATGCTACTACTTCCACCTTTGCAAACTGGTTACTATTAGGGTAAGTTCACACAGGTCGGATACGCTGCGTAAAGGTACACAGCGTATCTGTCCTGGCGGACGCAGGGAATTTTGGTGCCGTTTTTCGGCCAAAATATCGGCTGTGGAAAACAGAAGATAAAAAAAAAACGCCCATACTTACCCTCTGACGTCCTGCAGCCTGAACTCCTGGGATAACGTTACAGGCCATGTGACCGCATGGTAAGTATACGTTTTTGTTTTTTTTCTGATTTGTGATGTTTGTGGTGGAATCGCAGCTTTTCCGCCGCAAAAATTCCAACATCTGCTATTTTTTTGCGGATTTAACCTCCCTATTAAGTTTAATGGGGCAGGCCCGCAACAAAAAAGCAGCGATTACGCAAATACAACTGACATGCTGCAAATTTAAAAAGAACGCACCGCTTGTCAGTGTTTTTTCCGCTTATCATTTACGCAACATATGGATGAGAATTGTTCAAATTTCCTCCACTCTGCTGCTACTTTATTTTGCTGCGGATGTTCTGCAACAAAATCCGTTGGGGAAAATCCGCAGTATTTACGCTACATGTGAACTTACCCTTATTGCAACTGAAGTATTAAACAAAAATTGATGAAAAAAATCTTAATGCAAAAATATTAATTTAGACTATGCTACTCTTTTGTATTTATCAAACTATCCTCCATTATAAAACATTCCAATGTGTAATCAAGAATAATTCTTCATGTGTTTGCCTATCTTTGTGGGTAATTTGGGCATATTGACAACAAAAAAGTGAATTAAATTAACCAGGCCCTAGTCATTTCTTATCTAGACTACTGTAACTCACTATTACCTGGCATTCCACTAAAAAAAACTGGCTCCACTACAATCCATCAAGAACACAGCACCCAGGCTTATCTCTCATTCTAACGGTTAAGTTTACTCCTCTCCTCTCTGTCGCTCATTTCACTAGTTGCCCGTTTCTTGCATAATTCAATTCTAAAATCTCCTCCTAGCCTCCGATGCTCTCCAAAAATTCTTCACTGTCATACATCTCCGCTCCCATCTCTGTTTACCAACCGACTTGTGCTTTTAGCTCAGCCCCAATGACCTACAACTCTCATCCTCCTTATTACTTCCTTTTACTCCTGTCTGAGGGAGGGCTTCTCTTGTGTTGAACCCATTTTGTCGAACTCACTGCCCTGGACCATTAAATTTCTCATAACATTCAAAGTTTTAAGCGTGCAGTGAAAACTCATTTTTCAAAAGTGGTGTATGCCACATAAGCCTAGCCCATGGCCCATACACAACCGGAACGCTACTCCGCTTTGTTGTGTCCTCAACTAGCTACCCTTGTCGCATCACTCTACACTTCATATCCATGTTGGCTCAGATACCTGTTAAGTGACAGGTTAATTCCATATTATTTATATTTCCCTTGCCAACACAAGGGGATGGTCCCCTAGACCAAACTAGCACCGTGCACCTATTGTGTCAGTTTTTCCATTACATTAGCTTGTAAACTCTTATGGTCCATCTCATTGTTTGTTCATTTGTTTTTATTATTTGTAATTATACTTGTTTGTAAGGCCTTGTCCAAATGGCGCTCAAAAAAACAGATGTGTAAACGTGTCAAAAACGCTAGCGTTTTTGTAGAGCGCTTTTTAAAATACAGGTGTTTTTTCCGCATTTTTTTATGCGTTTTGTGTGCTTTTTTGGCTCGCTTTTTTTGCGCCTAATTAGGATTCCCATTGACTATGGGAATTAGGCGCGTTTATGCTCGCATAAAAAAACACATTGTATGTATTACAATGCGCTTTCCCATTGATGCAAATGAGAAGCTAGACGCATGCATTTTTGACGCGTTTTTCGCAGTGTCAGGTGCGTGAACAAGACCTTATTTCCCCAATTGTAAAGAGCTGCGGAATATGTTGGGGCTATTTAAAGATTTTAATTTTATTTATTATTATCCCTGATTTGGACTACATAGCACTTATAAATAAGTAACGAAGGGTAACCTGATGTGGCTTAGGCAGTAGGTGTTAAATGGGAGGATGTAAAATTGTGCAATTTACTGTAGGGAGCAGAAGTTGCATATGTATTGAAATGTAAAGTCTTGTTTTGGACTAAGAGGCAAATATAGAGGCTTCGGGAAAATAATGTCGGTCTTTATTTTGCGTGTATCCAGGGTGTGTTAGGAGTATGGCTATTATGTGCTCGGTGAATATTTAGGTTATTGTCTTAATACTATACAGACATCCATATGGTAATGAACAGCTCGACTATTTAAATACAATCATAAATTATTACTAAGCTCTACAGGTTAGCTTAAAGTGTAGCATTTAGTTTGACAAACTTCTGACATGTCATAGTGACATGTCAGAAGTTTGGATTGGTGGGGGTCCGAGCACTGGGACCCCCACCAATCGCTAGAACGAAGCAGCTGAAGTGCTCGTATGAGCGCTCAGCCGCTTCGTGTCTGTTCTGATTTTTACGGAAATAAATGTATCGGTGTACAGACTCAATAGAAAGTCTATGAGTCCGTACACCGATACATCGGCTTTCCGGAAAAAGCCGAACAGACAGGAAGTGGCTGAGCGCTCACACGAGCACTTCAGCTGCTTCGTTCTAGCGATTGGTGGGGGTCCCAGTGCTCGGACCCCCACAAATCCAAACTTCTGACATGTCACTATGACATGTCAGAAGTTTGTCGAACGTTTAGCTACACTTTAAAGTCTTTCTTATCTATCTGAGCTTTAATATTGATTATAACAAGATAAATCTTAATTTTTTTTATCTCTATCATTTATGCACCCTACAGACCCGAGACAACTGGGTTTCCCAGATACAGATTTAGCAGGGTTAGTATTTGTGACATCACATGTGGTATCTAACTTTACATACGATTGCAGGTAAATTTGCTGTATAAATTTAGCTCAGAGAGTCATCATTGTGCTCAAATGATTCAGCCCTATCAGTGAAATTACAAATTCAGCTCTGCAAAACTTACACCGTTCAGACATAGCATTAAAATCACTGACAGGTAAAGTGAATAACATTGATTATCTCATTATAATGGCGCCTGTCAAGGGGTGGGATATATTAGGCAGCAAGTGAACGGTCAGCCCTTGAAGTTGATGTGTTGAAAGCTGGAAAAATGGGCAAGTGTAAGGATCTGAGTGACATAGAGAAGGGCCAAAAGATTGTTTAGAACATCTCCAAAATACAAGGTGCGTGTGTGTTGGGTGTTCGATGGGAAGATGCCAAGTCGGCGGAGGCAGTGCGATGCACATGGCAATTTTTTGCTGAGAAACCTTGGGTCCTGGCATTCATGTGGATGTTACTTTGACCCAAACTGCCTACCTAAACATTGTAGCATTACATATATATTTTATCACATCCTAGATAAATAAACAAACAAGTTTATATATATATATATATATATATATATATATATATATATATATATATTAAGTGTAAATGTTTTTTCTGTTGACAAAGATCATACTACATCAGACTATAACTTATTAATGTAATTCTAGATTAGCATCTGATATCTGGGATACTACAAATTGATCTTAATATATTTTTTAGTTGATTTCTGTTTATATGTTCACCCGTAAATATGACCTATAACCCTGACCCGATAGTCGTTATTCTAGCCGACCTCACTCTCGGTTATATAACCTGTACCCCACATACACCGATCAACTGTACACTACCTAAGGAAGGAGCCACTTCGGTTTCTAAACACTTTGCTGTTGTATATTGTACTCAATAAAACCCTTTTGTACTTACCTTGTCTATGTGACTGGGATGAACGAACAATTCTAACCGTGGACCACACACAAACCGACTGCGCCAGAGAGATATCCGCCCCTTTTTTCGTTACTTCTACTGTTAAACATTGTTTCAGGCCAAGTACACGCCTTCTTGGCAACAGTAGTCCAAAATAGCAGTGGCCTCTTTCGGCAGGATAATGCGCCCTGCTATACTGAAATAATTGTTCAAGGTGTTAACTTGGTCTCCAAATTTTCCAGATCTCCATCAGAATGTGCATCGGTGGGAAATGTGGGAAAAACAGGTCTGATACTTGGAGGACACACCTCATAAAACTTAAAGAAGCTGCTGCTAATGTCTTGGAGCCAGATATCACAGGACAGCTTTAGAGGTCTTCTGGAGACCATGCCTTGATGGGTCAGAGCTGTTTTGGTGGCATGTGGGGGTCATACACAATACTGGGCAGGGAGTTTTAATGTTATGCCTGAACGGTGTTCAGTATATATGCCATTACTTACAATAGAAATTGTGTTCTCAGTGGCCAGGGAATTCATGCATAGAAATAATCTACAAAAATCCTTTAGATCTTTAGACAAATCCACAAAAATGATGAGATCTGGACACGCACAGTTTAATGATTAATGTATGGTGTAAGCTCTAATACAACTATTCTTAAACAAACCTTTGCTAAAGAAACAAGCTATCACATTTGATTCACAGCATTTCAAACAACTATTTGTGTCTAAATATGTGGAAATTTGGGGGGAAAAAATGCCTGGCATGAGAAGAAACTTCGAAAAAGACCATTAGAAAACTAGGTTGATATCCTCACTTCTCTATTTTTGAGACCGTGGCTGAAACATCATACATCTCAGACAAATAGTATGTCTTCCATTAGTTAATTTATTCCATAGTATCCAGCCTAAGACACTTAGTAATGTTTAGAAAGTGAAAATATTAGTACATATTGTTTAGCTAAAGAGATCATATATATTATCCACAAAGTTGTGCCAAGGAAATACATTGCACTTCTAATTACTTTTTAATCCCTGTCTTATATGGTAAAACATCTGGACCAGTATAATATGTGTTACATTATTCAATTATGGTAGTGGTTCCAAATCTGGAAATTGACAACTTTCACACAACTTTCAGTTTTATAAACATACAGCATTCCTGCTGAAGAGTAGACATGTCATAAAAGTCAAATCTATGTGGGTTCGACCACTCGGACCAACACTGTTCAGAAGAACAAATTGTCCAGTACCCATTCCCAGCAGAGAAGTCATTCTCCATTAAATTCAATGAGACATACAAATCTCTCTTTTACGCTAAAGTAAAGATTACATGGCTAGCTGTATGGGTCACATGGGCTGTATCAAAAATACATTGTTTACTGGTCTCTGCAGCCATGGCAGAAGTTAAAGAAGTATTCCGGTAATAAATTGATCGCCAGAATGTTGTTCCTGTATCCCCTATTCCCGCCGCCAGGAGGAGATGAATGGGGTGTCGGTCAACACTTGGCAGCTTCCCTCAGTGCCATGGACTTTGAATGAAGCAGCAGGACGCATGCTCAAGCCTCGCTACATTCATCTCCTCCTAACAGCAACATGAGGTAACGAGGTCCCAGTGGTCAGACCCCCACTGATCCAGCAGTTATTACCTATCCAGTGAATAGGTGATAATTTGCTATTCCAGGAATACCCCTTTAAATCAGTAGTAGTGAAACGCCTTCCTGCCGCATGCTAAGAGAGTGTTGAGACATGATGTGATGTGATGTGTGCATCAGGCATAGATTTCATAGACATAGTTGACTGCGCTATTGATTCCGCCAAAACAACGTAGACCTTACGGAATGGAGGCAAATGAAAACCATTAGGAATGGTAGCATTACCATTGAAATCAATGGTAATGCAAACGGAAGCTATGGTTTCCGTTTCCCTTTCCGTTGATGGGTTCCTCTGACGGAAAGTTCTGACGGAACCCATCAACGGAAACCGAACGCTGATGTGAACACACCATTAGAAACACCTTGTAAATCACTTATTTATGTTCTGATTGCTCTAATGAACAGTTTTACTATAAAAAGTCTGTGTGTAGCCCTAGGTTTATTATTTGGGCACTGCTTTGTAGTATTATTTCTGTGCTGCACAATGATATTGTTCAGTGATATTTATTAATATTGCTAATTGCATTGCACATTAGACAGTAGTATAATCGTGATAAATATAGGTAAATCCACCTTATGTGAAAAAAATAAAGATAATGGGACTTTTACTTTTTCATCATATAGACGTTGCTGATTTGGGGGGTTGAGACCAGAGGGTAAGTGAATTCCACCTCTTCTTCATACTATACTGCTGGTGACATTGGGAAATATATTCCTACTTTGGTTATCTCCCGTAATACCCACCATTCCTAAACTCACTACACAACTACACAAGTTATTAGGTCTAGAAAGGTTAGATGGAGTGAGACGCAAAAAGAAAGATGCTAAACGGGTTTTTTTATAAATAGAAACCTATTATTGTTCTTCGTTGGACTGAACCAGAGACATTTAGATTCATTTAGATTAGTTCACTTTAAAATATCCTCAATGGTATGCCAGGGAAAATCTTAGAGGTACTCTAGAAAAACTTGGATTGTGACTGGGAGATGGTCCGGGTTGATACTGGTTGGAGCTTGGGGGAGCCAGGTTGACGTTATGCGGAAAAGCTTGTTGAAGGTCTTGATTTCTCGACTCTCTGAGCAGGGATATAGTGCTTGTTATGTTTTCATTTTGTGAAGCTTCTTTAATGCTGTATTTTATATGAAGTGTACATTAAGTACTGTAAACTGTACATTTTATCCTGTATTATATGTAGTCTTTTAGAAGAAATTTTAATACAGTATTTTGAAAAATTCAATAAATAAATAAGGATACAATTCAAGAAACACATTTTAGCCTATAACTAAATAGATAACTAAATAAATAAAGATACAATTAAATATGCACATTTTAGTCTATAAATAAATAAAAAGAGACCCTTCATTACAGGATTAGTTAAGTATTGTCACAGGACCTGTAGAGATGGGTATCTGTCGCGAGGCCTCCAGAGGATGGTGTAAACCCCCTGTATTGCCAACGGATTTGGCTTGGGGATAATCTGAGTAGCAGAGTCTAAGGATACTATTACACAGCCCGACATGGTCCGTGTAAACAAACACCGATCAATGAGACAGCACATTGATCCGTGCTCATTTGCTCCTTTTACATGGAGCAATGATTGCTTGTGTATAGGGACGAGTGATTGTTACTACGATCACTTGTCCCTATACATTTTCATCATGTCGGCAGCGCATCTCCCTGATTACCAAAGAAATGTGCTGCCGAAAACGATGATTTTTAATTTGGCATAAAAGATCAGATCAGCCGATGAATGAACTTTTGCTTGTTTATCGGCTTATCGTTGCCCTAATTACAATCATATGAATGCACGTTTGCCGGATCATTGGGCCGTGTAATAGGGCCTTAAAGGGGTATTCCCATGAGAGACATTTATGACATATCCAGGGATATGTCATAAATGTCAGATAAATGTGGGGCCCACCGTTGGGACCCACACCTATCCCCAGAACGGGGCCCCCTAAACCCCATTCAGCCACTCTGTGTAGCGGCTGAATGAAGTGAATTCCGACCATGAAAAAGGTTATATGGTTGTAAGTTACATAAACAGCGTAGCTCGCTGAGCTACGCTGTTTCCGTAAGCCCCATAGAGCTGAATGGTAGTTACGGAAACAGCGTAGCTCACATGCTACGCTGTTTCCGTAACTGTCATTCACTACTATGGGAGTTACGGGAAACAGTCTAGCTAAGTGAGCTACACTGTTTACGCAACTCCCGACCATATAACCAGGAAGTGGCCGGGAGGCAGCGAGATCAGACAAAGCTAGAACGGTGTTTAGGGGGTACCGTTCTAGAGATGGGTGCGTGTCCCAGAGTTGGGACCCACATCTTTTGGACATTTATGACATATCCTGTGGATATGCTATAAATGTCCAAGATGGGAAAACCCCTTTAAGTGCCGTACAGTTCATAAAGTGCAGCATGTGAACTATTGAAATTATTCAAAACTTCAACAACAGTTCAATTCCTCTTCATTTCATCAGTCACAATTGTTAGAAAAATCGAGTTGAACTCCAAACTTCTTAAAACATGATGAACTATATCATGATAACGTATACTTACAGCCCATCTGAAACGCAAAAACAGTATCTTCACATACCAGCATGTAGCGCTTTTCCCCCTCTCTGCAGGAGGCTAGTAACAAAGTTATCTAAATTCATCCGGAATGATTTGAGGCCAAAACTTAGCATTACCTTGTAAACAGAAAGATCTGAAGACCACCATACTTGATTATGCAGGTTTCCCGGATGTTGTATAAATTAAGCTGCAAAGATATTGTTACTTTAGTGACAGAGGTTTTAGCACAATTACATCATAAGGATGGATTTATGGACTGATGCTACTTGAGACAAATTCTAAACCTCAAAACAACATGATACCGAAGGCGCACAACTGGTGGTGAAAAAAGGTCTGTGGAACACTAATCAGTTGTCCTCAATGCCAAGTAGCAGCTGCAAGGCACATACAAAAGGACAGGCAGTTGCTGAAATGTAAACGACCGACCACACGGAGCTTCCGCCAGCAATAAAAGCTGATCACTGGGGTTTAGAGAAGCCGGACCTGCAGTGATCAGTTGATTTATTCTAAGAAAGCTGGAATGGTTTAAAGGACCTGTGTTGAGGAGAGGTATTTAAATGTTTAATATAAGAAGGGGTACTTCACAGTAAGAGGAGTGTTTGAGGTTTGGAATGCCCTAGTACAAGTTGTAGAGATGGTACATTTAACATCAGAATTTAAAATTACCTTATGTCTAGTGGTACTGAGGATATAATTAATGAAAGGAAAGTATAAAGTTAATGTGGTTCAGGGAAATTGACTGACTTCCCTTGTTTGGTCAGCTAAGATGTTTTTCCTTTGTGAGGCAATCACCTTGGGGGAGGGGTGTTATTTTGTATTCCTCTGGGTCAGATATCTAGGATTGAGAAAAGTTGAACCTGATGGACTTGTGTTTTTTTTTCAACCATTGAAAGTACTGTATGGAACCATTCATTATTGATACATATTTCATGCTCAATAGCTTACAGGAGTTGTCCTTTCTTCTTTTTCGTTGGACTGCAACATAAGATGATATGGTTTCCCGCTGTTATCGGCCATCCATGCTAAGCAGTGGAAAACTGGATATTGAGATTTTATTTTGCAATTTACAGCGCTTTTTGGCCTGTAAAATTGCCCGAACCTCTGAACAATCTGACTCTTCATCACTTATGGGAGATACAGTATAATGTTTTGCACCATTCTCTATATTCTTATGAAAATGTAGTTCATGGCAAGCACAGAAGAATACCAATGTACCTAGCGTCTACAGACATGCACTTTGAAGATGAGTCAGTTTGCTTTTTTTTTTTTGCCCAATTTAAAGTGGAAATTAACAATTTTGAAGTGTAAGTGAACAAATCCAGGCATTCAGTATGTCAGACTACCTGAGTTATAGTTGAAGATACAATCACATGACTCACGTAATAAACTGCCTGCAGCATATATTAGCAGGTCTGATGGTGTATTAGAACATTTTCTCACTGTATGACATTGTAAAGTTACAATTTCTGCATCCCTTACAAAATAATTATTTGTACTGTGTTACCCAGTAGATAAAAGAAGAAAAAAATGGAAATCCTTAGTATGTGATACATTTTATTGGTCAACTGAAATCAAACAAAACCGATGACAAATTGCAAGCTTTCAAGAGCCCAATATCTCTTCATCATGTGTGGTGTAACATGTGAAGAGTCACTTATTTATATAAGACAAAGAGGTAGGGAAGACGGGAAAGGAGGGATCCTCCAGCTCACCGATCCAGTTGAAGCAATGTCGAATGCGCACGGATCCTCGTGTCGGCACACTTTGTGACTGAAGCAAAAAGAAGTAGGTCTGGAAGACTTCTTCTTTTTATTATCAAGCCCTGGTTCCAGACCTTATTGCTTCACTTAGGCTTCGTTCACATCTGCATTGGGGACCCATTCTGACTTTCCGTCTGAGATTTCCGTCAGAACGGGACCCTGAAAAGACACAAACTGACACAGAGGTTTCTGTTTCCATCACCATTGATTTCAATGGTGACGGATCCGGTGCCCATGGTCTCCGTTCGTCTCTGTTGAGCACCGGACCCGTAGTTTTGCCGGAAGCAATAGCGTAGTCGACGTAGTTGCACAACAGAGACAAACGGAGACCATGGGCACCGGATTCGTCACCATTTTAAATCAATTGTGATGGAAACTGAAACCTCTGGTTTCTGTTTGTGTCAGTTTTGTGTCTGTTCAGGGTTCCCGTTCTGACGGAAAGCTCAGACGGAATGTCAGAACAGGACCCCAACGCAGATGTGAAAGAAGCCTTATTTATACACAAAAGGACAAAGAGATGGTGTAGTATATTAGACAAGTGAAAACAAGTAAACAATATATAGATAAAGCAGGGAAATGTTCAAGTAATTCGTAGATATGAAGTGAGAAAATGTAATTGTTTTCTGATTCCGATCTGGCCCATGGTTGTGATGCCCCCACAATTTCTCAGGGGCATATTCCCTATTTGATGGGGGAAAATTACTTAAATCCATGTGATTCATTCAGTACTATTTTGAGTGTGTAAATGATTGTCATGAATTTGGATTTCCGGACTCTATTGTCTCTGTAGAACTGGAAATTTGCTTTCAATTCCAATACTTTCATGTCTGTAATGTTGCCGTTAGGGCCACACAGGTGATTTTCCACGGCTAGATCTGTCTTTTTGTTTTTTAATGTATGATGATGAGAGTTCATACCTACATAGAGACCCCTAGCAGGACAATGAGTGCATTGATTTTAGCAGACACTTGGAGTGGCACAGTCGCACGTTCCTGTAATCCCGTAATCCTGCCTTGTGTTGGCAATCTTTATTCTATCTTTGGTTGTGATGTAAAGTATGTTCATGTTTTAAATTTTTTCTCATTGCAATTATACTTTCCTATTTGCAAAATAGAAGACGCCGAATCTCGATGTCTCTCAGATTAGTGGGCTGTCTATTATAGGATGACAAGATTTTAAGCAACTTTGACTACACCACACCAAATATTAACTACAGAAGTGTAACCAAGCTAGTGGGCCCCAATGCAAAATCTGTAGCGATGTAACTCCACGCTCCGCGGACGTCCTTCTCCTCCCTGGAGATTCCGGCAAGTACTGTCTCTTCCTGTTACTCGTTCCCGTAGGGTGCGCGCACCCGCTCACTCCCGACCCTAAAGTGTCAACACGCCAAAATACCAGAACCCTGAATACGTAAATGTGAACAGAGCCTTATTTAAAAAGTCAATGTTAAGCAGCACCACAGAAACTGTATAAGATGATAGTACAGACTAAGGCTAGGCTCACATCTGTGTTGGAGGCTCCTTTAGGACACTCCATAGCAGATCCGTGTACAAATGGTGGATTAAATATAAAAGTAGCGATATTTTGTTCAGCACCATGATGGAAACCTTGACTAAAACCAGACAGAACCCATTAAAGTCAATGGGTTTCTTTGGGTGCTTTTAATTTTCATTTGACGGAAAAGGCGCTTTATTATTTTCGTTATTCTGTTCCTATGACACAACAGAATGACGGAAATATGAGCACAGATGTGAACAGAAGTCTCATGTTTATTTGTAGGTCCCTAACATTATTTAGATCATTTGATAAACATATAATTGCAGCTGTATCGAGGACTTTCCATATTAATGTATTTTTTGTTTTTTGTTTTTTACTAAACACAGCTTGAATTGCCTCTCGTTCTGCCACTATAAACTGTATACTTTGTGCATGCCATATGCTGTTCTATCCTGTGCCCCTATATCTAGTATTTATACCAAAACCTGTGCATTATGAACTAGCGTTTTATGTCATGTCCATTATACCCACATTCTGCTTTATTTCCTCGCAGTTGGTATTATGTTAAGCGAGGAACTTGCCTTCGCAATACAGATTTTCGGATACATTTTGCTGACTTGCTGTTGAAAAATGTAATTAGTTGGGTAGTGCTAAATACAACACAATAGCAGAATTCAGTTTGTACTTCTGTTTCCTCCTGTCAGAATATTAAAAAAGGTGAATGACCCTTCCTTTGCTAGAAATTCAGGTTTTTCCAAGTAGAAGAGCATCTTAATACAACTTGCATTGTGAATGATCCTTCTGAATTGTATCTGTGTTTTTTATCAAAGGGGCCCCTCGTGAATAGTCACAATATTTCACTCCTGCTCAACCTCTTATAATGCATCATTTAGTAACTTTCTCCTCATGTTAAGAGAATATATACTTCTAAACAACTGTAAATGTGAGTGGTCAAAGCAATCACTAAACAAGTCTACAATCCCCACCCTATAGGCTATGCAACCATGCAACAAAAAAAAGGAAGATATGTCTCTTTAAAGGGACAGTGTCATGTTTTTTTTTTTTTTATTAATTTGTGTTTTTATTTAATAAAATATTATATTGACTTTATTTAATTTTTCACACACAAAGTTTTTTTTATTGACACTTTCTTACTGTACTGGGGGCTGCCATGTTTTATTTCATTTGTGTATGTGTCGCTTAACGACACATACAGAGATGGAATACGGCAGCACAGGGCAATGGAAACAATGAACGGGAGCTCTTCATTGCTTCTGCTATCTGGCTCTGTACTGCGCAGAGGCAGGTCAGAGTCACACAGCAGAGAAGCCGGTTTGTAGGGAGATAACAGGCGCCATTATGAAGACCGGCTGCACTGCAGGTAAGGTGTGTGTGTCTCTGTCTGTCCCTCTCTCTCTCTCACAGACCCCCGCTCTCGTGACCCCCGGCGGGCCCCCCCTATGGCCCCCCGGTGCCCTCCCCGGCGGGCACCCCCCAACGGCCCCATCCCCTGTCGCTAGATGTATTGTCAGTGTGGACGGTGTGCGGACTGTGATCGGGTGAGTAGGTGAGGTATCCGTCAGCAGGAGGTCGGGGAGGAGACTTTCAGCAGCAGATGGTTATTCATATCACAGAGTGGTGTGACAGTCTCCTCTACTGCGGAGGAGACTGTCAGCAGGATTGTATGGTGATACTGGAGGAGACTTTCAGAAGGATTGTATGGGGACGCTGGAGGAGACTGTCAGCAGTATTGGGTGGTGATGCAGGAGGAGACTGTCAGCAAGATTGTATAGTGATGCATTCCCACCCAATATTGCTGACAGTCTCCTCCAGCGTCACCATACAATCTTGCTGATAGTCTCCTCCATTATCACCACGCAATCTTGCTGACAGTATCCTCCAGCGTCACCATACAATCTTGCTAACAGTCTCCTCCATCATCACCAACCAATCTTGCTGACAGTCTCCTCCAGCGTCACCATACAATCCTGCTGACAGTCTTCTCCAGCGTGACCATACAATCCTGCTGACAGTCTCCTCCGCAGTAGAGGAGACTGTCACACCACTCTGTGATAGGAATAACCTTCTGCTGCTGACAGTTTCCTCCCTGACCTCCTGCTGATGGATACCACACCTCACTTGTATGGTGACGTTGGAGGAGACTGTCAGCAGTATTGGGTGGTGATGCTGGAGGAGACTGTCAGCAGGATTGTATGGTGATGCTGGAGGAGACTGTCAGCAGGATTGTATGGTGACGCTGGAGGAGACTGTCAGCAGGATTGTATGGTGATGCTGGAGGAGACTGTCAGCAAGATTGTATGGTGACGCTGGAGGAGACTGTCAGCAGGATTGGGTGGTGATGATGGAGGAGACTGTTAGCAAGATTGTATATTGACACTGGTGGAAACTGTCAGCAAGATTGGGTGGTGATGATGGAGGAGACTATCAGCAAGATTGTATGGTGACGCTGGAGGAGACTGTCAGCAAGATTGCTTGGGGATGCTGGAGGAGACTGCCAGCAGTATTGGGTGGTGATGCTGGAGGAGACTGCCAGCAGGATTGTATGGTGATGCTGGAGGAGACTGTCAGCAGGATTGTATGGTGACGCTGGAGGAGACTGTCAGCAAGACTGGGTGGTGATGATGGAGTAGACTGTCAGCAAGATTGGGTGGTGATGATGGAGGAGACTGTCAGCAAGATTGGGTGGTGATGATGGAGGAGACTGTCAGCAAGATTGTATGGTGATGCTGGAGAAGACTGTCAGCAAGATTGGGTGGTGATGCTGGAGGAGACTGTTAGCAAGATTGTATGGTGATGCTGGAGAAGACTGTCAGCAAGATTGGGTGGTGATGCTGGAGGAGACTGTTAGCAGGATGGAGGGATAAAGACATATTACATGGTTGGCTTTCATTTGAATGTTATATTACACATCCCCCGCAGCCACGTCGTCTCCCAGTCATAACAGTAGCTAGCTGTCTAGATGAGACAAAGGCTTTAATTAAAAACCGTAAAGAAATCATATAATAATCTAACATTGACATGTGTTCTTTAAGCACATATTCGGAAATATTGTTATTAATATTGTGCAAGATTTTCATTATTGTATGTATGGGGTCAAAATGGGCTCTATGTGATATCTAGATTTTTTAAAACATACCCATAATGATAAATCTACGGTAAACTATCTACAATAGTAACTGCCAGAATCGGTAAAGCAAGTAAATTAAAATCGAGTGTGCTCGTTTTTTGTCCTGGAGCTTTTCTGTCTTCTATTTCTATTGCTCTTATTGGGCTTTGGATTTCACCATCCAGTCATCCAACATGGCATACAGGTATGTGTCTATATGAAGACATTCTACTCTTCCATCTCTTACCTACTTACCTACTCTCATTTGTCCTGCCAGCTATTCATACTCAGTACTGTCTTCACAGGTCATATGTAGAATGCGACTATTGTGCCAATGCTGCAGATAGGGAAAAGGAAATCCCATCAACGCTTATTCTATTCTAATAACTGGAAATATAATTTGTTGGTGATGTCACAAGGAAGGAAGTGGCTATGCTCTCTATCCCCGATTTATGGTTACATATTAAACACAACATATGTAGCCTGTAACAAAAAAAAGTGGAAATAATAAGTAAGCTAGGGGATATCATTTTACTGCACACCCTAAAACACATCTACAGAATGTTTTGTGTTCTTTTGAAAAATACATTCAGTTAGTATTTTATCTTTTTATTCTCAGCAGCAGAGCAAGTTTGACACATAAGGCAAAACCTTACTTAAATATGTGAGCCCATTTACCAATGCAGTCATAACGAAGAACTTAGGAAATAGTTCCCCCTAAATTTAACACTTTACCAATGACTATAAGTCTTTATCTGCCTAATTATACATTGATAGAAAACATACTAAGTAAATAAAACTGGGAGTACATTGTGGGAGCTAAGATTGATGCCATATGGGTTGTCAGTATATGTTTCACATATACAGAGGTGTCAATTTAAAGGCCCCTTTACATGGGCTAATGATCGGGCAAATGAGCGTTTATACGCGCCTTCCCGATCATTGCTCTATGTAAACAGGGCAACGATCCGTCGTTGAACAAACAAACACTCATTCGTCGGCTGATCTGCTAGTTTACGCACCCAATAAAATTGTTGCAAAGTTGGCAGAACATCTCCCTATGTAAACAGGAAAATGTGCTGCCAATATAATGGAAATGGAAGAGGAGGAGGAAGGTTTGTAAGTAACGATCGCTCGCCCCATACACAACCGATCACTGCTCCTTGTGAAAGGAGCAAACGTGCACCGATTGAAGAAGAGACTCCTTGATCGGTGCTCTATTTCATGGCCAATATTTGGCTTTGCAAGGCCAGGTTCCCACGTAGTACAAATGCTGCGGAATTTCCACAACGGAATTGTGTGCGGAAATTCCACAGCATTTACTGTAGAAGCAAAGTGAATGAGATTTAGAACTCTTTTAAATCTCATGCCCACGCTGCGGAAAAAAACGCAGTGTAAACATTAATAAATTGACCTGCGGTGCAGAATATAATTCCATAGCATTTCAATATATGTTGCATATTTGTTGATCTTCAGTTGTGGGTTTTCCCCATTGAATCATTGGGGATGCAAAACCGGCAACAGAAAGCCAAGTGTTGCGATTACGCCGCAAAAATCACAACTCCGGAAAACAAAAAAAAAGCATACTTACCAAGAACGCCCTCCTTCTTCCTGCAGTCTGGCCTCCTGGGTAATATGAGCGTTTTCTTCCGCAGCGGAAATTCCATTTGAAAAACCACACCACAATGTCGTGCGATTTTTCGGACGGAATGTACTATGGGTTCCAGGTCAGACACGCTGCATGATTATTAGGCAGCGTGTCCGACCTGTGGGAACCCGGCCTGAGAGGACCCTAACAGAGGTGTTTCTAATCAATCTTAATTAGTGATGCTCATATAGCTAAACCTTTTGCCAGTTAAAATTCATCAATTGTTTTATTTCGGCCACTTTCACACTGCCGCATTTTGGGCAGCAATTGGCATTAGTATTTGTAAGCCAAAACCAGAAGAAAACAAGAAAAAGTATAATGGAAAGATTTGTACCACTGCTGTATTTTGGACCCATTTCTGGTTTTGTCTTATAAATACTAACCAAAATACTACCGAGTGAAAGTGTCCTTAGGGTGTCTTTACACATGCTGTTTTATCGAGAGGGGATGGGAAAAAAAATTCAAAGGTTTTTAGGAGCTTAAGCTTGTCAATCAGCCTTGTATTATCAACAGGAACAAGTGTTTTGTATCCAAGCTCTTGGTACAATGTCCCAAAGCTCATTTAACCTAGACCCATACATGTGATCGGGCTCTGGTGCCACCCTAATAAGCAGAAGGCAGCTATATGCACCCTAGTTAGCTTGCTTTCCTGTCCCTTTTGTGTGCAGCCTGGTCTGCGCCTTCATACATATATCACATTTCTCAGTATCCACAGTTAGTTATTACACTTGTTACACTTGTTAGAGTATTCGCTTCTCTTGTAACTTTGTTTAAAAGAAACTGTCTAGTTGAAACACAATATGTTTATGTAGGAGACCCTCACGTAACATTTAGAATCCTATATGAAACACGTGCGAGCTGCAATATCTGTAAATCCTCTCTTAGCACTTAGAAAGTTACTTTGGGGCTTATTTCCATTGCTTACTCATCGACTTCTCATTCTCATCTCATACTTCCATCAAGAAATGACATGTTGAGAATCCTTTGTTTTCAAAAAGGCTTCTATACGACATCTCCAATACAGACTTACACTCTGACAGGTTCAATCAGTCCTGTACATTTAACTTCTTAGTCCTAGACGTCTTGACAAGTCTCCATTGTCTGAATGTTTTATGAAATCCACATTTTTCTTACCTTCTAATCAAGACAAAGAGATGCTGACAGTTCTGCTTAGAGATACTTCTCCACCGACTAGACCGTTGGAAAGAAAATTCCTGGATTTCCTGACTGCATGTGGTTTTGAGTGGAAACCAGACACATGCTACAGTATATACTTTATCATCATATCCTTAACCCCTTAAGGACGCAGCCTAGTTTGGGCCTTAAGGCTCAGAGCCCATTTTTCAAATCTGACATATTTCACTTTATGTGGTAATAACGTCGGAATGCTTAAACCTATCCAAGCGATTCTGAGATTGTTTTCTCGTGACACTTTGGGCTTCATGTTCGTGGTAAAATTTGGTCGATATATTCAGTGTTTATTGGTGAAAAATTGCAAAATTTAGAGAAAATTTTGAAAAAATTGCATTTTTCAGAATTTAAATGCATCTGCTTGTAAAACAGACGGTTATACCACCCAAAATAGTTACTAGTTCACATTTCCCATATGTCTACTTTAGATTGGCATCGTTTTTTTAACATTCTTTTATTTTTCTTGGACGTTACAAGGCTTAGAACATAAACAGCAATTTCTCATATTTTTAAGAAAATTTCAAAAGCCTTTTTTTTAAGGTACCTCTTGAGTTCTGAAGTGGCTTTGAGGGGCCTATGTATTAGAAACCCCCATAAAACACCCCATTTTAAAAACTAGACCCCTCAAAGTATTCAAAACAGCATTTAGAAAGTTTTTTAACCCTTCAGGCATTTCACAGGAATTAAAGCAATGTGGAGGTGAAATTTGCAAATTTCATTTTTCTTGCTGAATTTCAATATTATTCCATTTTTTTCTGTAACACAGAAGATTTTACCAGAGAAATACTACTAAATATGTATTGTCCAGATTCTGCAGTTTTTAGAAATGTCCCACATGTGGCTCTAGTGCGCTCGTGGAATAAAACACAAGCCTCAGAAACAAAGGAGCACCTAGTGCATTTTGAGGCCTCTTTTTTATTAGAATATATTTTAGGCAGCATGCCAGGTTTGAAGAGGTGTTGAGGTATGAAAGCAATGGAAACCCACCAGAAGTGACCCCATTTTGGAAACTAGACCCCTCAAGGAATTCATTTATGGTTGTTGTTATCATTTTGACCACACCGTTTTTTCACAGCACCTATTTGAATTGGGCTGTGAATTAAAAAAATGATATTTTTTTCCATTAAGATGTAATTTTTGTTCAAAATTTCTTATTTTCACAAGGAATAAAACACCCCATTTTGTTGCCCAATTTGTCCTGAGTGCGGCAATACCCCATTTGTGGTGATAAACTGATGTTTGGGCCCATGGCAGGACTCAGAAGGAAAGGACCACCATTTGGCCTACTGGAGCTTTTCTTGTGCTAAGTCATGTATGCAGAAGCCCCTGAGGTACCAGTACAGTTGAAACCCCCGAGAAGTGACCCCATTTTAAAAACTACACCCCTTAAGACATTCATCTAGTGGTGTAGTGAGCATTTTGACCCCACAGTTATTGTGTAAAAGGTAATGCGCAGCAGATGGTGCAAAGTGAGATTTGCAATTTCCTATGCATATATGCCATTTCAGTGTCTGATATATTGTGCCCAGCATGTGCCACTGGAGACATACACCCCATAAATTGTAATGTGGGTTCTCCCGGGTACGGCAATACCCTACATGTGGCTGTTATTAGCTGCCTGGGCACACGACAGGGCTCAGAAGGGAAGGACCACCATTTAGCCTACTGGAGCTTTTCTGGTGCTAAGTCATGTAGGCAGAACCCCTGAGGTACCAGTACAGTTGAAACCCCCGAGAAGTGACCCCATTTTAAAAACTACACCCCTTAAGACATTCATCTAGTGGTGTAGTGAGCATTTTGACCCCACAGTTATTGTGTAAAAGGTAATGCGCAGCAGATGGTGCAAAGTGAGATTTGCAATTTCCTATGCATATATGCCATTTCAGTGTCTGATATATTGTGCCCAGCATGTGCCACTGGAGACATACACCCCATAAATTGTAATGTGGGTTCTCCCGGGTACGGCAATACCCTACATGTGGCTGTTATTAGCTGCCTGGGCACACGACAGGGCTCAGAAGGGAAGGACCACCATTTAGCCTACTGGAGCTTTTCTGGTGCTAAGTCATGTAGGCAGAACCCCTGAGGTACCAGTACAGTTGAAACCCCCGAGAAGTGACCCCATTTTAAAAACTACACCCCTTAAGACATTCATCTAGTGGTGTAGTGAGCATTTTGACCCCACAGTTATTGTGTAAAAGGTAATGCGCAGCAGATGGTGCAAAGTGAGATTTGCAATTTCCTATGCATATATGCCATTTCAGTGTCTGATATATTGTGCCCAGCATGTGCCACTGGAGACATACACCCCATAAATTGTAATGTGGGTTCTCCCGGGTACGGCAATACCCTACATGTGGCTGTTATTAGCTGCCTGGGCACACGACAGGGCTCAGAAGGGAAGGACCACCATTTAGCCTACTGGAGCTTTTCTGGTGCTAAGTCATGTAGGCAGAACCCCTGAGGTACCAGTACAGTTGAAACCCCCGAGAAGTGACCCCATTTTAAAAACTACACCCCTTAAGACATTCATCTAGTGGTGTAGTGAGCATTTTGACCCCACAGTTATTGTGTAAAAGGTAATGCGCAGCAGATGGTGCAAAGTGAGATTTGCAATTTCCTATGCATATATGCCATTTCAGTGTCTGATATATTGTGCCCAGCATGTGCCACTGGAGACATACACCCCATAAATTGTAATGTGGGTTCTCCCGGGTACGGCAATACCCTACATGTGGCTGTTATTAGCTGCCTGGGCACACGACAGGGCTCAGAAGGGAAGGACCACCATTTAGCCTACTGGAGCTTTTCTGGTGCTAAGTCATGTAGGCAGAACCCCTGAGGTACCAGTACAGTTGAAACCCCCGAGAAGTGACCCCATTTTAAAAACTACACCCCTTAAGACATTCATCTAGTGGTGTAGTGAGCATTTTGACCCCACAGTTATTGTGTAAAAGGTAATGCGCAGCAGATGGTGCAAAGTGAGATTTGCAATTTCCTATGCATATATGCCATTTCAGTGTCTGATATATTGTGCCCAGCATGTGCCACTGGAGACATACACCCCATAAATTGTAATGTGGGTTCTCCCGGGTACGGCAATACCCTACATGTGGCTGTTATTAGCTGCCTGGGCACACGACAGGGCTCAGAAGGGAAGGACCACCATTTAGCCTACTGGAGCTTTTCTGGTGCTAAGTCATGTAGGCAGAACCCCTGAGGTACCAGTACAGTTGAAACCCCCGAGAAGTGACCCCATTTTAAAAACTACACCCCTTAAGACATTCATCTAGTGGTGTAGTGAGCATTTTGACCCCACAGTTATTGTGTAAAAGGTAATGCGCAGCAGATGGTGCAAAGTGAGATTTGCAATTTCCTATGCATATATGCCATTTCAGTGTCTGATATATTGTGCCCAGCATGTGCCACTGGAGACATACACCCCATAAATTGTAATGTGGGTTCTCCCGGGTACGGCAATACCCTACATGTGGCTGTTATTAGCTGCCTGGGCACACGACAGGGCTCAGAAGGGAAGGACCACCATTTAGCCTACTGGAGCTTTTCTGGTGCTAAGTCATGTAGGCAGAACCCCTGAGGTACCAGTACAGTTGAAACCCCCGAGAAGTGACCCCATTTTAAAAACTACACCCCTTAAGACATTCATCTAGTGGTGTAGTGAGCATTTTGACCCCACAGTTATTGTGTAAAAGGTAATGCGCAGCAGATGGTGCAAAGTGAGATTTGCAATTTCCTATGCATATATGCCATTTCAGTGTCTGATATATTGTGCCCAGCATGTGCCACTGGAGACATACACCCCATAAATTGTAATGTGGGTTCTCCCGGGTACGGCAATACCCTACATGTGGCTGTTATTAGCTGCCTGGGCACACGACAGGGCTCAGAAGGGAAGGACCACCATTTAGCCTACTGGAGCTTTTCTGGTGCTAAGTCATGTAGGCAGAACCCCTGAGGTACCAGTACAGTTGAAACCCCCGAGAAGTGACCCCATTTTAAAAACTACACCCCTTAAGACATTCATCTAGTGGTGTAGTGAGCATTTTGACCCCACAGTTATTGTGTAAAAGGTAATGCGCAGCAGATGGTGCAAAGTGAGATTTGCAATTTCCTATGCATATATGCCATTTCAGTGTCTGATATATTGTGCCCAGCATGTGCCACTGGAGACATACACCCCATAAATTGTAATGTGGGTTCTCCCGGGTACGGCAATACCCTACATGTGGCTGTTATTAGCTGCCTGGGCACACGACAGGGCTCAGAAGGGAAGGACCACCATTTAGCCTACTGGAGCTTTTCTGGTGCTAAGTCATGTAGGCAGAACCCCTGAGGTACCAGTACAGTTGAAACCCCCGAGAAGTGACCCCATTTTAAAAACTACACCCCTTAAGACATTCATCTAGTGGTGTAGTGAGCATTTTGACCCCACAGTTATTGTGTAAAAGGTAATGCGCAGCAGATGGTGCAAAGTGAGATTTGCAATTTCCTATGCATATATGCCATTTCAGTGTCTGATATATTGTGCCCAGCATGTGCCACTGGAGACATACACCCCATAAATTGTAATGTGGGTTCTCCCGGGTACGGCAATACCCTACATGTGGCTGTTATTAGCTGCCTGGGCACACGACAGGGCTCAGAAGGGAAGGACCACCATTTAGCCTACTGGAGCTTTTCTGGTGCTAAGTCATGTAGGCAGAACCCCTGAGGTACCAGTACAGTTGAAACCCCCGAGAAGTGACCCCATTTTAAAAACTACACCCCTTAAGACATTCATCTAGTGGTGTAGTGAGCATTTTGACCCCACAGTTATTGTGTAAAAGGTAATGCGCAGCAGATGGTGCAAAGTGAGATTTGCAATTTCCTATGCATATATGCCATTTCAGTGTCTGATATATTGTGCCCAGCATGTGCCACTGGAGACATACACCCCATAAATTGTAATGTGGGTTCTCCCGGGTACGGCAATACCCTACATGTGGCTGTTATTAGCTGCCTGGGCACACGACAGGGCTCAGAAGGGAAGGACCACCATTTAGCCTACTGGAGCTTTTCTGGTGCTAAGTCATGTAGGCAGAACCCCTGAGGTACCAGTACAGTTGAAACCCCCGAGAAGTGACCCCATTTTAAAAACTACACCCCTTAAGACATTCATCTAGAGTGTAGTGAGCATTTTGACCCAACAGTTATTGTGTAAAAGGTAATGCGCAGTAGATGGTGCAAAGTGAGATTTGCAATTTCCTATACATATATGCCATTTCAGTGTCCGATATATTGTGCCCAGCATGTGCCACCGGAGACATACACCCCATAAATTGTAATGTGGGTTCTCCCGGGTACGGCAATACCCTACATGTGGCTGTTATTTGCTGCTTGGGCACATGGCAGGGCTCAAAAGGGAAAGATGAGGGGGATAAGCTGTGCGGAGTGCATCAGGGTAAATTAAAAATCAATGGATGTATGGTAAATTTTAAAACAATCTTTCATACAGAGCCCTGGTTTTTCGGGACACGTGTCGCATTGGTATGTTGTGTCCTTCCTTATCCCCCTCTTATAGCACACTTTGCACCTCTTTTGACTTTTTCCCTTCTTGCCAGTTTGGGGAACTTCTCCTGGAAAGTGTTGCCCTGGTACGATGCGTGTGGCCTCGCTTCCAGAAGTACTGGGTGCCCCTCCTTCCTGGTCGCCAAAAATTAGGTTCTTTATAACCACCTCTTGAAATTCCAGGAAAGTTCCCCTCTGGCCTGCACATCGACGTAGCACGTACGCATTGTACAATGCCATCTGTATGATGTGCACGGCCAGCTTCTTATACCACACCCTCGATTTCCGCGTAGCGCTGTAGGGCTTCAGGACTTGATCTGACAAGTCCACCCCTCCCATGTACCTATTGTAGTCCAGGATGCAATCTGGTTTGGGGGTCTCTGTACTGGTACCTCGTACAGGTACATGGGTACTGGTGTGGCCATGTATTGTTGTCAATACAAGGACATCTCTCTTGTCCTTGTACTTGACACACAATATGTTGCTACTAGAATGTGCCCTGCTCTCACCCCTTCTGAGTGTTTGCCCAAGCAGTGTTTTAGGGAGGCCTCTAAGATTTTTTCTAGCAGTGCCGCATGCCGCAGTCCTTCTGGAAGCGAGGCACTTGAAGAGCGGGACGCTGGTATAAAAATTATCCAGGTAGAGGTGGTAACCCTGGTCCAGCAGTGGGTGCACCAAATCCCACACAATTTTTGCGTTAATTCCCAGTAAGGGGGGGCATTCTGGGGGCTGAATACTGCTGTCCTTCCCTTCATATATCCTGAATTTATATGTATACCCTGATGCACTCTCGCACAGCTTATACAACTTCACGCCATACCTTGCCCTCTTACTTGGCAGGTATTGGCGGAATTGAAGCCTCCCTTTAAAATGTACCAGGGACTCATCAATGGAAATACACTTCTCGGGGGTGTATGCTTGGGCAAACCGGGCACTGAAATGGTCTAATAGGGGTCTCAGTTTATATAAACGGTCAAAACTGGGGTCATCTCGGGGTGGGCACTGCTCATTATCGGCATAATGTAGGAAGCGAAGTATTGCCTCATAACGCATCCTGGACATGGCCATACGGTACATCGGGGTGTGGTATAGGATGTCCGTGCTCCAGTAGGTCCTAATGGATGGCTTTTTTAGAAGCCCCATGTTCAAGAGCAGTCCCCAGAACTTGCCCAACTCTGCTGCGTTTACAGGAGTCCACCTCTGGGATTGGGCATAAAATGAGTTGGGGTTCTTGGTGATATACTGTTGGGCATATAAATTAGTCTGGGTGACCATTAGCTCTATAAAGTTATCAGTGAAGAAGAACTTGAAAAAGTCCATCTCACTGAACCCTGCCGTGTTAAATTTGATGCCTGGGCTGCCCGTGTACTCAGGGATTTGGGGTTCATAATGGTCTGGTGTGGGTGTCCAAATGGGGTCACTTCGCTCAGGGGTATCACTTGTTGTGGGGTCACTTCTCTCAGGGATTTCTACTATGGTGGTGGTCCTGGGGCGTCTCCTAGGGGGTCCCTCCTCTTCATCGCTGGATGAGGAGGTAGACAAATAAAATACTGTATCGCCATCCGACGAGTCTGTGTCGGAGGCCAGAAATGCATACGCCTCTTCAGCAGTAAATGTCCGTTGGGACATGCTTGTTGTGCGAAGACAAAATTTATATACTGCAAAAAAATAAATCCCTAACTGGGAGCAATAGGATAGCACAACTAGCACAAATGTGTGTTTTGTTTTTAGAGAGCAAGTGGACTTCCCTGACACTAAAGCTAACTAGGGCGAGGGTTCCTAACACTAAACCTAACTAAATTTTATGTGGACTTCCCTAACGCTAAACCTAACTACGGCGACGATTCCCTGACACTAAACCTATCTAGATTATGTCAAGCTTCCCTGACACTAAACCTAACTACGGTGACGGGTGCCTGACACTAAACCTATCTAATTATTCCGAGCTTCCCTGACGCTAAACCTAACTACGGTGATGGATCCCTAACGCTAAGCCTATCTACGGTGACCGATTCCTGACGCTAAATTCCCTGACACTATACCTAACTACGCTTTTTGACGGTTCCCTGACACTAACTAACCCTAATACTAAACTAACCAGTTAAATTTTCAAAATTGGCTAAACTAACTATTTTTTTTTGTTTCTTTTTTTTCTTTTTATATTTTTTTTTTTGTTTTATGTTTTATATAGAAAAAAATGAAAAAAAAATCCCCAGGGACCAAGAAATGTGGTCCTGAAGACTGAAAAGTGGTCAGTGATAGGAGATCACTGACCAAAAAACGTGGGTAGAACTCAAAGAGGAAGGGAACAGGAGTGGGTAGTGGATGGGGTGGTGGGAAGCAAAAAAAACGTTGTTTTAGAAACTTTTTTTCACTTTTTTTCACTTCTTTTCTCTCTGACTCTCTGCTCACAACCGATCTCAACGCCTCGCTAACTCCAACAGGGCGTTCAGGGCGGTTGCAGCAGGATGTGAGGTCAGAGAGAGGAAGTGACGAGAATGATCGCTGCTATTGGCTAGTTACTCACTGACTAGCCAATAGCGGCGATCGGCGAGGCGGGACCATAGTAAATGGTCCCGGCCCATTATGCTGTGATAGCATGCTGTCAGAAACAGCAGCTATCACAGCTCAGGAACGCCGGGCTCGAGCACTGCTGTGCTGAATGAGACCGATCGCTGCTATTGGCTAGTTACTCACTGACTAGCCAATAGCGGCGATCGGCGAGGCGGGACCATAGTAAATGGTCCCGGCCCATTATGCTGTGATAGCATGCTGTCAGAAACAGCAGCTATCACAGCTCAGGAACGCCGGGCTCGAGCACTGCTGTGCTGAATGAGACCGATCGCTGCTATTGGCTAGTTACTCACTGACTAGCCAATAGCGGCGATCGGCGAGGCGGGACCATAGTAAATGGTCCCGTCCCATTATGCCGTGATAGCCTGCTGTCAGAAACAGCAGCTATCACAGCGCATGAACGCGCCGGGCGCGCGCACCGCTGTTCTAACTGCAAGACGTACTATTACGGCATGGAGCGCGAACGATAGAGCTGCCATGACGTAATAGTACGTCAAGGAGCGGGAAGGGGCTAATACTAAACTAACCAGTTAAATTTTCAAAATTGGCTAAACTAACTATTTTTTTTTGTTTCTTTTTTTTCTTTTTATATTTTTTTTTTTGTTTTATGTTTTATATAGAAAAAAATGAAAAAAAAATCCCCAGGGACCAAGAAATGTGGTCCTGAAGACTGAAAAGTGGTCAGTGATAGGAGATCACTGACCAAAAAACGTGGGTAGAACTCAAAGAGGAAGGGAACAGGAGTGGGTAGTGGATGGGGTGGTGGGAAGCAAAAAAAACGTTGTTTTAGAAACTTTTTTTCACTTTTTTTCACTTCTTTTCTCTCTGACTCTCTGCTCACAACCGATCTCAACGCCTCGCTAACTCCAACAGGGCGTTCAGGGCGGTTGCAGCAGGATGTGAGGTCAGAGAGAGGAAGTGACGAGAATGATCGCTGCTATTGGCTAGTTACTCACTGACTAGCCAATAGCGGCGATCGGCGAGGCGGGACCATAGTAAATGGTCCCGGCCCATTATGCTGTGATAGCATGCTGTCAGAAACAGCAGCTATCACAGCTCAGGAACGCCGGGCTCGAGCACTGCTGTGCTGAATGAGACCGATCGCTGCTATTGGCTAGTTACTCACTGACTAGCCAATAGCGGCGATCGGCGAGGCGGGACCATAGTAAATGGTCCCGTCCCATTATGCCGTGATAGCCTGCTGTCAGAAACAGCAGCTATCACAGCGCATGAACGCGCCGGGCGCGCGCACCGCTGTTCTAACTGCAAGACGTACTATTACGGCATGGAGCGCGAACGATAGAGCTGCCATGACGTAATAGTACGTCAAGGAGCGGGAAGGGGCTAATACTAAACTAACCAGTTAAATTTTCAAAATTGGCTAAACTAACTATTTTTTTTTGTTTCTTTTTTTTCTTTTTATATTTTTTTTTTGTTTTATGTTTTATATAGAAAAAAATGAAAAAAAAATCCCCAGGGACCAAGAAATGTGGTCCTGAAGACTGAAAAGTGGTCAGTGATAGGAGATCACTGACCAAAAAACGTGGGTAGAACTCAAAGAGGAAGGGAACAGGAGTGGGTAGTGGATGGGGTGGTGGGAAGCAAAAAAAACGTTGTTTTAGAAACTTTTTTTCACTTTTTTTCACTTCTTTTCTCTCTGACTCTCTGCTCACAACCGATCTCAACGCCTCGCTAACTCCAACAGGGCGTTCAGGGCGGTTGCAGCAGGATGTGAGGTCAGAGAGAGGAAGTGACGAGAATGATCGCTGCTATTGGCTAGTTACTCACTGACTAGCCAATAGCGGCGATCGGCGAGGCGGGACCATAGTAAATGGTCCCGGCCCATTATGCTGTGATAGCATGCTGTCAGAAACAGCAGCTATCACAGCTCAGGAACGCCGGGCTCGAGCACTGCTGTGCTGAATGAGACCGATCGCTGCTATTGGCTAGTTACTCACTGACTAGCCAATAGCGGCGATCGGCGAGGCGGGACCATAGTAAATGGTCCCGTCCCATTATGCCGTGATAGCCTGCTGTCAGAAACAGCAGCTATCACAGCGCATGAACGCGCCGGGCGCGCGCACCGCTGTTCTAACTGCAAGACGTACTATTACGGCATGGAGCGCGAACGATAGAGCTGCCATGACGTAATAGTACGTCAAGGAGCGGGAAGGGGTTAAAGAGTAGACAGAGATTTTTAATTCTTTTTTTTTCTCTACCAAGGAAAATCCTTATGTTTCTAACAGGTGGGGACAAATATAGGACATAAAAATAGATGCCCTGTCTCTATCATGTGGTTGTGCCACTAATATTTAGAAGATGAATAAGTATTTTTTTTAGGGTTTAGTAAAAATAATATATTTTGAAAACTCATTTTATCTATTATTATTATTATTGGTTATCATATACTTGAGCCACATCATTTTTTTTATATACCAGAACACGATTCATTAACAGAGATCCTCATTCACGAGACGCACCTGAGGCCGACCACAAAGATACCAAGATATTGTGACCATGGCTCCAGACGTCTGCCTGTTACACATCAAATAGCAGATTATCTGCTGATGTATATAAAAGCTGAAGGAACTTACTGTGTGTAGTGGCTTATATATACATCAAGAGGGAGTTTCAAGATGGATATATTAAGTGCAAGTGTGCCTGGTGGTGGGGAATTTCAAAGAAGGCAAATTGAGCAAAGATGTGAGATGTAATGCAAAAGTTCAAACTGCTACCACTTTAGAGACATCAATTACAACCAACAAAACATTTGCAGATCTTTCTTGGAGTATTATTAATTTAAGGTTGTATCAGCATTTCTCAAACTAAGCTCTGAGGACCAAAAAAAGTCTCAAAAGTTCTGCAAGATGGAAATTGGTAATAGCAGGAAGGGGCACCAGCACCATCTCGGCAGTTGTGCTGAGCTTCAATATACATCAATGTAAATCCAATTGCCCACAACTTTTCTAAAGTAGATGAACTATCATCAGCAAGGCCGGACAGAGACCATAGAGTCATAGTAAAGGGATTCTTTCTCGGCAAACACTAATGTATTGAGGGAAAAGGGAGACTTTCCCCTAAAGATCACTTTAAAAACCCCCACTAGTGCATTAATCTAGAAAAAACAAAAGAATGGAGGATCCAGCGCAATTAGTTAAAATAGAACATTGTTCCAATTTTATTTGGAGTATTAAAAACATGATCGGTCCCGAGTGTAATACTTAGAGATAGATTGATAGGTGCTTACGCGTTTCAGACACACACCACGTCCTTCCTCATGGCTTTTTTCAACAAAAAGCCATGAGGAAGGACGTGGTGTGCGTCTGAAACGCGTAAGCACCTATCTATCTATCTCTAAGTATTACACTCGGGACCAATCTTGTTTTTAATACTCCAAATAAAATTGGAACAATGTTCTATTTTAACTAATTCCGCTGGATCCTCCATTCTTTTGTTTTTTCTGTCTTCAACACCGTGAGCCGGCACGGAGATCCAGGCGCAGAGCGCAGAAAACCTGCATTCAAGGTGAGCTGGAGGATCCCTCCCACAGTTTTTGTTTGTAGTGCATTAATCTATCAGTCATTATGAGCCATGGGATCCACTGGCATAGTCCCTTGTATACAGTTTAATAGACAGCAAGCAGTGGTGTTTTTTTTCAGGTTTGCTTGTCCTCTTTGCTAACTTGTCTTTAGCTGCACAAGTTGCAAATATGGTACGTCCACCCCTAGTCATCAGTCTCAGATAGATGCGCCTTTTTACGATGTTGATTAAGAAAATGACATACAGCTCAAAATGAGTACGTTATGCAAATATGTATTTCGAAATTTACTAGGCTTTATGTTTTACCTGTGAAATGTTGATCAAACGGGAGCGATCATTATCTGTGCTGCCTGATAACCTCTGAGTTCTACAAACAGAGGTGTGTGCACATTCTGTATTGTAATACCTGAACAATCATTAGATCGAACTAATGAACCCAACCATTGTCCAGTGTAAACATGTGCATTGAGCGATTATCGATAATTCCTGTTTGTCATTGATCGCATCTTTTATGCTGACTTAAATATTACATCCACTCTAAAAAATAGGCACCTGCCTGTTGTTTGTAATCGTAACAGCATCAGCGGCGGAAGGATAAGCGATCGCATGAATGATCGCAATTGCAAAAAACACACCAAATTATTGTAACATATAAATGTAAATGTTTAGTACGTTAATGACCTGCTAATATCGGCTATTGCCACTTATTTTAGCAAATAGAAAACCAACAAAACTATTGGGGAGGTGGAGGAAAGCCACACAATTACTTTGACAACATACAAATTCTATGAAGTTGTTGTCTATGGTCAGATTCAAATACAGGACCCCAGTGCTGCAAGGCGACAGTGCTAACCACTGAGCAGAGTGTACTGTCAACAGCTTTTAACAGTAAATTCCAAAGATAGACATTTTGGTATATCCTCTCTCCACTAGGAACCCCTCTTATCTGAAGAGAGAGGGTCAATGTACCCCTTTGTGTCTTAAAACCCAGCAGTACTTGGCAGCAAAGCAGTGGGAGAAGAAGGGTGAGCTGGCCACACATGTACACTCTGCATTATAGTTCAAGTAGTGGGGATCCTCAGCTATCAAACATTTAAGGCATATCCTATGGGTATTATGGTGGCACAATACTTAGAACTTTTGCTTTGCAGAACTATCAAATTGGCACTAGCGGGTGTTTGGGAAAGCAAATTAAAATCCCTGTGGGGACAGGGACTAATGTGATTAATGAGAATCCTGTGCAATGTTGTAGAGAATGTTGGCGCTATATATGAGCCACAGGAAGAAAATAAAGATGGATTTGCCATAAATGCCCATCTTTGGAACACCCCTTTTAAGTTTTGTGGTAAACTAAAAAACATGAAAAGATTAACCACCTCCAGCATAACCTACATCCCCAATTTCTATGCAGATAAGTAAGAGTTCTAGCCCGTAGAATTTTAGGCTCATATGTAAACTATTATGAAACGCAGACATACACTATATACCGTACATTTTATATGTGCGAGATATCAGAAATATATCTGTTATATGTGATATTTTGTGCATTATGTTAAAGTGAATGAACGATTTAGGTAGCCTATATAAAGGTTTAGTGTCAATTTTTGTCACCTGTCCTACTAGTTAACCCCTTTGTTTTTGTGCAGCTGCATAGGACAACCAAAAAATGTGAATTATGCATCAATAATTTATAGAGTGCCATAAAATTATTTGGGCTTCTAACCCCTTCACAACTGCCATATGGCTATATACCTTTTAACTGCCGATGCCCCATGCAGTTGTTACGTGTATAAACGTTGACTGCCTTGAACCGGGTTTAATGAGTGCAGTGCTGCTTCAATGTGAGCAGCGCTGTACTCTCATGTCTGCCGGGGCTTTAAGAGCCCTGGAGTACACCTCCCACTGTAGATAGCGCCACACACAAACCCCTGTAGATAGCGCAAAACCCCCTTCAGATAGCGCTACCTGAGTTCTCTCTAGGAGCGGAATCCCCGGCCAGCTCTCTGGCCGGGGATTCCCCTAATAGAGGGAGCCCATGACATCTCTCCATCCCTGGTGTAAATAGTGTCGCCCCTGTAGATAGCAACCCCACCATAGATAGTACCACCTAAACTCCCACTAGGAGCGGAATCCCCGATGTCAGATCTCTCTGTGTCAGGGATTCCACTTCTAGAGAGGGCCACTGACATCACTGTCCACCGTCAGGGGGTCTCTCTAGGAGCAGAATCCCTGGCCAACACTCTGACCGGGGATTCCGCAACTGGAGAAGCCCCTGGAGTCACTATCCATATATGGACAGTGACGTAAGCGGCTCTCTATAAGAGTGGAATCCCCGATGTCAGATCGCTCTGTGCCGGGGATTCTGCTACTGGAGTTGCCTGTGGCATCACTATCCATATATGGACAATGACGTCAGGGGCTACTCCTGGAGCAGAATCCCTGGCCACAGTGCTGCCGACGCTCAGGCAGGGGATTCCGCTTTTAGAGTTAGCCCCTAACGTCACTTTCCATATATGGCCATAGATGGATTCCGCTCCTACAGGGAGCTACAGTGGTGCTATTTACAGGAAGTGCCAATTACGGAGGGTGCACTGGCGTAGCTATAGGGGTCGCAGCGGTCGCAATTGCGACCGGGCCCCGAAGCCAGGGGGGCCCACGGCCCCACGCACCACATCAATAAAAAGTTACTATAGTAACTCGGGCCGCGGGCCCCTGTTACTATAGTAACATACTTTACTTACCTTCCTGGTTCCGGATCGCAGCGGAGGTCCTGACGTCAAGCGCTGTGCGCAGCGCATGACGTCACAGCGCTATGCCGCCGCGCACAGCATCGAGACTACAGAACTCCCGCCGCTGCCGAAGAGGAAGGTAAGGTTAGCCCTGACTGGCGGCGTCTGACTCCCGGGACCCGCCAATCAGCTGTTTTGAAGGGGCCGCAGCACTCGTACGAGAGCTGCTCCCCTTCATTCCTGTCACTTCATTCCGGTCACACTGTGAATCGGTGTCGGCGATTCACAGTGTGAGCGAGTAGTGAAATGAAGGGGAAGCAGCTCTCGTACGAGTGCTGCGGCCCCTTCAAAGCAGCTGATTTGCGGGTCCCGGGCGACACATCAGCTATTGATGGCCTATCCTGTGGATAGGCCATCAATGTTTAGGGACTGCACAACCCCTAAGCCTACGATGTATCAGGCTTAGGGGGCCCATGAGACAGGATCACAGATTGTGTGATCCTGTCTGCTGGGCCCTGTATCTAAGCCAATCACATGGTAGGCTTAGATACATGGCCCATGCGTGATCCTGTCTGCTGGGCCCTGTATCTAAGCCTACCACACTGTAGGTTTAGATACAGGGCCCCAGCACACAGTAATCTTATACTGTATAAGATTACTGTCTGCTGGACCCTGTATCTAAGCCTACCTTGTGGTAGGCTTAGATACAGGGTCCCACAGACAGTATCACACATGGGCCCTGTATTTAAGCCTTAGGGTATGTGCACAGACACATGCCTCGCTGCAGGACAACTGTCCCATACTGTAAACATGTTTTCAGTACGGGACAGTTGTCCGGCAGCGAGGCAGGGACTCCTAGCATCGTACATAACTATGATGCTAGGAGCCCGGCTCCCTGCACTGTGTTCGGTCCGGTACTTGCGGCCGAAATACGTCCGTCAATTACGGACGTAATTAGTGTGTGTGCACATACCCTAACACGTGTTACTAATCATTTTTTGTGTGTTTTCTTACAGGTTCGGTCGTTGGACTACGGCGGATTCCAGGACTACTTCGATGACAGCTTTTTTTTTTATTAATAAAATGGTTAATGAGGGCTGTGTGTTTTTTTTTTTTATTTCAATAAAATATTTTTTCTATGTCTTTGTGTTTTTTTTTTAAACTATATTACTACCGCCTTAGTAATGGCCGCCGGCTGATTGACAGTATCCATTGCTAAGGCGGGGCTTAGTGTTAGCGGATGCAGAGGCTAACACTAACCCCCTTTATTACCCCGGTACCCACCGCCACCAGGGGTGCTGGGAAGAGCCGGGTACGATCCAGTACCTGACCATCTGTAGTGATGGTCGGCCACTGGGGTGGCCGCAGGCTGGTATTATCAGGAGGGGAAAGGCCAAAAACAGTGGCCCTTCCCATCCTGGTAATGCTGCCTGCTGCTGCTTTATTGTATCTGGCTGGTTATGAAAATGGGGGGGACCCCACGTCATTTAAAAAAAATAATTGGAAAGAACGATGTCGGGTCCCCCCCAATTTTCATAACCAGCCAGATACAACACAGCAGCAGCAGGCAGCATTACAAGGGTGGGAAGGGCCACTGTTTTTGGCCTTCCCCAGCCTAATACTACCAGCCTGCGGCCACCCCGGTGCCTGCCCGTCACTACAGATGGTCGGGTACTGGTTTGTACCCGGCTCTTCCCAGTACCCCTGGTGGCGGTGGGTAACGGGGTAATAATGGGGGTTAGTGTAGCCTCTGCACCGGCTAACATTAAGCCTCGCCTTAGTAATGGAGGTTGTCAATCAGCCAGCGGCCATTACTAAGGCGGTGATAATAAAGTTTAAAAAGATACAAGCACATAGAAAAAATATTTTATTGAAATAAAAAAACACAACCCTCATTAACCATTTTATTGAGAATAAAAAAAACGCCGTCATTGAAGTCCTCGTATCCGAAGTCCAACAACCGAACCTGTAAAAAAACACAAACACAAAAATAATCAGTAACACATAAAGAAGCAAAATTATTATTCTTACCTATCCTGGGTCCAGCGCTGGAGCCGCAATGTCAGCGAGCTGGGCCACTGTATCTAATCCTATCATGTGTGATACTGTCTGCTGAGCTGTGTATCTAATCCTATCATGTGTGATACTGTCTGCTGAGCTGTGTATCTAATCCTATCATGTGTGATACTGCCTTCTGAGCCACTGTATCTAATCATATCATGTGTGATACTGTCTGCTCAGCCACTGTATCTAATCCTATCCATAGTTTATAGGGTCGTAGTGCTATATATATGCTATGCTGTCTCATATACACACTTTTTTTTGGGGCGGACACATATGTATTGGGGCTATTTCCCAGACATTTTAAGCCCTGAGGGCATGTTCACACGGCAGCGTCCGTTACGGCTGAAATTACTGTGCTGTTTTCAGGAGAAAACAGCACCGTAATTTCAGCCGTAATGGCATGTGCAGGCGTCTTTTGCTGCGTCCATTACGGAAGTAACTGAAGCTGGTTTTCCATGGAGTCCATGGAAAACGGCTCCATTTACGTCTGAAGAAGTGACAGGCACTTTTTTACGCGCCGCCTTTTGACAGCGACGCGTAAAAAAAAACGACCGTAGGCACAGAACATCGTAAGACCCATTCAAATGAATGGGCAGATGTTTGCCGACGCTTTTGAGCCGCATTTTCGGACGTAATTCAATGCTAAAACGCCTGAATTACGTCCGTAAATAGTGTGTGTGAACCCAGCCTTAGTGACGCCCCCGGCTGCTAGTGCTGCATTGTTGGGTCACTCAGGAGACCCAGCAATGCAGCTGAAAGCTGCGGACCGTCGGCCATGAGAAGTTTGCGGGGGGGGGGGCCCAGTAAGAATTTTTGCATCGGGGCCCATGAGCCTCTAGCTACGCCCCTGGGAGGGTGGGTGCTGATACATACAGGGGGAGTGGCACTATCTACAGGGAAAGTGGCGCTATCTGCAGGGGGTGGTGCTATCTACAGAGAGGATGTTGCTATCTACAGAGGGGTGACGCTATCTACAGGGGAGTGGCGCTATTTACAGGGGGACGGTGCAATCTTCAGGGGGAGATGCTATCTGCAGGGGGTGGTGCTATCTGCAGGGGGATAGTGCTATCTACAGGGAGTGGCCCTATCTGCAGGGGGTGGCACTATCTGCAAGGGGTATAGTGCTGTCTACAGGGGGTGCTATATACTGGGAGGGTGGTACTACTTACATGGGCACTGTGGCATTATATGGGCACTACGTACAGGGAACACTGGTGCTATCTACATGGGCACTGTGTGTGGCAATATGTGGCCACTATCTACAGTGGAAACTGTGGCACTATGTGGCCACTGTGGCACTCTTTACAGTGGGCACTATATGTGGGCAATGGCACTATCTACAGGGCGCAATGTGGTACTATATACAGTGGTATTGCGTCACTATGTACATGGGCACTGTGGTATTTTCAGGTGGCTGCGACAAAAAAAACCCTTATGAATAAAATTCATCCATTTTTTTAATGTCCATGAAAAACGGTTGGCAAATGTCGGTGAAATACGGTTAGACGGTCGGGAAATGGATTCAAATTTTGAGACACGATGCAAAACAGCCATGAAAAACTGATAGTCGATCCGATGTTAACTGTCCTTTTTTTTTATGTCATGTGAATATAGCCTTGTATGTAGCCCTCTTATCCGCTCACAGCGATCCAGGGTGACAGTATATATATATATATATATATATATATATATATATATATATATATATATATATATACATATATACTCTACCGTTCAAAAGTTTAGGGTCACTTAGAAATTTCCTTATTTTTGCAAGAAAAGCACCGTTTTTTTTCAATGAAGATTACATTAAAGTAATCAGAAATACACCCTATACATTGTTAATGAGCTAAATGACTATTCTAGCTGCAAACGTCTTGTTTTTAATGCAATATCTACATAGGTGTATAGAGGCCCATTTCCAGCAACCATCGCTCCAGTGTTCTAATGGTACATTGTGTTTGCTAACTGTGTTAGAAGGCTAATGGATGATTAAAAAAACCCTTGAAAACCCTTGTGCGATTATGTTAGCACCGCTGTAAACAGTTTTGCTGTTCAGAGGAGCTATAAAACTGACCTTCCTTTGAGCTAGTTGAGAATCTGGAGCATTACATTTGTGGGTTCGATTAAACTCTCAAAATGGCTAGAAAAAGAGAGCTTTCATGTGAAACTCGACAGTCTATTCTTGTTCTTAGAAATGAAGGCTATTCCATGCGAGAAATTGCCAAGAAACTGAAGATTTCCTACAACGGTGTGTACTTACTCCTTTCAGAGGACATCACACACAGGCTCTAGCCAGAGTAGAAATAGAAGTGGGAGGCCCCGCTGCACAACTGAGCAACAAGACAAGTACATTAGAGTCTCTAGTTTGAGAAATAGACGCCTCACAGGTCCTCAACTGGCAGCTTCATTAAATAGTACCCAAAACGCCAGTGTCAACGTCTACAGTGAAGAGGCGACTGCGGGATGCTGGCCTTCAGGGCAGAGTGGCAAAGAAAAAGCCATGTCTGAGACTGGCTAATAAAAGGAAAAGATTAATATGGGCAAAAGCACACAGACATTGGACAGAGGAAGATTGGAAAAAAGTGTTATGAACAGATGAATCGAAGTTTGAGGTGTTTGGATCACACAGAAGAACATTTGTGAGACGCAGAACAACTGAAAAGATGCTGGAAGAGTGCCTGACGCTATCTGTCAAGCATGGTGGAGGTAATGTGATGGTCTGGGGTTGCTTTGGTGCTGGTAAAGTGGGAGATTTGTACAATGTAAAAGGGATTTTGAATAAGGAAGGCTATCACTCCATTTTGCAACGCCATGCCATACCCTGTGGACAGCGCTTGATTGGAGCCAATTTCATCCTACAACAGGACAATGACCGAAAGCACACCTCCAAATTATGCAAGAACTATTTAGGGAAGAAGCAGGTAGCTGGTATTCTATCTGTAATGGAGTGGCCAGCGCAGTCACCAGATCTCAACCCCATAGAGCTGTTGTGGGAGCAGCTTGACCGTATGGTACGCAAGAAGTGCCCATCAAGCCAATCCAACTTGTGGGAGGGCCTTCTGGAAGCATGGGGTGAAATTTCTCCCGATTACCTCAGCAAATTAACAGCTAGAATGCCAAAGGTCTGCAATGCTGTAATTGCTGCAAATGGAGCATTCTTTTACGAAAGCAAAGTTTGAAGGAGAAAATTATTATTTCAAATAAAAATCACTATTTCTAACCTTGTCAATGTCTTGACTATATTTTCTAGTCATTTTGCAACTCATTTGATAAATATGTGTGAGTTGTCTGGGTGAACCCAAACTTTTGAACGGTAGTATATATATATATATATATATATATATATATATATATATATATATATATATATATATATATGCTTTTATTTATATATATATATATATATATATATATATATTCATACATACAATATAGAGAAATATATATAAGAAATTTAAAAAAAAAAAATTGCACATTTTGTGTGATTTGTCTGATCATAATAAAAATTAAAAACATGGAATTAATTAAACTAATCTAGTTGTGATATTCAAAGCGGTTGCAAATATATTATCGTTTAAAGAAGTGCATATCAGAAATGGAAAATTTGACCTGGACACAGGGGCACCAATGACCCTTGGTCATGATAGGGTTAAAGGAGTTGCACAGGATTAGAAAATAGGATCTGCTTTTTTCCCCATAAAATGTCCTACTCTTGTCCATGGACTGTATCTGGTAATGCAGATCAGCCTTATTCACTTAAATAGAGCTAGGCTGCAATACCAGAAACAGCCCATGGACAAGGGTGGTGCTGTTTATAGAAAGAAAAAAAAAACAGACCCTTTTTTAAAAAAAACCTCTGGATTACCCTTAAACTATTATGTTGTTATTTTTGGTTGCAGCTCCTACCTTTAATTCTCTCATTGAGTATATGTCCTTCTGTAAAAATAATGATAAATGTCAGATGGACCGAATAACTGTTGAAGCTGAAAAAGTAGATCTGAACATAAGATATTTTAGGATTTCAATTGTCATATTCCAGGCCAAGCTTTGCTGATATAATACATTGTCAAGTCTTATGAACTAAATCCGTGTAGTGTAAATAATGAACTGAGAGGTAGTATGTCACTTTTATAAAATGTACATCATAAGCAAAATACAAACATCTACAAAAACACATCCTGCTAACTGCAATGGAATTGTTGAAGCCAAAAGCATATCTTGTAGAATAGAAACATTAGATGTCTAACAATGCCAGTAACAACAGGGTTCAGAGATAAACCCCTTCCCGACATTTGCTATATGGATACGTCATGGAAAGCTTGTGCTTCCTGCATTTTGCCATATCCATACGACAAAAGGTGGACAGCGGCTCAGAAGCTGAGTCGGTGCCACCATCCCCGGTTGTCGGCTGCATGTTATAGCTGGCACCCTGGGGTAATGGCGAGGACTGAAGTTTGCTCCCATCCTTGCCATTAACCCCTTAAATTCAGCGGTCAAAAGCGATCGCTGCATTTAAGATGTTTGCAGCTCATCGGCACCCCAGCAATGAAATTGCCAGGATGCCGGTAGCTACCAAGGCAACCGGAGGCCTAACACTTGCCTCCCGGTATGCATAGCATGGAAGACTTTCAGGCCCCGACCGGAGACGGGACCTAAAAGGCTTCCATAGCCACTGAGCCAGCATCATCAGCGGTGGATGTCAGCGGTATGTTACAGCTGACATCCCCCTGTAACAGCAGGAACCAGGGCTAGCTTTGATTCCTGCCATTAACCCCTTAGATGCAGCGATCGAAAGCAATCGCTGCATCTTAGTGGTTGGCAGCAGATCGGCAGCTCTGCCCTGCAAGAGCAGGACTGCCGACTGCTACTATGGCAACAGGAGGCCTAACAATGGCCTCCTGCTTTACTATTACGGAAGCCGATTAGTCCCCGCCTGGAGGCGAAGCCTAATCGGCTTGCTGTCAGTGAATGACTGACAGATCTAATACATTGCACTACATAGGTAGTGCAATGTATTAGAAAAATAATCTGACAGTTGGACCTACAAGTCCCCTAGTGGGACTAAAGAAAAGTGAAAAAAAAAGTGTAAAAAAGTAAAAATAAATGTCATTAATAGTAAAATAAGCATTTCAAGTTATAAACAAAACCACAATTGCCCTTTTTCCCTTATCAAGTCATTTATTATAGAAAACATAAAAACATACATATTTGGTATAGCCGCGTCCGTAACAGTCTGAGCTATAAAAATTTTATGTTATTTATTCCACGCGGTGAACCGCATAAAAAAACAACATGAAAAACAATGCCAGAATTTTGTTTCTTTGGTCACTTTGCCCTACAAAAATTGGAATAAAAAGTGATCAAAAAGTCGCTGGTATCCAAAAATACTAACTTCAGCTTGTCCCGCAAAAAAACAGCCCTCATTCAGCTCCGTCAATGAAAAAATTAAAATGTTATGGTTCTCAGAACATGACGACAGAAAAAAGACATTCTTTTTACAAAAAGTAATTTTATTGAGCAAAAGTTGTAAAACATAAAAAAGTGCTAAATTTTGGTATCGTCGGAATCGTACTGACCCACAGAATAACGTTAACATGTAATTTATGATGTGTGGTGAACGCTGTAAAAAAAGCTAAAAAACGATGCCAGAATTGCTTCACCTTGCCATTGTCACCTTGCCTCCCAAAAAATAGGATAAAAAGTGATCAAAAAGTCGCATGTACCCCAAAATGGTACCAATAATAACTACAGTTCGTCCCACAAAAAAATTACCACTACGTCTATGAAAAAATAAATTAGTTAAGGCTCCAATATATCAGGAAAGAAAAATATGCAGTTGTGCCAGCCCGAGGGGAACTTTTCTTCTGTTTCAAAAGGCGATTTATCAAGGCCCTAAAATTAGGGAACCAGGAAGGGTACGGCCCAAACATATCTGCTGGTAGCGAGGGTGCCCGTATTATACCAGGACAACAGTTGCCCAGCAAAATTCCCCAAACTGCAAATGTGCGGAGTGTGCACCAAAAGGGGGATAAGAAAGGACATTTATCAGTGCGACACCGGCCTGTGCAGAAAGGATTGCTTCACAGCGTAATAAATATTTATGGATTATTTTATTGTTTTAAAGCCAAACAAAATTACTACCAAGCAAAATCCGCTCTCCAAAAGCCAAAAGGAGCTTCCTCCCTTCGGAACCCTACAGCGTGTTTAAACAGCTGTTTACTTACACATATATGGCATCGCCATACCCAGGAGAACCCTTTTAAAAAAAATTGGGGTGTGTGTTTCCAGTGGCACAAGCTGGGCATGGCATATTTCCCACTGAAATGGCATATCTAGGGAAAAATTTTCATTTTTACTTTGCACCATCCAAAGAGCAATCTTTTATGGAAAAGACCTGTAAATGGCCATGAAAATGCTCATTACATCCCTTAATAAATGCCTGGAGGGGTGTAGTGTCCAAAATGGGGTCACGTCTCAGGAGTTTCTTTTATTATTTCACATCGGAGCCTCTGCAATTGTGAACCAATACTTTGTAAGCTGCCAAATTAGGCCTCTACTTCGTATGGCATATTTTAGAGGAAAGGTGAACCAAAATACAGCGCTGCTACCATTAATAGTAAATCCAGACAAGGAAGTAATTAATAATAAAGCATTTATTGGGTTTTAAATGGTTAATTAGGCTACACGTTTCGACGCTGGACTAGCGTCTTCGTCAAACCCACATCATTAATTATTACCTGTCTACAGTAGAGTTGTGCCTACCCTTGCACAACACCCATAGGTGAACAGAATCTTCACCACTGTTCATCGTCCTTATTTTCTCTTGTGATCTGCACCATGTGGCACCATTGTTTTTCCTCTTTTTTCTTCTAGGTTCAACTTCGTATGGTACTCTTTCACTCCTGAGCCTGGTCGAATTTCCAGGCAAAATATTAGGGCCACATGTAGGGTATTTCTAAAACCGGGAAAAACAGCATAATAATTAAAGAGCTATCTTGTTATGATGGCACAAGCTGGGCACCATCGAGTCCACACAAATTTCTTCAAAACACCTGCAAGGTTAACATGCTCACTACACCCATAGGTGAATACCTTGAGGGGTGTAGTTTCCAAAATAGGGTCACTTCTGGGGGGTTATCACTGTTTTGATCCCACAGGCGCCCAGAAACCAATCCAGCAATATCTGCAAACCAAAAGCCAAATGGCGCTCCTTCCCTTCTGAGCCCTGCCGTGTGTCCAATTAGCAGTTTATGACCACAAATGGGGTATTACCGTACTCTAGAAAACTTGCTTTACAATGTTGGGGTTCTTTTTTTCCTTTATTTGTTGGGGAAAGTGAAAAATGTTGAGCTAAAGCTACGTCTTAGTGAAGAAAAATGTTTTTTTTTATTTTCACTGCCCAACTCTAATAAAATCTATGAAACACCTCTGGGTCAAAATGCTCACTACACCCCTAGATGAATTCCCCAAGGGGTGTAGTTTCCTAAATGGAGTCACTTTTTGGGCGTTTTCACGGTTTTGGTTCCTATGGGGCTTTGCAAATGTGACATGGCCTCCTCAAACCATTCCTGCTAAATTTGAGCTCCAAAAGCCAAATGGCGCTCTTTCCTTTCTGAGCCCTGCGCAGTGTCCAAACAGCAGTTTATGACCACATATGGGGTATTGTTTTACTAGGGAGAAATTGCTTTACAAATGTTGTGGTGCTTTTTCTCCCTTAGTCCTTGTGGAAATGAGAAAAAATGTAGCTAAACCTACATTTTCTTTGAAAAAATGTAGATTTTTATTTTCACGGCCTAATTCCAATAATTTCTGAAAAAAGCCTGTGGGGTAAAAATGGTCACTATACCCCTAGATAATTTCCTCAAGGGGTGTAGTTTCCAAAATGGGGTCACTTGTGGGGGGGGGGGGTTCCACTGTTTTGTCCCCTCAGGGGCTTTGCAAATGCGACATGGCCTCCCCAAACCATTCCTGCTAAATTTGAGCTCCAAAAACCAAACGGCGCTCTTTCCTTTCTGAGCCCTGAACTGTGTCCATACAGCCGATTATGACCACATATGGGGTATTGTTTTACTCGGGAGAAATTGCTTTACAAAGGTTGCAGTGCCTTTTCTCCTTAAGTCCTTGTGGAAATGAAAAACATTAGCTAATCCTACATTTTCTTTGAAAAAATATAGATTTTCATTTTCACGGCCTACATCCAATAGTTTTTGCAAAAAATCTGTGGGGTCAAAATGCTCACTATACCTCTAGATAATTTCCTTGAGGGGTGTAGTTTCCCAAATGGGGTCACTTTTGGGGGAGTTCCACTGTTTTGGCACCGCCAGAGCTACTCAAACCTGACATGGTACCTAAAATATATTCTAATAAAAAGAACCCCTCAAAATCCACTATGTGCTTCTTTGCTTCTGAGGACTGTGCTTCAGTCCATAAGCGCTCTAGAACCACATGTGGGATATTTCTAAAAATGGCAGAATCTTGGCAATAAATATTGAGTTGTGTGTCTCTGGTAAAACCTTCTGTGTTACAAAAACAATGGATTAAAAATGAATTTCTGCAAAAAAAAATGACATTTGTAAATTTCACTTCTACTTTGCTTTAAATCCTGTGAAACTTCCAAAGAGTTAAGGAACCTTCTAAATCAGGGGTGGGCAAACTTTTTGACTCGCGGGCCACAATGGGTTCTAAAATTTGACAGAGGGGCCGGGCCAGGAGCATTTGGAGGGAGTGTTTGGGCCGGATATACTAAAGCATTAAATGTAGTGTGTGCAAACCTCATAGCACAGTAAGAACACTACAACCCAATTTATTAACTGTCTTTCAAATGTGAAAAATAGCCCTTATCAGTTAATAAATTTGTCTCAAGGAATATGCAAGATATGGCATTTACATACTATTTCGCAGATACTGGGAGAAGGAAATGTAAATAGATTAAAATAACATACGCACTGTGATTTATCAAGATTGCGTCTGTTTTTAATAAGTTTCAATCGAAGGTGCAAAGTTAAAGAAATCAACATTTATTGAAAAATGGAATCACTTTCAACATTCAAAACATATTATTACACATATTATTACACAACGAAATACTCAAGCTCAATAATATCTACTTGTGTTAAACTCCGCAAAATCCACTTTCCTTCTCTTTGGTCCGCTCATTTTCACAGAAGGGCTTAATGGTGACGTGAAACGAAGTGAAAATTAAAGTGAAATAAAGAGAAATACGCGCCACATTAACAACGGTCAATGTGTTTTGAGTGCGCCATCTATTGGGAAAACGTGGGCATTGCAGGGAAAGGGGAAAAAAAAGGAGGTTTTTACTATAATTTGGACAAGTTTGGCGGGCCGGATTAAAAAGCCTAACGGGCCGTATGTGGCCCGCGGGCCGTAGTTTGCCCATGTCTGTTCTAAATGCTGTTTTGAATACTTTGAGGGGTGAAGTTTTTAAAATGGGGTGACTTTTTGGTGGTTTCTAATATATTAGGCCCTAAAATCGACTTCACAACTGAACTGGCCCCTGCAAAATAGCCTTTCGAAAATGTCTGTAAAATGTGAAATTGCTGCTGAAGTTCTAAGCCTTGTAACATCCTAGAAAAATAAAAGGACGTTCAAAAAATGATGACAATCTAAAGTAGACATATGGGGGATGTTAATTAGCAACAATTTTGTGTGGTATAACTGTCTGTCTTACAAGCGGATACATTAAAATTTAGAAAAATGAACATTTTTGCAATTTTTCTCGAAATTTTGGTGTTTTGCCCAAATAAATGCTGAATGCATCGAGCAAATTTTGCGATTAACATAAAGTCCAATGTGTCACGAGGAAACAATCTCAGAATCGCTTGGATAGGTAAAAGCATTTCAAAGTTATTACCACATAAAGTGAAACATGTCAGATTTGAAAAATGAGGCTCTGTCAGGAAGGTCAAAAGTGGCGAAAGCGGGAAGGGGTTAAATAAGCATTGTAACAGTTTGTTAGAATAATACCCAATACCTTGCAGCCTGTTTAATACTTTGTCAAGCTAAGCCATGTAAAATTATCGTTTTTACTTTCAAGTGCATCACTCATAGAAGATAACTACTTAATAATTTATTGAAGATTGCCCCAGAATCTAAAAATGAAGGGTTATAAAACGTTTCTCCTCTTTCTTGTCTACTGTCTCCATTATGGCCGCGGTCATTGTATCCTATTCCCAGTGTTCCCGTTTCCTGCTTCCTTTATCCTGTATCCCGTGCTGTGTTCAGTTCACCTCAAAATTCTGGAGAGCCCTCTGTAAACTCCTCAATGTGAGATTGAAGTTTTCCTCGGCCTACCATCCTCAGTCTAATAGTCAAGTCGAGAGGATTATCAAAATTTTGGATAATTATCTTCGTCACTTTATCTCCGCGCAGCATGATGAGTGGGTACAGCTTCTTCCATGGGCTGAATTCTCCTATAACAATCACACAAGTGAGTCCACTACTTCCACGCCATTCTACATTGTCTACGGCCAACATCCACGAGTTGCTCTTCTTGTTCCTCCTACAGCTTAGGTACCCGCAGCTGATTCTGCGTTGGGGGGTGTTTCTACACCTTTGGCAATAGACCAGATCCTCTATTCTACTGGCAGTCGATCACATGAAACGAAAGGCTGACTGTCCTCGAAGAATGTTAGTTTGAAGGAGCCCTTAATGACCCTAACCTTATTAAAAATTTCTCTCATGCTCTGGACCCAAGAGAAGGGGGCATAAGGGATGGGTACTGTATCGGCCGCGGTCACGGACCGTCGCCTCTCCTTACCTCCCGATGGCCGCGACCGCAGACCTCTCTCTTCTTGCCGGCATCTCCCCCCTAGGAGGTGCCAGCACAAGTGGCTGCATCCTAGATTTCCTATAGGGTGCGCACGCTCGTCCCCGGTCTTAAGGGATCAGGGCACGCACATTCATTTACTTATCCCATTATCCCTAGATCATCCAGAACTATAAAAAGGGTTCTGCCCTTCCACTCATTGCTTGCCTGAGCGTTGTTGTTTTATTCCAATGTTAGTCTTAGCAAATGGTCCCTAAGTTGTATCCTGTTCCCGTACCCTGCTTCCTGTATCCTGTATCCCGTGTTGTGTTTGTTCCTATACCTTATCTAGGAATGAAGTTGTGTTGTGTCATCTGCCATGCCTGCTGTTATATACCACGTCTGGTATCATTCACCACGTCTGGTGGCATCTGCCACACCTGCTGTCTGTCACGGAGCAGGTTAGTGGACCCACTAGGCCGTACCGCATTAGCGGGAAGGCAGCTGGCCAAACCACAAGAAACCCCAGAAATACAATGTCCCGCACAAGGGTACCTGAATAGTCCAGATGGTGGCCGCAGCTCTGGCACAGATGAGATGGGTGCAGCAGATGGCGCCAAACGTGGCGGATGACACAGGAACCGCAAATTGCGCCAGACATGGCGGATTCCTCCAGACGTGGCAGATGACACAGGACGTGGCAGATTCCTCTGGACGTGGCAGATGTCACAGGACATGGCACGACTTGATACTAAGGCAAAGCACGGGAAACAGGAACAGGGAACAAGGCACGGGTAACAACAGGAACGGGAAACACTAAGGGACCATTTTAAAGACAGACTGGGAAAACTAACAACGCCCAGGCAATGATTAGAAGGCCAGGGGCCTTCTTATAGACCAGGAAATCGTGGCAGTTGATGATGATGACGATTTCCTTATTGCGCGCGCTGGCCCTTTAAGGCCGGGCGCGAGCGTGCGCGCGCACCCTACGGGACACAGCTTAACGGAGCGGAAGTGAGCGCTGGCGTCTCCTAGGAGGGAGACGGGGACCAGCGCTCACAGATCAATGGCTGCGGGCGTTGGGAGGTGAGTGAACCCGACGGCCCGCGGACATGGATGCTACACTGTCATACACCACGTCTGGTGTCACCTGATATGCCTGCTGTCATATACCACGTCTGATATCATCCGCCACATCTGGCGTCATCTACCACGTCACGTTCCTTGCCTGCCAAAGCCTCTGCTACTGTCTGGACTCTTACACGTACCGTTGTGTGAAGGACTTTGCATAGACTTTATAGACTGTTATTTAGCCAGCTGCCACTCCGCTACGGTTCCACATACCCCTAGATCGGGACATCTCCTCTACTGCTTTGATGCAAATGGCCATTGGTGTTGCCTTTTCTGCATGGAATTCTAACGTTAAAGCGGTTGTCTGGTATAAAGACAGCACTCTCACTCTCAAGGACCCGGAACGTCTGTGCATTAAACGAACCACTCTTGATTTAAATGGGAATTGTGTAATACCCTAAATCTCCTGTGGCATTTCAGCGACTTTGAAAACTTACTGCTGAGTTCTCCCATAGATTGCATCTGATTGCTGAGGCTCCTGTGATCAGATCATTGTCAGAAGTGCCTTCCAACAAAGGGGATTTTTTCAGATGAGACAATTCTTTAAATTAGTAGGTATCTATTGTAATACAGTTATGTTTGTGCTTCAAGATAAGTGTATAGAGATTGCCAAGAACTGAACTGCACCAGAAATACTATGCTTTTTAGACTTTATGATGCAAATGGGAGATTCTAAGTGTGGACATGCTTCATGCGAAAAAGTATAGGAAGGCTGGTAGTTGCTGCCACCAAAATCTGCTCTCTGTGAACATTATAAAGTATAACTTACAGTGCAGTACACTCCTTTAAAAAGTTATGATTCTACATGAGTATTTTGCTTAAAGTCATACATGGTCAGAGCTTTTCATATATTATATAATATGAACAGAACTAAGATTTATATCCATAAATAATTAAAAACATAATTAAATAATCTGTGCTTTTATTTGAGATAAGCCATATCAGTAAAATGAGTCGCTGGAATGCATTCCATATAAAATTCCAAATTATTCAAGCTAAGAGATTATGATATACTATTGGTCAGCGGTAAATGACTCCATATTAATTCAAGTTGTAGTATATGTTTAATGACCTGCTACGTGATTCTAGAAGCTAATGGGAAATAACATTATTACAGGGCAACTCTTTGTAGAACTATATGTTTCAGCCTGTTCTGCTGTTAGTTCAATGAAAGCCAGATGGTTGCAGATTTCAATGGCGATGTCTAGGTACGTCAGCCTAATCCTACTGAGCAGTCATACAAAACATTTCACACAAGAGATACTCATTCTGTAAACTGAAACAAGCTGTAATGGTTCATTTATATGGAGTTTTGAGCTTGAACTACTTCAAAGAAAATAATGCAACCCTACTCTACTATATGCTAGGTATTCCCAATGTCAGACAAAGGGATGAATTGTAAGTCTGACACTCCCACTGCTCCTGGAAAACCATCCATCTACAACAGATTGTAAGACAATGACATGAGAATAAGAGGTAACAAATAGACACAAATGACATGACTGCACACCATTGACTCTGTAATGTACAAGACAGACAGGCAGTAAGAACCCATCTGTCCTTGAGTTACAGTAGTGAGCAGAGACGACAAATACAGAACATATGTAATACCAATTAGGAGATCAGAATTATTATTTTTTGCTAGTTCTATACAAGCCACGGGTTACTTTACATAGCCAACACATATAAACGCCTACCATGTTTAACCTAACCCTAACTTGAGGTCTACACATTTTTTGTATAGTACTCTGTGTGTAATATCCAGTGTCATTTTAAGAAATTGATTTCAACGCGGTGTAGTGTATAAATATAAAGCCTAGCGATGGTCACCGCAGTCCAAGACTAACTTTTTCCTAGCCAATTTCACGGTAGAATTATTGCATATAGGATATCACAATGATCATAGGAACAAAGGAGGGGGGGGGGTGTTTCAAGAAAACACTCCTAAAACTCTAACAGATGCAGAATTCCTAAGTGATTTGTTCAAGAAAATGTATTGCTTCTGTGTGTCACTGTTCCACAGCTGAGTCATTTCAATTTCTTAAATGAAACTTCATTTGCTGTATCCTTACATGGTAAACTGCAAATACCTATTGCATGTCTGTCCCACACTGGAAAGCTTAAGCAGCTCCAACTGGAAGCTGTTCCTTTAATAAAGCAAGGAAAGCCTGCCTTAAGGCATCCCATTACAAAGCAATGAGCGACGCACTAGGACTGGCAGCCTAACTATATAAAGCTTGAGCTGACTGCATGTGCTCAGCACTCAAGCCTCTTCCTACCAAGCATCTCACTCATTCGCGCACCTTACTGCTGTACCAAACTTTTATCAGAGCAGTAGGAGATAAACTGGGCTTCCTCCCTATATCCATCTAATGGCTGCGCTTTGTAGGACCTAGAATATTACGGTTTTCAAGGTAAGCCTTTTATATCATTCACCTAACCGCATGTGTTTGAATGAAAACTATTATTCATTTGATTTTTACTTTCTTAAACATCAAAAACTTTAGACAACTCCTTCATTTTGATTGTCAAAACTCACTCGAGTATATCATCACATTTTTACGTCTACTAATATCTTAATTTTGAATAGTTTAGTGTATTTTTTTTTCTGTTTTATTGTTCATTTCAACTTATACTTTAGGAATAATTTCTATAATTTTTATCTACTTACGTGTCAACTAGAGCAAATTATTATTATAATATATACAAAAAAAATGGGAAATTGAATCTTAAACTTGCGTAGTTGCCTTTAACGTTTCCGTTTCTATTGTAATGTTGTATAATACATACCTGTGACATGTCTGCTGTGTACTTCAATTCTGTAGAAAGACGTTTAATTAAAACAGCTTGACTTTAAGGATTGAGTGAAGAACATTATTCCTTAGTTGTATACACAGCAGAAAGCCTTTTACTGAAACAGGAGGGTGGCACTAATGCCCCTTCCAATACTGGCATTTAGATAAAAAGATCAGTCTCAATAGGGAGTGGAGTTGCTGAATGGCTTTGGCATAATTGGTTGTACATGAATGACATTTTCCAAATTAAATCTCTTTACTCACACTCTGCCTCATAGAACTTTTAATCTAGGATTCCATGGTTCACAGGATAGTCGGTAAAAAAATGGCTAATACGTTTTTCTTTTTTGCTGAATAACAATTATGTCAACCATATGAAATGTATTAAGACGTTAATTGATGCTTTGTATGTTTCTCAAGTTCCCTGTGTGATATAAGGTGAGCTACGTTCACTGACATGACACTTCAGAATGTAGTTTGATGCTTTGTTCTGTGAGAAATATTAGCTTGCCCCCAGGGTTCGGTGGAAAGATCTCTGCGACCTCAGGTATATTGTTTGAAGGAAAAAAAAGTTCAGTATTTAAAGTAGTTTCAAAGATGAATACTCTGATCTTGGAGATCTTGGTAACCAGTGTTACTCTCCTGCTGCTAAGGACCTAAAATAAACTTTTCCCATTATGACTGTACAAAAAGTTTATACAAACTTTAATCATCACTGTATACAAAATAGTCTTTGATATCATGTGGAAGCTATAAATCTCAATGAAAACATACAGTATTATGCTTGTACAAGCAAGAAAGAAGTAAGAAGTGCACAATGGGCAGACCTCACTGAATATCACACATAGTTCACCCATTCAAACTTATTTTTGGAATACTCTCCTTGTGGTCCAGTTCTGAGTGATTCAGTTGCAATGTTGCTTTTACTGTTAATAGCTGGCTGGTCACTGACCTGCATTCCCTGTCTATGCTCTCCCATTCCTTTTTTATAAATAAAGCATCTCTTGCTTTCATGTCAGGTGACTGGAGTTGTGGGGGATCTCATTGCGACTTTTGTGTGATTAATTAGATTGCCAACCATGTATAACAATAATAATTAAAAAAAGTTTTGAAGTTTGGGCCGGTTTAAAGTTGAATAGAATCAGTACTGCACACAACTTTAAAGGAGTAATTATTCCCAGAATAAATAATTATCACCTATCCACAGAATAGGTGATCATTTTCTAAGCACTGGGGGCCCCACCGATTGTGAGAACAGGGGTCCCAAACACACAGATCATTCTCAGTGCGGTGAGGAGGAGCTTGAATGGAGCTGAGGTCAAGAATTCACCCGCCACTCCATTCAAGGTCTATGAGATTAACGGAAACAGCCAAGCACTGTACTTGGCTGTTTCCATAATTTTTTTCTAGACATTGAATTGAGTGGCAGTGCGCATGCTTAATTTTCGCTTCATTCAATGTCCTCCTCACTGCAGTTGAGCAGTGAGGAGAATCTGGGGGTACGGGACCCTTGTTCTGATCATTGGGTGTCCCAATGGTGGGGGTCCCAGCGGTGGAGCCACCAGCGATCAGAAGATGGTCATCTATCCTGTGGATAGGTGATAACTTATTATTTTGAGAATAACTCTTTAAAGCTAGAATCTCTCAAGGAGTTTGATGTAGTTTTTGGTACAGTTTTTAACTCAGTTTCTTGAGCCAAAGCCAGAAGTGGATACAAATGGAAGAAAAGTTATAAAGAAAAGAACTGATGCATCACCACTCATGTGTTTGACTCAAACTGAGGCAAAAACTGCACTACAAAATTCAAAGCCCTCCTCACTTGCGTCAAGCAGTGAGGAGGAGCAGGGGGTTTGGGACCCCATTCTCACGATCAATCAAAGAACCGGTGGTGGGGCACCAGGCGATCAGAAAATTATCACCTAACCTAGTGATAGCTGATCATTTTTTTATTTAGAATAACTCCTTTAAATCTGGTAAACTTTTTTTTATTACACTTTGTACTATAAATGTATTATAAATTCCTATGATCATGTGATTTAATAACAATACAAATTATTGATTTAAAGCAAAATTTGAACTGCAAATATGTTTTGGCAGACCAGTGGTGTAGTTAGGAGTGGGGTGGCAAGGCAGGTACCCTGGGTGCTTGGTGCCAGGGGCACCAATAAGCCACTGTGTCTTGGCCAGATTATTTAGATACAGGGTTAAAGAAGTGATATGAAACTTTACCCCAGGTGCAGGAAAGTTTATCTACAACTATGGGGCAAACCATATACCTCTGGTCCTAAGGTACTGTATGCAAAACATTGGGCAGAGTCTTAGCTAGTTAGGAATAGCAGGACGTGTGCCTCGAGTGGTGAGTGCCAGGGAGGCACCAACAAGCCACTTTACCTTGCCCAGTGTATTTAGAAACAGGGCAATGACAGAAAACAAAACCTTTGTCCTGGTGAATGAAAGCCTAGCTATGGCTCTGATATTAAGGAATGTCAAAATAAGCAATTCTACAATATATTGTTATTAAATAGGTTTTTCATCTATTTTTATTTTTTTTTAAGTATGGTTTATGTGTCAATAAGAAACAGAGAAAGACAGGGCACGTTCAGACGTGGCGGAATTGCTGTGGAATTCCGCTCCGGACAGTACGCAGTGGAAATCCGCAGCAGACAGTTTGTCCATTGGTTTCCACACCTTTTTCGTTATCTTCGTGCAGACATTGCGGAAAACTCCGCTGCGGACCATAGGCTGCGGTGCGGAATTTTCTGTCCGCAGCATACACTGTCTGTTGCGGACTTGATGTGTTCTTGTTGCGGAACTTCTCCATTGACTTCAATGAAGTTTCAAAATTCCGCAATGAAATCCGCAGATGTTATGTGTGTTGCGTTGCGGATTGCTTTCAGGAACAGGATATTTCATCATTCTGGCTGGACCTATGTGTGTCGAGGTCTATAGCCAGACTGGGATGGAATGTTTGAAAGAGAGCAGGGTGTGATCCGAACCTGAATCCACAACGACAAAACCGCAGCATTTTACTTACCATTTTAGCCAACGGAATCTGCAATGCGGATTATGTGTGGCATTGATGCGGACAGTGTCTGCTCCGCCACGTCTGAACATGCCCATATAGTTTGGGTATTGCCAAGCCTCAGAGTCCATTCTCTGCCCTCAGTTGATGGTTTTGTGATGAAGACCTGAGTAATGTGAGACAGACTGTGACTGTTAGAAAGTATTTCCCTAGCAACCAGATTGTCATACGTGATCCAGCTGAAATAATTAAAGCTTGGCAGCAATGACATCAAATATATATACTATATATATACATATATATATTGGTGGAGGACCTCTTTAACAGAGAAGCTTTCCTAAGAGCTTGTTTTTCAATAGTCTATAGCAGCGGTCTCCATCCTGTGGCTCTCCAGCTATTGCATAACTACACCTCCAATCATGCTGTTGAAGTTTTGCAACAGCTGGAAAGCCACAGGTTAGAGACAATGGTCTGCAGTCTGAATCATAATTGTAAACGGTGGTCAATCTTTTGCTGACAAGAACTCAGTGACGCCACAATCAATTTGAAATCATGAATAAATTTAAGCAAGAGGGACTTTTTACGCTATATCATCTTTTTTGTCTCCAGACCAGATGTCTCTTTTAATATACAATGCACTTAAAAAAAAAGTGTTTCAAAGTTTTAGGGTCTTTTCTGCTGGATTTGGAAATTTTGATGACTCAGAAAACAGGAACTTCTCAATTTTACCTGTGCAGGCAGAGGTTGCAAGGGATATAACATTAGTGAAAAAGGTTGCCTTATGACATAGTATACTAAACAAATGACAACTATGCATGTGAAATAATAAAATACCTGTGTATTCTGACCACTTCTCTGTTGTCTATAATTTTTGCAGTATAAGGACTAAATGTTGAATTAACAGTCCTAGTATCAGGTTCTACTACATAGTCCTGTGCTGGGAGATCACTGAACCTGTTACACGCCCACACCAGTGATCAGTCGTAATCTGTGGGGAAACCTGTCAGTAAGTGTTACATGTTTACGCAGCGCCACCACAGGCGAAATGAAACATTACTCAGTTCTCATTCATATCAATGGATTGATTGTGTAATGCAGGACAGGATAGAACAGAATAGGACAGGGCAGGTACTGTAGAGTGAGAGACGTACTTTGTAACCTCTCTCCACTCTGGACATCACTATGTTAACTCATAATTCCCAAATAGGGTATATGAGAATTTGTTTTCTAAACTGGACAATCCCTTTAAGGCAAATAGAATAAAGCTTTTCCATTCTACCCATAGACATCTCCCTTAGATACCAGATACAAACAATGTTTCTTTACATCGCCTCTAGTGGTCCCAGAATGAAGAAGCCATGCAGATTTTTAACACAATGTACATTAGGTAGCTGTTTATTTTATCTCAGTTCATGAAACTTAAAGGGGTTTTCCCATGAGAGACATTTATGACATATCCACAGTTATTCCGACCATAACTTAGGAAACAGCATAGCTCGCTGAGCTATGCTGTTTCCGTAAGTCCCATAGAAGTGAATGGTAGTTACGGAAACAGTGTAGTTCGCATGCTAAGCTGCTTCCGTAACTGCCGTTCACCAGTATAGGAGTTACGGAAACGGCATAGCTCAGGGACCTATGCTGTTTTCGTAACTGCCGACCAAGTAGTCAGGAAGTGGCCGGGGAGGCAGAGGGAGCAGAAAAAGATAGAACAGTGTTTTGGGGCCCCATTCTAAAGATAGGTGCACATCTATCTGACATTTATGGCATTGCCTAGAAGTATTAATATCTCAGCCACAAAGTGATTGATAACGCAAACTCAAGGGGTCACCAAGTGCTGAAGCAGGTGGTGCTCAAATTTGCCTATCCTCTGTTGCATCACACATTCAGAGTTCCAAACTTCCTCTGGAAATGACATCAGCACAACAACTTTGTGTCAGAAGATTCATGAAAAAAAGTTTTAATGGTGGAGCAGTTGCACACAAACCTAGGATCACCATGCGCAATGCCAAACGTTGGATGGATTGGTATAAAGCAAGCCCCCACTGGTTGAAACTTCAACCCTATTGAACACCTTTGGGACTGATTGAAGTGTCGAATGTGAGACAGACCTTCTCGTTCAACATCAGTGTCTGGCCTCATAAATGTTCTTTTGGCTGAATGTGCACAAATTTCCACAGACTTGCTCCAAAATGTTCTGGAGAGCCCTGCCAGAAGAGTGAAGGGCTGTTTTAACTTCAAAAGGCAGCCCAACTCTATATTAATACCCATGGTTTTGGAATGGGATGCCCCACAATAGTATAGTTAGCAGGTGTCCACATACTGTGGCCATATAATGCATATAATGCATATAGCCAACCATAAATCAGATTCTTTACTTGTTGATAAGCTGCCTGAGCAACCATGGGAAAACTGAATTTACCAAGGCTGCTCTACTATGTGCAGATTTCTCTTCTTTCTCTTGATCCCAGTGGTGGGAATTCAGCTAAGGACACTGGATTCTAAGACCAATAATTTAACTTTTTTAATTCTATACATGTTATTGTACTAAAGCCATGGTTAGCAGTGAAAATCTAATTCTTTGTATTATATGGTACAATCATTATAAAATATCACGTATAATGATTTCACTGGCTTAAAGTATCACTAAATGGAATGTACAAAACTAATGAGAGGAAATCTTAAACTGCCAAAGGGGGTGTACAACATTCAAAAACATGATCAGATGTTTTCCAGAAACAGAGCCACACCTGTCCATAGGCTGTGTCTAGTATTGCATCTCAGCTACATTCAAGTAAATGAGACTGAGCTGCAATACCAAACACAGCCCATAAACAAGAGAGGCGCTGTTTCTGGAAAAAAAAAACAACAGATAGAGGTGTGGCATTGGTTTTTTGTTTTTCACCTGGGGCAAAGATTTAGTTTGCTACTCAAGTTCTGTATCTAAATATCCTGGCCAAGAAATAGTGGCTTATTGCACCCTCCTGGCACTGAGCGCCTAGGTCTAAAGCCTTACAATCCAACCCTACAGGTTTCCAGATTGTTATTACTTGTTGTCTCTTGGGGACAACTTAATTATTGACTAATTAAATGTACAGAAAAATGGAAGTGAAAAATTACGATTCCATCATGTATGCCAGAATACACTGTACTGAAATGTATATTTGCTTTGTCATAGTTCAACTACTGCGTAAGATTACTATAGGGCGTAGGATTATTTGTGGGGTTTAGACACTACTATTAAAACATTTTTTACAACATATCAACACTTTATATATAGTCTTTCATCAGTCTCCCAACACTCTCATCCTCTTTACTACAGTTCTAGAATTGCTTAAGAATTAAGCTAGTCCCGCAAGTGTCTGCAAGTCGTATCCCTAAGGCATGAAAAGCAGAAGTAACTTTGTTGAAACAGCTGATCCGCCTTCCTTTTAAGAGCTTGTTTTGTAAGACCAGAAAATACAGTAGCACACAGTTATAGAAGCTTAATCTTCCTCTATATATCATATTTCTCTTCGCTAAATTTGTCAGAAATCTCTTTGACATGGAGGACAAGTGTATATATGTTCAGCTAACAACCTTAACGTTCAAGGAGAGTGACATTAAACATGTTTGTACAGTCATTTGTAGCTATAATGTCTGTCTGTATAGCCTGAAATAACCATTTCTGACATCCACTTGAAAGAAGAATGAACTTCTGGAAAAAAAGAATAAACTGTAAATGTGAATTCTACAAAAATGTGTCTGCCAATGGAAGCAAGGCAGCAAGTGAAAATGGAAAGAGTAATTTGACGGATGAAGCTTAACTACTTGGAAGGAAGCAAGAGTTTCTGGGTGTGTGATGTGTTTGGCCTAGTAGCACCTTCCAGGAATGTTTCTTATTTCCCATGCAGTAAGCAGAAAGCATGCCCGCTATTGAGATGCCAATGTTACATTTTCAATTTTGGCTGGACAGGCAGAACTACCTGATTCAACAGATTTTTTTAATTTAATTTTATTTGTTGTTCTTTTTAAGGACAAGTATTCAGTGTCAAAAAGTGTGTGCCTACTTTTCTCTTTAAATTATTGTATTATGTTTATTTATGTACACGGAGACACATGGGGCATGTACATAGGAGCACAATAGGCACACGGGTCATGTACTTATGAGCACGATAGGCACACGGGGCATGTACTTATGAGCACGATAGGCACACGGGGCATGTACTTATGAGCACAATAGGCACATGGGGCATGTACATATGAGCACAATAGGCACACTGGGTATGTTAATATGAGCATAATAGGCACACTGGATATGTTCATATGAGCACAATAGGCACATGGGGCATGTACATATGAGAACAATAGTCACACAGGGCATATACATATGAGCATAATAGGCACACAGGGCATGTACATATGAGCATAATAGGCACACAGGGCATGTGCATATGGGTATCTCTGTTAGAAGGGTGCAGAGTACTAGCAACCCTTTGCCCCCTGAATAGGTGGTCACAGGCTGCTGGGCAAAGAGGGAGAACACAGCAACTGTGAGATATTGGCCGTAATGTGTGCTCCACCTGCATCAATGTCTGTTTGCAGAAAACCCATGTATGAGCAGGAGGTTACAGGCAGCAGTAATGGGAGCTTACATGTAGTTTCCTGCTAGCAGAGGGTACATTGTGTGAGCATGTGAGAGGTGAATATATAGGGAAAGGTAGACCGCAGTCATTTTTAAGGGGAGAAGGATATCCTGCTTTGAGCCCATGACTACAAGAGAGATTGGGGGAAGGCATTGTTGTGACTTCAAGAGGGGAGAGTGAGGGCACTTTAATGTTTACTGTGGGGATACAGTGACTACAAGGGTTAAGAGAGGGCACTGATGTGACTACAAGGGGATAAGTGCACAGCTGAGACTAATGGGGGAGAGGCAAACATGCTGTGACTACAGGGGATGCTACTTTTGTAACATGGCCTAAGGCAACAAGTATTTTATGCCTATAGGCTCATTACATCTAAATCTCATAATGCTTCTGTACATGATATTATTATTATTATTATTATTATTAATAATAATAATATTAACAAGCAAATGGTTTTATGCACAAAATTATAAATTGCATTAAAAGTTATATTTTCTCAGATATTTATGTAAAAGTCCATATGCCTGCATACAACATGATGTATGGGACATTTTTTTACGCTTGCTGTGTGGATTAGATTAGTTTCTGGTAATTGGGGCCAACACCAAATTGGTATATAAATGGGTTTCTGCATTGAATGCACGACAAGTTCCCTTTGGTTCTAATTGGTTCTTCCCATGGGGCACCGCATTCTTCTCTAGATGCATTCCTGTAATGATTTTGAGTTTGTCGCTATTGTTGTCCAGAGCTGTACTCCAAATTCTGCTGGCTTCAGAACTGGATTATACCAGCATTCCTTCTCATTGACTGTTTTCAATGACAGCCAGCAGAATGCAGCTCTGTTCTGTAAAATAACTCAAAATCAGTGTAGAATAAATAAAGCAATGCAATAATAAAGTTAGTTCTTATATAGATTATATCTATATATAAAGTAAAAGTGCTGTTCAAAGGTAGAGGTACCCTTTAAAAATAAAGTTTCAATAACTTTATGAAATGCAGTAAATGTTGCTACTTGTTAACACATTGAATTCCGGAATTATCAAGTTTAGTCCATTCATCCATAAATAGAGTATTTATTTTAAATGTAAACATTATTATGAAAGTCTTCCTATACTTATTATCGAGACGGTGCCCCGTGGAATGGTCTGTCTGCTGGAGACACTCATTGGTATGCAGCAATATCACTAACTATCACTCATATTTGACTTTGAAGTTGCGGAGCTCCCAGAATAAAAATGCCTCGCATAACCAGAATAGCGCAGAGGAAATTGACAAATGAAAAATAGATTTCAGACACCTACCTAAACTCAGGATAATGTGATGACGACTTGGTGATATAATTTTTCTAAATTTTACATTTATTTGTGGTCCTACTTAGAACATACTGAGCCAAAAGTTCAAAAGTTTAGACAACTGTGAGGAGCGCATTCACACTGATACTATCTGTAAACATGACGTCTCTGTGGGTGGCCTGAGAACAATGAATAAGTGCACCTGTGCTTAGTGAGACATCTTACCATTCTCGGACCTCCCTTCCATGCCACCAGCTCTATTGCTTCTGTGTGGATTCATTATTTCCTTTTTCTTTGAGAATCTGGAAGTATTTGGTGTTTTCTAACATGTAGGGAAATCTCCTTAGGCTATTTTGAGTGCTTCTTATTCTCAGAAGAGCTTGATATCTCCAAGCCTGATCATCATATTGTATGTCTAGAGGGAGCTCCTGATCCCCAATGTAAAATCTGTCACAGGGCCCCTTATGTATTGTACTGCAATCCTCTTCTGTGCCAGAGGGACAGGCTGGGGGGCCAAAGTACAACTGCAACTTATGCACTTGCTATAGTTATGGGCCGATCTTGTTCACACTGGCATCATGGTTTCCATTTTTACAGGATTTATAATGATATGACAGATCCGTTCTGATTACTTATGATCTTTTTTTTAAATGTCATTTACTTATAATGGATCCGTTAGATTTACGTTAGCTATACGTTTTGATTTTTTGAATAGAATAGAACAGCATGCTGCGCTATTTTTTCCTTCAAAAAGCAACAAAAACCTGATGGAAAAGAACTTGACTTGTGCAGGAAAATGAATTTCACTCACAAGTCAAATAAGGCTTTGTTCACATCTGCATTGGAGGATCTAATTCTAAGCCTCCTTTCGCAAATTTTAAGAAATAAATAGCATGGCATGTGGCGCTATTTCTTCCGGCAAAACGACGCACACAATGACGGAACCCGACGATCCTCAATATAAGTCAATAGGGTCCGTCAGGCACCGTTGGTGTCCACCATGCGGATCTGACACAGTTGGAATTCAGTTTTTCTGCTTCTATAATGGAACAGAAAAATGGAATTTAAAAGCAGATGTAAACATAGCTTAAGTATCATTTAAGTATACAATATTACATGACAAATTAAGGCTCTATTCACATCTGCATTATGGTTTTCGCTTACAATGGAAACCACATTGTGTGACGAATCCATCATACAAGGAATATCAATGGCGTTGAATAGACCCCATTAGGTTATAGTTGGTTCCGGTCAGTACTGTTATGGTGCCAATCATTTTGCCGTAAAAAATATACATACAGCACAAATTTTTGGGAGCAAATGTGACAGAATCTGCTATGGAGGTTCCTTACTGACTGACAGACAGAGACAAACACTGACATACAAGCTCCTTTCATCTGTACTATACAATTTATACAGCAAAGATTATACAATAAATATTATACCATATTTATATGAAAAAATCACAGTGTATACAATTTATATTAAAAAACGCTTTTGACAAATACTTATATATTACTCACTAATAGACGAGATGCTGACAAGGACTGACCAAACAAAACACATATTCCTTAGATATTTTCACATACAAGATGGGCGTTTTTGTATAATAGGGTGAAAGTTTGTCGTGATCCCACATTTTCTTCACTCAAATATTCCATTATTGTGCGTCAGACATACCTTAAATTTTCTGTATTATCAACTCGTCAATAGTGGGTGACGACATGTCTAGCGCAAATAAATGCAAAATAGCTCTTTCTTCTCCAGAAAAAGAAGACTGTCTCTATATTGTCACCAATACAGAGTAGGCACCTGGCACTAGAGAAACAGGTGGGGTTTTTTTTTTTCGTTCTGGAGGAGAGCTATTTTTTATACTTTTTCCAAGGGAGCATTGACTTTAAGACTCCCTACCAGCTGGATCACCACAAGGAGACTCAGTACCTAGCAAGAGCTTCATCAAAGGCATCTCATTCAGCCAACAGGAACCCTACTCTGTACTGATGAGGAGCATCAACTCCCTAAGCAGTGCTGTCTACAGAAGGATTCTTCTGGTTTCACAGTAGACCCGAGACATGTTTCAAGGCTCTATAAAGGATTAGACATTAACTTACCGGGTAGTCACCTATAGATGGCACAAGAGAGACAGTTGCTTTCCTCTGGAGAAGAGCTATTTTGCATATGTTTATTCCCAGAATGCATTGGCCATAAGATTGCCTACCAACTGGATCTCCACAAGGAGAATCAGTACCTTCCAAGAGCTAAGTTCATTTTCATACTACGTTGCTTCCCCATACCTATCATTCTTACCATTCTCAAAATGCAATTTTTCCTTAAGAAGTATCTGCTTTTTCTGCTGTGCATAAAAAACACATCTGTATAAGCTCCTGACACCATTGTAAAGGTGTTGTTCTACAAACTTAAAGGAGTCATTTCACCAAAACAGCCCTAGCGCTTTAGTAAAAAACAAAAATCACTACTACTTATTGCTTGTGTTATCCTTTTCTGCTGTACTCTCTGAAGGCAACAACACCCAACCGCCCCCTCCACGGTTCATCTAAATCAAACTTAGATTGCCACAGGAGTTCTGTTGAGCAGACACCCTAGGAATCAGGGTGTTGTGCAAGTCATACAGATGCTAAAGCTTCGCATGTGAAATCATGTATGGTTGATCCAGAGGAGTTTACATTTAAAGAATATAAAATCAATCATGTAAATTTTTTTTTAATGTGGAATCGTTCTTCAACCTTAATATGATAATTAAGTTTTTTGTTTTTTTTTAGACCATCAGACCCCAAAGTAAAGACTATCTACTTAATTATTACTATTAGTAGAAACAAGTTGTTTTGCTGCCTATAGTGAATGAATTATCACTGTGCAGTAAAGTTAAATTAAAATTCTCAGCTACATAAATTATCATCACATTCCAAACTGGAGCGTAATTCCTTGAGATATGTTTTTAACACCATTTAAAATTAAAAGTATTGCCAAATCTCATTTACTTAGAAATATGGATAATCAAATAGCGTGGGTGGGATACATCTGCTACATGAACGAGTACAAATTTGCATACATATCTGTTATGTTACATATGGTAGAAAAACAGCTAAATATAATTTTTTTATTAATTGATCTTGAAATTAAAAATACTATGCTATGGATGTATAGTATTTTTAATTCCAAGATTAATATACGGCGTTACAACCGGCCTGTGCTACAATTGTCCATTTTGAAAAAATAATGCCACTTATTGCAGAATTAACTTAAAAGCAAGCCAACACTTTACTAAATCTCCACCTTTTATCATCACATGGCTTTTAGGTCCAAAATGTTATGCTGATTTTTTTCTTAATATATCTTTATGGTCGTCGGAGCTTCATTTTTCTGATACAGAGCTTCAAATGCACTACAAAAACAAAAATTTACAAGAAAACATTCTAGTTGCCTTCAGCCACCACTAGAGGGAGCTTAGGAGCATACTGCATAATGTGTTGTTATTATTGAGTTCAATGTATAACAGTATGCAGTAAGCACTTTAGCTCCCTCTAGTGGCAGCTGCAGGCAACGAGCATGTTATTTTTTTAAAATCTAGGTCTATACAAGGGTTTTGGAGCTGTATATATATATATATATATATATATATATATATATATATATATATATATATATATATATATATATATATATATTTATTTATTTATTTATTTTTAAACTGAGCTCTGACCGCTATGAACATCTGTTAAGTAATTATTTAACACAGAATTTTGATCCTATTAAGGTGGGAAAATATGTTTTGCAAGGGTGGAATTTCACTTTAAGTTGACTGCTGTTTTTTTAAGGGTTATATTTACACATTAATGGACTGTTACTATAAAATTTGAGGTTCAGTGCTGCATCTTCTAATACAATCTACAATTAGCATAATTAGAAAGAAGGATTGGTAATCCTATTCAAGACACTCAATAAGACAGAAGCAAAGAGTATGGATCTGGTATTCCCCGCACACGCTCACGTTTCTAAGAATAATAACATATTTTGTCTGGTTCTGCCAAGAGGTGCTACACAATACACATACCGCAAAGCAATAAAGACACACGCTCTTGTTAGAGAGTGTACAGCCTGAGGGTTGGGAGGTTAAAAGCCCTGGCAGCAAAACAGTCTGTCTTACGTTACAGGGCATTGTATTCATAAAGTGCCCCCTCCCCTTCTTGTTACATTGGTTCTAACTGGTAACAGATGTATTATTTTGCCACTAAGGGCACAAATGTCACAAATATTTAAGGTATATAAGTCTTCATAAGCCTTCTGCTTTACAAAGCCTCTGAACACAATCCGACAAAACCAAACACATAATTTGTATTACTTTTTTGTACAATGCTACTATTTGTTCTTATAGAAATTGATATACATCGTATGTATTCAATATACTAATCACAACCAGACAAGGGATCCTAATGATTTCAGAAATATTTTTCTTACATAAAATATTTAGTATATAAAGTCCATATATAAAAGTTATACAAATTAAAAATGCATTGTGACTTGTGGTACACCAATATGGAGTCCTTGGGAGCCCTACCTTACTGGATACTCCTGTTTATAAGACAATTTACTTCTTAATATTTGCAGGGGTAGAATTTGTTTTTGCAGACAATTGGCCAGGGTGCAATAGTGACATGGCCATCCAGATGCTGTGCCGGTACTGTAACTGAGCCTCATTTACTTACATGGATCTGAATTGCAGTTCTCCGCAGAGAACCTATGCAGGGAAAATGCAAAAAGGGTCTCGACCACCTCAATCTAGTGAATGGTGAGATTCCCTACGGTCAGACTCTCATTAATCAGCAAGTGACAGTAAAACTTAGAATACTCCTTTAAAATTTGGCCAGGACTACTGGAATGACAATTGTGAAACCTTTTAAGACAGTCTTGTGATACGTATTGATATGGTAGAACTTCAAAGTATCCATTAAAACCAGACTAATTTTTTCCCTCTACTTTTTCTTTATATTTTGTCCTATTTTTCTGAACTTTGAGTTAACCTATAACTGGAAACCATTCTGTATTTTCTACTGGGGCTACATACCCCATGGTCTATGTGCATCTGCTTTATCAAATGTAGTATATTCTAGTATAGTGAGACTTCTCTACATATTGTCGAATGACTGTAACTGAATGATAATTGTTTCAGGTTCTCAGTTCGTAGAATGGATAATATCAGTGGGCAATATTTTGACGCTCACACTTCTATCCATGTACAGCCTGTACTGTTTCTGAGGTTTGATTAGATATATTTATTATCCTACAATTACTTTTTTATTGCTTTATACTGAAGAGCCAGAGGTCCCGCCATAAAATTTTATTTACGACCTTTCCCATTACGATGTGACAGTTACATACACATAGAGTAGTTAATGCTTATAATTAAACTTCAAAGCATCTACATTCAGGTCTTTAACAGATTAGGATGGGAATGTTTATGCTAATTTGTTTTACATAATCTAAAAAGTTAAAATATTTTTTTTTTTACTATTTTACTGCTGATGTGGTCGCTTTTCATCCAATTTCTTTCTGCTTTAGAAGGCAGATTTCTTGGTAAGCCACAGTTAGTACTAATGCGCTACACAGATGGAAAATGGTTTGGAAAATAGGAAATTATGCTTACCTACCCTTTGGTTTTGGGAGTCTGCACAAATTCTTCCGTAACTTTTTACACATCATTCTCACCTTCTCAGAAACAAGTTATTTCTGCAGTGAATTAAGAATATGTGGACATCAAGCCTGTCAGGAACTACAAGGCTGATTATTAAACTTAGATGAATTCTTAGAGGTCAATGTCAGGCAGCTGCTGTCTTATTTCTAGTGCAGTGCTTTACAGTGCTCTGATGTTGACTGAATATATTTAGTATTTCTGTCACTTGCTAACTATCTTTGGCACTTTGTGTCAAAGAGACACGTTATTTGCTGAAATAAAACTCTAGTGTGATGTGTAGGTGGATATTTAGTAATGAGGCATGCAATGTCAGTACCACACAGATATTTATATAGAGTTTTACTCATGGAAAAAGCTTACTGTTTTCCCTTCCATAAACACCCACATAATTTATTAGTACATTTTCATACCATGGGAGGAAACTTGAGCGCTTGGATAAAAACCAACCTGAAGACACAGATACTATATACATTTCATGTAGCCAGTGCCCCTTAGCCATAGTACTACATTCTCTTGTTTAGTGGCTAATTGTTTTTGCCCTTTTCTGGATAAACCCCATAAACCTCTTAAAGGGCCTGTGTATTTTAGATTTATTATACCATTAAAAAATAACATAGTACATGTGGTTTAAAAATGCATGGAAGTGCCATAGTTTAATATTTGTTCATGAGCATTGTTTTAAACCCCAAAGGCTTTATCTTTTTCCATGTACAAAATGAATGAGAAGAAGACATCACTATAGTAACCCTAACTAAATAAAATATGAGTAACAATCCTAAAAGTACAAGATGTTAATGTAAATTGTGTGACTTTATCTCTGCTATAAAAGAACACAACTATTCTAGAAGAATATTAGTCAGTTATTTTATACTTGTAATATCGGTAAGTTTCTGTAGCCCCATGTTTCTTTATAATAGAGACAAAAAATATAGATTTGAGATGGGTAGGCTGTAAAGTTAGCTCAAGAATGTGTGCAGAATTCGTATCACCCGTGAGTCACTTGAAACTTTTTTTTTATGGAAGGGCGACACACCTGATATGCATAGCAAGAACTTCATAGTAGTCCAATAAACTGAGGTTGGAGACCTTGACTGTGCGTACAGTTAGTCTACTTGACCGGAAACAGTTGAGCACCTCCCAGGTATAGCAGTCACCTGGTGCCTATGTGGGTCTTTGTGAAGCAGCCGCTATTGCGCACAAAACTGACCAGTTGCCCCCTCAAACTACCCCTTCTTGGCTGCACCGTGTTCAATTTAACTCACTCGTCCTTGCTAGGTGATCCCTAGTGGCCGTTCATAACATTCGAATGCCTTCACATTCTCAGTCTATATAAGCTTTAGTTATTACTCGGCTTGTTGTGTCTATATATCCACAGTCAAGTCTAGGTAATTAACGGCAACACGTTGGATAATACACGCTCTTATCACAACTTGAATAGGCTATATTTCAATATTTGAACAATAAATATTATTTCCTATTCACTTTTAATTTTTCCACAGTATTCCATTACTTCTTAAAGGCTTGGGTGGGCAGCAGCACAACAGACCTCTCTTTTACTGTCACTGTAAGATACAACACCAAAAAAGAAGCAATATAGTGCAAGACCAAAGAATTAATTTCTTAAAAAGGTACATCTTTCTTGCATGATACAAAAAATTATTAAAAGATGAGACAATGCAGACATAAAAATGGTGTGGATGGATGGATGGATGGATGGATGGATGGATAGATAGATAGATAGATAGATAGATAGATAGATAGATAGATAGATAGATAGATAGATAGATAGATAGATAGATAGATAGATAATGCAGACATAAAAATGGTGTGGATGGATGGATGGATGGATAGATAGATAGATGGATGGATGGATGGATGGATGGATGGATGGATGGATAGATAGATAGATAGATAGATAGATAGATAGATAGATAGATAGATAGATAGATAGATAGATAGATAGATAGATAGATAGATAGATAGATAGATAGATAGATAGATAGATAGATAGATAGATAGATACTGTAGATAGATAGATAGATAGATAGATAGATAGATAGATAGATAGATAGATAGATAGATAGATAGATAGATAGATAGATAGATAGATAGATAGATAGATAGATAGATAGATAGATAGATAGATAGATAGATACTGTAGATAGATAGATAGATAGATAGATAGATAGATAGATAGATAGATAGATAGATAGATAGATAGATAGATAGATAGATAGATAGATAGATAGATAGATAGATAGATAGATAGATAGATACTGTAGATAGATAGATAGATAGATAGATAGATAGATAGATAGATAGATAGATAGATAGATAGATAGATAGATAGATAGATAGATAGATAGATAGATAGATAGATAGATAGATGATAGATAGATAGATAGATAGATACCGTAGATAGATAGATAGATAGATAGATAGATAGATAGATAGATAGATAGATAGATAGATAGATAGATAGATAGATAGATAGATAGATAGATAGATAGATAGATAGATAGATAGATAGATAGATAGATCTTTCTTCTACACATCATGTAGCATGAATATAACCCCTCAATAGAACAAAGATGAGCTGTCAGCCAACCTTATCCATTTCAGCCTTTACTATGGAAGCCAGATGGTCAGATGTTTGTTAGGAAATCTATCTTCCTTGTTGGAAAAGACTGCAGTGAAAAAGCAGCTTGAAATGTCATTACTCTGGAGGGGAAGTCCAGCAGGAGGTTAGGTAAATTGGGAACATACTTTGTTTTTACCTCCTCAGTGTCTTTATTTCATGCAAATGTTCATTGCTGGTATAAATCTATCCTGTGATATTAAAAGCAATTAGCATGTAGTGAAACATCTCAGTGCCCGCAGGCCATTACACCAAGTGATAGATCCTAATCTAATCAACCCCCTACTGCATCAATTATTGCTGCGGCTGATCGTTTTCTAAAATATCATTATATTGCCTGGATGTTCAGTTCATAATTTATGCAAAGCTGCTAAAAAAAAATCCCTGAATGATTTTAACAAACAGAGATGTTTTCAGCAGCATCTCATTATTAGATTGGGAGATAAACATATCCAGTGACATTTAAAGGGATGACTGGGTACAGTACATTATGACTCCGGCCCAAGACCGGCTTAGCATTTTAGTCATGTATCAGACTCAGTCATCTCCGAGTTGTTTTCTCCTTGACATCAATGTGTGAAATACAATTCTATAGATCTCTTCTTCTTCCTCCTGGTTCCCGCAAGGTCACTGCAACAATAGAAATTATTAACAGACTTGAGCTGCCCAGGAAAGGAGAGACAGGAGGATTATATGGAGATGATGGGGGGGATAAAAAGGACTATGAGGGTGACTATACTACACGTTTGCTATAAACGTCACTATATGGTTGTCAGAATGTCATTTGAAGAATTCTGTAGTATTGCGCATGTTAGTAGTGTAGATACTGCTTTAGATATAGTGGGTAGACTTAGCTTTATATGGCGGTCCTGTGAATGCCATGCTATAGGGGTTGCGAAATAAATTGACCTCACCACGCTCCAGTCATGGCCTTCTGCCACGGCTATTCACACTAGAGGGCGCACTATTTAAATCCATTGAGTTACTTCACTAGTTGCCAGTTATAGTGGTGGGCACCCTGTGTACCTGGCATTGTATCCTGTTTTACCTATTACCTGTGTTTGAACTCGGATTGGACTGACTCTACTACCTCTGTACTGTTCCTGGATTTTTGGTCTTGGGTTTCTGTTATAAATTTATTTTCAACCATTGCAAGTTTTCTGACCCTGTAAAAGTTTGTGCCCCCTGTATGATGTTTGGAGACTCAAAGATGGAAAGGCTTTGAAACAAGGAAAAGGTGGGCAATCTTCAGGCGCAGACTTCAGATGGATAGAAGCTGGACCACAAATTGGTAATCAGTCAACTTTACAAAAAGCAACGCAAAGAAACCCTGAAACACGCTGCTTTTTATAAGACCAAATAAACGGAAGTTGACTGAATACCAATTGGTGATCCTGCTTCTATCCATCTGAAGTCTGTGCCTAAATAGTGCCCACCTTTTCCATGATTCAAAGTCTTCCCATCTTTGAGTCTCTGAGTGTCCTGCTATACCCACACCTTGGTGTGCCGCCAATTTTTGGCATGACGACACCGGCAGCGACTTCTACATATTCAAAAAATGAGTATTGTGCCTATACAATAGCACAACTAAACCAGATCAGCCCATTCAAATTGTTGTACCATTCTGTGCCCACATATGAAGGTTTTTACCCTATGAGACGCTGTTCTTTTTATCTTTACTTTTTGCTGGCAACTTTGCATCTTTACCTGTATGGTGTTTGGCTTCTGACTCTCTGCATAAACCATGTGACTACGATTTTGATGCCAGTTCATTGGTGCTGTATCTGTCTATATGGTTTTGAGCCAGCAGGAAAATTACGAGACTGTACATAGCTACCAGCAACCACCGACTCCTTCACCTTCCTCTCTCTGGTTTCTGTATATGCTAGCCGGAGAATTATCTACTAGACACTAAGTCCGGTGGCTAGCAGAACACCAAGCCTCGGAACGTAGTTGCAGGTCGCTACAGATGATACGTTGGTCTGGTGTAGTGCTGGCTCTGGGTAACTCAGAACCAGGTCCGTTACCAGTTGTCTAAGAAAACAACATCTTTAAGTTACATATAATTCTGAGTTTTTGACTTAGCACAATGTGTGGTGATATCACAATGCGTTTTTCATAGGACTGCGTGGAAACCTACTACGGTAACTTAACCTATGAAGTTGCAAAGTATGTAAAAAAGTACCTAATAAATGACAAGTTCAGCTTTGCTACACGTCTATTTGATAGTTAAAATCAATAAATTTCATACTTTTTGGCTGTACTGGCGTAGGGAAAGCAAGACAAATATGCGACAAAACAGCTGCCAATATAGCGGAAATATGATTTCTTGATTCTGTATATGGAAATTGAGTTAAATCCCGGATCAATCACCTCAGTTATGGTATTTACTGATTAGAGCCACAGATGCAATTTCCTGTAAGAAAAACTTTTCATCCTTTTTGCATTTAAATCCATTTACTGAATTTGGAAACACCACATCCCATGGTTGGAATTCCATAGCTCGAAAGTGGAATATATAAATAACAAAATTATAGCTCATATTTTAAAAAAAAATCCTACATCTACATAACTTCCAAGGCTCCAACAAGTATTTACTGTTCTTTTGTTACTTACACTGCCAACTTCCAATAGTCTGGTGTATGCTTAATATAAATGTATACATTCACAGTTCTATTGTTTGAAATTCGAAATAGCGCAAAAAAGCAGATAATTTTTTACATGTTACTGTCATATGAATACCAGTCTCCATACAGTTCGCATAACGTCGGCAGCCTTACACGAGGAGATGTGCGGCGGAAAATGATGATTTTCTGGGCAGCATAAAAGCTGAAATCAGCCTGACGAACGAGTGTCTGCTTGTTCGTCGACTGATCATTGTCCTGTTTACACCGGGCAATATAGGGAACGAGCATACGAACGCTCCTTTGTCCGATTATTGTCCAATGTAGATGGACCCTTACGCTTCATATTACTGAGCCTCAAATACTCAGTGTACCAGCATACATCTTACTTCTCACCGCTTTGCCTTGATCATAATGGAACTGATGGAAATTGAAGTAAGCTAATGTCCTCTGACATTTACATTAGTCCCATAAATAGGACAAATCAATGATGGTCTTTTATTTCTCTAACAAAATAGCTTTACAGCCACATTTTAGCATTACAACTGCATAACCTGGACCCCATGGTTCTACTAATCTTATGTGGCCTTATTATAGCCATCTAAATCCGGCCAAAAATATACTGCAAAAAAATGCTGGTATCAATGTAGTTTTAACTAAAACTAGATTGTTAGGGTTTTCTTCTTTCTCCTGTTGGGATCAGCTCCTGTTTTTGGCACAAAGAAAAATGAAAATACGGAACAAAATAATCAGCTCGGAACTACTTGTGTAAACTATGCCATATGTTTCTAATGGTAGAGGTACATCGGTCAAAAACAAAAAATTCCTAAAATTTCATCCAACTAAGAACGGTCAGAAGGTTTACTTATTGAGTAAACACTAGAGTGAGTTAAAGAGTTTACTGATCATTAGGGAAAAATACCTTTCACCTGCTTGAATTGTCTTCTTATTTATTATGTATACAAAGAGTTCAAGGATCTGTCTCATGTTTCATTATTATGCTGAATGAAAAGAAATACCAGACAGGAATACCACCTCTTTGTGTATGGTGAAGATGCTGGGATAACAGATGGAATTCAGTATGCTCAGGTGTAACCCTTCAGACTGAACAGTCTTACAACAAAATTTAGAACTTTTGTTAATGTATCGGAGGTTTGGACATTTATTCCCACCATGGAGGTCAATGAAGTTGAATTGAATGTTCACCCCATGATAAAACTGACAGTTGCTGGCACTTAATTCTCTAATTCAACACTTTTTGTCATAGGCACATTGAAGGGGATGTGCGCTATCGGCAATCAATTTTTATTAGGAGGTTCCATGAAAAAAAGTTGATGACCGGGTATCCCACTGCTCTGACCACCCAGCTATTAGCATTGACATGCAGAAGAACATTTTAGCTAGTATTCGATTCCCCAGCAGCAGCACCATAGGGAAAATGAAGAATTACATGTTAGCTACTGAAATCAATGGGCTATCCATGTAATGCACGAACAGACCGGGACCCCCAGAGAGAGAAATGCTTTTTGTACCCGCCCTTTTCTCCAGCTAATTGATGACTCCCCTCTAGTGACTCAATGTGCCCTTAGGTTTTCCCTTCCAGTGTTACCTAAACTCCTCTTGCAAAGAACGCTTCATCCACTCATTGGATACCAAAGCCTCTTTGACAGCCTCACCTTGAGTTGCTGGTTAGACTTCGGCATCCAACAATCACCGTAGTCACCGCAGTACCATGCCTTCCCTGCAGTGTCTCATGTCGACAGTTCTAAATTTTGGACATGAGTCCAGTAAGGCAGAGTTTTTACATATAGACTAGACAAGTTGCATGATTACTCTAATTTATTAAGCCGTCACCAGTCTTAGTAAAAAAGGAAGCCGGAGTAAGACGCAACAATTTATTAAGAGACACGCGCCTCTTAATAAGTTTGTTTCATGGTCGGCTGTCCGTGCACCACTGAATGAAATCTATGCCATTCAGTAGCTGACATGGTTTTCCGCTATATATTACGCTAGTCTCTGGCAAAAATTATAATAAATGTATCAGGCCACTGGTGACCATGCCCCCTTCTGCTAAGCTCTGCTCACTTTGGTGAGAGCATTTAAAACAGCCATTTTTGACATTTCTACACCAGTTAACTGGTATGAAAATGTTATTAAATTCCCCCAAGGTACGTCGGATGGGTTAGAAGTATAGACCAAAGGTCGGGAGAGTGACCAATATAGTGTTATGATGACTGTTTTCTGGCTCCATATATGAGTTTTATATGGAAAAAAAATCTACCTAAGGTGTAAATAAATACAAAAGTGTTTTAAACAAAGGAGACAGCATGAAATCTGAACTAAATACTGAACAGAAATTAATAATCATGTTCTCCTGTACAGGTGTTTATATTAAAGGCTTTCAGTAGATTCTCTAATGTAAATGTATGCATGGTATGTGGAAGCCAAGAATAACTTCAATGCGGTATGCTGTTAGAAATAACTATTAGACATATGAGCCAGGCACATTATTGTCATTAATTCTCTTAGTCCACAATGAATGTAGCCATTGTACAGACATGAAACCCAACTGGCTAACCCAAGTTCACTGAAACAAGTCCACTCGTTTATCAGCTTGTTACTGGTTTTCCATGTAAATCTTATGGGGGTTTTGTGGCATTGTCATCTTTTATTACATCTATTTATATATCATTATTTTTAAATGTCTTTGTCCTTTAGAAAAAAAAAGTGGGAGAGAACGCAGAAAAAGCTACATACAACCGAGTCTTCAAAGGAAAAGCACGGAAAATAAACATTTAATAAGGACACAGCCATGGGGTATCCCATTCAGGTGTTTGCCTGTCTCCTTTTAGTGCTGGGTTCTCAAGTGAACTGTGGACTTATAAGAAAAGTTATCAGACACAGAAGAGACGCTGGTTTAAACATTACTCTTCCTGAAGACAACCAGCCAGTTGTGTTTAACCATGTGTACAATATTAAAGTTCCAATGGGTTCCCTATGCTCTGTTGACCTCGACCCTATAGGAACGGCTGAAAATGAGGTGAAGCCACAGACAGAGCTTCAGAAAAATTACCAAGACACCACTTTAAATGGGGAAAACCAGATCATTTTTACACATCGCATCAACATTCCTAAAAGAGCTTGTGGATGTGCAGCATCTCCAGATATCAAGGACCTTCTAAGCAGATTGGAAGAGCTGGAAGGTCTTGTGTCATCTCTTCGAGAACAATGTACTACAGGGGCTGGGTGCTGTTCTAATACACAGACTGCTGAAGGTGAGAACACTACTAATTTAAGTAATGAACTTTCTAAACATTATGTAGAAAAACAAGAACACTGGGGTGGAGGCAAATAAAAGGTTCAACCAACGATATCATGTGCCACTTCTTCTACATCTTCTTAGTCATATATGGCAGACCTATCCATAGTGTATATATATGTTTATGTTAAAATAAACCCTAAAATATTAAAGAAGAAGCAGGGGTGTAGCTATAGAGGGGACAGAGGTATCAGTCACATGCGGGGCCCGGTACCGGGGGGGGGGACTAAAGGTCTATTGTCATATAAGAAGACACTAGCAATATAAATTATAAATGGCACCGGAGGTTGAGGAAGCTATTTCAAGTTCTATGTTTTTGGATAATTTATTTAACCACACGGGACTGCCTCATCTCTGGCGGTTGCTGTTTTAAGTGGTGAAACTATTTGAACATTTGTCCCATTACAATATTGTATGCTTCCCTATAGACTACTCTGTAATTAAAATGATGCTGAACATCTAGTATTTCTCATAAGTATGTGGTTGTTTTGTAATAAGGAAGGAGGGGGTTAGCCCTTTTTGTAAAATCTTATAATTATATGTCTACAATTGACTTTTTTTTAACTTCTCACTAGACTTTAACCATTAGGAGTAACCACAAAGAATGGAAAAAATGTATCAGCTAATAATATTGTTCCTAAAAGTAAAGGGAACAGAAACAATAATTGAGACTGAAGTTTTCATGAGGTGGCACGTATCAACAGTCACCAAGTATTGCAAAATGTGGCATTGCTTACATCAGTAGAATAATTACAAGTTGTAACTTTTTTTTAAGCCAACGTCCTAATAAGACTACAAAAACTGTGCTGCTCTTGTTAACTTTTTAGGCTCTAAGAATCAGTTGCATAATTGTATATAAATGAAATATGTGCAAGGAGGTAAAACCCTTGTGTAAGGGACATATAAAAGGTAAAATAACATATTCAAATGAAATTATTTATATTCATTTACTGGTATTAAATAAAAAGTTGTGTCCAGTTTTGGACAGCTTCTTCTTAGTCAGGCACATTTACCTTTAACGTGGGGGGGGGGGGATTTATTGGGATGTGTGTCTCTTGGCTGCCCATGGTAAAGGCTTATTCTTAGTAAATTATTTCATTCGATAGAGTTCATATTCAGATTTTATTGTTTAAATGTTAAATTCCAACTGTTAACACTGCGACTTATGGCGGATCTGTCACCATACCATGTTACACTGTTTAAGGACAGCATAGTAAGGGGGCAGGTCTGCTCTACTATTAGCCCAAACGGCAAACAACTATTGTGCTATTTGGCTAATAGTAGAAAAGAATGCAGCTGATTAGTCTACATTATTTATGAGAGCGCTCCCCCGCCTTTCTTTGCCTCCCCCCGCCTCCCTCAGAAGTGATTGATGGCTGTAACCCGTTAGTCACTTGTAAGAGGGGTGGAGAAGAGTTTAGGTAGAGGCGGGGGTTGCGCTTCCCATATAGTTATGAGTCCACTGTATTTATGAGTGCGCTATATTCTTGGTTGACTGCTACTAGCCAAATGGCACAATATTCTTTTATGCTGTTTGGGCTTAAACTAGAGCGGACCAGTCTCCATACTATGCTTGAATAGGGCAGTATAGAATGATGACAGATCCACTTTAAGGGCATGGCCAGACGTGGCGGAATTGCTGTGGAATTCCGCAGCATACAGTCCGCAGTGGAATTCTCCAGCGGCCGTTTTTTACATTTGTTTCAATAAATTTTGAGGCAAGTTAGTTCAGACATTTTCCCTTTGCAGCATGCACTGTCTGTTGCGGAGAAGAAGCAGAATTTCACTGCGGATTTCAGCCTTTGCAATGCAAAAACTGAAATCTGTGGCAAGTCCGCTGTGTTTTCTGCAACGTCTGAATTACCTGTCAAATATGCAAATGTTGGTGCAGAGTCGTTGCGTAATTGCCCCAAATCTGCACCAACATTTGCAGCGGAAAAACTCTGCCACGTCTGGCCATGCCCTAATGGTTGCTATTGGTTGATGGAGAGGGAATAATATTCTCAGTAGAGAACAAAATGTGGGGAACAAACACATTTAAAAGGCATTTGTCTCAAACTGGATGACTTCCTATACTATTGATAAAATATTGTTTTCATCTATCCCATCGGATGAACTTAAATGTTGCCAAAAACTGCACTCGGCTTGGCCAGTATTTAGTTACAGTTTTAATAAATGAGGTCCAGCCTGTCTACACATTTGATTCTAACAAATTGTATTATAATTTACAGACTTCAGGCTGATTATATTTCATCAAATTATATGGGCCTGATATCACATGTTCTATGTAACAGAGCTGAATTTGTCATTTACTGTTTGTTTGGTGCACTGTAATAACTCACTTAGGCTTATTCTTAGTTAAAGGGTTATTCCAACCATAGACATTTATAGTACATCCATTTTCCCCAAAAGGTGGGGGTCCCAAAGGTCTGACATCCAGCTATCGTACACTTAGGATGTATCCGCCATACATTTGAAATAACACTTTAAGTTGTAAAATGGATTTACATGCACTCCTATTGTGATGACCAAATGACAAATTCAAAAAAATTTGAAAAATTTGACTACATCCCTTTTAATGATTCCATTTGTTCATCTGCACAGGTATAGTGGAAACCAAGCCTTACTGCAATGGACATGGGAATTACAGCACTGAGGCTTGTGGCTGTGTCTGTGAGCCCGGGTGGAAAGGACCCAACTGTACAGAAGCAGAATGCCCTGGAAACTGTAATAACAGAGGGACATGTGTGGATGGAAAATGTGTTTGCAACCCAGAATACACCGGGGAGGACTGTGGTGAATTAGCCTGTCTAAATGATTGTAACGACCAAGGAAAATGTGTTAATGGAGTGTGCGTTTGCTTTGATGGCTTTGCTGGAGAAGACTGTAGTGAAGAAGTGTGCCCAGTGCCTTGCGGTGAACATGGAAAATGTGTGAACGGCCGATGTCAGTGTGAGGAGAACTTTGTTGGGGAAGATTGTAGCGAACCCTTGTGTCCAAACAATTGCAACAACCGTGGACGTTGTGTGGATAATGAGTGTGTTTGTGATGAGCCTTACACAGGAGAGGACTGTAGTGAGTTAATTTGCCCTAATGACTGCTTTGACCGTGGTCGTTGTATAAATGGTGTGTGCCATTGTGAAGAAGGGTTCACCGGTGAAGACTGTGGTGAACTTGCATGTCCAAACAACTGCAACAACAATGGTAAATGTGTGAATGGACTATGTGTGTGTAATGCAGGATTCATTGGGGATGACTGCAGTGAACTGAGCTGTCCAAACAATTGCAACAACCAGGGACGTTGTGTGAATGGGGTCTGCATTTGCATGGAAGGGTTCATGGGAGAAGACTGTGGCGAGCTAAGGTGTCCAAATGACTGTGATAATAGAGGTCGCTGTGTAAATGGCCAATGTGTCTGCGATGATGGATTTATGGGCCAGGACTGCAGTGAACTGAGGTGTCTGAATGACTGCAACAACCAAGGCCGCTGTGTAAATGGGCAATGTGTCTGCGATGATGGATTTATGGGCCAGGACTGCAGTGAACTGAGGTGTCCCAATGACTGTAACAACAAAGGCCGCTGTGTAAACGGGCAATGTGTGTGTGATGAAGGATTCATGGGACTGGACTGCAATGAGCTTAGATGCCCCAATGATTGTAATAACACAGGACAATGTGTTAATGGTCAGTGTGTATGCGACGATGGGTTCATGGGAGAAGATTGCTCAGAACTGAGATGCCCTAATGATTGTAACCACAGAGGTCGCTGTGTTAACGGTCAATGTATTTGCGACAATTTATTTATGGGTGATGACTGTGGTGAACTACGCTGCCCTGATGATTGTAATAACAGAGGACAATGTATTGATGGGCAGTGTGTGTGTACCGAAGGATTCACAGGAGACAACTGTGGTGAACTAACCTGCTTTAACAACTGCAATAATCAAGGTCGTTGCGTAAATGGACAGTGTATTTGTGATGAAGGCTTTATCGGAGAATTCTGCTCGGAAGGTATGGTATATCTAGTTAATCCATATATGTAAAATAATCAGAATTTCAACATTCCTTTTTCTTCAAACGTTTTTTTGAATTATACTATTGTTGCTTTTTTTAGTTAATATGCATGCTCCATACTAAACTGCAAAGCAGAAATTTCACACCAAGCTGTTAGAGCTTGTTGAGTGGATCATATTCGGCTTTTGCCTCATTTCCATTTAAACAGTGATGATAAAAATCTGTGAACCACGGATTACACACCTGGATGTCGCAGTGCTTGGGTCTAAGCAATTTACACATTTGATATTGAATTGCAGTGTATCACATCTGTTTTCATTTTCCTAAAGCATGGGAAGTTTATACAGTGTAAGTTTTACAGTTTTAGTTGAATCAAAGATAAATTTACAGGATGAATGCAGTATTATAGTTTTCACAAAAGAGCCGATGTCGCCTGTGGTTCCTGTTGCAGCACAAACACTGCAAAGATTCACTTATAGTTAGGGATATAAGGTTTGTATTAAGAAATCCAGAGCCCAATCACAAAGATAGGAATGTCCCTACTCCCCTCCACAGCTTTACCCTTAGACCTTAATCACACGACAAAGTCCCTATTTTCGTGAGGCAGTCCCGTGAACCAGTGACAGGATCTACAATGTCCCGTATTTGGGATTAGAATGTTAAGAAGTATGCCAAACCATGTACATGGAGTCTATACTGCAGCACGCAGAGTCCTTACGGTTCCATATTACAGTACAGAGCCATAGGCACGCTATGTTCCAACATATAGTATGGTGCCTTCATACACCACTGATGCTTCTCTTTTATACTGTACAGCATTTGATGGAACATTTTCCAATTCTTTCCTCACATATTCCATATTAAGCCATGAGAAAAAAAACCTTTGTGTGCCTCCATATAAATTTAGACACACACAGAAGAACTGTATTGGCCCATGGCGCTGTATTATGGAACGATAAAATACAAATCTGGAATATGACCCTGTGCATGAGCCCTAATAGTACTCACCTGTTATTTTTATAGCTCCAAAATATTCCACTGCTGAAAATCAATTTTCCTTATCTCATTTACACATATGCTAGGCCCAGTATCATAGAAAGCCCATTAGGCCCCGAGTATGTTTTTAAGGTGTGGGAGAAAATCCATGCAAGGATAGATAGATAGATAGATAGATAGATAGATAGATAGATAGATAGATAGATAGATAGATAGATAGATAGATAGATAGATAGATAGATAGATAGATAGATAGATATATAGATAGATAGATAGATAGATAGATAGATATGTTATATTAATATAGTACACGGTAATTCAGCGAATTAGGACATTGTTAGAAGATTGTGTAGTTTCCCTCTATTCAGACGGAATTCCTTTGGTCACTTTGGTTTCCTGTTTCCTGTTTATGTTATGTTATAGTGTTGGGAAATTACATTTTTCGGGGTCAGAGATCATTGGGAAGAAATAGATTGGCATCACAATGTTTTTAATTATTTGACAACACTGTATATATAAAAAATAATAAATTAAGAAATTAAGAAAAACACATACACACACATACTTGACACATTTTGTTTTGTCTATCTTGAGTGCAGTCAGTGCTTTTAGAGTAACCCCTTTATTATTCATTATAATTCTGCGGAGTACACGCTACGGACTGCACTAGAAAAGTCTAATGACACATACTGTGATATGGCAATATGGAGATGGTCCTCTTACTTGGCCCGAATTCAGTCATTTTGTACCAGCTGAGCAACACAATTAACCCATGTTGTACGTGCCCGTTGATATGATTACCAATAGATGTTTTGGATGAAGTATGCCGACTATACATTTTTATTGTTCTTAAATGTTTTAACTTGGGAAGCATTGGTACGATTCCAAGGACTGTTAACTGAATGTTAATTTTCTTTAAAACCCAACAGTATCACCACCAGAAGACTTAGTTGTGATAGATGTGACCACTAAAACCATGAACCTTGAATGGGCCAACAAAATCAAAGTTACAGAATATCTCATTACCTATGTTCCAACAAGTCCTGGTGGCTTAGAGTTTGACTTTAGAGTTCCCGGAGACCAAACAGCAGCCACTATTAGAGAACTTGAGCCTGGAGTAGAATACTTTGTCCGTGTATATGCCATCTTGAGGGACCAGAAGAGCATCCCAGTTAGCGCCAGAGTTGCAACACGTGAGTACAGTTTAACTTTTTCTTGCCCTTCTATCACGGGTATATGGAAGCAAATGCACCAACATGCTGGCAAACAACTGAAAGAGATACTATAATCAGCATGGTATAGAGGATAAAATGCAGAAACTCATCATTTAAAAGGGTACGGGAAACATTCGAAACAAAAGTACAGGTGCCGGTGAAATAGAAATTCTAATGAATAGCCGACCATGCAATAATAGGCTTGGCTGAGTTCTCCAGAGCAAGAGCAGTTTTAGTTATTGGCTCCGCTCTGGATAATGTAGGGGGCCTTAACCCCCTTTAGGGCATATAGCTTGTGTTGAAACATGTTTTTATTGGGTTTTTTTTTACGGATTCCGCAAAAATTAGATTAACACAGAGGTGCAGTATAGGTTCATAGAATTCTATAGGCTTTATATTCGAGAGCTACCTGATATACGTAGATTCCAAAGAAGGTCGAATGTATGAGGTTTAAGAACTGTATTATGTGTAACTGTAGTCAATATCCTAAACTTTTTGTTCTGCATAGCTTATCCTATCTGGACATTTGATTGCTATCTGCTATTTCATTTGTTTTAGTAAGATACTATGTAATATTAAATAACCATTGACGATGCAAGATCAACGATAAAATAAATATGTCTGATATTAAGAAATAAATTGTCAATAAAAGTAACCAGCCAGGTTATAAACCAGGCCAGTTTGGACCAAAATGTATTGGCTTTTCAGTACATACTATGTTATTCATTGCGCTGAGACCCTACAACTAATTAATTGGTTAAAAACATTCTTGTTTTTTTAGAAAAAAACTTTTATTATAATTAACAGTATATTTACTTTTGTATCACCTATTCTAGACCTGCCTACCACTGATGATCTGAGATTTAAATCAATAAAGGAAACCTCTGTTGATGTGGAGTGGGAGCCTCTAGATATTTCCTTTGATACTTGGAGACTTATCTTCCAGAATACTGTAAGAAATTTTTCTGTTTTTTGGAAGTTCAGTATACGACTTGTTAATGTAGAAGTAGTGTGTGGCAATATTCAGTTATCTGGGACATCAATTAGAGGTCCTGCTTAAATGGTGCCTATGGGTGCAATTACCAAAATTCATGCTATATGTTTTAGGGTCTGTTCATACTGCAGATTTTTCCGCAACGGAATTCTTTTCGGAAAATCTGTAGCAAATACCGTATCAGCAAAGTGGATGAGATAAAAACAAACCCCATCCACACGCTGCATAAATACTGAGTGGAAAAAAACGCTCAGAAATTAACCTGCGGTGCAGAATTTTATTCCGCAACATGTCAATTGTATTTGTGTAATCACTTCTTATTTGTTTCGGGTTTTCCCCATTGAATTCAATGGGGAGGTAAAACCCGCAACAAATAACAGTTGTTGCTTTTTTTTTCTGCAGGTTCAGAGCATTCCGCCGCAAAAATGCAACTCAAAAAAATAAATAAAAATCTTATACTTACCCAGGAGTCTGTGTTTCTTCCTCCAGGCTGGCCTTCTGGGATGATGTTTCATCCCATGTGACCGCCACAGCCAATCACAGGCTGTAGTGTCGGTCACATGGATGAAACATCATCCCAGGAGGCCGGTCTGGATGACATAAGAGGGCCGGCCTCCTGGGATGACGCTTCATTCCATGTGACCACCGCTGCAGCCAATCACAGGCTGCAGCGATGTCCTGGGATGAAACGCCATCCCAGGAGGCCGGCTTGCTAGCAGGCCGGCTAAATGCTGAAGTTTTTTGCGGCGAACATTCCAGCTGAAAAACTGCACCACAGTTCGGTGCGTTTTTTTGCCCGGAATTCCCTGTGGCGCACAGGGCGGATACGCTGTGTGCTTTTACGTAGTGTATCCGCCCCACGTGAACTCAACTTTATTGTCATAATTGGCAAAAAAAGGGTCACGTGGTTATATGAATGTTGATATGCAAACTGCACGATCCCTCAATTAGCCTGAATGGACATGCGGCTTATACAGCTTGAACCTCTGATCAGGAGTTCAGGAATCTGTTCAGTGGGTGTCATACAGAAATCATTGAACATGGCATCAAATAGAGGCCCTAAATAAGACTTACCCTTGAAAGATCCCACTGTAGGTCTCTATAGACACAATGAGAGCCTAAGGGAATTCTGCTGCGGACACTCCGCAGCGGAAATCCACAGGGGACCCGTTTCTCCATTGCCTGCCACAGCTTTGTGGTTGGGTTCGTTTGCACGTTGCAGACAATTCCGCGTGGAGCATAGGCTGCGGTGCAGAATTTGGTGTCCGCAGCATACAATGGTTGTTGCGGACGTGTCGCGGACTGGTTGCAGACTCATTGCGGAATTTCTCCATTGGCTTCAATGGAGATTCAAAATTCCGCAATGAAGTCCGCAGATGTAATGTAGATGTTATGTGTGCTGCGGAGCGTATTGGTTTTTTAACATGACATTTCTTCATTCTGGCTGGACCTATGTGTATTTCTAGGTCTACAGCCGGACTGAGGAAGTCAATGGGGCTCCCGTAATTACGGGTGACTACGTGTGTGCACCCATAATTACGGGTGACTACGTGTGTGCACCCATAATTACGGGTGACTACGTGTGTGCACCTGTAATTACGGGAGCGTTGCTAGGCGACGTCAGTAAATAGTCACTGTCCAGGGTGCTGAAAGAGTTAAGCGATCGGCAGTAACTGTTTCAGCACCCTGGACAGTGACTACTGATCACAATATACATCAACCTGTAAAAAAAATAGAAGTTCATACTTACAGAGAACTCCCTGCTTCTTCCTCCAGTCCGGCTTCCCAGGATGACGTTTCAGTCTAAGTGACGGCTGCAGCCAATCACAGGCTGCAGCGGTCACATGGACTGCCGCGTCATCCAGGGAGGTCGGGCTGGATGCCGAAAGAGGGACGCGTCGCCAAGACAACGGCCGGTAAGTATGAAATTATTTTACTTTCACTAGGGAAAGTGCTGTCCCTTCTCTCTATCCTGCACTGATAGAGAGAAGGGAAGTACTTTCACCTCAATACGCAGCGGCTAGTCCGCATCAATTTAATGCCCATTTTGGGCAGACCCGCAACAGAATCTGCAACGCAGATTCTGTGCGGCATTGATGCGGACAGTTGCGGAAGAAATCCGCCACGTCTGGGCCTACCCTAAAAGTAATTTAGAAATAACATTGAAAACATTTTTACTTTCACTAACTGAACTTTATTTTGTACAACTGAAAGCTAACACATGCTCAAAGTGAAACAACACGTCTGTTGCTTGCTTGTTATCTAAGGAGTACCTTTGTAGGCTTTAGCATCTTATCATTATAAGTGTCAGTTCACATGTTGCGCAAATACTGCAGATTTCCCGCAACGAAATTAGTTGCGGAAAATCTGCAGCAAATACAGTAGCAGCAAATTGGATGAGATAAAACAAATCTCATCCACACGCTGCGTAAATAATTTTATTCCACAGCATGTCAATTGTATTTGCGTAAACGCTGCTTATTTGTTAGGGCTTTTCTCCATTGAATTCAATGGGGAGGTAAATCCAAACAGGATAGCAGTTGTCGCGTATATTTGCGGCGGGTTCGCAGCGATTCCGCCGCAAAAAACGCAACTCAGAAAAAAAAACCTCATACTTACCCTGGAGTCAGTGTTCCTCTCTCTAGGCCGTCCTCCTGGCATGACGTTTCATCACATGTAACCACTGCATGCTGTAGCGGCGGTCACATGGGATGAAACAACATCTCAGGAGGCCGGCCTGGATGACGTCAGAGGGCTGGCCTCCTGGGATGATGCTTCATCCCAAGCGACTGCTGCTGCAACCAATTAAAGGCTGCAGCCGTCTCCTTGGATGAAACTTCACCCCAGGAGGCCGGCCGTTTAAGTGCTGCATTTTTCCGCAGCGGACATTCCCGGCGAAAAACTGCACCACAGTTTGGTGCGGTTTTTCGCCCAGAATTTCCTGCGGCGCACAGGGCGTATACGCTGCGTGCTATTACGCAGTGTATCTGCCCCGTGTGAACTCAGCCTAACTGTTAATTTCCTGCCCATCTGAGGAACTACTACTGCATGTGTGTAGAGATACACATGCTGTGGACAACTAAATGCTCGCTTTTTCAACAATGTGTCGTGAAATAATGAGTCAATAAAAAGTAATGCGAGATTGTGAAATAATGAAGAGAATATATGGATAGTAAAAAATGCTTTAAATGTAAGTACTTAGATTCTTTCGCACAAGTAATACAAGGCCTCAGATTTTTTTTTTCATATCAACTACACACGTTTATTGCATTTTAAAAGTCACCAAACTGTCCCATACATAAACAATTTCCATTACGTACCTTAAAATACACAAGTGTATTGTCCATGTGTGTATGGCTCCTAATAGATAAGAAATATTTTAGATGAAAATTTTTATTTCTGAAGTCTAGAAAGGGTAAAGTCTATATTGTTAAATGTCCTGGGTTGTTGGAAACCAACATTTACAATATGTAACATTTTCCATGATTTTCCGTCATTTTTACATTTACATCAACCATGAATGATAAATTATTAATTTCATATGAAATGTGTCCTTTAGAGATTTTTCCCTTACAGGGTGTAACAGACTTCTAGCATTGAGTGGTGCATTTTATTTTTTAAATAACAAATGTTTGATGGTATACTATGTGCAGTAAATCAGAGATTAATATAAAATTTGTGAACAGAATACCCTAAAAATGCCCCTGGACCAAAAGAGATTTGAAATGATACGCAAACTTTTTGACAAATGACTTAATTATTTAACTCTCGTTTTATTGTCATGGAAAGTTTAGCTGAGATCTTCAGCAACAAACATATCTAACATATTTTACTATATTGATTTCTTACAGAAAAAACTAAATGGGGAGATAACCACTAGCTTGGAAAGCTCTGTAACATCTTTCGAGCAGCAAGGACTTGCCCCGGGAGAAACCTATGAAGTATCAATACATGTTGTGAAAAACAATTCGTTAGGACCTGCCTTGACCAAGACAACCACTACAAGTAAAATAGAAACATATTACAATTATCTCTTGAGTGAAAATTATTTTGTGAATTTTGAAAAGCGTAACTTTCATTGAAGGACCTCCCGCTTAGGAAATAAGTAATCAATGGTAGTAGCTGGTTCATTACAATGACAGGTTATGGCTAAGGAACATCACCTAAAGGCTCATGCACTCTACTATATTACAGCTCTGTAGATTCTCCGAGTTCTATGGGGTCCTACTCTACCTTCGTATGTCTTTGATTTTATATGGTGGAACACAAAGGTTTGTCTGTCAGATTCTGTCAGATTCATACAGAATCCCAAAAAATGGTGCCATGTTCAATCAGGGGAGAATAACTTCATAATACGGAACCATATGCGTACACCAAAATGACTCATGCTCATCAACATTTAGGACATTTAGGGTAAATGTAAACAATTGTATGCCTTCCAATGACCTAACAACAATGCATACATAGTTACATAGGTTGAAAAAAAGAGACATGTCCATCCAGTTCAATGTTTCTCTGATCAATTATACATCATTCAATGCTAGATTACTTATAAACCTCTATGCTAATTGTCATCAGCTAAGCATCGAGCCCTTTTGTAAATGCTGACATTGTATCTGCCATTACTACCTCTGGTGGTAGGGCATTCTTTAATGTAACTACTCTAACTGTAAAGAACCCTTACCTATAGTAATGTCTAAAAGGCCGTTTCTCCACCGTTTCCTGGTACAGTTCTTGGAAAGAATTAATTATGTGCCAACTCTTTGTATTGACTACATATATATTTATACGTATTAATAAGATGACCTCGAAGGCACAGTTTTTCCAAGCTGAACAAGTCCAATTTTTCTAGCCTTTCATTGTAAGGGAGACCTCCCACCTCCTTTAATAATCTAGTCGTCTGCCTTTGAACCCTCCCTAGCGCTCCTACAGTATAGCTTTTTACAATGTGAAGCCCAAAAATGAATACCATATTCAAAATATGGTCTTACAATGGATATATAAAGGGGCAATATTACATTTAGATTGCAGGTTTTTATCTCTCTTTTTTTTATACCCTAAAATCTTATTTGCTTTTGTAGCTGCTGATTGACATTGAGTGCTGCTGCTTAGCTTACTGGTAACCAAAATACCCAAGTCCTTCTCTTATTCTGCTCTCCCCAGTTTTATTCCATTTAAATTTATATGCAGTATCACTATTACTATGGCCGAGGGGCATTACTTTACATTTATCAACATTAAATTCCATCTGCCACCTTTTTGCCCAGGCTGCTAGCTTATCAAAGTCTTTCTGTATTTCAGTTGTAGATATCATCACAATCATCTAAGGGAACATAAATCTGTGAATGCAACAAGATGAGTTTTCTCACTGGATCAACTTTAGGTCATAAACCGACAATAATGAATAGGAAATGCTTTAATACCACCCAAGACATCTTTCTTCCCACATCATGTCTGACCAGTGGTCTCGCTGACAAAGACCTCAGTGTTAGGACCATAGGCCAGAATGAAATTGAAAACACATGATTATAAGCACCAATAGAGAGGGTGGTGAATATTTAAGTCAAGCCAGCTGCTTTGTCACACAATGTAAAAATATCAATCATGACCTGATTCTTTCCCGTGTTAGACACATTCCATATAATCAGACTAAACACGAACATGTCTGCTCCCTCGTAGTTGCAAAGACTTGTGAATGAAAATGAATGCTATAAATCAATACATTTTTAGGACTTGTGAGAGCAGAGGTGGGGGTGAAAACTCATAAATGGTGCCTGGAAAATCCATCATGTTTTATGACACTGTTTCGAAACTCTCAGGCACAGTCCATGGAATCCCTGTAAGACTAATGTACATAAATAAAAACAGAGGCTTGCCGTAAAAGTTTTACATTAAAATCCTCTTCTTTATAGGGCAGAGATCCGGGATTCCAAAAATATTTGTGCAATTTTCCTCATGATGACATCATTTTCATACTTTGAATATGTCATATTATCTATCATTAATACTAATATAATAATATGATAATATTAATGATGTTTCGCTAAGCTCTATTATTCTCTGAATGACCTTTTTCAATTAACACTTGTCTCTAGGGAACAAAGAACTTTATTTTTTTTGCTTGAATCCTAGTTTTTGTTTTCCTTTTTGACATTTAGGAAGATACGAGCAGGAGGATCAATAAGAGATTAAGCTTTTCTCCCACACCATTCCTGAAATAAACATTTCATGAAAAAGGAATGTCAGTGCTAGACATTCACATGACAAATCATTTTTGCAAAACAAGCTATAGACAATGCATTGTTCATTAAATGACATCATATCAAAATTCTCTTTCATTCAAAAAATAGCAATTGACAAATTAACTCATCCATGGTGGTGGGATATATACATAGAACCCATAGAATGTAGACTAACACTGTTGGAAACTTTTAATTTCTGAAAATATCAGCAAATAGTATCTTAATGAAACTTCATTTTTTAGGGCTTGATGCTCCCAGTGAAGTTGATGTAAAGGATGTTACAGACACTTCTGCCTTAATAACATGGATGAAACCCCTGGCTGAGATCGATGGAGTTTCTGTCACCTATGGTACTGGAAATGAGCCCAGGACTACAGTGGAACTTTCAGAAGATGAAACCCAATATGCTATGAACAACCTAAGACCAGATACAGAGTATGAGGTTATCTTAACATCTCGCCGAGAAGAAATGACCAGCTCTCCAGTATCGGAAACTTTCACAACAGGTATTAAAGACTATCAACAAAAGTTTAACTTTAATTAATTTTTGTTAATATGTACAAAAAAAAGTTAAGTAATAAAATACTAAATACTTGTCCTCTAGTGAAACCCTATATACTTTATAGAAGGAATCGGGCAGAATGTGTTCAATTCTCCTGGAGCACTACTGCACGGGAATGAAGCATTACAGTACACAGTTCCCATTTAAATTAATGGGCCGTCTTTGAAATTGTTGGACATGATGGCTCCTCCGGAATGAGAGACATTCTTTGTAGCAGCTCTCTGCTCTGGCTACTAGATAAGGTCTTGACCGGGGAACCCCCCTTCATTAACTTAGAATCTCCTATGAAGGTATTATAAAATGGGGTTTCTAACACTACAACATAGTAGTTCTAATACAGGTAGCAGAATATTGTATACAATGACCAAACCAATATTTTACAGCCATTAGGATACACATAACTTGGTCTTTGGTATCTGCTGATTAGTCTTTACTTTCCCAGTTATCCGACACTTTTATTTGTGTTCCTCCATCTTCAGTGAACACTATAACAGTTAAAAAGTTGCATGAGATTGGAGAACACATGCTGCTCTCTTCTAGAAATAGCGCCACTCTTGTCTATGGGTTGCGTCTGGTATTGCAGCTTAGCTCAATACACTCGAGTTGCAATACCAGATACAGTCCATGGAAAAGAGTGGCACAATTTCTAGAAAAAAGCAGCCGTGTATTTTCCAATCTCATACAACCCCTTATTAGTGCTGACAGGTTGCCATTGTCTAGTAGTATTATTATAAACATCTAATATAATACATTGACATGTCAAACCTAAATATTTCTTATAATTTTACTTTGTAAAGATTTAGACACACCAAAAAATTTGAGAAAAGTGTCACAGACCGACAGCACTATTACTCTGGAATGGAAGAACACCTTGGCCTATATTGACTTCTACAGAATCAAGTTTGCACCACTTTCGGGAGGAGACCATGAAGAAATAACAGTACCCAGGAGTAACCAGGCTACCACTAAAGCTACCCTTACAGGTCAGACCGTTTTCAGAATTCTAACTAAAGTATTTTTGAGTGATTTATGAATTCAGATAATAATGTTTACACTCATCTCTATCTCTATTTGATTCCTAGGGTTGAGACCAGGAACTGAATATGGCATAGGACTAACAGCAGTAAAACAGGACAAAGAAAGTTCTCCTGCTACTGTAAATGCAGCAACTGGTAAGATTAGAAAATGGAAGACCATGCCATGGCATTGGAAATAGAAGTGGGAAATAACCAAGTAAATGTTCTCTTTCAGACATGGATGCCCCCAAGGATTTGGAGGTCACAGGTGCAACTGAGACCACATTAAATCTACAATGGATAATGCCTGTAGCCAAGTTTGACCGTTACCGACTTACTTACATCGGCAGTGGTGATTCTGAAACTGAAGTCCAGGTTCCCGGAGATGCAAGTTCCTATGTACTGACTGGGCTTGAACCTGGTAAAGACTACAGCATTTCATTGGTTGTAGAGAAAGGCAGACACAAGAGCAAACCTGCAACTGCGGTTGGGCGTACTGGTGAGTAACTCAACATAGTCCCTTGAAAAGTAGTAATTCTCCTTGCAATGCTAAATCGAAAAAAGTATACAAAATAATTTTCCTCCAGTCTCTCCAGCCACAATTTTTGTTTTCAGGATATTTGAAGATTGGGAAGGGTAGATCACAATTACCATTGTCTCCTCCACGCTTGTAAATAATCAATTTTTACCCATTATTTTATTCAGCAAGTAAATATATTCATACTACATGAATTTTCAATCCACAGAGTTTCTTTTCAGCTTTTACCTTCTTTCTACCGAGCACGAACGTGTCGTGTTTGCTTCTACCAACAAAGGATAATAAACCTTCACTTCTTTTTATATTACCTTTATCTTTCAATGTGAATTTTGTTTTGCAGATGATGTTACATATTTTTCAGTTCTTTAAAGTGTCATTCCATCTGTTATTCCATTGCTTGCTCCTTCTTATGAAATAGCTTAACATATTATTACCAATAAGTGATGGGGAATGGACCTAATGATCACTTTAGTGACAATTTCAGATGGCCATAATTTGCCCAGGATGCACCATAGAATTCTATTACGGCCAAATGAAACTGGCCAAATTGATGGAATCTATTAGGTGAATCCTATTAACCAATAATGAAATCTGACATGAACGCATTAAATGTCATATATTTCATTTCCATATTCATTTCTTAATGTCTTGCATAGGGCTCACTCTGTATGTCGTACAGAGCCATAGTACAGTATCTATAGAATTTTGTGGGGCCATACTGTACATTCGTATGCCTCTGACCTTATACGTTACATTCTCCATCAGAACCATTGATTCTAGGCGAAAATATTTCTGTAATATGGTGCCATATAGAGGCCCCATATATTGGCACACAAAGTGCCTGTCTATCCAAAGTATGAAGCTTCAGAAACTCTAGGTGAAGGATCTCTGTAAGGGATCTGCCATGTGCATGAGGTCTTAGTCTAAAATTCTTCCATTTCTAGAGACATTTTGGTGCTCAGAACCATAAATAAAACAGAGGAGAAACCCGATACGATGACTTGGTTACTGCAGAACTTTTTCCATGCCAGTAATTTTGTTAAAAAAAATCATACCATGACTTTTCAGATAAATTTTTTCCCAGTATATTTAATCCTGTTAAAAGCCAAGTGTCAATATAATTGAAATCAATATTACCAACAGTAATATTGGTTGGTTCAGCATTCAAAATCACACTGGGATTTCCCAACAATTGAACATAAGAAAATACTATGAAGGCAAAGACTAGTTTCATGATTTCATCTCTTTCATCTGGTTTTGATGCATTCATCATGTGAGACAAATACTGACTATCCAAATCAAACAGAGCTGATCATCCATCCATCCTTGTTCCAGGAACATGCCCTGGGGTTCTAGTTCTAAGGGAGTTACTACTCTGTGCAGTAAAGTGGAAAAGAGTGATTACGATTTAAAGACGGAATTAACAAGTTTAAGTATGAAGCAATTCTTTGTGTTTAGGGAAGACGATCTTAGACTTTTTTCTGGCATGGGAATCCCAGCTGAGTAGTTTTAATACAATACTGGTATTCATGATACAACGGAATGTGTTCATAAAAGTGTAGGATTATTTATTCATAAGATCATATAATTCTTCCTTATGTGAGGAAAAGCAACAGAAGCAAGCAATAGGAAAAACACAATACAGAGTGAAATTACCATTATATTTGCTTTTCTTGTTTATTATATATATTTTTTCCATTCTATTAAGCACTTCTATAATTAACTATATTTACAGACATATAATATATATATATATATATATATATATATACACACTTGCAAAGCTATAGTATTATATGGCTTTTTACTATTTGTAGTTAATAAATTAAGAATATTAGTCCATGTATGTCAAGTGTAAGGCTCGTAACCACTAGCGTATCGTAACAATGTTTAACAGTCCATATTCCGGATGTAACTATCGGACCCCCACGGTTCTATCAAACTAGCATCACAGGGATCTATAAAGGCATCTTCAGTAGAACTGCAGGGATCCAGGTATTACTTTTTTAGAATTCTGACTGAGGCCTTAGCATTTTCAATTGTGTAAAGTTAAAGTGTAGCTAAACGTTTAACAAACATCTGACGTGATAGTGACGTCAGAAGTTTTGATTGGTGGGGGTCCAAGCACTGAGACCCCCACACCAATCTCTAAAACGAAGCAGTCCGTCCTCCGATACATTTAGTTCCAGAAAAAGCCGTACAGAAACGAACCGGCTTGGTTCTCGGACCCCCCCCAATCAAAACTTCTGACATGTCACTATGACATGTCAGAAGTTTGTTAAACGTTTACCTACACTTTAATATTCACCTCCAAATATAACTAACAATTTTTTTGTATTATTATTCTTATTTTTTGCTACTGTCTATATGAAATGTTGTGCATTCATGCACTAAGGTGTGTGTGCTTCACTGATGTAATGATGTTCTGTTTTTTTCATTCACATGAATATTTTTAGAAAATATTTGTTTGTCTTCACAAAATTCCTTGACTAATAATAGCATATTTTCATATTCAGAAGTGCCTCTTGAGCTGGGCAACCTATTGGTGTCCCATGTAAATTGGGACTCGTTCAAACTCACGTGGGCAGCTCCAGACAACAATTATGAGAAATTTGTGATTCAGGTTCAGGACACTGAAGATGATGAAAATACACAAACCATTGTGGTTCCTGGAGAACTTCGTTCTTTGGAAGTGCCGAATCTGAAATCGGCCTCAAAATATCTAATCACACTATATGGTGTGATTGAGGGATATAATACTAAGCCTCTCTTTGGGGAAGCTGTCACAGGTATCTCTCATCGGAATGTTTCAGAATGGTCTTGCCATCACTGCTCCATCAGTTGCCCACAATCCATGTTGCTATATCACGAAATTTGCATCTGCTTCATCAGCTTTGCTGTTCTGTCTTCTTCAACTTTTCCATTCGAGGGATTACATTGGCCATCTAATCATCTTCCATTAGTACATCTTAAAATAATATAAATGGTAATAATAATAATAAACTCTATTTAAACAGCTCTAGATGCAGTTTATCTCTTCTATAAAAATAGTTGATATAAATAAAACATCACAAAAAACTATTTTATATTAAAACATTACACAGAAAAACAGCCGCAAGCTGGTGTTATGCACAGCCAATCTATTCAGATCTGGTGGAATGCTTTATAATACAATGACATCATTTTGCCACTGTTATAAGAATGGTAAAAACATAAATATGAATACATTGAATAACTTATTGTGAATTTAACTGGCCACCATAAAATACTACATTTCCATAGCTGCTGTAGGGAAAGTGCCTGGCTGGCTGTGGCTTCCCCCGGCAGTTACTGTCAACTCTGACCCTCGGCAATCATCTGATTCCCGCCTCGGCTAATTGTCTATGATGGGACAACCCCTTTAAGTGCAGTTTTGTCATGAAACCTTGGGTGGGTGCGAATCACCAAATACACAATATATACAGTGAAGGAAATAAGTATTTGATCCCTTGCTGATTTTGTAAGTTTGCCCACTGTCAAAGACATGAACAGTCTAGAATTTTTAGGCTAGGTTAATTTTACTAGTGAGAGATAGATTATATAAAAAAAACAAAACTGAAAATCACATTGTCAAAATTATATATATTTATTTGCATTGTGCACAGAGAAATAAGTATTTGATCCCTTTGGCAAACAAGACTTAATACTTGGTGGCAAAACCCTTGTTGGCAAGCACAGCAGTCAGACGATTTTTGTAGTTGATAATGAGGTTTGGACACATGTTAGATGGAATTTTGGCCCACTCCTCTTTGCAGATCATCTGTAAATCATTACGATTTCGAGGCTGTCGCTTGGCAACTCGGATCTTCAGCTCCCTCCATAAGTTTTCGATGGGATTAAGGTCTGGAGACTGGCTAGGCCACTCCATGACCTTAATGTGCTTCTTTTTGAGCCACTCCTTTGTTGCCTTGGCTGTATGTTTCGGGTCATTGTCGTGCTGGTAGACCCAGCCACGAGCCATTTTTAATGTCCTGGTGGAGGGAAGGAGGTTGTCACTCAGGATTTGACGTTACATGGCTCCATCCATTCTCCCATTGATGCGGTGAAGTAGTCCTGTGCCCTTAGCAGAGAAACACCCCCAAAACATAATGTTTCCACCTCCATGCTTGACAGTGGGGACAGTGTTCTTTGGGTCATAGGCAGCATTTCTCTTCCTCCAAACACGACGAGTTGAGTTAATGCCAATCAATTTTAGTCTCATCTGACCACAGCACCTTCTCCCAATCACTCTCAGAATCATCCAGATGTTCATTTGCAAACTTCAGACGGGCCTGTACATGTGCCTTCTTGAGCAGGGGGACCTTGCGGGCACTGCAGGATTTTAATCCATTACGGCGTAATGTGTTACCAATGGTTTTCTTGGTGACTGTGGTCCCAGCTGCCTTGAGATCATTAACAAGTTCCAGCCGTGTAGTTTTCGGCTGAGCTCTCACCTTTCTCAGGATCAAGGATACCCCACGAGGTGAGATTTTGCATGGAGCCCCAGATCAATGTCGATTGACAGTCATTTTGTATGTCTTCCATTTTCTTACTATTGCACCAACAGTTGTCTTCTTCTCACCCAGCATCTTACTTATGGTTTTGTAGCCCATTCCAGCCTTGAGCAGGTCTATGATCTTGTCCCTGACATCCTTAGAAAGCTCTTTGGTGTTGCCCATGTTGTAGAGGTTATAGTCAGACTGATTAATTGAGTCTGTGGACAGGAGTCTTTTATACAGGTGACCATTTAAGACAGCTGTCTTTAATGCAGGCACCAAGTTGATTTGGAGCGTGTAACTGGTCTGGAGGAGGCTGAACTCTTAATGGTTGGTAGGGGATCAAATACTTATTTCTCTGTGCACAATGCGAATAAATATATATAATTTTGACTATGTGATTTTCTTTTTTTTTTTAAATATAATCTATCTCTCACTGGTAAAATTAACCTAGCCTAAAAATTCTAGACTGTTCATGACTTTGACAGTGGGCAAACTTACAAAATCAGCAAGGGATCAAATACTTATTTCCTTCATTGTATAACCTATCTGTGTGTATACATCAGGGCATTTGGGGATTTCAATCCACACCATCGTTTTTATGACAGAAATCAGAGGAATGCGTGTTGTGATCACAACGTCTCTTGGGGCATTGGGCCTTTCTTTTGGTGGGTAGGTTAAATTAAAATAGCTAAAAAATATTGTAAATTTAAATTAACATAGTACGAAAATTGAAAATTTCAATCAGCTCCTTTTTTTTCATTGCTCATCTATTGCATATCATGCCTAAAGTGGCTTGATACAAATACTCCCACAGCTTCTTCATTCATCAGCTTCTTCCATTCATCCTCCATGCTTTACAGTGCATGATTCATCAAACAGTACCTGTAAGCATGCAAAAAGTTGCAAAATAAAACTACTTCTGTGGGTAATTGAAGCTTGAGATGAACTTATATCATGGCAACAGAAACACTCAACAGACTTCTGCTTTCTTCTTCTGGCGGGCATGCGAGCTACTGAACAAGCATCCTTGTGGGTATTGTCGGAATAGTCTTTGATTAATTGAATTACATTTTTCCCTGATCAGAAAACAAGCCAGAAGTAGACAACTTGTCCATCAGCAATGTAACGCCCAAGAGCTTTGATTTGTCCTGGACAGCAACACCAGATGTTTTTGATGAATTTGTAATAGAAATCGTTGATACAGAAAGTTTATTGGAGCCAGTGAAATTAAATGTCTCTGGCAATCTCAGGAAAACTTCTACTTCAGGGTTATTACCCAACACTGATTATACCATCTACCTCTATGGCACTATCCGTGGTCAACCTACACAACCTATTAGCACTTCAATCTCTACAGGTATTGGACATTCCAGCCATCATCGGATAGTCTGTTTTTTTTTTATTAATGAGTATTATCCTTTCAGTTTTAGAACGTGTGAGTGTTGTTTGTCCTGTCTGTTGACTATTTATTTTGTCCTGTGTTTATATCGATGTATAATGCATTATATTGGTATCTAACGTTGTGCAATATTCTCTGCTTGTGTCACTAACACTAGATATACACCATATAACAGTGGCTGACCCTTAGAGTATTGTTCTACATATACCTGAAATAGGGGCATACAGAGAGGAGTGAAAGCACCATAGCAGAGATTAAAATGGATCCCCGATTATGGTGCTATTATTGGCCAGAATAGAAGGGTCTGGTGTTTGCTGTCCCCTCCATGCCATGCACACTTGGGCCGATTACCCACTCTCATGTCTGCTAAAAGTGGACTTCCTCAGGAAAGTGGAATCATGCAAAGCTTCTTGTTGCATACTCTCTTTCCAAGGGCTTCATACCAGCTGCATAGACTGCATTTACAATATGGTAACACGTCTTACAACCCATTCTCATTCAGAGCTACATAGAGTTACATGTACAACAAAAACATATAACTCCGACGGATGCCTCTAACAGAGACCATCCATTAGCCATCGGTCGCCCATAGACTGCCATGTTAAAAAAAATATATATTGCTTGTCATGTACTTAAAGGCTATATACACCTTTGAAATCGGTCACGCTTGCTGTCATTAAGTCCCACACAAACATTACCAAAGTGTCGGGATTGTGAATAGACATCTCGTCCTGGCTGGAAGTGATGTCTATTCACTCTCATGACACTTCAGTAACGTTAATGTGTGAGTAAGAGACAGCACAGTGTGATCTCGCGAGATCACGCTGTGTGTGAGTACATGAATGGAGAGAAGTGTATGATGCTGATTGGTCAGCGTCATACACTCATTTACAACGCCCACTTGGCCAAAAAGTAAAAACACATCCAGTTGTCTATTAAGAAAGTCATTAGCATAAATCTCAAATAGGTCATAACTCCGTCAAAATTGATAGTTTTTCTAAATAAAAAACACTGCTGTAATCTACATTACAGCGCCGATCACATTATGTAAGAGATAGGAAACTTATAATGTAGTGACAGAGCCTCTTTAAGTACATGACCAGCATTAGATCGGCCAAGCATGCATTTTTATTTCAAAGGGGCATGAGTCCTGCTAGGCATCACTACTAGTAAAGGATCAAGCATGTTGAAGTCTAAAATGCCCAATCCTTGTTTCCCCTAAAAACATATTTTGGGGGCAGAGCAATAAACAGATATAGCCATTAAAAGTGGTAATATTATGTGCAAAGATCAACCTTTCCTTCATGCTGCTCTTTAAACTGTTGCTTATGGCTCATGCATTTTTTTCAACCTGTCCACTTGGTACTAGGCTTGTTTGTCTATCTTTTACTGTGAATGTTCTATTTATGTTGTGTCTCTACTTCTAAATTAGGAGCTATATATATCTGAGAATATTTCCAAACAACTATTAAAGGGGTTGTCATGCTTCTGACAACTGATGACCTATCCACCGGATAGGTCATCAGTATGTCATCAGTGCGAGTCCGACACCCGGACCTCGCACAGATAAGCCGCAACGGTGGCCTGCGGGCACCGGATGTCGTGGTGCATTATGCTATGGACGGAGCCTGGAAGCAGTTGGCTCTGACCATTGCATAGCGGCCGTGCTGCAGAACTACAGATCCGCTCCTATTCACTTGAGTAGGAGCAGAGCTGCAGTAATGCAGCTTGGCCGCTATTCCGTCACTGGAGCTAACTGCTTCCGTCACGTTCGTCTGGTGCACGGAGGCACTGGAGCAGCTGATCTGTGCGAGGCCCGGGTGTCGGACCCCCACAGATCATGTACCGATGAACTATCCGGTGGATAGGTCATCAGTTGTCAGAAGCTGGAAAACCCCTTTAAGTATCATTTAATAGAATTAATGAATCAATAAATGTATTTATATATTGATCTGATTATTAATATATTTGCTGTATATGGATGACTTCATCTAAATTAGAAATTGGGCCTCATGCACATGGCCATTTTATGGCTGTAATACGGCAGCCATAGACTCCTATGGGGCCATGCTGTACCACCACATGCCTCTAATTTCATATGAAGACATACAGGGTTTTTTCCATCTGATTCCATATGATCTGGCAGATAAACAATTGTGGCGTGCTCAATCGCATGCCGTATTACAGAACAATTTTTACCTATTTTTACCTAGTTATTAGGGAGAGTAATCCTTTAATTCGGTGGTATATGGTGCCCCACGCGGCAGCAAAAATAGTGCGGCTCCGTAGTACAGCTCTGCTGTGTGCATGAGGCCTTATATTTAAGCTTACTTCTGATTTCTGGCATTCTTTTTGGTTTGTGAGAAAGAACCAAATAATGTGTAAGATGATTACCGTATTTTTTGGACTATAAGACGTAGTTTTTATCTTAGAACCTGTGCTGTAATCTTCTGCTGCATCTTATCTCCTGAAGGCAAAAAGATGCCAGGAGCAGGAGACTGAGCTCCGAGCTTCAAAGGTCCTTGCAATGCAGTGTAATTGAAGCAGCATGTCCTGTGCTGTGTGTAAAAAAATCTCTGAGTTATCTGCTCACTAACAGTCACATCTTACACACAAAATTCGGTCAAATCTGACTCTTCAGTGAGCAATTAACCCAGACATTTGTACACACAGCACAGTAAATCTGTGCAGGTTCTGATCTGCAAGGACCTTCTAGCCACGCCCCCTCCTTTGTGCAGAGCCACAAGTAGAGCAGATCAACACCATTAACCCCTGATTCTCCACATCTCTGATGTCGGTGAGTTCAGGGGAGGGTGAGAGCATTATGGATGCCAATATCTTTCTGCCAATGTATTTCTGTGTCTGACATTGTTATGGGCCACTCTGGTACCCTATTGTCTCAATATTACCCAGGAAATGTACCGTTAAAGGCAAAACCCATTTTTTTCTCCACTTTTATGCTACAATTTATGGGTGCGTCTTATGGTCCAGTGCGTCCTATAGTCAGAAAAATACTGTATGTTTAAACTGTTTTCAGTCCACATAGTTCTCTCTGTAATCTATGTAATTCTCCGTTATTAGTATGTTTTGCTGTCTTGTATTGTTTTTTTTACAGGCAGAGAATATCACAATGTGTTTTACATTGCATCTTTAGAATATTTACTTTTGCAGCTTCTCTTTTAGCCAGGCCTTCGGCATCTTATCACGAGAAAGTAGGACTACAACATTAACAACATTTTTCCATTTCCTTCTTCCTCCCATGATATTTTTTCCAGAGACCGAACCTGAAGTTGGAAACCTCATAGTCTCCAAAATTACCCCGGACAGTTTCCATTTGTCATGGACAGCTGACGAAAGTGGTTTTGACAACTTTATCATTAAAGTGCATGATGCCAAAAAGCAGTATGAGCCAATTACACTAACAGTGCCAGGCAGTGAACGTTCAACAGTTGTGACAGGACTAAGAGAAGGCACTGAATATGAAATTGCGCTGCATGGCGTTTCTAGTGGTCAGCACTCTCCGTCAATTGAAGGAGAGGCAACAACAGGTATTTTCATTTAGTTACACGGTTATCATCACTTTTGAGAGTACTGTCAATGGGAAGCGAAAAATAATTTTCAGCTTTCTTAAGTTAGAAATAGACTTTTTTTTTTTTAATGTAAAGCTATGGATATATCTAGAAATATGTCCATGTCTTGTTGGGGTATATAAAAGGTATTTTATAGTAAGAAAAAAAATTAACACTAATATGCATTATTTAGCAATAGAGTAGGCTTTGCACTGATTTAAAGTCATCCATCTTTTTCCAAAATGTGCAATATTCAGCAAGTTTAAGCAAAGAAATTAAAATGCAAGGTATAAGTAATAGTTTAAAATAGCAAAAAGTTAAACACTGGGTTAATTATTTACCCCAAAATGGTGCCATAAAAAAAAAAATATCTCCTCGCAAAAAAATAACAAGACCCCGTAAAGCTATGTCAATTAAAATGTGGTTAGGAAAAGATTTAAAAAAAACCCATGCGAACATTTAGAGGTTCTCTGTTCAATACCCTATTAGGGCATATGGTCATTAAAAAAATGGGGTCCCCTGCAGCTGCTTCTATCAGAAAAGTTGTCTACATGAGACCACCCCTTTAAAGCCAAAATTGTCCATCCATATAAGTGCAGCAAAAAAATAAAAAATTGTTTTTGGATAAAAAATTACAAATTATATTGGAAGGGGGAAAATACTTATTCACCACACTCTGTCATCTACTCTTTGAATTATATTTTTATTCCCTAAAAGGCATTTTGTGTTGATGAACAGTGAAATAAATGAATAAATATCCTCGACGGGCAGGCTCCCATTCCAGATCCAAGAAACTATGTCAAAAATATTTTAGTGAAGCTCTAGAGTAAAATACCCCTTGAAGATGTCACTAGTCTGTTGCTTGACAGAGTGAAGTTACACTAAGCAGACAAGCACAGAAAGAACGTCATATTAAATGATGAACGTGTTGTACGTGGAATAATATTAGCAAGTGCCTAATGTTTATATCATTTGTAGAACAAAGCCAAATAATTTCTCACCAAGAGAAGCTACAGATGTTAGCGAGACCTTCAATTCTTTGCTATAAATGGCAAAAGTAAGTTATATACAATATGAGGTAAACACAGTCAATTGCCTAGATATAAACATCTGCCTTCTTATGGCTGGAAAGAATAAGAATAGAAATAACGTGTTATAATATGCAGCCAAAAGACATACCGGGGACTCTATCAATGCCATGTATAAGCTGTATGTAATCTGCTGGAAGCAAGTATATAAACCATATAGCCCAAACATTTCCTTTTTAGCTAACTATAATAATGCTATTCCTCATTATTTTGCAAAATGTAATCATAGGATAAATAGTTTAAAAAATTTTTTGCAAAAGAAAATTAGTTAAAGGGGTTGTTTCATGTATATAACCACCCCAGTGATCAACCGATCTCCGTAGGTACAGCTCCTGGGATACCCAGCGAGAAAACCTTGGCTATACATGTCCTCTGCAGCAGCCACAGAAGGGGAATGTAGTACTTCCGGCTGGCGATAGAAATTAAAGGGATATTCCATCTCAGATATTTATGGCATATTTACAGGATAATCCATAAATATCTAAAATGTTCGAGTCCCACTTTTGTGACCTGCACTTTTCTGAAGAACAGGGGTTCCCCGACCCCATCCTGCCTCATAAGGTGGCTGCCGATACATCCAAGCACTGAATGAATGGAGAGGTGGCCGGGCATGTGCGCTACAGCCAAGCATCCAGTTTTCAGATCCACCTCTTGGACGCTATCCTCCATATTTGTCATAAATGTCTGAGATGGGTAAAACCCTTTAATGGCTGACCATATGATACATGGGTAGAAAATGCTACCAACCCTTTTATAAAACTTTTGTCAGGGATATAATGTGTTCCTCTCCTGCCTCATCTCACTTCAGAGCTAAGGACTTGTAGTTATATTCCACACGAAAGGCATGGTGGTGGCATGTATCAATACACAACACCAGTTCACAGCCGAAACGCCACAAGAGCATGGGTATCCAGTAGTTTTATCCACAGGCAAAAGCGCCTTTTGCTAGGAACATGCCTAAACGTATTTGGGCACTGCCTAGAAAGCTTTTCAATGTGTATTCATTAAACAGTCCTAAAAAGTAATCTAATGTAGAATTACAATGGGAATTTATAGTGTTACTTTACTATCGGTTATATCAGTGACAATTGCTTTAAAAGTAGAATCAAGTAGATCTAAATTTTTTAAAAGGAAACGTTACTTAGATACTTAGATATCACATTTGATAATTTATAACATGAGTGCAGCAAACATAATGTGACGATATTGCCATTACTTACTAATAGAGCTCCTTACTGGTGGTTCTTGTCAACATAAAGGCTTATTGTACCGAGGGTCTTGAAAAGCATTACGTTTCCTCCAACTTAGCAACTAAAGATGCCAATAGTATTCTAAAACAGGAATGTGAAGATAATCGAATTGTGTTCAGTCTATAAATTTTGAACCAAAAAAAAAAGTACAGACTGTGCAGTAATGGGCAAAGGAAATTCTGATGAGTTACTGGCCACCCTGGGGAACAAGGACCTAGTGGTCAAAATACCTACTCACCGACTTGTTTTTTTTATTTTTTACTTTAAAGTAAAAAATATATATGTGGTTTAACAAAATTATATACTATGGTAAGTTAAATGAATACTTAAATAGGATCCCATAGATATGAACAAACATTAAAAAACACATTTAAGATGGACACTTCTTACTTCTACAAGCTAAGTTTATAATTTATTACAAAATTAAAGGGAATAATTATTATGGTGAACAAATAGATGATAAATGATAATTATAGGGTTATCTAACCACTAATTCCTCAACCGCTCCATCATCGATGGCTCATGGTGGTGTCGTCCTCCTTAGCTTTGGTCTCTTTGCCAGTGGTGGTTGGCATTGTAATGTGAGCAATATGTACTCCAAATCAAAGAATTTGCCTCATCAGGACAACCTCGGTCTATGTACCCTGTTAGGGCAAGTGGATATCATAAATGAAAGTCCTTCTTTCGAGAACAACCTCTATGAGCCAGAGTGAAGAGCTGGTAACAGTGGCTGTCGCTCTCGCGGACTCTTTGATGATATCCATTTGAATGGCAGGAACAAAAAGCTATTTGCCAGGTCTCGGGAGCAGGCTCTCATATTGAAAGGGATGTCTCCGATGAGACATCTCCTTTAATAAATACAAATGCAACTATTAGAGAAAGCATGATACCTTAACCTATAGAGCATTATACTATACCCATGGCTTAGCACGGCACATATATTCTTTATTTGTAGGTTGGCTACAAATATGTATGTATATACCCCTACCTGTATATACATAAGTAAATTATCGCTTTGTTTGTTGCAGCATACATCAATGCTATGAAAATCTTCCCGGGCTCTTCAACGCTTTCTTCTCTAGTCTTAAGCGCTTGTAACATACAATTTTCCTCCACAGGTGGCTGTATAACTATCACCCTCCGGCAGCTGGATACCAGTCACATATAATTAAATGTTTTTTTTTTCCTTTTTATTTCCTTTGTTTCTACTCTCTATGCTGAAAATCATCTCTGCACAGCCCAATGGTTCTATACCCACAATGCACTATAATAACAGGAATTGTGAAAACAAAAGATTATTTCATTCTGTCTATTACTGCCAGACCATTGAAGCTACATGTCTGCTTTAATCACAATTTTTCCTTCCTCTTTGTGATTTTTGATAAAGGTTTTAAATTGCAGATTAGTGAACCCAAATTGTTAATAAGGTTTGAAATTGAAAGAAAAATATGCAGAATATTTTGACAAAATAGCTACGTTAAATTTGATTGGGATAATTAATTGAGTTATTTTCTTATTCTCTAAAGTTTATTATATTCAGACCCCATGCATATGGCCGTTTTTCGGTGTATAGAGTCATATTATGGCACCCCAAGACTTCTATGTGGCCCATTTGTACCTTTATGCGCCTCAAATTTTATACAGAGGCATACAAAGCTTTTTTTATTGGATTCTGTATGAAGCTGACAGAAAAAAACAATATGGCATGTTTCGACAGACACCATATAGCAGATGAATTCCTAGCTACAAGCTATGCCTCTAGGGGATAATAACCTTATAACATGGTGCACAACCGCCATATGGCAGCACACAAAGGGTCTACTGCTCTGTAGTACGTTGCTTCGGGGACTCTGCCATGTGCATGTGGTCTTGAACTCAATGGCTCATATGTTGCTTAAAAAATAATAATAATAATTATAATAAAAATAATTATATAGTTACACAGATCTAAAAAGACACAGGACCATCAAGATCAACCCTTCTCGAACAATTATGCATCATTTATTGCTAGGTTACTTATTATCCTCAATGACATTCGTCATTAGATAAGCATCTAGCCCTTTCTTAAATGCTGTCATTGTATATACCTTTACTACTTCTTTGAATAAAATACAAAAAAAAATATTTTATTTCATCATTAGTTGGAATAAAAAGTTTATAGTAGGCTAGAGACTTTCGAGAACTAAGACTACTAAGTTTAGGGCCACAAGCCGTGGTAAAATCGTAGCATGATTGTGACTCATCTTGAATGTTTCTATATGGGAAACGATTCTCCTGGCAATGTTTTGATCATCACAAAAAAAATCCAGCCATGTCAGACTTTTTATGATGGTCGTAAGGTAGTCCGCGATCATGTTTCCCATATTTTTTCCATTGGAAAACATTGATGTCATGTGGCAGTAATGCCATGATTTTACAGAAACTCAAGGATGACTAAAACTTTTATTGTTCTTTTTATTGTTTTTTTTATCCTAGCCTTAGTTTTATTTCTCAAAAAAAATAAATCACTTGAGCATCCTTATGGCATCTGCTCGGTGCCATGAGGTTATTGATGAATACAGACATTTAAGTCAAAGTTAGCAAGAGGCTGTAACTGATCTACGTCTTCGTCTGCCAGTTAATTTACTTCTTCGTCTACTCATGCCAGTATACCCTCCCACTGAGACACTTAGCATTTTGTAATAAATAAGACGGACAGTGCCCGTTTCTGGTATCTCCTGGCTTTGATGCTTCAGTAGAAAACAAATAACGAAATTTATTAACTGTGGAACATCAACAATTTACACCTCCCTCTGTACACTGGGAATAGTTGAGCGCTATTGTCTTCGGGATTTCATTGAATATGTGTCTCTTTTTTTTTGCTCGCCTCTTTTCTCTCTTCTGCTCCTGGCACTAACCTGAACGATTTTGAGCTTTCAAATATATTTTGTATGTTTCACTGTTGACAACTTCTTTCCAAATCAATTTTACCCCTTGCTCTTTTGTAATGCTGGCAGTTCTCCATCAAACCTTTTAATGCGGCTTGTTTGGGTTTGTTGGCCATTACTAATGGACTTTTCTTGTGTGGGCTATTTATCCTGATTGAAAAAAAAAAATCTGTCTTCTTCTTTTTGCAAAAGACTCATCAAAAGGCAGATTAAAGAAAGCTGAAAAATATCTAGTGGAACCGAGAACAAATTGCTGTGGACAGATATTAAACAAATATTTTCGAGCTTAGGCTGCTGCTAGGGCTGAGTGTTTTGGATGCTGCATACTAACTACTAAACAGATAAAGATTGTCGGGATTTCTTTTGTGCTTTCCATATACTGAAGCGGTTGGTCCAAAGTGTAAAAGATTTAGCAAAATGTAAATTATTTCTAAAACGTTTTATAAAAATAGTAATGCTTATGGAATGAACATCCTAATGTTCAACTCTTTGCAGTTCCAATATTTTTAGTGCAGACGCTAAAGGCCTCTATTTTAAATCGCCATTTGAAAAAAAAAAAAAAAAATTAAAAATTGACTTGTAGTGCGTATTTTAAAAAACGGCAGCATGTCAATTTATCTTGCGTTTCTGCCTGCGAATTGTATCTGACAAGTTTATTAAAAAATGCACCAAAATCTGCAGCATAAAAACTCACCTATTTCCCATTAAATTATAAAAACCGCCCCTAAAAACACATATTAAATATACTATATTAGGTGTGGATTTTACCTGCAAAATTACCTGTATTTACCTGTGGTTTTCATGCGTATATGTTGCACCAAATTACACAACGTGTGCATGTAGCCTAAACGGTACAGACCTCTTGATACATTTTTCGCATCTTCAGGCGCTTGTGCGCCACAGACTGATATCTATCCCAACTTGGAGCTAGTGTAGATTACTGCTATAATTTATACCAGTTTCTTGCGTAAATTATGGTAACTGTTCAGGGCCGCGGGTGCCCCCTTTCATTAAGCTTTGCCCACTTTTTAGATTTTTTGCCTCGACTTTTGTGCCATTCGCAACTTTTCTACATCAGAAAGCTGGCGTAGAAAAGTTGATAAATTCCCCGAAGTCTATGCAAAGTATTTTGAGCTCTGCATCACAAAGTCTGAGCTATAAAATGGAGCTACAAAATACCAAATTAAGTTACATAGTAGAGCATAAGCATTAAAAATAGTATTCAATACTATTCTGTAGTACTGATAAAAAAAATTTTTAGAAATCTGTTTCTATTCTTGAAGAGAACATGATTTTTTCCCTTTACTGGACACCTCTTGAACCTAAATAAACATCATGTCTAAAGTGAAGCTCAGTACTGCTAAATGTATCACAGCCTCGAAGTGCAGATGTATCAAATGATAAAATCTTATGAAACATTTATGGGAAGTAGGCCAACACACTCCGGTCTAGTAAACATTATTATGCCAATTTTGTCAAATATTATGCGAAGCACGGTACCATATGTCATGTAATTATTAGTCATTAGAAGTAGGTGGCAAGCTGGATATTATACAACATTCCAAAACTGCCCAAGGGAGGCTTAACTATTAGTACTAAGAAGCTCTACTTATGTTTCTGCAGCCCTGGGGTCTCCCAAAGGACTTTCTTTCTCTGATATTACTGAGAATTCTGCTAAAGTCAACTGGTTGGCACCGAAGATTCGGGTTAACAAGTTCCTGATCACCTATGTTCCTGTGAATGGAGGTAAAATCATTTTGGAAGAAAAGATGTATTGGAATAATAAATAAAATATATTAATGTATATATAGCCACAAGGGCAGCAGTGGTACCCAGGTCAGAGCACAATTGCACATTCACATAGTAACACTAGAGAGGTCTATGATTTTTACATGACTATACTTCCATTTACAGTGTTTTTTTCTGTATGTTAATTACACATTTTAGTAAATGCCACTCTTTACTGGTTAATGCAAATTGATGCAAATTAATTTTATGCATTGTAGCTGTCATAGACTAAATGCCAAGTTCTTAATATGTATATGGACACTATTCTTGTGAGCATAACTTTCCTAGGTTTCAACTTAAACTGTAAATTTAATGGACATTAATTTTTCCAACCTAAGACCGGGGCTATTGTAGCTAATTTGAAAAAAATTATTCTTCCTCATCCCAAAAAGGCAGTCAGATAAATTCTCTGGATCAATTTAACATCACCCCTCTATTGTTTTGCCATTTCTACTCTTGGGGTAGAGCAATTCAAAGATGAAATATTACCTTTCCCTGCATTTCCTCCAAATGTATATGATAGCCGTTGCATCGTTCTCGGAGTTAATAGTTTCCATGTATTGACCTGGTGTTTTTTTATACATATTTATAAGATTGCCTCCAAATGCAACCAGCCCAGTTGTCCTGGCTCATTGATTTCTATAATCTAGTTGCCACTCTCTTTTTCCATTTCTTCATATCCTTTTTAAAAATTGAAGCCCAAAATTACACCTCATTTTTAATGAGGCCTTACACAAGATTTATATTTCAGTCACATGTTATTATACTTCTAGTGAAAACCAGAAATGATTCCAAAATAAAAAAGATAAAGAAAGTTTTATACTTCTCTATTATATATTTTAATAAATTATTACTTTTTAGGGACCATCAAAAAAGTGGAAGTGGATGGATCGAGAACTGAAACGACTTTAGTTAACCTCCTTCCGGGTGTTAGGTACATTGTATCTCTTGTATCTCTGAGAGGCACTGAAGAAAGTGAACCTGCCTCTGATACCCTGACCACAGGTATGTATACTGCTATATGGTGCTCATGCACTGTATGTATTAACATATAAAAGGGCTTTGTATCATGGAGACAACCTCTTTCCATATCTCATATTATGGTCTTAGGATGTCATAAATTAACAGACCCTGCAAGTCCATTACTTACATAGTGGGCCAATTAATAAATGACCAGCATGTAGTACTACACTTCCCCTGCAGGGGAAACGTCTAGCCAGGTGATGAGCCATGGCGATCAACTGTCTTTTATTCAAAGGGGCTGCTCGCACGAGACAACATAAAGCTATTTAAAACCACTAGAACAAAACTGAATATATAAAAAATCAATAGTATAATATCATTTATTGAAAACATCTCTAAAGTGATCCACATCTCTAAAGGTCCCAAGCAGAATCTTAATTTTCCATACATGACTATAGATGACTGCAGACGCATGACAATCTGTCTATAGTGAATAGAGGTAAGGGGATACAATTTTAATCTGAATGTATATCTAACAACAGTCATGCATTACGCTATATTATTTTATGAATGCTGCACTAATATTGCTGAAAAGAGAAAGCTCATCACATAATATGACAGGGTGTCCAGTACATGACCACTGTATGCCTAGGTGGTCTTCTCAGAATGTCATTAATAAGTCCCAATTTTCTGGTTTCTGTCTTTTTCTATGGGGGTATAATAAAATATGCTGACCATATTTGATTTTTAAGACAAACTGATATGTCTTTATTTTTTTTATGTTATAGCTCTCGACAGTCCATCAGGTCTTAGAGCCATTAATGTCACTGATTTTGAAGCTCTGGCACTGTGGAGACCATCTTTGGCATCTGTGGACAACTACGTTATCTCCTACTCTGCAAAGAATGGTAAGGATCCTTCATTTTCTTGCTAAAGGTTCCTGTATTTTTTATTATTATTATATTTTAAAAAATTGTGATGGTTCCTTCAATTCTTTCTCCTTGCTGCAGCTCCGGCTGTGGAGGTTACAGTCTCAGGCAACACTGTAGAAAATGATATCATCGGGCTTCAGCCGGCTACTGAATACTTATTAAAAATGTATGCTGTTAGAGGACCACTTAGAAGTCGTGAAATCTCCACTATATTCACTACCGGTACAGTAAAATTACATACATATCAATGTTCTCTCCACAAGTCATGATGTCTACCATAAGGTTTAGAGCAAAAAGCTCGCCGATGAATTTAGGTTTTGAATGCATCTGTCCTGAGAATCAGCAAGTAATAATATAAATGCTAATGCTAGGTGTTCCAATGGTCTATATCCGGCATCAATGTTTCTTTTAGATGAAAAGGATTATCTGTTGTCTGAAAGCAGATGCAGACTCATACTTGTCATATAGCTCTTGACACCATGGCTGAGCTCAAGGGCTGTGTTCACATCAATTGTACATGTATAAAACCAGGTGTCAAGAACAAAGGTCTGGAGACAGTACGGTAAAGAATAGTATTATCACAGTTTGACAGATGGGAGTCGGGAAACCTACAATTCTTTTCTTCTAGAGATAATGATTAGCTTGTTGATGTATGATATTTGCTCAGATAGACAGTATATAATTATTAATAGCTGTCAGATGAAACACTCTACAAAAATAAAAATATACCTAAATATTGAATAAACAGAAAAGGATCATTCTAAACACAACATCAGTCGATCAACATATGAGGTGCTGTCTGAGGCTGTCTGCATAATATGTAGATGTGGGTGCATGTCTAGGGTCACACATGGGCCTTCAAGGGTCTTAAGAAACTAATCTGGCCGACGGCAGAAAACAAATTTCTGCCTTTTTTGGCCAGGTTATTTATTAAGATACAGCTTCTACGTATCTTGTATACATAGAAGATGTATTTTGCCATCAAAGCTGATTCCATTAGGTCAGCTGGACTGACGGCTTGGCTGATAGCGGGTCCTGCCTGCCTCTGACGAGCAGGATACAGCTATTAAGGATCACATCTGAGTTTATGAACTTAAATGTGATTGTTATTATCTAATTACTGCATGTCAGACGCAGGACCAGCTGTCAGCCAAGCCATCAGTCCAGCTGACCTAAAGGAATCGGATTTGACGGCAGGATAAAGCTTCTGCATATACAGGATACATAGAAGCTGTATCATAAAAAATAAAAACTTTTTTTAATTAAAGTAAATTTAGAAGTTGCTTTAAATCATCTAAAACATTGATTTAGTAATAGAAACTCGTTGTAATCAGTAAAAATTCAGGAAAAACGGCAAATGATAAATATTCCTTTTTATTTTTTTTATCAATTGCTGGTCTCTTTCTTTTATATAGGCTTGGATGCTCCTAGAGATTTGTCAGCAACTGAAATTCAGTCAGAATCTGCTCTGATTACATGGAGACCACCAAGGTCCATCATTACAGGGTTCCTGCTTATCTACGAGTCTGTGGATGGAACAGTCAAGGTAATCCCAATCCTCTTATAGCACTATTGCTATTATATTTATTACACCTCTACTGTACAGATAACATAATATACAAATCTGTTCTTGGGTCTGTGTTGCACTCGCAGGTTGACTTTTGGCACAGGAAACTGTTGCTTGAGAACTGTTGCCGGTCTGACTCCTGGGACACCTGGCGAACAGATATGGTTGCCAGGGGAAGTTTCAACTGACTATACATTTGAATGGCTGACCATGTAATACATGGACAGACTGATGGTCTCTTTTTGTTAGTGCCTTTCTCGCACAGAGGGGGTCCTTACCGGAGGCCCCCCATTTATGACTACCATATGCCCTAGTAGTACTTATTGACAGGGATTGTCTTAGTCTTAAAGGGGTTCTCACTAAAGGTCCTTTTATAAAGGCAGATATACTGCCTGTTAAATGAGGGCCAATTGACAATAAAGCACGCCGATAGGCGCTTGTTTGCTCCATTGCAGTGATTGCAAGTATGGAGATAAATAATTGATAATACGATCGTTTGTCACCCATACATTTTGCATCTTGTGGGCAGCAAATACCCTGTTTACACAGGGGGATGTGATGTTGACTAGCAACCATTTTTCTGGTCACGTAAAATATCCGATTTGTCGACAAATTAACATTTGCTCGTTCATCGACTGATCGCTGATCTGTTTACACAGATCAATGATCGGGAACGAGCGTTCATACGAACGGTTGTTCACCTGATTATTGGCTCATTCCATGAAATATTACCCTTTATCATTACATCAACTAAATTATTGAATGTTTTCTATTCCGCAAAGGTATGCCAATTATTTTACTTTGAACTTTAAGCAGCCTTCAGAGGTGTACAAAGTAAGCAGGGTAAAATGAGTTAAGACACTGTTCTGTAAATAGCTTTTGAATTGAAAAGGTGAATCTATCACCCGTGGAGATAAGAGAAGATTTGGATACTTTACTTAAGGTCACCAGGCACTAAGCATTCCCAGAGAATAATGCATTTTCAATTTCGAATATTCACATAGGCTGCAAAGTTGCTTAGCTTAGTATAATGTTTTGAAAATTAAGTTGTATTTTCATCTTTTTACAATTTACATATAGAATTAGTTTACATAAAAAGATAACAATCTTTATAACTACTGCACCTGAGTTACAGCCTGTATTATTGTCCAGAGCTGTATTTCCTTTTATGGAGGCTTTAGAGCTGAAATCTGCCAAAATTCCGTGCTGCCTCTACATTTGTACAGAGATTGCTCTGGAAATGTACTTTCTGGTAAGGGTCATCTTTATACCAGATGCTGTACAGTAATTTGGAAAAACAAATTGTCACACTGCATTATAGGGGCTCTGCTAAACTCCATGGGATATTTATGCTGACAAGATTGCTGACTGTCTACACTAACAACCTGCAGAGCTGTGAATGGGCTATACTAACGTCTGCCACTCTGGTTAACACTACCTAACCCTAACTATCCCTGTACAGTAGGACTTTGTGATCATGCCACCCCCCTACATCCCCTTTAAATGATCTTTGGGTTAACTCCCCATACTCTTGTTTGTGGAAAAAGGATCCCTTCTCCGTTTCTCACTACCACATACAGTATTAAAACAGAGGCTCCATAGCACCTGCCTCTATGGTACAGAAAGTGTCGAAATCAGCAGCACATCACATGTCCTAATATATGGGAAGAGAGTTTCAAATGGTATATTTACATGGTGAAAGTAGTGTCAAGCTGTAGCCAATCCAGCACCACTATGTCAAACCAGAAATATAAAAACCCACAGCACTCGTTCTTGATCCTAAAAAGCCGGATAGCTTTATTTCCCCAAAACATTGTGACTTTTTGACACCTATCTCACGGACAAGCCGGCTCTGCTGTTTCCGTAATTCCTATAGGAATCAATGGAGAGAGCCACACATGTGTGCAGCCACTTCTCCATTTATTTTATTTCTGGTGACCTCAGAAGGCAGATGGGGGTCACTCGTTCTAGAGATATTTGAGGGTTCCACAGCTGGATTCCTCATCTGTTAGACATTTATGGTATAAATGTCTAATGTGGCAATACCCCTTTAAGCTTATAAACCACGCACAGTGACAATCAGAAAAAAATATTTTAGATAGATACATATGAGATAGATATGATATATATATATATATATATATATATATATATATATATATATATATATATGAGATAGATAGATAGATAGATAGATAGATAGATAGATAGATAGATAGATAGATAGATAGATAGATAGATATGAGATAGATAGATAGATAGATAGATAATAGATAGATAGATAGATAGATAGATAGATAGATAGATAGATAGATAGATAGATAGATAGATAGATAGATAGATAGATAGATAGATAGATAGATATGAGATAGATAGATATGAGATAGATAGATAGATAGATAGATAGATAGATAGATAGATAGATAGATAGATAGATAGATAGATAGATAGATAGATAGATAGATAGATAGATAGATAGATAGATAGATAGATAGATAGATAGATAGATAGACAGATAGATAGATTAGACTAAAGAGAGTATATGAATGTACAGTCTATGAAAGGATAAATGCATTTGTACTATCACACAGTCCTTCAACTATATTAGAACCATAATTTGGAAACACTCAAAGGTTAATATGCAAAACATTTTAATTACAAAGTAATTTTGCTAATGTTATGAATCAGAGATTGAGAGATGCGCCCCTGTCAAGCTTAATTAAGTAATTTTCCTTTTTCTCTTTCATGAGTTCATCGGAAATTATCTTCTAGTCTTGAACTGGATCATAACCCAAAGATTAAAATGAACCCTCTACCATCTGTGGGTAAAAGGGTGAATGTCATGTACACAATGGACAAATTACAACGGATAAATTCAGTACCAGCAATAGATGGGAATCCTACTTGTGTAGACATGTACAGTAGCTGTTCAGAACCCCCCCCCCCCCCCCCGCCTTCTTCTGCTGTTGGGGGACTGTGAAGACGACCATATAATAGGGGCTTTTTAAATGGCTTGTAAGAGATCAGAAAAGCATGGCTTTGATCTTCAAGAAACAGCGCCACTCTCATCTATGACTGTGTCCGGTATTGCAGCTCAGTCTTATTCACTTGAATAGGGCTTACTTGCAGTACCCCATACAGCCCATAAACAAGTGTGGAGCTGTTTCTGGAAGAATGTAGACATGTTTTCCTATTCATTGAGGTAAAATAACACTTTTTTCTATTACCTTGATCAAATCTGAGACTCACTTGATATACTTGTACTTACCTTCTATGTCACTAGAAAAACAATAGATTTTATTTGTGTGTTTTTATTTACTAAGTGCCAGAACCACACATGCCGTTTTCGGTGCAGTTTTTGATTCAGGCCTTTTTTTTTAGCCAAAATCAAGAGTGTAAAGTACGCAGGAAGGATTTAGGGACCTTCTACACTGGCCGTAACAATGAGCGTTGATCAATTAGACAACGCGTTTATCGGTGCTCGTTTATCAACACTGATCGAGCTATTATCATTAATGTATGGGGACGAGCCCTCGTTACTGCGATCGCTTATCTTCATACTATCATACTTCATACATTTCTATCATGCCGGCAGCACATCTCCCTGTTTACACAGGGAGATGTGCTGCCAACAACTATAATATTTTCTGCTGCAGAAACTATAGGATAAGCCGATCATCGTTCATCGGCTTATCGTTGCCCTGTTTATACATTATACAATCAGGAATGAGGGTTCTGTGAACGCTCGTTTGCCTGGTAATTGGCCCGTGTAAAAGGGCGTTTACACTTTTCCTTCCAGTTGAATCCACTCCTAGCTTCAAAAAACTGCATCAAAAGTTGCACCAAAAACGAAACGCGTGGTTCCAGCCTTCGTCAGGATAACTTGACCACTAATCCTTGGAGTGACTACCCTTTTCCACTAAACTCTGGAATGAATCCTAGGATGAGACGTACAAATAATTCCATAGCTAATAACCATTGAGACATCAGCATGTGAAATCTGTTCAAAGTTAGAGGAAAAGACAAACTATGAATACAATTTGCAAAGATTTATGTATTAATGATTATTTCCATACAGACCATTGATGGGGTCTCTAAATTGTCTTACCAGATATTTCAAGTCTCTTATTACTAACAGTATGAAAGTTGATATTTTACTTTGCTTCTTATTAATGCGACATGGCATATGGTAAACATGTGTAACAATTAAACTAGTTAACCTAATTATGTTGGTTTAATGAGTTTACAAATTACTCCTGACATTCTTCCAAAGAAAATAAATATTATCGGGCTAACTACATAAATGGTGCATTACAGGAATTAACATTTCCAGCTGAAATTTGCAGACATGACATTTGTAGTTTCATAGTTTATAGTTTAAAGGGGTTGTCCGAGATAAAATGACTTTGTGTTAATGCTTGTAATTTATTAATGTAAATACATTTGTAATATACTTACATTTTCCAAAGTAGCCCCGTTTCCAGATCCTGCCGTGGGGTACTTGACGGGTGACGTCACTCTCCGGCCGCTGTGTTGATCTTCAATTCTTTTCTGGGTATACGACACGTCACTTGTGACGTGTATGGGCTGGTCTGTTGTACCGCCTCTAACGCGCATGCGCGGTCCCTGTTGTTCTCTCGAGAACAGCAGGGACCGCGAGAACAGCAAGGACCACGCATGCGCGTTTCGGGCTGTACAGCAGAACAGCCAATACACGGCACGTCACAAGTGACATGTCGTATACCCGGTAAGGAACTGAATATCAACATAGCGGCCGGAGAGTGACCTCACCCATCAAGTACCCCACGGCAAGATCTGGAAACGGGGCCACTTTGGAAAATGTAAGTATATTAAAAATGTATTTACATTAATAAATTACAAGCATTAACACATAGTCATTTTATCTCGGACAACTCCTTTAAGACTTAAACATTTTGATAATAACTTTAATGTTATGCTTGTATTGTGTATTGTGTGGCTTTAACATAGCAGCTACATGATTGAGAATGAATACTTCTATATAAGCTTGGACATACAGTATGCAGGGACAGCTCCGGATCTATGTGGGCCCTTTGATGTTTATCCAACCCTTAGTTTGACAAACATAGATCATATTTACTCAAAAAAACATGGGCCCACTATGCCCAATGGGTTTTGGCATCTGTCCAGGTATGTCCTTATAAAAGAAGCTGTCTATCATTCCTTTTGAGCAGTTGGATATCTTTAATATCTATGAAAAATATTTTTTCATTGTTTTTTTTTTACCCATTGTAACAGGAAGTAGCTTTGGAACCAGATGCCACCTCATACCGACTGCTTGACCTCAGTCCTTCTTCTCAGTATACAGTAAGACTTCAGGCAATAAATGGAAACTTCAAGAGCAAATACATCCAAACTATTTTTACAACAAGTAAGGATATTAGCGTTTAATAGTCTTTGTTTTGCTTTAGGCCAGTTTTACATAAGCGCAATGCAGGCAAATTTCTGCGCCCAAATTACAGCTCAAATCCCGGCCATGAGTCCCTATGATGCTGTTAGTTCAGGTCATCAGACACACAGTCAGGCCAGGGTTTGCGGCCTTAATATGGACTTAGAAAACATTTCTATTCCTCCCGACCTCCTTATACTTGTGCACGCTCGATTCGGCCTTGCATGTGTTCTCAATTGGTAGAGGGGAATAAACCACTGCCAGATACCTCAGGCGGTGGCTGATCTCCCTTGAGAACAGATTTTTCCCTATTATTAGATGGTTGGCTGGTCCCACCGAAATCTGCGGGTTCGGCCAACGTTGGTCTAATGTGTATGGCTTTCTTTACATTTCCATAAGCATTTCATATTAGTATGACTGTTAGAGTTGACATAAGCGTGGACAATCACTAATAGCAAAATATAATTACCTATTATATGAAGTGATGCCAATTGAGAAAAATGTAATATACATAAAATATTTTTTTATCCCCCTCCCACGGTACAATTTGGGTCTCGTAACAGCGCATGGAATTACGTTTAACAATATGTTTGATTTTAAGATATCAAACAAGAGACCGATCTTGCATTTACATCATAAAGGTAGACAAAACGTAATAAGCACAGCTGAATTATTTGCAACAACACTTTAAAAGCATAACAAAAAAATAAGTAGTCACGCTGACAGAACCAAACAGCAAGTGTTGTTCCAGCTCTTTAAATGTCAAGGCTGCATTAAAAGCTTTCCACGTACCCTCCAAGCAGAAAATTTTTCTTCTGGAGGAAAATGCGTACTTCAATGACAGTTGTGATATACCAATCATTTACAGGTAAACTCTACTTTACATCGCTTTACGGAACGCAGTACTATTAGGTTATTGTATTGGGAAAATGTGATTATTTTGGCACATTGGATATTTATATTGTAAATGATTACCGTATTTTTCGGACTATTGGACACAGTTTTTAGCAAGAATAAATCTTGCTAAAAAGTCCCTGCATCTTATAGTCGTCGGTCAAGGGACCCGACAGCTCCGGGCCCCCTGACCACTTCTTACTTAACTCCTTCCTGACCCATGATGTGCCGGCACATCATGGAGCGGGGAAGGGATGATGTTTGGAGTGGGCTCACTCGATGAGCCCGCTTCATACACTGCAGGTGCCAGCAGCTGACACACTGCTCTAACGGCCAGGAACAGCGATGGAGCTGTTCCTGGCCATTTAACTAGTTAAATGCCGCAGTCAATAGCGACCGTGGGAATTATAGGGTTTTCCAATGAGGGACATTTATGACATATCCACAGGATATGTCATAAATGTCAGATAGATGCGGGTTCCACCTCTGGGACCCGCACCTATCTCTAGTTCAGGGTCCCCTAAACCCCGTTCTATCTTACTCGCTCTGCTGCCTCCCGGCCACTTCCAGGTTAGGTGGTTGAGAGTTACAGAAACAGCCGAGTGCTCGCTGAGCTACGCTGTTTCCGTATCACCCATAGAAGTGAATGGCAGTTACGGAAACAGTGTAGCACGGCAAGCTACGCTGTTTCCGGAAATCAATAGCTCCGAAAACTGCATACATGGTTGAGTTATGGAAACAGCGTAACTCGCTGAGCTACGCTGTTTCCGTAACTCCCATAGAACTGAATAGTAGTTATGGCAACAACGTAGCATGCTACGCTGCTTCTGTAACTGCCATTCACTACTATGTGAGTTAAGGAAACAGCGTAGCTCAGCGAGTTACGCTGTTTCTGTAACTCATCCATGTATTGCAGTGCATTGTACCAGCAATCTAATGATCGCTGGTTCAAGACCCTAGGGCAACTAATAAAATGCGTAAAAAAAAAAAAGTTAGATACATTTTCAGGAGTGTAAAAAAATATTAAAAGCTGAAAACAAAAAAACTTTTCCCATTTATCCGCAAGCAGAATCTAAAAAATAAAAACAAGGAATGAAATAAAAAGTGATTAAAAAAAATCATATGTACCAAAAAATGCCTCTCAGAATGTGGTGAAACAGAACAAACCATGTTTTTTAATATATAGTTTTTGCTTTGTAAAAGTAGTAAAAAATGATTTTTTTTTTCCCCCAATTTTTTGTCGTCTAAAACCTGGGTGCGTTTTATTGTCAGGTGCATCTTATAGTCCGAAAAATACGGTATATACACAATTGGCTAAAATATATACAATGTCCTATAACTTTTTACAGTCTGACCTAAATATGACTTAAGGGTGCCTAAATTCTCAAGTTATTGAATGGAAAGTCATTCATATTTGAAAGGAAACATGTGCTTGGAAGGACTCGCGTACAGTGAGAGAAGCCAGACTAGTAACTGCTGGAAGGAAGGGACATACTACAAAGATTTGAAGACCAGACAAAGAATTTGTTTTGGGCTACTTACCTCACCCTGGCTATCGGACAAGTGAACAGGATGTGCTCCCAGTGCCGGTGGCTTCATTGTGCTGAAATCTAAAGCAGACACATTTCTGAGTTAATCCTCGAAAGGGAACAACTTAAGTTTTAAAGCCATTCTGATAAAAAAAAAAAATATTGGCTAATGCCAGAGGACAGGACTAACACGTAGATATGTTATGCAAGCAGCATGCATGGGAATAGTCTGGCTACTTTATTCCCTACAGCATATTATTATTGGCTTCTTTGTATTTGTGGTTACACACAGAAGCTGCCGAATCTCTATTCTTCCTGTTCTTAAAGCTCAGGATTTACAGTTACCATATTTATAGGAACAATCAGATGTGTCATGTTAGAACTGGAATCCCTTTGTTTTCCATCACATACAAATAACATTTTCTGGGACGAAGAATGAGATATCTGTTCCAGAACAGAAAGGTTTTAAGAAATATATTATGATCAAAATGCTGAATCCTTACTAATACCAATCCTTACAGATAAATTTATTATTATAGTTTATGTACAATGAATATGAGTCATTCAGTATGAAGTTTTTAGTAGATCAGTTGAACAAAGTAATACAAAACTTAGTGGGTCACAAGTAGACCAGTTGCCCACAGCAGCCAATCAGGTTTCAGTTTATATGTGATCCAATTGATTGCTATGGGAAAATACTTCCCCTCTTGTTGGCACCAGATGTTTATATGGAAGAGTTAAAAAAAAAAGACAGGCCGTACGACTCCTATGGAACCCATGGAGGGAGGGTGCACTAACAGACAGGCCTCTCCTGTTTTTCGACCCACACATGAGCTCTATGGAGGAACCCACTTCATAAAGACTTTTACAATTCCAATTGAGTTCAATAGTAGCTATGTAAATCCACACAGATTTTACTTTGCACCCAGTAGTTTGATCCATGTGCAAAAGATCTCCAACCTCTATAAAGATATGTTACAAAATTAGGCCACTTTCACATGGCAGTAATTGGGTCAGTGGTTTGCTTCAATATTTGTAAGTAAATACTAGGAGTGTATGCAAACACAGAAGAGGTGCAAATCTTTCCATTCTACTTCTCCTGTAGATTCCACTCGTGGTTTTGGCTTACAAATACTGATCCAAAATACTGAAAGTGGCCTTAGGGTGGAAAAAAACTTTGTCTGAACTCCCATTGGGGGGTAGGGCCCATTTTAAGCCTTGATATGAGACCCCGTGATTTCTGTGTACACCCCTCCCGGTAAACATACAAATTGAGTACACAGCTTAGGATATTGTCAGAGTAACAGTAAATTTTCCTGGCTGGGTTTCTTTTTAAAATATTCTTGTCAATCCCTCTTATGACAAATCAGATTGTAATTGCGACCTACTATCCAATAAAATTGAGTTGGAAATTGACTTAATGTAAATAATACCTTGACCCCCCCCCCCCCCCCCCCCCAACAATGTGACCAATTTCAATTTTAGAAGATGATATTACGGGACACCTTTATTGCAATAAAAAATGGCTCAAAATTTCTGGTTCTAATCGACTTTTACATTTTTTCATTTTTTTATTCTAGCTGGACTTCTATACCAGTTCCCTAAAGATTGTTCTCAAGCCATTCTAAATGGAGAGATAGAGTCAGGAATGTACACAATTTATGTAAATGGTGACCAGTCACAACCTATGGAAGTATTTTGTGACATGAATGTTGATGGAGGTGGATGGATTGTAAGTATCACATAATTAAATATACTGTAGATTCTCAAAGCCGCTTGTATCACATGATCCAAACCATTGAAAAATAATGTAATGCTTTTATTAATTACGAGATCCATTTGGTGTTCACTTATTTCTAAAAGTTTGGCTGGTAAAAGTATAAAGAGTAAGTAAAACGTTATAATGACACAGCCCAATTAGCAATGTTTATAATCTCAGATAGCTTTAGACTGGGATTTATTGGGCCCACTGGAGGGAATTATTCTGAGGGCCCCTCCCCCCAACTCCATCCATACAGAACACAAGGACGTCCATTATTAATTACATTGTAAACGCCGTTGTTGTTATTATTGCACAAACAGGATATATAATCAAGAAGATCTAAGAGATTATTTGTGAATCAACCCGTAAGAAAAAGTGGCAAGTGATTAGCTCCAAATGGGGTTGTTTTCTACTGGACCTTTGGGCACCATAATCCCGGCAGAGCCTGGGTCCCCCTAGTATTCTGGTGGGCCAGTCCGGAACTGATCTTAGACAATTTCACTCATTTTAGATGCAAATATGGGTCCAAATACAGGCCAATAAGAAAGAAAGATAATTGATACCTTTTTTAGGACAGTTACCGTGTAGACATTTTCTTCCCGTTCATATTCAAGGATGGCTCCTTTGTTTTCTCGTTGTCCGAAGCGTCAACTACATTACTACATTAATGAACAGTTAACTCCGGAGAAATTGGAGGACTTTGCTGTGCGTTAAGGTCCTTTTACACAACCAAGCGCTGATCGACAATACAGCATGTCGATTGGAGCAATGCTGGGAAGTATGGGGACGAATATTGGTTAATACAATCGTTCCTTCCCAGACAATCGTAAATACAATCATTCCTTCCCATACATTTTTTATCTTAACTCAAAAAGTGACCATTTTTCTGGCCGCATAAAAGATGCAGTCAGCCAATAAGCGAGCAATTGCTCACTCATCGGCTGATCGCTGCCTTGTTTACAGAGCGCAATGATCGGGAAAGAAAGTTTGTATGAACGCCATTTGCCCAATCATTAGCCCATGTAAGAGGGCCCTTTACATGTTTGTTTACTTGTATATCGTCCATGGTTACAGGATGCATTCATTTGAATCTATTTTTATTTTGCTTGTCTATAGACAAAATGTAAGTAAACAAATGACCCCCTTCTTCCCAGAGAACCCCTTAAATGGGACACTAGACCTATGTACTGTGCAGTTGGATTTTATTTGTTGGTGCAGCCATTTTGGGTTAGGATGACTCTAATGTTCCTCAATGGGATTAGTGGGAAGTCCAGAAAAAGCCCAGAGACGAACTCACACTGCAGCAAGTTATCAGAGCCCAGATAAACTTGGCTATATCTGTATATATGTATAGTAGTATTAGTTCTTTCTATAAGCACTTTTATGAACTGCAGATTTTACATTTAGTGTTCATTTAAAGAAAATCTCCACTTTTTAACATCATGTTGGTTTTTACGTCCAATATTATGTTCTGATTCATTTCATAATACATTTTTAATGGGTGGACATCGGTTTTCAGATAAAGCACTCCAAATTCCCTGTAAAGAGCGTTAAATTACGCGCTACCTGCAACCACCACTAGGTGGGGTTCAGGACCTTAAAGCTATTATTACATTCATTGTATAAGTCGGCAGTACACAGTAATCTACAAAACTTTCCAAGGCAGCCAGAATTTTATTTCTTATTTCTAAAACGGAGCTAAAGAGATATAAAAATAAATAACAAAATTATTCTGCACATAATTTTTTGTTTATTAATTTGAATGAAAACATTTTAATCTTTTATATATAAAACAATAGTTATATGGTTTCCTGTGGTTCTGGTTGGGATAAGATACAAGAATAAAATGTCTAAGCGAGTCACTTATCTCTTGGCTTCCATGCTCCACATGTAGTATATTAACTCTATGTTTTATAACCTATAGGAACAGTAAAAGTAATGATTCATAGACTGTGTTCCCCAACCCCCATGAATACTAAAATGACTGCATATCTGCCATTGGAATGTGACCCTTCTGAAATACACAGATGAATAGTTATCAGCCATTAAGCCAGGGGTCATCTTACACATAATAAATTCTTGCTGATCTGTATAGAACCTGTTTAGATTCTTCCCTTTGAAGGTCAGTTCTTGTCTAACATTTCGCTTGTATGGACACATCAGATGATCTCATCTAAGTCCAATCATGTATGGCAAGTGTAAAAAAATGTAAGACAAAATACAGTGGGAATTTTTTAAATATCGTTTCTGATATTTAAAAATGTATAAAAAAGACAAAATATTTTGCCAAAAAGAAAATATTGAGACATTTCTAGTATTTATTATTTAAGGTTTATAGAAGTTAAAACTTCTATAAATAATACATAGAATTTTGTAACACCTGTTGTAGAAACCTGAAGAAGTATGGGAAATAATACAAAAATGCTAAATATTTGCACAGCAATAAAACGCCCAGATCGCATGTCAAACTAAGCCTATAGGATACATTTTATACACGCCTGTCCTTTAAGGTAGTAAAGTCAGAGAGAAACATTTCAGAGACAAGGCAGATGATTTAGTGTGACAAAATTACAGTCAAATATCTTTCTATAGAATAATAATCAAAACTATTCAGTATCTATCTCTCATATCTATCTATCTATCTATCTATCTATCTATCTATCTATCTATCTATCTATCTATCTATCTATCTATCTATCTATCTATCTATCTATCTATCTATCTCTCATCTATCTATCTATCTATCTATCTATCTATCTATCTATCTATCTATCTATCTATCTATCTATCTCTCTCTCTTTCTCTCTCTCTATCTATCTATCTATCTATCTATCTATCTATCTATCTATCTATCTATCTATCTATCTATCTCTCATCTACGTATCTATCTATCTATCTATCTATCTATCTATCTATCTATCTATCTATCTATCTATCTATCTATCTATCTATCTATCTATCTATCTATCTATCATCTATCTATCTATCTATCTATCATCTATCTATCTATCTATCTATCTATCTATCTATCTATCTATCTATCTATCTATCTATCTATCTATCTATCTATCTATCTATCTATCTATCTATCTATCCATCTGTCCCATGTATAATATACACATGAACATTATCATTGTTCTGCAAAGCAAGTTTTCATCCAGCATGTGGAGAGCAGCTGGAAGACTGAGTAAGAAAGTTAGGAAAACTTCAAAGCATGAAAAACCATAACTATACCAAGCAGAATATTGCTTATCTCTGACACATCCTTGGGCAACCATCAGTTTCACTGACCCCAGGTAACTAACTATTCATGACAATGTCAGAACATCTTTAAAGGGGTTTGCAAATCAGGGGCATTTATTGCATATCCATGGGAAATGCCATAAATGTCAAATCTCTAGAATGGGGCCCCCTAAACCCTGTTCTGCTACTTCGTAATTCTCAACCATTTAATCAGGCAAACAGAATAGCTTACTGAGCTACGCTGTTTCCGTAACTGCCGTTCACTTCTATGGGAGTTAGGGAAACAGTGTAGCTCAGCGAGTTATGCTGTTTTCTTCTTACATGGTTGGAAATCACAACGTGGCAGCGGGAGCACAGAGCAGTAGAACGGGGTTTAGGGGGCCCCGTTCTAGAGATAGGTGCAGGTCCTAGAGGTGGGACCTGCATCTATCTGACATTTATGGCATATCTGTAATGACGGGGTAGGGAGACAGACAGGTGAGCCCTAATCTACCCACCACTCAGTCCCTACCTACTTGCACGACCCGTCCTAGGCGACGCCGTACAACTGGGCGACGGTCCCTACGCTTAATACGTGCACGACAGACAAACAGACAAGGGTACACAGAAGCTAAGGGAAATGGGGCAGTTGCCCACGGCAACACCGTGAGCAACAAGAGTAGTGAACAAGCCGAGTCAAACCAGGAGTGTACGAGGTACCAATCGCAGAGCAGGAGCGTAGTCAGTAAAGCCAGGGTCAAAATGAAGCAGAGGTCAATAGTAATAGCTGGAACAGCAGAGTCAGGAAACAAGATAGAATCACAGGCAAAGACAAGAAGCAAATGAAGGTATACATAGACCGAGGGCGGGAGCTAGAACCGTCTGGCCAGGCTGTGATAGGTTCTCCCACTCCTCAGCCTACCAGCCTGAGTGGTAGCAGATTGAGTCACTCTATCAGACCTAGGAGCAGAAACAGACTGATTAACCACGGGTGTCGACACAGAAGCTGTGTCTGGCAGATCCTTTACAATATCCTGTGAATATGTCATAAATGCCCCTGATGGGAAAATCCCTTTAAATGTATATCATGGGGTTGAAAATCAGTAGTAAATGTTCTTTACTAGAGTAGCATGGATTCAAAGCATTTTGTAAAGAAAGAGCAATTGTAAATGTATTTTTTTTATTTGTGTTATATAAACAATTATTGTTATCTGTAGGTGTTTGTGAGAAGAACTGACGGATCTGAAGATTTTTACAAAAATTGGAGAACTTACAGCAGTGGATTTGGAGATCCCAAAAATGAATTTTTCTTAGGTAAGAAAGACAAACTATGTATCCAAAACGTTTTACTAAAAATAAGAATCAAGTGCATATCACATTTAAGGAATATTAGCTTGAACCTAACGTCTTATTTACAGATATAAAAAAAACACAAAGAGAAAAAACCCTTTGAAATGGGCACTACACAATACAACAGAAACAAAACGATTCACCAACAAATAGCCTTGAATAAATAATGGCACAGTATAAACATATCAACCTCCAGATTTACAACTTAAACCGACACACAATAAAAAAATCCAAAAAGATAAAATGCCTAAACAAAATCAAATAAAATGTTGAAACAAAGTGCATCTTAAAGCGGATCTTCACTTGCATTTAAGCCTCGATAAAAAAAATTAACAACGCGTTTTAGACTTTAATAAATACTTTAAGCCTTTTTCCTCTGTTTCTACCTCTTAGATTTTCTTATGTCACATCATTGTCTTTAGTGTTTATTGGGATGAACATAGTAAATTTTGGTACATAATATTTCCAATATTAGGACGAGCTTTAGAGTATTGTACTTAACAAACATGAATAAATGTGCTTTGTGCTTGATGTAAGTAATGGACATATTCTTAACAGCCAGCCATGCTTGTGCAATACCATTCAAAGCCTATGGACATGAGCGGAGCTTTTTCCAGAGAAAAAGCAGACACTTTTTATACTCCTGGACAGCCCCTTTAAATAAATGATCTTCAGACTTTTTCGTATAGTAGGGATTCATGTGAAATAAACATTTAAAGGGTAACTAAACGTTTGACAAACCTCTGACATGTCATAGTGACATGTCAGATGTTTTGCTTGGTGGGTGTCCAATAACTAAGACCCCCACCAATCGCTAAAATGAAGACACAGAAGCGCTTGAGTGAGTGTTTGGCTTTTGCCGGAAAGCCGATGTATCGGAGTACTGGCTCATAGACTTTCCGGAAAAAGCCGAACAGTCACGAAGCAGCTGAGCGCTCACACGAGCACTTCTGCCACTTCGTTTTAGTGATTGGTGGGGGTCTCAGTGCTCGGACCCCCACCAATCAAAACTTCTGACATGTCACTATGACATGTCAGAAGTTTGTCAAACGTTTAGTTACCCTTTAAATAGCCTCCTCCTGCTGACATGATAAATTATCTTGATACAGCATCTAGCTAACAGACATAAGTTTTAAAAAAACCAACATATGTAAAATGGTTGTCTCATTAAAAGAACCCTTTATTAGGGCATATAATTATCATAAGTGGGACCCCCATATGAGTCAGAATAGAGAGAATGGAGAGCCACTAAGTATCAGCAGCTCGCATTCATATATTACATGGATGGCCGTTTAATAGAGTGGGAACCGTGTACTGTCACATTTCCGGGTGCGGGTTTCAGAAGTCGAATCGGTCGATTTCTGAGCTAGGGTTATTTCAGGAAGGTGTTGTCATGGTGTGACAGCCCCTTTTAAAATCCCTTCACATGTATAAATATAAAGCACATAAAACATATAAAAACATACTGATCCTAAAAAATCTATAGGTACAAATACCAAATCAGTTTATCTTCATTTAATACTGCACAAATCTGCACTGTAGAGTCATTTGTGATCTCCAGTACAAAGACGTACATTTGAGCTGCGGGGGTTCTGGCTTTATATAATAGAACTGAGCAGAAAACAACAGCTTAATACAGTATGGATTTTTTTTCCAGTTTGAAATGTGTTATTTTGTTGAACAGTATCAGACAAGCAATTAACTTTCGCAATAGCAAATGATGTTTTGTGGAAAAAAAAAAAAGTCATTATTTCACTGCCATTATCGTACAGAACAGCAATAATACCAGATTATCCAGTTAAATTGATTCATTCTGTTCAAATTATAAAAAAACCAAAAACAAAATAATAATAACAGCAAATTTAACAGCTAAAAACAAGAATTACACGCTCTAAAACACAGTTAAGAAATCATTAGCAATGCTCGCGGGTTATAAATAATTTTCTAAACCTGTAACTGTTTAACAGACGAAGAGAAAAAATCTAATATTGACATATTCATGTTGCATTTTTTTCGCCTTGTAGGGTTCCTGTATAGTCCCTAGTGGTTAAGCTAAATTTACCAGGTTCAATAATACTGCTGACCAGTTATTGATGTGATTATTGGTATGCGGTATGTTGTTTAGTAAGATGGTCATTTACACCTAAAGGGTCTGTTCAGTGCCTAAAGGGCCTGTCTCAAAAATTCCCCGTGGGAATCAGCTGATAACAACAGGGAAGCTGCTGGCGCTAGCAAAACTCAACATTATTAGAAGGGGTTGTCCGGAATTTAAAAAAAAGGATCTTCTTTTTTCTTTCTTCCAAAAAACTTGCCTGTCTTGTCCATTGGTTATGTTTTGTATTGCAGCTCACCCCCATTCATTCAAAGGGTTATTCCCATCTCAGACATCTATATGTCTATAAATGCCTGATAGGTGCGGGTCTATCTAGGGGAAAACACCTTTAACCCTTTAATGACCAGCCTATTTTAAACCTTGATGACAAGCTATTTTTTACGTTTTTCCATCGTCGCATTCCAAGAGCTATAACTTTTATTTTTGCATCGACATAGCTGTATAAGGACTTGTTTTTTGTAGGACAAGTTGTATTTTTTAATAGCACCATGTTGGGGTACATATCATTTATTGATAAACTTTTATGAACTTTTTTTGGGGAGTAATAGAAAACAAAAAACAGCAGTTTTGCCACTCTTTTATTGTGTCTTTAATTTACGCCGTTTTACCATGTGGTATAAATAACATAATAACTTTATTCAGTGGGTCGTTACGATTGCGACTATACCAAACTTATATAGTTTTCTTATGTTTTACTACTTTTAAACAGTAAAAACACAGTTTTTTCTAAATTATGTGTTTTTGTGTCTCCATATTTGAAGAGCCATAACTTTTTTATTCTTCTACTGATGCAGCTTTGAGGGTTTTTTTTTTGCAAGATGACTTTTAGTTTCTATCAGTACCATTTTGGAGTACATGCGACTTTTTGATCACTTTTTATCACATTTTTTTTAAGGAAGGGTGAACAGAAAACAGCAATTCTGGCATTGTTTTTTATTTTATTTTTTACAGCGTTCGCCGATCAGGTTAAATAACATAATAGCTTTATAGTTGGGGTCGTTACGGACACGACGATACCAAATATGTATAACTTTGAAACATTTTTTTTTCAAAATAAAGCATTTTGTAAGGGGAAAAAGTGGGTTTTTCCATTTTTCCAATGAGATTGAGCTGCAATACCAGATAGAGACCATAACCAAGAGTGGTGCTGTTTCTGAAAAAAAAGTCAACCCTAAAATGATGCGTGCTTTTGCGTTATCCATGAAAATTGAATTGCGTTTATATCAAGTATCACCTTGTAAAACCCATGTTACTATAAAAATGTATCTAAACATTTATCATTTATAGGTCTGGAGAATTTGCACAAAATTACATCCCAGGGACAATATGAGTTGCGTGTTGACCTTAGAGATCGGGGTGAAACTGCTTTCGCTGTTTATGATAAGTTTGGAGTTGGCGATTCTAAGAGTCGATACAGACTGAAGGTTGATGGTTACAGTGGTACAGCAGGTGAGTGTTTATCTTATGTAACATGATCAGTATATTAGATACAGTACTTCAAAAAGTTATTGGACAATACAGTCAACTTAAAGAAGTTAGTCTGTTCACAAAAGTAAAATGGGGCAGATTTCCTAATTCCATTACTCCATATATGTATATTACTCCATGTGTATGAATGTCACAGAAAAATGGCAGGGAACAAACATAAGTACAACCTGGCACTGTTCTGTAGCATGTGGAATGTGGCCCCAACAGGCTTGAGCTCATTGAAAGAAATGGTGCCCACTAAAACTGCTCATTCCAAATAGCGTAACTGCTTTTAGGTACAACAGTATTAGGCTCTGTTCACATCTTGTTTTTCATTTACATTCAACATATACATGTATGTTGAGACATTCTTCCGAAGTATATGCCGAATGTATAGCATACAGTTGCATATGTCACCCATTGTAAAGTAAAAAATAGGTTCACCGATACATACCACCCAAAGTTTGCCAGAAGGACATGTTCGGGTATAAATCCGGAGCATTTCCACAGGAAAACCCAGAATGTAGGGAAAACAAAAGGTGAATATAGTAACTTTGCTCGAATTAATATGTTAATAATCTCAAGTACATGTGTGATATAAAAAATGGAACTCAAAAAACGAAATAAAACTGGATGTAATAGAAGCCACCTTGTGCCAACTAAGCTCACAATAATCCTGCTGAAATCAATGGGGATGTTTTCTGTAAAAATGACAGAACAGAAAAGACATGAAGAAAAAAACAAAGGCCCTGTTCACACTGAGTTAGTTTGGTGCTGATTTTGAGGCGTAAACGGCGTCGAAATCATCGCCCAAAAACAGCCAAAATTGCCCCCCATTGGTTTCAATGGGAGGTAGAGGCGTATTTTTTCCCGAGCTGCCTTTTGCCGCTCGTAGGAAAAAGAGAGCGGTATGTCCTCCTTTTCTACGCTTCCACCTTTGACGAGTGTCGCAGGTTTCTTCTGCCTCCCATTGATTTCAATGGGAGCTAGAAGAAACCTGTGGCGCTCATTTCCAAGTATTTTTGTGGTGTTTTTTGCCCACGGTCCTTGCATTGGCCTCAATGGATGTGGGCAAAAAAGGTGTGTCAAAAAAGTGCAGGCAGGTCAAAATCTGCCTAAAAATTCCTAAAGGATTTCTGAGGCAGGTTTTTCCTGCCTAACAAAAACTCTGTGTGAACAGGGCCTAACTCACCCAGAATGCAATGCAACATGTCAAGTTAAACTAGGTTAAAGCTAGGTGAGTTGGTCAACAAATTGTAGACGTGTTCCACTAGTAACCAGCGTTAGACATTCTGTACCTCAAGACTAGTGTAAGACAAGAATGTAGATGGCATGTAGGTATAACTAGTCACATGATGCTTGCAACGGGGCATGACAATGGGTACACTTTTGTTGGGCACAGCTATATTTTTTAATATCTATACAATCATCATCTCTATAATACATGTTCTGGTACCAGAGATAATGGCGATACTGATATACATGCAGTGATAATAACAGGGAAAAGGGAATGGGAGGAAACCTCCAGCTCACCAGCTCCACACTCCTGTGTCCAATATCGCCCGGATCAACCGCGACGGCACGCGGCATGTAATAGTAGCAAAGAAGAGAAAGGATCCATCGATGCGTAGTATAAGTAGGGGAAACTCCGTTCCCACTTTATTGGAAAATAATCACACAAAGTAAGAAGAAACACCAGGAGGATGACAAGGTGGTCAGAATGGCAAAAACGAAGCCTACGCGTTTCAAGCACTGTCTGTGCTCTTAATCATGGCTAAGACAAATGAGTTGTGTCTTAGCCATGATTAAGAGCACAGACAGTGCTTGAAACGCGTAGGCTTCGTTTTTGCCATTCTGACCACCTTGTCATCCTCCTGGTGTTTCTTCTTACTTTGTGTGATTATTTTCCAATAAAGTGGGAACGGAGTTTCCCCTACTTATACTACGCATCGATGGATCCTTTCTCTTCTTTGCTACTGATATACATGACTTAGCTGGGCTATTAATCATATTTAGTCATTATTTCCAGTAGAACATATGTTTGGTTCAGAATCCTTGTGCTCTCATTTTTTACCTGCTGTAATTAGATATTTAATTACCTCCTCAATTATCATTAAGCTGATATTGTTAAATGTGGACGTAAATGGAATAGCCAAATAATTTAAATGATCTGACAATGTATTTTGTGTTCTTGAAAACTACAATGAGATAAGTTTTTCAACATTTAAAAGGATATTAAGTTTTCAGCAAATAAATGTTATTTTTTTTTTTGTATAATGAAAAGTTAGATACTTTTCCAATATACTTTCAGTATCAATTCCTCATAGTTTTCAAGATCTCTGCTTGCAGTCATTCAATAAGAACCTTCATTGTTAGGGTATGTTCACACGACAGCGTCCGTAACGGCTGAAATTACGGGGATGTTTCCGCCTGAAAACATCCCCGTAATTTCAGCCGTAACGGCATGTGCAGGCGCTTGAACGCCGCGTCCATTACGGACCTAATTGGCGCTGCTATTCATTGGAGTCAATGAATAACGGCTCCATTTACGGCCAAAGAAGTGACAGGTCACTTCTTTGACGCGGGCGTCTATTTACGCGCCGTCATTTGATAGCGGCGCGAAAATATACGCCTCGTGTGAACAGACAAACGTCTGCCCATTGCTTTCAATGGGAAGATGTTTGTCAACGCTATTGAGGCGCTATTTTCGGACGTAATTCAGGCCAAAAACGCCCGAATTACGTCCGTAATTAGTGTGTGTGCACATACCCTCAACCTCCAGGGGGTAAAAAATCTGTCCTGGTCATGTGATCGTCACACAGGTGCAGGACTCGTTACAATTCACAGCACTGATAACTTTAATGTAACTGTAATCAGTCCTGCACCTGTGTGTCCATCACATGACCATGGACAGAATTTGAACCCAGGGGAGTTTACAATGAAGGTTCCTATTGAATGACTGCAAAGTGAACAAGTGTTGTGCGTAGGTTGTCACAAGCATATTTGTGGAGGTTGTCACAAGCATATGTGTGTGCATACCTGTTATTAACTGTAAGGGGTTTTCTGATATTTTAGGTGATTCAATGACTTATCACAATGGACGTCCATTTTCTACATATGACAAGGACAATGATTCTGCTATTACCAACTGTGCTCTGTCTTATAAAGGAGCTTTCTGGTATAAGAACTGTCACAGAGTAAATCTCATGGGTAGATTTGGTGACAACAGTCACAGTCAGGTAAGCTTCAACCCTTTCTTATATGATTTTCAATATTTTGCTATTACAATTGTTACGTCAGTTGTCACCTGTCTTTTAGAAAATCCCAAATAATTATGCAGGAACTAATGCCCTACTAAATCATTGCATAATAATAGAGAAAATTTGCAATTCAGGATATTTTATAGTAGGCATATTAATTATAAGCCAACTACCCCATAAACAGATATAATGGAATTGTATAAAGTAGTCGCTCATTTTAATTTAAAATGAGGATTTCCTTCCAAAATTGTAGTTGTTTCAATTACTATTAAAGAAGTTTTCCAGCCGATCAAAGTTGATGGCCTATTCTCAGAATAGACCATCAATAGCTGATGGGTCGGGGTCTGACTTCCGGGACCACCGCCGATCAGCTGTTTTGAAGGGGCCACCATAGTTAGGGCATATCTATAAGTTCACATGCATAATGTGCTTGCATATGCTGTATGTATGTATGTATGCAAACACAATATTATGTAAAAGTATAAATATTTTTTAAAAACTCTCATTATGGGATTGCAAAAAATCTATAAATAAATATTAAATAAAAATATTTGTGAAAAAAAACATAGAAAAATAAAAACATGCAAACAATATTTTTACCTATAATACATTATACATGATTGTATAACGGTTACAAAGCAACAAATAATATACACATATTGGGTATCACCATAACATTAACAACGTGTTCTATAAATCTATTACATAATTAAAGGTGATTGGTGAATGGCATAAAAAAATTAAATCAAAAACTACAAACAATTTTTTTATTTTCTTGCATTTTAGTTAAAATATAAACTAATACAAATTAATCATTATCATATACGTACCCTAAAATTGTACCGAATGAAAGAACAATTACTCCCAGGGGCGTAGCTAAAGGCTCATGGGCCCGATGCAAAAGTTCTTATTGGGCCCCCCCTCGCGAACTTCTCATGGTCGACGGTCCGCAGCTTTCAGCTGCATCGCTGGGTCTCCTAAGTGACCCAACAATGCAGCACTAGCAGCCAGGGGCGTCACTAAGGACTTAAAATGTCAGGGGAAATAGCCTCAATACATATGTGTCCACCCAAAAAAAATGTGTGTGTGTGTATAGGAGACAACAAATCTATAGCACTACGACCATATAAACTATGGATAGGATATATTGGCTCAGCAGACAGTATCACACATGATAGGATTAGATACAGTGGCCCAGCAGGCAGTATCACACATGATAGGATTAGATACCGTGGCTCAGCAGACAGTATCACACATGATAGGATTAGATATAAGGCCCAGCAGACAGTTTCACACATGATGGGATTAGATACACAGCTAAGCAGATACGCATTATAGGATTAGATACAGTGGCTCAGCAGACAGTATCACACATGATAGGATTAGAGATAGGGCCCAGCAGACAGTATCACACATGATGGGATTAGATACACAGCTCAGCTGACAGTATCACACATGATGGGATTAGATACAGTAGCTCAGTAGACAGTATCACATATGATAGGATTAGATACAGTGGCTCAGCAGACAGTATCAGACATGATTGGATTAGATATAGGGCCCAGCTCGCTGACACTGCGGCTCCAGCGCTGGACCCAGGAAAGGTAAGAATAATAATTGTTTTGCTTCTTTATGTGTTACTAATTATTTTTGTGTGTTTTTTTACAAGTTCGGTTGTTGGACTACTTCGGATTCGAGGACTACTTCAATGACAGCGTTTTTTTTATTCTCAATAAAATGGTTAATGGGGGTTGTGTTTTTTTATTTCAATAAAATATTATTTTCCATGTGCTTGTATCTTTTTTAAACTTTATTATTACCGCCTTAGTAATAGCTGCTGACTGATTGACAACATCCATTACTAAGGCGAGGCTTAATGTTAGCAGGTGCAGAGGCTAACACTAACCCCCATTATTACACCGGTACCCACCGCCACCAGGGGTACTGGGAAGAGCAGGGTACGAACTAGTACCCGACCATCTGTAGCGACGGTCAGGCACCGTGTCAGCCGCAGGCTGGTAGTATTAGGCTGGGATAGGCCAAAAACAGTGGCCCTTAACACCCTGGTAATGCTGCCTGCTGCTGCTGTGTTGTATCTGGCTGGTTATGAAAATTGCCCCCATTTTTCATAACCAGCCATATACAATAAAGCAGCAGCAGCCTAGCATTACCAGGGTGGGAAGGGCCACTGTTTCTAGCCCTTACCATCCTGATAATACCAGCCTGTGGCCGCCCCATTGCCCGACCATCACTACAGATGGCCAAGTACTGGATCGTACCCGACTCTTCCCAGCACCCCTGGTGGTGGTGGGTACCGGGGTAATAATGGGGGTTAGTGTTAGCCTCTGCACCGGCTAACACTAAGCCCCTTAGCAATGGACGCTGTCAATTTTATTGAAATAAAAAAAAAACACACAACCCTCATTAACCATTTTATTGATAATAAAAAAAGCTGTCATCGAAGTAGTCCTGGAATCCGACGTAGTCCAACGAGCGAACCTGTAAGAAAACATACAAAAAACGATTAGTAACACATGTGTTAGGCTTAGATACAGGGCCCATGTGTGATACTGTCGGTGGGACCCTGTATCTAAGCCTACCAAAACGTAGGCTTAGATACAGGGGCCAGCACACAGTAATCTTATACAGTATAAGATTACTGTGTGCTGGGGCCCTGTATCTAAACCTACCATGTGGTAGGCTTAAATACAGAGCCCATCAGACAGGATCACACATGGGCCATGTATCTAAGCCTACTATGTGATTGGCTTAGATACAGGGCACAGCAGACAGCATCACACAATCTGTGATCCTGTCTCATGGGCCCTCTAAGACTATTACATCGTAGGCTTAAAGGGGTTGTCCAGTCCCTAAACATTGATGGCCTATCCTCAGGATAGGCCATCAATAGCTGATGTGTCAGGGTCCGACTCCCGGGAGACGGCCAATCAGCTGTTTTGAAAGAGCCGCAGCACTCGTACGAGAGCTGCTCCCCCTTCATTTCCCTTACTCGCTCACACTGTGAATCGCCGACATGGATTCACAGTGTGAGCAAGTGATTGGAATGAAGTGACCAGAATGAAGGGGAAGCAGCTCCCGTACGAGTGCTGCGGCCCCTTCAAAACAGCTGATTGGCTGGCTCCCGGGAGTCGGACCCTGCCAATCAGCTTCAGCAGACAGGGATATTAATCTTACCCTCCTCTTCAGCCGCGGCGGAAGTTCTGTCCTGACTCTATCCAGGATCACGATGTTGTGCGCGGCGCATAGCGTTGTGACGTCATGCGCTGCGCACAGCGCTGTGACGTCAGGACCTCCGCTGCGCTCCGGAACCAGGAAGGTAAGTACTGTCAGTTACTGTAGTAACAGGGGCCCGCGGCCCGAGATACTATAGTAACTTTTTATTGATGTGGTCCGGGGGCCCATCTGGCTTCGGGGCCCGGTCGCAATTGCGACTGCTGCGACCCCTATAGCTAAGCCACTGATTACTCCTGCAAAAAAAACAAGACCTCATACAAGTATGAGAACAGCAACCAATCAGAGTTCAGCTTTGAATTTGTAAACCGCTCTGAAAAAAATGAAATCTGCGTTGTGATTGATTGCTGTGGGCAACATGGCCAGACTTTCTGTTAGACAGTTTTGATAAATCAATCCTATCTTAGGAAATTGACGTATACTATGTTTGGGCTGTGTATATTATTTTAATAAGTGAGCTTTCAGGTTTGCTTAGGTTTGATTTTAGGGGAAGGCTACATTGCGGCATGTGCCATATGACTGGATGTGATGCCACACATTCACAAGCTCAATGCCCCAGAACATTGCATTGTAAGACTTTAATACTATGCCGTGATCATTAGGTGCAGCAATCCGTATCATGGATCGGACAAGCAGAGCTATCAGTAATGAGCTTGGAAATGATGTAACTACATGACCCGTGTATATTATCTATACTGTAATTATTTTCTCTACTTTATTTCTTGCAGGGAGTCAACTGGTTCCACTGGAAGGGTCATGAATACTCCATTGAGTTTGCAGAAATGAAAATAAGACCAGCCAGTTTCAGAAATCTTGAAGGGAGGCGAAAGAGAGCATAAAGACTAATATATTAAAAGAAATAGAAGAAACGGTGGGCAGACTGACTTCGATATCGAATTACACCAGCCGGTTCACACCTTCTACTATACAACTCAACCTTAAAAAAAAGTGTCTTACAGAAATACCGCAGTGTCTTAAGTATGTCATTGCTTAAAGGTGTTTTGTGGCCCAAACAACACCAAAGACTTTCTGATACAGCTAAGCATACGTATAGCACCCTCCTATAATGATACAGAACGGGAGAAGAGGACATTGACAGGAACAATGAAAAAAAAATGAAGTGTACAGTTGTAGTTTTAGAAATTGTCATACTTTGAACAAAGCTATTGTTTAATATTTTGTCATAAGTAAAATTGTTTTATTTGGTGGGTTGGGAGGCTTTTATATTAAAAATAAATAAATTACATTTTAAAATGTATCAAAACAAAAACATTTTTTGTGAGAGTTGGAAATTTTACATTATTTTTCGAAAAAAAACTGTCTTGTGAAAAAAATAAAATCTTTCTGAAAGTTTGGTATTATATTTGAAGTTAGTCCCCCTCTAATGATCATGCTATGTTAAGAGCGTCCTGGGTTTGGAAAGAGAAGGCACATTTTTTGCGTTTGAATGTTTTCTATTCTAGCTGCTTGAAGTCAATCACCCAGAGCCCCCATTACCAGAGAACCCCTCCTCTCTCCAAAAAACTCCAGATAATTGCCCCAAGTTAAAATCCTACTGCCACTATTTATAAAGAAAATAATATATATATGCTACGGTAATGAATTCTTTCTATGAGATTCAAACGTTACAATTGATGGTTAAGGTGCGGGTTCACTTTTGCGCATAATTTTACATTTTATATGTAAATATATATCATATACCTACATTTAGTAAGTTTGCAAATACATTGCTTTACCTTTTGTATCATACAGAGTTGTAACTGGAAGCTCCTGGGCCCCAATACAATATCTAAAACAGGGCCTCTCACCTAAAATGTGCCATTTATAATACTAGTGACTTCTTATGTGGCAAAGAAGCCTTTGGGCCCTCACAGGCAAAGTGCCTGGGTGCCTTCTGTACTCCCTACAACCACACCGCAGGTATTTTATGTCAGTCAGCATGTATCAGAGCTGCATTCAGATTTTGGTTGCTTGCTGCTGGATCAAGTCGACAGTTTGTTGACAGACACGCCCACGAAGCTTAGCTGAGCAATCATCTCTGCTGCAGTGCATTCTGGGAGAGTTGTTTTTTCCTACAGATTACTGCACAGTGCCTGATATAAGGACAACACTTTGTAAGACGCAAACTCTGTGCAGACACTGAACAAGTAGGGGACGTTCAGCTCAGCATCCTTCTAAATTGTGAATGCATCTGTAGATGAGAATAGCTTACTCCAGATTTTCAATATCAGTACAACATAAGTAATGCAGTGTAAGTTGCTCAACTTTTTATGTAGATTATAAATAAACTGTAAAATGGTGAACAAATGTAAAACTACCGTACATTATAGAAACCCTAAAGAGTTAAGATTTCCATATTAAATTTAAGAATTCTAGTTGTAAAAGAACTATAATTAAATAAAAAATCACAATGTTTTTGCCTTCGCTGCTCCTTATATGTATCTCATATAGTTGCTTGAATAAAAAAAAAAATATTTTTTGTGAAACAACCAAATGTTCAAATAATGAGGAATGTATTGACGTGCGGTCTAATGTATTTCTGCTACATTGGCAGAGACACTTTGTCCGCCATAGACTGTTCATAAAGTACAAGACAAAAAAGTAAAAAATTTCCATGAAAAGCAATTAGACTAAACGCACTGTCATTTGCAATAATGTATATAATTTAACATGACAAAAATTATTTTTTCAAAATTATAATGTCATTATTTGATCAGTTAAATATAAACTCTGTAGAGCTGCCCGAGGCTTGTCAGCCATTGGAGTTATTTAACCATTTCTGGGAAACAAAAGACATTAAAAGAAAAATATTTCTTCAAGCCTATTCTATCTGAGATGAGAAAAAGAGTCAGCTGTTCTTGAAACAGCGCCACTATTGTCCTTTCGCTATATCTGGTACTGCAGCTTAGACCCGTTGTTTCTGGAAAAAATATATACTTTTTTACATTTGAAAATAAAACTACTCATTTACATTAGGGATGAGTTAGAATAAGAGTCTAACCAAAAATGACAGTATAAGTGTCCGTCGGAGGTTTCCTTCGGGTGAACCCCGCAACGGAAAGTGAAAGTGTAAGCACAGCCTCCGTTTCAGTCACCATTGATCTCAATGGTGACGGAAACATCGCTAATGCTTTCCGTTCGTCACCATTACGGCAGGTTTCCAGTTTTCCGACGGAATCAATAGCGGAGTCGACTATAGAAAAGGTTTTACCTGCAATGGCAAAAAACATCTCAGACCCTTGTTTGAATGGGGTCCTGACTATATGTTCTCACCTAACTTTGCTATAGACCTAGACTAGGCATTGTAGATTAATTCAGAGGCAGAAGTTATTGGTGCCCAATCATATTCGATGATTGTTTTATTTCTGGGGTCAACAAGATTTTTGCATAAACCCTCCATAGGTCATGTCTGACCCAAGCCCAGTTCGCTATAAGTCGTTTTAAAGTTTGTTCCAGAGTTTTCTGACACTGATCTAATGATTTCAATTCCCTGTTTGGACACCTAAAACTATAGACCATTGAGTATTTCTAGATTAAAATGGCCTTTGAGTTCTGCAGGATATCCAGAGCACAAGAAAAACTTGGAAGCCAAAAAATGGCTTATATCTGAAAAAAAAAAATTCAAAAGTGAAATGACCGTTTTTTGAGAGTTGATGTTATTGTACTGTATACAGATTTGTATATAGATTTGCTATGAGGGCAATAATTCTGTCAAGCACAAAAACACAAAGGATGCTATAGTTTCCCTCCGCAGCAGGATTGCGTGACAGCACGCTATATTTTTTTTATTTTTTTATATCTGAGTAATTTTATAAAAATTAGTTGAATAATATATTGGTGTACATGACACAACATTAAGTAAACCACGCTTAACTCTTTCCAGGCCTCAGGAGCCTGTCTGTCTTTTCACAATGATGCTTTGCAATCTCCTTAACTATTAAGAGTGCTCATTCAATGTGCCATCCAGATGGTGCCAACTATTAGGTAAATCCTTGTGGAAAGAACCAAATGTCCCTCTGCGTTATGTACCATAACCTTTGAATAAAAAAATAAAAAATAATGTACATTCAGTCTGTAGTATTTGCTTTATTTCAAGTGGAATGCAACATAGTATGCGATAACTCAGTGAACCAAGTGTAAAAAGTAAATATGTGAAAACTACAGTTTGGCTGGAATCAGGCATGCCGTTTTCGTGCAAGTCTTTGGTGCGGTCTTTTTGTGCCAAAGCCAAGGGTGGATCCAAGTATACTGCCACGAAAACTGCATGTGTGATTCCAGCCTATGACCATTAAAATTCACTTCAAAGTATAGGTCATAAGGTTCTAGTGATCTTACGTCTAGAGATATCTTATGTCTAGGGATATGTGATCAAATAATAGGAATTCCATATAAACCATCTTAAGTCCAATCGGGATACGGAATTCGAACTCATGGCTAGAATTCTTTCCATACTATAGGCAAATTGTACGGTATGACAAAGTTCAGTAGTGGTTAAGGGAGAGCTGGATTTCCAGTATTTTGCAATCATGGCCCTTGCAGCTAGTATGATGAGTCCTACTACTGTACTTAGGTTTAGTGGGAAATCTAATATTCCTAAAAAGCAGAGAGCCAATGTAGGTTGCAATTAAATATCTATTCCGTGATCTCTTTAAGAAGAGCGACTATAGCTTTCCAAAAGGTATTTACTAAGGGACAGCCCCACCGGACATTCATATAGGTACCGATGTATCCACACCCTCTCCAGCAAAAATGTGGGTAGGACGGATTTAATCTCATTATATGACCACGACATATGGGGTACTTAGAGGGGGACAGTAACGCAATTAGAGGGCAGCCCAGGATTAAACATTCAATCTCTGCCCACCTTTTCCCAGGAGACGTATTCCACCAAAATTTGGTTAGGTCTAAAACAGCTGCCAAGTAATACTTCCTCAAGTGAGGACTCCCCATGCCGCCCTTGGTCCAAAGTCTCGTCATAGTAGTAAAACAAATTCTGGGTTTGCGACCTGCCCAAATGAAATCCGTGAATATTTTTAGTAGTTTTGCGAAATATTCATTAGAAACAGGTATAGTTCGGAATACATAAAGAATACAAGGCAATACCATCATTTGAACAATTTCTACTCTAGTAACCTAGATAAGTAGTGGATTGTTACATTTCTAAGTGAGTTGTAAGGTTTTGGACAGTAACACATCTTGCACACGACCGAGTTCGGGCCGTGAAAAGCGGTCCATGTCTGTGTGGATTTCCCGGCCCGACCGCGGTACAGGTGAACGGGACCCCTGGCATCATAGACATTTATGATGCTGGGAGTTTCTGCCTCCTCACGGAACTGCTGTTTCTTACTGAACAAAATGATTACAGTATGGAACAGCAGTTCCGTGGAGAGGCACAGTATGGCACTGCGTGGGCACTGTATACATTATTATGTGGCACCGTCTGAGCAATGTGTGTACTCTTCCTCTGGGAATACTATACTCTGTATATCTGGAACACTCTGGTATAACTCTATCCTGTGGATATACCATAACATAAATGTCTGAGATAGGAAAACCATTTTAAGTTAAACATAAAACCATCAAAAGAAATCCATAGTACGGCACATTAGATAAAGAAGGTCGATCAGATTTATAGGTTTAAGGAAATATCACATTGGGAATCCTGTTTAAGGGATATGTACACCATTGACATGTTTTGTTTTTATTGGGTTTTTATTGGGGGGGGGGGGGTAAATTAAATTGTGCATCAGTGTGATTGGTGCAATTTCCTAATTACATTTTATAAATATTTTTTTTTAACTTTTTGAGATACAGCTGCTTTGTATCCTGTATATAGAGCAGCTGTATAGTGCGCCAAGACCTGAATCTGCCAGGTCTGTAGAACTGACGGGTTCACTGACTGAGGGTCCTGGATGTCTCTGAAACACAGGATCCACCTGTAATCGATCACATCTAAGTTATGAACTTAGATGTGATCGTTATCAGCACAATCCTGTAGATATAATACCCGCTGTCACTGAAACCCTCAGTGCCGCTGATCGGACGGATACAGGTTTCAGTGCTAGATACAGCTGCTCTGTATACAGGATGCAAAGCAGCTGTATCTAAAAAAATAAATAATATTTTATAATAAAATATATTTAGGAAGTTGCTCCAAACACACTGATGCCCATATAAAAAAAAAAAAAAAACAGAAACAACATCAAAGGTGTACATAGCCTTTAAGACATATATTTCATTTGACCTGGCATCCCTGGAAAACATTTTTTTTAGTTAATGATCTTCAAATTAATTGGTCAAAAATTGAGGGTCAATACTCACACGTGAGAAACATTATTAATCTATTAATCATTAAACAGTAAATAACTATCGGACTTGTTATCTTGTGATAGATAACTCTTAAAGGGAACCTGTCACCAGCATTTCACCTATTAAACCACCAATACCTGGTAGTGGGTGAAAAATCATTTCTATATAACCTATAATTGTCTTCTTAGTCGGCTCTGTTGCTTTAGTATTCAGTTTTTTAGTGTTCCCGCACCGTATGCTAATGAGCATAAAAGAGTCATATCTTCATTTGAAAAGAGTCAAATCTTCATTCCTCAGGTCTTTCCGAGTTGACTCCGCCTCCTTACTTTTGATTGACAGCTCCTCGCCTTCCCCCAGCACACAAAATCCCGCACTTGTGCATTGATGTCCTCTTCTGGTGTGTGCGCACAAAGGGTCACCGGATTATTACGATAAAAATCGTGAAATGATTGCAGACCGTTATTTACAGTCGGGGGAGGAGTTTAGGAGAGGGGATAACGGCAATGAACTTTTGATAGCAGCGGCCAGTGAGGGATAAGTAAAGTCCAATAGGTGAAATGCTGGTGACAGGTTCCCTTTAAGTTCATTGTCTGTTATTTTATGCCTTTATAGTCTTAAAATCTGTCATCTTACTAGTAGTGAAGCATACAGCACCACAGAGAACAGCTGTTAAAGGACTGAAGAACAGCAGCGAGTAAATCATTTCTGAGCAGCCTTTCTTCTCTTCTTCTCTGAGATCTGACCAAGCTGTGCTATTCTAAGTAAAAAACAGTGGTACATTGAGTCAGTATTTTATCTTCTCCAGTCCAATTTCCTCTACTCCTGCTTTTTAATTAAACAGCACGCATGACAATGAAGCAGGGAATAGAATGAATAACACCAGTGATCACACAGGGCTATAATTACTTTTATTGGTGATCGCCAAGCAACAAGAATCATCAATGCAAATCAGCGCTATCACTAGAACATTAAAGTATGCAAATACTCAAACCAAACACTAAGCAGCGGTGGGATGTGATCTTACACAATAATAATTCTGAGCTCCTTTTTACCCAAAGAAAATACAGAAACACACAATATTACATAAAATGTCATCTAAATTTGCATGATATCATGACTTTAACAGTTGGCGCAGAATCACGTACACGGACGGCATAGAATACAGCCATTAGCACATTCTGCCATTCATGTACGTGAAGGAGGTCGTCTGGGCACAGAAGCTGTGCCTGACAGCCGGGCTCCCGCTGTAATGGCTGAGATTGGAGAAACCTCCAATCCTGGCCATTTAACACCTTAAATGCCACGGTCAATAGCGACTACGATATTTAAGTTGTTTGGCAGAGGGAACAATTTATTTTAAGTAATTTACCTGCCAAAGGCACCCTCTAAATTTACTTCTCCAGAGTCATAGCTAGACTTTACTTTGAAAGGGCAAAGATTCAGGTTGCTACCCTAGTCATGAATCAAAATACTCTGGTTAAGTCAGATTGACTTGTTAGTGCCTTCACTGGCACCTAGCAAATGCCCATGTAGCCCCCCCCCCCCCCTCTAGCTATGCCCCTGTACTTCCCCATGTAAAGCTATATGGAATTTAAATGGAATCTGTCAGGCCTCAAAACTGCTGACAGAGTGATATAGGGGAGGGGGGGGGGGTCATTGTAAACATACCTTTTGACTGGCATGACCGAGAAAACAATGTTTAATTCCCATGGCCGCGATCGCAATTGCCACTAAGGTGGGCACTTGATGTGCAAATGCTCCTGCCCTGAATGTTGCCAGACCCTCCCCTCTACTTTGAGTGACGGCTCTAGCGCTTTCCTTATTGGCTGCTAGACCTGTCACTCAGAGCAAAAAGTGTCACTAGCGACCGCCGCAATCAAACGTCGATTGAATGACCGAGACAATAGGTATGTTTACAATGCCCTCACCCTCCTCTCCCCAGTTTGAGGCCTCAATCTGCTGACAGATTCACTTTAAATGCACTTATATTTGCAATAAAACATGGTGTCAGGATATATTTTGGATGTGATACCACACTTAATATCTGTAAGTTATCTTGGCCTTAGAAATACATTTCAATGTAATTTTGTGATTTGAGCAACAAAAAAATTGAATTAATGCACTATTTTTTGTGACCACTATGTGGCAGTATAAATTACTCAGTACCAAAACCTGTCTTTGCTCTTTACTGCTCACGTACACACTTCTTGTGGTTACGCGCATCACTGTAGGTAAAACTTACCAATAGTTTTAAATATATTAAGCATTAATAATACTCAGTGTTATGAAGCCTGTTATCAAGTACCCAGAATATGACAGAATCCTCATGTGTGAAGAGACAATTTGACACATACTACATCTTTATATGAAATCTCATTTTGAGATAAAGGAGAAAAGTCTCATTTTCTAATCTAATTCTGACTCGGCAAGCAAGGGCTCGAATTCATCAGATTCATGTAACTGCAGAAATATTCTTTTGTACTTTCATAAAAGTAGCCTGAAGCTGGTGACGCATAGGCAGCTTATAAAAGTGCAACTCAAATCAGAGCTGCAAATATTATTCACAATATATGTACAAGTTCCCATAAGTTCCCAGTACTGAGGATATGGGACATAAAATAGTGGCCATGAGGACAGATATTTTATAGGGCATGGTATGGCATGGGTCTATTTATGAATAGAATGGCAGAATTACAGTGAAGACTGACATACTGTAATAACTGTTGATAAGCCCGGAACACAATGCAAATTGATATGTCTAGCAGGTACTGTAGGTAGTAGAACTAAACATAATAGAGCTTGCAGCATCAAAGGAACAGGTTTAGAGTATTTGAAACATTGTTGTATAATGCTCTTACCATAAAGGCCGGGTATGTAGGAATATTCTTATATAAAGTCCAAACAACAACAATTGAACATGGTTCAATACTCCATATAAATACTTTAAACTCAAAATCGACCTAAACGGAGTTATATAAACTAAGGGAAGACAAAAGTGTGAATATAAAATATACCTTTTATTAAATATATAAAAATGCAGAGAGAAAAATATAAAAATAGAAACAACATATAGCTGGTAAACATGAGATATAAATTCTACCATACAGCTAGTACATCAATATATAGATGTGTCTAGAATTTTAATGATATATAATGCATGAACACCGTATACCATATAAGTGATTATAATGCATGTGATATACTATGTAGTTCATGTGTACATGGATCCTAACAGATGGACACCTTCGTTTGCACCTAAGAAGGATTTCCAAAGAACAAGGTAAAAAACAATCGTGTTTAAGAAGCTAAAGGGGCTCACCTAGCTGTAAGTCTTTTGAGAATGTTACCAGCCACCGGCGTGAGCTGGCGTCTCCGAGGAGGGAGACGCTGGTATGAAGCCAGAGGTCTGCGGTCGCTGCCCTCTGAAGGCGAGGAACGGCGGAGGTCCATGACAGCGGCCGATACATGAATGTTGCTGCGTAGGTTACGGTCTGCAGCCTCTCACATGCCTTAGACATATATCTGGGACAAGACGTATTTTTTAATAGACATGTTAATAATATGCAAGTGAAAAAAAATATTCCAAACACCTTGGTTTATTCAGTATCGAGTGCCACGTGCAGAATTACACGCACTTACATGCCTTGGCATGCTATTAGTGAGGTTTTCAATGGTTGTCTGAGGAATAAACAAAAGGGAAGGAGTAGGATCCAGCGCTGAGTCAAGTTTTAAAATGGATTTTCTGTTCCAAGTTTAATGGCATAGATGTTTAAAAGGAAGTCCAGTTGTGGATAGTCCTGGGTTGGTAAGAAGTGAAGGTATTGTCCTCGGGGCCTACGCGTTTCGGACGACTGCCGCGTCCTTAAACTTGGCTGTAGTGGTCACCACTACAGCCAAGTTTAAGGACGCGGCAGTCGTCCGAAACGCGTAGGCCCCGAGGACAATACCTTCACTTCTTACCAACCCAGGACTATCCACAACTGGACTTCCTTTTAAACATCTATGCCATTAAACTTGGAACAGAAAATCCATTTTAAAACTTGACTCAGCGCTGGATCCTACTCCTTCCCTTTTGTTTATCTACCGTGTGTCGACACGAGGATCCGAGTGCCATCCAAAACACACCGGAGTGTGTTAGGTGAGCTGGAGGTCTCCTCCCTACTTTCTATTGTCTGAGGAATGTTATGCCACGCTGAATGCACTTGGGCACGCAAATCTTCAAGATTGGCTGCTGGCAGCTCCCTTTGTAATTGTCGACCAATGACGTGCCAGATGTGTTAGATGGTAGATAAGTTCGGAGAGCTACAGGCCATGGTACCTAGTTTAGGCCACGCAGGCTGCTCACAGTAGCACGGGCAACATGCAGCCGGGTGTTGTCCTGTTAAATAGCGGCTTCTGGGACTCTTTGTGGAAATGGCTGCACCACTTGCTCCACAACCAAATCAATGTAATGTTAAGCTGTTAGTGTACCTGAAATGAAGACTAGAGGGGTCCGGCTACCATACATTATACCACACCATAAAACCGGGAGTAGAACCGATGTGGCGTTGCCTTGTGAAGGCCGCTTTGTGGCATTGCCCACGTGGTCTACAGACCAATCTCTGGCTATCATTGCATCCGAGACAAAAGCGGGATTCATGGCTGAAAAGGACAGACTTCCATTCCAGCCTTTATTGCTGTCTTGCTGTGCACCATAACAGCCTTTGAGAGCAGTGGTGTGTGGTCACTGGAATACCTGTAGCTGGACGTCTGACTCGTAGCCCAATGTCGTGCAAACACCTTCTGATGGTTTGTGTCAAGACTGGTTGCCGCCCTAGGTTTGGGATGTGATGTCCAATTTCACTTGGAGTACAGAATGAATCACTTTGCGCCATTCTTCCAATCAGACAATCTGTCCGTGTAGAGGTTCGTTCTCCCAACCGCCGAGACACGCAACGTTGAACAGTGCTGACATCTCTACCAATTATAGGTATACGAAGCGAAAAAGAGATTCCCAGTGAACGACGCTGATCCTCCCAGAGGATAGATAGAGGAGATCCAACAAGCTCCTTCTATCTGGAGTCAGTAAAATGCATTTGAATACATTCAAATGTATTTTACTTTATAAAAAACGCAATAAAAGTACTAAGGACTATTTCTATAGCAGTCTTGGATTTCATTGAAACCTGACTAGTGGCTCCAGATAGAAGGAGCTTGTTGGATCCCCTCTATCTATCCTCTGGGAGGATCAGCGCCGTTCATTGGGAATCTCTTTTTCGCTTCGTATACTTACAATTTGTGCCAACGGAACCCTACGGGTCACCGGACAATTCCCAGGCTGCAGACCCTCCTATCTCTTGCTAAGAAGGACGTTGTGCTCCCAGCACAACATTACCAGGTGAGCACCGTTCTTGCTTCAATCTTACATCTTGTATCTTTTATCTTTTTCTACAGACATCTCTATCTAGGCACGTAGCGATCTTCCGGTGTGATGAACCAAGGTCTCTCAGTTCAAGGATTCTGTCCCTTTCAATTTCTGACAAGTGGCGATAACTGGCACGTCGACAAACATGAGGCATAACATATTCATCCAACACCACTTAATCCGATTTTTGAGGTTTTATGTGGCTCAAAAACTTTGCTTTCAATCTGGCTTTTATGCCTCTCCCACATGCCACAGAGCTAGGTGCTTGAAAATGTGATCATTTGCAGCTCTTAGCGACACCTACTACTTCCTCGATTTGCATAATCTTACGGCTTGCCCTCCTTAGTGTTGCAATTTCAATGTTGAGTGTGTATATATAAATATATTTATTGTATTTATGAATCTGTCGGCTTCATATCAGCAGGAAATTAAGTTTTTAACCACACAAACAATAAACAAATGGACCAGTGTGAAGCCGGGTAACTCTGCTATTCTATATTATAAAAGTGAATGTCTGTTTGTCTGTCCACTATAGGCACTATAGGCATCCAAACGCCTGAACCATTTGACCCCAAATTTGGCACATAGGTACATTGGGTGTTCAGGAAGGTTTTTGAAAATAACCCGACCTTGCTGTTGTTCCCTGTTATCAGCCATTATTACATGATCACAATCCAATACTATAAAAGTGAATACAGACATTTGCTTTTATAGTAAAGATATTTTTATCTGGCAGTAGCAGGTACTGCACTTTACAAGATAATCCTAGATGGGAAGGTACAGGTGAGCAGTCACCCATAGAAACCAATAAGACTACTGATGGCCAGAAGGAAAGCTGCATTACTAGCTGCAGAGACTCCACCTGCCCAACTGCAAGCTTATCAAATGCGTCATAATGCTGCTCGAGCTGCTGAAACTCCTCAGCAAACTCGGGCTTTCTCAGCAACAGATCAGACAGGTGGCTCTCAGAAACACAGAGACTCCTGCCCAAACCCAGGCTAGAAAGCAAGCTGATTGAGCGCATCATGTTCAGTGTGCTAATGAGTTGGCTTTCATGCTTGTTGCTGTTTTCAATTATGATCCAACCATAGTCTATGGCCAACTGGTAATAAAACTGCCAATGTTGTTAATCATCAGGCTCTGTCACAATCTTATGACTGTAGATAGCTTTTAGGTATTTAGGAAGTTAAAATTTAAATAAACTGTGTGTAACTGCCGGGGCATATAGGGCTACTAACGATTTCCCTGTAAACCAAGAAAATACAAGGGCAGGATTGGCCTCCTGGGCACCCTTAGAACAAAGCCAATGAAATCACAAACAGACAGACCGACACGTTATACCCAGGCAGCGCCGGATGATTTTCTAGTATATATATATATATATATATATATATATATATATATATATATATATATATATATACTGTATATATATACATATATATATATATATATATATATATATATATATATATAATTGTAACTTACTCTAGATGTAATCTGGCCACACTCCCCTAAGGCCTCATGCACACGACCGTAAAAACACCCGTTATTGCGGGTCGTAATTACAACCCGCAATAACGGGCCCATAGACTTCTGTTAGCCACGGGTACCTTCCCGTTTTCTCATGGGAAGGTGCCCATGCCGTTAAAAAAATAGAACTTGTTCTATTTTTTTATTTTACTGGCCGTGCTGCTATACTTTATAATGGGAGCATGGCTTGGAAAAGCGGCCGGCTGCCAGTGGCCGGCCGTGCCCGGCCGTGCTCGTAATTACGAGTCGTAATTACGAGCACGGTCGTGTGCATGAGGTCTAAGTGAGTCAATCCTTATATGGCATCATGGGACATTTAGTCACCAGAGTTACAGGCTGCAGACAGTGATACAAGGATTTTTGTTTTTCATCTATTTTCAATTGCCCCTCATACAGAATGTTTCTTGATACATTTTATTAATTAAACCTGAATTTCATTTCCATAAAATACAGAATACCAATAGTGTGCTGTATTCAGCTGTGGGTTTTCATGCTTCATACATTGCCCTGATCTCTTCAATGGTCTGTCACGGTATTATCTTCAAATATTTGTGTATGACACATTCATAAAGATTAACATAAGCCTTCATATTTTTATAATAATGCCAATTCAAAGAAATGATTATGTTTTATAAAGGAACACAACCATGTACCATGACATCGCAGATCACTTTGCTAATGGCTTAAATCACGGCAGAGGTTCCTTACTATTCAGCACATTATGACCTTACATTCATTTACTACCACTCACATGCTCCATATTAAACACCTTAGGTAATAAGCTGTTTTTCAAGTAGTGAAGGGTCACCACGGGTTTGGCAGCAGAGGTCTGATGAATAGCTGCCACACTAATATATTCACTTAATGTATAAGACAAGCGTACCTTCATAATCACAGTAGTGTCTGAAAGCAGAGGGAACGCACGTTCGGAATAATGGGAAGAATTAAATTTTTAGAAAATGATACCCTGTGAAGCAATTTACATACATTTGGGGTAAATATATTTTGTGAAATTATAAACCAATGACCAGAAATTACCCGAATGGACAGACTAGACAGATTTGCTGGTCCTCATTTTGCAGACTGGCTCAGACATTGTACGTTTTTATATTATCATTGATGTAAATGTATTCAAGCTGCATACTGCTGCTTTATGGTGCGTAAACAGCCCCAGAAAATGTTAAGAGAATTGCAGTTTTCCTATGGTGTATAAACTTGTCACAGAAAAGTAATGCTCTTCGGATCCTTCAACATATAATCGGTTAAATGTATTGACGACTCTTAAATATCGTTCTTTCTGACTCACTGAATAGTTAATATTGACCGTGTTTCCTTCAATATTCTCGATCAGTATTTAATAGGTGGAATATGAAACTTATACAAAAAATGGTTAGTTTATTTAGATATAGTAATAAAAATAATACTATAGCATAGATACATACATAGACAGATACATATTGTAATATAGCTTAGATTGTAATGCAGAATAAAGATATCATCTTACATAGTCATTGTATGGGACACTTGTCGTCTCCATCTTGCTTAGCCCTGGGTGTGTGCCTTCATCGTCGGTATCAGTGTATGTCGTTGGACGTCTCCCTTGATGATCACCTTCTGGGTGACCAACCCCTGTCTATCTCTGTCTGTCATAAACACCCCAGAGTATAGGCATGTCTTAACCCGTTAGTGACCACCAATACGACTTTTCACGGAGGCCACTAATGGGCTTTATTCTGATGCATACGCCTTTTCATGGCGCTGCATCACAATAAATGATCAGCGCCGTGAGGACGGAAAACTCCCTGCTCCGGTAGCTGAGGGCTTGGAGCAACGCAGCTCGAGCGGGTGGATCATAATCCGCCCGTTTAACCCGTTAGATGCGGCGCTCAATAGTGAGCGCTGCATCTAAGTGGTTTTGGAGGGAGGGAAGGGGCTCCCTCTCTCACCCCAACGGCACCCTGCATGCGATCGCAGGGTGTCGGTGTTTTCTATGGCAGCGCCGGTGCCTAACAAAGGCCCCCAGTTCTGCCTGTAGTGGATGCCTGCTAGGCAATGCCGGAGGCATGACCTAGCAGATTCCTGTCAGTTTTACACTGACAGGCAATAATACACTGCAATACAGAAGTATTGCAATATATTATAAAAGCGATCAATGATCGCATAGTAAAGTCCCCTAGTGAGACTAATAAAAAAGTTTAATAAAGTTAAATAAATAACTAAAAATTCCAAAGAAAAAAAAATGTAAAACCCACTTTTTCCCCTTATAAAAATGCTTTATTCTTGTAAACAAAAGTACAAAAAGTTACACATATTTGGTATCACCGCGTCCGCAACGAACTCAACTATAAAACTATTATGTTATTTAACCCGCTCGGAGAACACTGTGAAAAATAAAATAAAAAACAATGGCAAAATTGCTGTTTTCTGTGCATCCTGCCTTCAAAAAAAGTGATAAAAAGTGATCAAAAAGTCACATGTACTCCAAAATGGTACAGATAAAAACTACAAGTCGTCCCACAAAAAAAAGCCCTCGTACAGCTGCATCGGCGGAAAAATAAAAAAGTTATGGCTCTTCAAATATGGAGACACAAAATAAATAATTTAGAAAAAACTGTGTTTTTACTGTGTAAAAGTAGTAAAACATAAGAAAACTATATAAAATTGGTATTGTCGCAATCGTAATGACCCGCTGAATAAGTTATTATGTTATTTATACCACACGGTAAATGGTCTAAATTAAGGATGCAAAAACAGAGTGGCGAAATTGCTGGGTTTTTTTCTATTACCCCCAAAAAAAGTTAATAAAAGTTAATCAATAAATTATATGTACCCCAAAATGGTGCTATTAAAAAATACAACTTGTCCCGCAAAAAAAGAAGACCTTATACAGCTATGTCAAATAAAAAATAAAAAAGTTATAGCTCTTGGAATGCGACGATGGAAAAACGTAAAAAATAGCTTGGTCATTAAGGTCTAAAATAGGCGCAATTAATGAGTTAATGCTTAAGTGGCATTTGTGTCTACATTTGGAAGACTTACAACCGTCATTATTCATGCACTCCCTCGGATACCTAAATAGCTGATATAGATTTTGCTTAAAGAGGCTCTGCCACCAGTTTATAAGTGCCCTTTCTCCTAGCTAATCTGATCGGCGCTGTAATGTAGATAACTTTCCTTGCAATGTACCTGGTGCTTAGCAGTGACTATCCTGGGAACCGCAATCTGAGAATCCAACCGGGAAAGTCCATACCGCCTTGCGGAGGTTAAGGTTGAAGAAATGGAAAATTTCATAAACTGCGCACCTCAGTTCAGCCAGCGGCTAACAGATTGCAACTCAAGGGTCCACTTTTTAATGAGAAAAGTAACAGTTACACTATTGTTTCAGTGAAAAAAAAAAAAAACGGAAACTTAGCGGAATGGACGAAAGCTGAAATAAACTGAAACCAAAAAAATAACATTGAAATCAATGGTATTGCAAATGGAAACGGTACTTTCTGCTTGAATTTCCGTCCCTCTGACGGAACAGATGAATGGAAAGGCGAAACGGAAGGCAATGTGAATAGGCCCCTTTGGTACTGAAAATTATTTTCTAAGCATAGCACAAGCCTACATCATTAGAATTGAGAAACTTGGTACTAGTCTAGAGTATCATAATATCATGTATGTATCTGGCCCACAAAGGTATTCTAGATTACCACATGTCTGGCCGAGGATCCTATTACAAAGCCCCTAATGTAGATAACAGCAGTGGTTTTTATTTTTAAAAACTATAATTTTTGTGACTACAGCTGAACATTAATGACAGCACATCGTGATCTCGCGAGATCGTGCTGTGAGTAAGTCCCACAGAAACGTTACCGAAGTGTCAGGAGTGTGAATCGACATCGCAATCTGGCTGGAGGCGATGTCTATTCACTCTCAAGACACTTTGGTAAAGTTATTGTGGGAGTATGTGACAGCACAGCGTGTGGGAGTATGTGAGTACAGCTAAACATGAATGAAGAGAAGTGTATGACACTGATTGGTCAGCGTCATACACTTCTCTTTACAACGCCCACTTGGTAAAAAGTTAAAAAACGCCCAGTTGGTCATTAAGAACTAATTAGCATAAATCTAAAATTGTTCATAACTTGCTCAAAAATGATTGTTTTCCCCCCAAAAAAAACTGTGTTGTTATGTACATTACAGCGCCGATCAGATTAGGTGGGAGATAGGGCACTTATATTCTGGTGACAGAGCCTCTTTAACTGTCAACGGCAATGTCCTGTATCCTGAACTTAAATTTTTAAGATTCAGCTCTATGAAATCATTACAAGGGGTTGGTCGCTGTGGAGACACATGGAGACAAATAAGGCTGGGTTCACACGACCATGTTACGTCCGTAATGGACGGAACGTATTTCGGCCGCATGTCCCGGACCGAACACTGTGCAGGGAGCCGGGCTCCTAGCATCATAGTTATGTACGATGCTAGGAGTCCCTGCCTCTCCGTGGAACTACTGTCCCGTACTGAAAACATGATTACAGTACGGGACAGTTGTCCTGCAGCGAGGCAGGGACTCCTAGCGTCATACATAACTATGATGCTAGGAGCCCGGCTCCCTGCACTGTGTTCGGTCCGGGACTTCCGGCCAAAATACGTTCCGTCCATTACGGACGTAACATGGTCGTGTGAACCCAGCCTTAGTGTTCATACTGGTATTGGATAGGCTCAATCCAAGGTTATCTGACATTGTAAAAACCTAGGTTCTGCACCTTTTGAAAATTCTCGACCTAGAGAATTCTTTTCCACAAAATGAAATGTGCTATACACCTGCATCTTTTGTTAAAAAATATTAACTTGTTGCCAAACAGACATGTCCTTGAACACTCACAGCTGAATTAAAGAGTTCTTCCCTGAGGGCCCGTAGACTGCCACAACAGATACAGCGTTATTTTCTGATGATAATCACATACTTTATTTGAAGGGGATCTCTAGGAATCATTTAAAGGCTCAAAATGACAAACTTTTCCATACACCTACCTTACCAATTCCAGTGCCTTACATCACCTGCTGCTCCTGGCGTCTTTCTGTTGGTCACCATATGTCACTGTGAAAGCCATCACTCAGAACTGCATTCACTAAACTATAAAGAGAACATCATCTTACTATTTGGATTCACTTTTTGACCATTCCACACACTGCAGTACTCACCTATTTTATTCATTCATTTTGTAATGACGGGGGTAGGGAAACGGACAAGTGAGCCCTAATCTACCCGCCACTCTGTCCCTGCCTACTTGCAACGACCTGCCCTAGGCAACGGGGTACAACTGGGCGGCGGTCCCTACGCTCAGTAAGTGCACAAGACCAGTGGCGGATTATAATATGGGCGTTTCGGGCGGCTGCCCGGGGCCCAAGCTTTTAGGGGGCCCATCGCAACCCGAAACGCACATCATTTTAAATCGCTTAAGGTCGGACTCACTAATGGCCGTTCACAAAAAGCGCCGCTAATGGCCGTTGAGAGGGAGGGGCGGGCGGACTGCAACAGAGGGCAGCGCAGTGCTGATGAGGAGGGGGATGGATATCAATTGCTGGATAGGACTAGCAGACGTGCGTCTGCTAGTCGTGGTAGAACACGCCCCTCTGACGCTTCACGTACCGCCAGTGAGGAACAGACGAGAAGGGCGGTGGTCGAGCAACGAGGAGGTTAGTGTTCATGTTCGTCTCCATCTTAATTTACATCTAAGTGACTCCAGAGGACTCCATGAAGGGGGGAATAACCCCCCATCCCATCCCCCATAGAGCTCTCAGTATTTCAGTATTTATTATACAGCAGGGGGGTCTGAGCGGTGTAACTCACTGCAGAGGACTCTATGGGGGGACAATAATTTCCCTCCATAGACACTCTGCAGCGAGTTACACGCTCAACCCTCCCTGCTGTATAATAAATACTGAAATACTGAGAGCTCTATGGGGGATGGGATGGGGGGTTATTCCCCCCTTCATGGAGTCCTCTGGAGTCACTTAGATGGTTAGAACCCCCCTCCCCCATTCAGTATAATCCCCCCTTCCCATAGAGCCCTCACTAGTTACTAATATATTACAAGGGTAAGTCAAATTGTCTGACTTCTGGGGGCTGTATAGGGGGGTCTGAGCGACGGGCTCTATGGGGGGGGCTACCCCCCCCCCCCCACAGAGATGTCAGAATCAGACACTCAGACCTCCCTATAGAGCCCCCAGAAGTCAGACAAACTCACCTCCCCTTGCAATATAATCCCCCCATACAGCCCTCAGTTTTCCCATAAGAAAAATGTATGACATATCCACCATCCGTAAGTCCCATAAAACTGAATGATGGTTACGGAAGCAGTGTCTCTCGCCGACTCCCTCTGATCACTAAAACTAAGCGTCGGAAGCACTCGTGTGAGCGCTGAGCCACTTGGTTTCTGTTTCCGGAAAGCTTAGCAGCTTATGTACGGGCTCATAGAAAGTCAATGAGCCCGTACACCGCTACTTTGGCTTTCCGGAAAAAGCCAAACAGAAATGAAGTGGCTCTTTGCTCACATGAGCGCTTCTGCCGCTTAGTCTCCGCACCCGGACCCCCACCCATCAAAAGTTCTGACATGTCACTATGACATGTTAGAAGTTTGTTAAAAATTGATTTACCCTTTAGGCCTCATTTACACGAGCGTGTGCGTTTTGCTCACGCAAAAACTGCGGCGTTTTCCGTGCGCAAAAGGCACTTAACGGCTCCATGTGTCATCAGTGTATGATGCGCGGCTGCGAGATTTTCGCGCAGCCGCCATCATTATGACTAGAGATGAGCGAACTTATGAAAAGTTCGGTTCGGCTAGTTCGCCGAATTTCACAAAAAAGTTCGATTCGGACCGAACCTGTAATTTCCGTGCGCCGAGCATGGTACTGTCCAGGGTGCTGATTAATGGGCTGCACTAACTCTTTCAACAACCTTGACAGTACATGCTCGGCGCACGGAAAATACAATTTTAATGTAATAAAAATTTTTTTAAAATACGTTCATACTTATATTCCTCCTGTCCGGCCTCCAGCAATGACGTTTCATCCATGTCGCCGCTGCAGCCAATCACGTCAGAAGGCCGGCCTGCAGGGATGACGCTTCATCCCACGTGACGGCCTCTTCAGCCAATCACAGGCTGCAGCGGCCTCTGCAGCCAATCACAGGCTGCAGCGGCCTCTGCAACCAATCACAGGCTGCAGCGGCCTCTGCAGCCAATCACAGGCTCCTCTCCTGAAATACTCTGTGCTGCCTTAAACTCTGTGGACAGGTCAGGATCCTGTTTCTTTCAAATGCTGCTGGGGAACCCGCTCGATCCATTATATAAGGCTGCGCTACAGTGCAGCATTTAAAAAAAAACAGGATCCTGACCTGTCCACAGAGTTTAAGGCAGCACAGAGTATTTCAGGAGATGAGCGTGCAGATTCAGTGCTGCTGTAAACTCTGCTCTTACCATTACGTAGCTCAGTCTGTTACCTCTCCTCCACTCCTCCACTCCTGTCCTCAATAATACCTTCAAATGATTGGCAAGTCACCACGTAATGGTAAGAGCAGAGTTCACAGCAGCACAGAGTATTTCAGGAGAGGAGCATGCAGAATCTGTGCTGCTGTGAACTCTGTGTGAGGGGGGCCCAAGTTGTATGAACAGCCCAGGGCCCATGGTACACTTAATCCGCCACTGCACAAGACAAACAGACAAGGGAACACAAAGCAAAGGGAAAGGGGCAGTTGCCCACGGCAACACCGTGAGCAACAAGAGTGGTGAACGAGCCGAGTCAAACCAGGAGTGCACGAGGTACCAAACTTTTATCTGTTTTGTTTGTGCATCAGGAACGTTCTGTTCCAGTTTAGGATTTAGGGACTCGCAAGTCTGGGGATCCTTGTCGTGGATTGCGAGCTTGCGTCCTTTTGGCCAAAATGATTACCAATACCCCAGGTATTTTTCATTATTATGTATATTCGCTTCTCTTGGACACAGCCGGGTCTTTGATGCTGGGAGAGCATGGTGTGTTGTTGTTTGGCATAGCAAGCAGGGTAGCCCGCTCTATGAATTATCAAGGCGTCACAAATAGGCTTCTACCTGGCTATACACGTTGTGCCTCATGACATACACACTATCCCTCCATGTTTCACTCACTTGCACCCCATTATCCATTTATTTCTATTGAGACACTTCATTTATTACTGCCCCCTATATTTCACTTATAGTATTACACTTGCACACACACTATTCATTTATTATTTCTTACTACACATCCCATGCACCACACACCACTCCCCTCAAGACTAGTGGGAGTGGCTATTATTATTTAAAGCACCTGCTCGCCCTTTCATCAGCATTTCTGGCCTGGCTGTGTCCATTTGCAAGTATGGCCTTTTTCGGTGTTTCTGTATATGTCCCTGTGTTTTTATCGGTTCTGTTTGTGCATCAGGAACGTTCTGTTCCAGTTTAGGATTTAGGGACTCGCAAGTCTGGGGATCCTTGTCGTGGATTGCGAGCTTGCGTCCTTTTGGCCAAAATGATTACCAATACCCCAGGTATTTTTCATTATTATGTATATTCGCTTCTCTTGGACACAGCCGGGTCTTTGATGCTGGGAGAGCATGGTGTGTTGTTGTTTGGCATAGCAAGCAGGGTAGCCCGCTCTATGAATTATCAAGGCGTCACAAATAGGCTTCTACCTGGCTATACACGTTGTGCCTCATGACATACACACTATCCCTCCATGTTTCACTCACTTGCACCCCATTATCCATTTATTTCTATTGAGGCACTTCATTTATTACTGCCCCCTATATTTCACTTATAGTATTACACTTGCACACACACTATTCATTTATTATTTCTTACTACACATCCCATGCACCACACACCACTCCCCTCAAGACTAGTGGGAGTGGCTATTATTATTTAAAGCACCTGCTCGCCCTTTCATCAGCATTTCTGGCCTGGCTGTGTCCATTTGCAAGTATGGCCTTTTTCGGTGTTTCTGTATATGTCCCTGTGTTTTTATCGGTTCTGTTTGTGCATCAGGAACGTTCTGTTCCAGTTTAGGATTTAGGGACTCGCAAGTCTGGGGATCCTTGTCGTGGATTGCGAGCTTGCGTCCTTTTGGCCAAAATGATTACCAATACCCCAGGTATTTTTCATTATTATGTATATTCGCTTCTCTTGGACACAGCCGGGTCTTTGATGCTGGGAGAGCATGGTGTGTTGTTGTTTGGCATAGCAAGCAGGGTAGCCCGCTCTATGAATTATCAAGGCGTCACAAATAGGCTTCTACCTGGCTATACACGTTGTGCCTCATGACATACACACTATCCCTCCATGTTTCACTCACTTGCACCCCATTATCCATTTATTTCTATTGAGGCACTTCATTTATTACTGCCCCCTATATTTCACTTATAGTATTACACTTGCACACACACTATTCATTTATTATTTCTTACTACACATCCCATGCACCACACACCACTCCCCTCAAGACTAGTGGGAGTGGCTATTATTATTTAAAGCACCTGCTCGCCCTTTCATCAGCATTTCTGGCCTGGCTGTGTCCATTTGCAAGTATGGCCTTTTTCGGTGTTTCTGTATATGTCCCTGTGTTTTTATCGGTTCTGTTTGTGCATCAGGAACGTTCTGTTCCAGTTTAGGATTTAGGGACTCGCAAGTCTGGGGATCCTTGTCGTGGATTGCGAGCTTGCGTCCTTTTGGCCAAAATGATTACCAATACCCCAGGTATTTTTCATTATTATGTATATTCGCTTCTCTTGGACACAGCCGGGTCTTTGATGCTGGGAGAGCATGGTGTGGTGTTGTTTGGCATAGCAAGCAGGGTAGCCCGCTCTATGAATTATCAAGGCGTCACAAATAGGCTTCTACCTGGCTATACACGTTGTGCCTCATGACATACACACTATCCCTCCATGTTTCACTCACTTGCACCCCATTATCCATTTATTTCTATTGAGGCACTTCATTTATTACTGCCCCCTATATTTCACTTATAGTATTACACTTGCACACACACTATTCATTTATTATTTCTTACTACACATCCCATGCACCACACACCACTCCCCTCAAGACTAGTGGGAGTGGCTATTATTATTTAAAGCACCTGCTCGCCCTTTCATCAGCATTTCTGGCCTGGCTGTGTCCATTTGCAAGTATGGCCTTTTTCGGTGTTTCTGTATATGTCCCTGTGTTTTTATCGGTTCTGTTTGTGCATCAGGAACGTTCTGTTCCAGTTTAGGATTTAGGGACTCGCAAGTCTGGGGATCCTTGTCGTGGATTGCGAGCTTGCGTCCTTTTGGCCAAAATGATTACCAATACCCCAGGTATTTTTCATTATTATGTATATTCGCTTCTCTTGGACACAGCCGGGTCTTTGATGCTGGGAGAGCATGGTGTGTTGTTGTTTGGCATAGCAAGCAGGGTAGCCCGCTCTATGAATTATCAAGGCGTCACAAATAGGCTTCTACCTGGCTATACACGTTGTGCCTCATGACATACACACTATCCCTCCATGTTTCACTCACTTGCACCCCATTATCCATTTATTTCTATTGAGGCACTTCATTTATTACTGCCCCCTATATTTCACTTATAGTATTACACTTGCACACACACTATTCATTTATTATTTCTTACTACACATCCCATGCACCACACACCACTCCCCTCAAGACTAGTGGGAGTGGCTATTATTATTTAAAGCACCTGCTCGCCCTTTCATCAGCATTTCTGGCCTGGCTGTGTCCATTTGCAAGTATGGCCTTTTTCGGTGTTTCTGTATATGTCCCTGTGTTTTTATCGGTTCTGTTTGTGCATCAGGAACGTTCTGTTCCAGTTTAGGATTTAGGGACTCGCAAGTCTGGGGATCCTTGTCGTGGATTGCGAGCTTGCGTCCTTTTGGCCAAAATGATTACCAATACCCCAGGTATTTTTCATTATTATGTATATTCGCTTCTCTTGGACACAGCCGGGTCTTTGATGCTGGGAGAGCATGGTGTGTTGTTGTTTGGCATAGCAAGCAGGGTAGCCCGCTCTATGAATTATCAAGGCGTCACAAATAGGCTTCTACCTGGCTATACACGTTGTGCCTCATGACATACACACTATCCCTCCATGTTTCACTCACTTGCACCCCATTATCCATTTATTTCTATTGAGGCACTTCATTTATTACTGCCCCCTATATTTCACTTATAGTATTACACTTGCACACACACTATTCATTTATTATTTCTTACTACACATCCCATGCACCACACACCACTCCCCTCAAGACTAGTGGGAGTGGCTATTATTATTTAAAGCACCTGCTCGCCCTTTCATCAGCATTTCTGGCCTGGCTGTGTCCATTTGCAAGTATGGCCTTTTTCGGTGTTTCTGTATATGTCCCTGTGTTTTTATCGGTTCTGTTTGTGCATCAGGAACGTTCTGTTCCAGTTTAGGATTTAGGGACTCGCAAGTCTGGGGATCCTTGTCGTGGATTGCGAGCTTGCGTCCTTTTGGCCAAAATGATTACCAATACCCCAGGTATTTTTCATTATTATGTATATTCGCTTCTCTTGGACACAGCCGGGTCTTTGATGCTGGGAGAGCATGGTGTGTTGTTGTTTGGCATAGCAAGCAGGGTAGCCCGCTCTATGAATTATCAAGGCGTCACAAATAGGCTTCTACCTGGCTATACACGTTGTGCCTCATGACATACACACTATCCCTCCATGTTTCACTCACTTGCACCCCATTATCCATTTATTTCTATTGAGGCACTTCATTTATTACTGCCCCCTATATTTCACTTATAGTATTACACTTGCACACACACTATTCATTTATTATTTCTTACTACACATCCCATGCACCACACACCACTCCCCTCAAGACTAGTGGGAGTGGCTATTATTATTTAAAGCACCTGCTCGCCCTTTCATCAGCATTTCTGGCCTGGCTGTGTCCATTTGCAAGTATGGCCTTTTTCGGTGTTTCTGTATATGTCCCTGTGTTTTTATCGGTTCTGTTTGTGCATCAGGAACGTTCTGTTCCAGTTTAGGATTTAGGGACTCGCAAGTCTGGGGATCCTTGTCGTGGATTGCGAGCTTGCGTCCTTTTGGCCAAAATGATTACCAATACCCCAGGTATTTTTCATTATTATGTATATTCGCTTCTCTTGGACACAGCCGGGTCTTTGATGCTGGGAGAGCATGGTGTGTTGTTGTTTGGCATAGCAAGCAGGGTAGCCCGCTCTATGAATTATCAAGGCGTCACAAATAGGCTTCTACCTGGCTATACACGTTGTGCCTCATGACATACACACTATCCCTCCATGTTTCACTCACTTGCACCCCATTATCCATTTATTTCTATTGAGGCACTTCATTTATTACTGCCCCCTATATTTCACTTATAGTATTACACTTGCACACACACTATTCATTTATTATTTCTTACTACACATCCCATGCACCACACACCACTCCCCTCAAGACTAGTGGGAGTGGCTATTATTATTTAAAGCACCTGCTCGCCCTTTCATCAGCATTTCTGGCCTGGCTGTGTCCATTTGCAAGTATGGCCTTTTTCGGTGTTTCTGTATATGTCCCTGTGTTTTTATCGGTTCTGTTTGTGCATCAGGAACGTTCTGTTCCAGTTTAGGATTTAGGGACTCGCAAGTCTGGGGATCCTTGTCGTGGATTGCGAGCTTGCGTCCTTTTGGCCAAAATGATTACCAATACCCCAGGTATTTTTCATTATTATGTATATTCGCTTCTCTTGGACACAGCCGGGTCTTTGATGCTGGGAGAGCATGGTGTGGTGTTGTTTGGCATAGCAAGCAGGGTAGCCCGCTCTATGAATTATCAAGGCGTCACAAATAGGCTTCTACCTGGCTATACACGTTGTGCCTCATGACATACACACTATCCCTCCATGTTTCACTCACTTGCACCCCATTATCCATTTATTTCTATTGAGGCACTTCATTTATTACTGCCCCCTATATTTCACTTATAGTATTACACTTGCACACACACTATTCATTTATTATTTCTTACTACACATCCCATGCACCACACACCACTCCCCTCAAGACTAGTGGGAGTGGCTATTATTATTTAAAGCACCTGCTCGCCCTTTCATCAGCATTTCTGGCCTGGCTGTGTCCATTTGCAAGTATGGCCTTTTTCGGTGTTTCTGTATATGTCCCTGTGTTTTTATCGGTTCTGTTTGTGCATCAGGAACGTTCTGTTCCAGTTTAGGATTTAGGGACTCGCAAGTCTGGGGATCCTTGTCGTGGATTGCGAGCTTGCGTCCTTTTGGCCAAAATGATTACCAATACCCCAGGTATTTTTCATTATTATGTATATTCGCTTCTCTTGGACACAGCCGGGTCTTTGATGCTGGGAGAGCATGGTGTGTTGTTGTTTGGCATAGCAAGCAGGGTAGCCCGCTCTATGAATTATCAAGGCGTCACAAATAGGCTTCTACCTGGCTATACACGTTGTGCCTCATGACATACACACTATCCCTCCATGTTTCACTCACTTGCACCCCATTATCCATTTATTTCTATTGAGGCACTTCATTTATTACTGCCCCCTATATTTCACTTATAGTATTACACTTGCACACACACTATTCATTTATTATTTCTTACTACACATCCCATGCACCACACACCACTCCCCTCAAGACTAGTGGGAGTGGCTATTATTATTTAAAGCACCTGCTCGCCCTTTCATCAGCATTTCTGGCCTGGCTGTGTCCATTTGCAAGTATGGCCTTTTTCGGTGTTTCTGTATATGTCCCTGTGTTTTTATCGGTTCTGTTTGTGCATCAGGAACGTTCTGTTCCAGTTTAGGATTTAGGGACTCGCAAGTCTGGGGATCCTTGTCGTGGATTGCGAGCTTGCGTCCTTTTGGCCAAAATGATTACCAATACCCCAGGTATTTTTCATTATTATGTATATTCGCTTCTCTTGGACACAGCCGGGTCTTTGATGCTGGGAGAGCATGGTGTGTTGTTGTTTGGCATAGCAAGCAGGGTAGCCCGCTCTATGAATTATCAAGGCGTCACAAATAGGCTTCTACCTGGCTATACACGTTGTGCCTCATGACATACACACTATCCCTCCATGTTTCACTCACTTGCACCCCATTATCCATTTATTTCTATTGAGGCACTTCATTTATTACTGCCCCCTATATTTCACTTATAGTATTACACTTGCACACACACTATTCATTTATTATTTCTTACTACACATCCCATGCACCACACACCACTCCCCTCAAGACTAGTGGGAGTGGCTATTATTATTTAAAGCACCTGCTCGCCCTTTCATCAGCATTTCTGGCCTGGCTGTGTCCATTTGCAAGTATGGCCTTTTTCGGTGTTTCTGTATATGTCCCTGTGTTTTTATCGGTTCTGTTTGTGCATCAGGAACGTTCTGTTCCAGTTTAGGATTTAGGGACTCGCAAGTCTGGGGATCCTTGTCGTGGATTGCGAGCTTGCGTCCTTTTGGCCAAAATGATTACCAATACCCCAGGTATTTTTCATTATTATGTATATTCGCTTCTCTTGGACACAGCCGGGTCTTTGATGCTGGGAGAGCATGGTGTGTTGTTGTTTGGCATAGCAAGCAGGGTAGCCCGCTCTATGAATTATCAAGGCGTCACAAATAGGCTTCTACCTGGCTATACACGTTGTGCCTCATGACATACACACTATCCCTCCATGTTTCACTCACTTGCACCCCATTATCCATTTATTTCTATTGAGGCACTTCATTTATTACTGCCCCCTATATTTCACTTATAGTATTACACTTGCACACACACTATTCATTTATTATTTCTTACTACACATCCCATGCACCACACACCACTCCCCTCAAGACTAGTGGGAGTGGCTATTATTATTTAAAGCACCTGCTCGCCCTTTCATCAGCATTTCTGGCCTGGCTGTGTCCATTTGCAAGTATGGCCTTTTTCGGTGTTTCTGTATATGTCCCTGTGTTTTTATCGGTTCTGTTTGTGCATCAGGAACGTTCTGTTCCAGTTTAGGATTTAGGGACTCGCAAGTCTGGGGATCCTTGTCGTGGATTGCGAGCTTGCGTCCTTTTGGCCAAAATGATTACCAATACCCCAGGTATTTTTCATTATTATGTATATTCGCTTCTCTTGGACACAGCCGGGTCTTTGATGCTGGGAGAGCATGGTGTGTTGTTGTTTGGCATAGCAAGCAGGGTAGCCCGCTCTATGAATTATCAAGGCGTCACAAATAGGCTTCTACCTGGCTATACACGTTGTGCCTCATGACATACACACTATCCCTCCATGTTTCACTCACTTGCACCCCATTATCCATTTATTTCTATTGAGGCACTTCATTTATTACTGCCCCCTATATTTCACTTATAGTATTACACTTGCACACACACTATTCATTTATTATTTCTTACTACACATCCCATGCACCACACACCACTCCCCTCAAGACTAGTGGGAGTGGCTATTATTATTTAAAGCACCTGCTCGCCCTTTCATCAGCATTTCTGGCCTGGCTGTGTCCATTTGCAAGTATGGCCTTTTTCGGTGTTTCTGTATATGTCCCTGTGTTTTTATCGGTTCTGTTTGTGCATCAGGAACGTTCTGTTCCAGTTTAGGATTTAGGGACTCGCAAGTCTGGGGATCCTTGTCGTGGATTGCGAGCTTGCGTCCTTTTGGCCAAAATGATTACCAATACCCCAGGTATTTTTCATTATTATGTATATTCGCTTCTCTTGGACACAGCCGGGTCTTTGATGCTGGGAGAGCATGGTGTGTTGTTGTTTGGCATAGCAAGCAGGGTAGCCCGCTCTATGAATTATCAAGGCGTCACAAATAGGCTTCTACCTGGCTATACACGTTGTGCCTCATGACATACACACTATCCCTCCATGTTTCACTCACTTGCACCCCATTATCCATTTATTTCTATTGAGGCACTTCATTTATTACTGCCCCCTATATTTCACTTATAGTATTACACTTGCACACACACTATTCATTTATTATTTCTTACTACACATCCCATGCACCACACACCACTCCCCTCAAGACTAGTGGGAGTGGCTATTATTATTTAAAGCACCTGCTCGCCCTTTCATCAGCATTTCTGGCCTGGCTGTGTCCATTTGCAAGTATGGCCTTTTTCGGTGTTTCTGTATATGTCCCTGTGTTTTTATCGGTTCTGTTTGTGCATCAGGAACGTTCTGTTCCAGTTTAGGATTTAGGGACTCGCAAGTCTGGGGATCCTTGTCGTGGATTGCGAGCTTGCGTCCTTTTGGCCAAAATGATTACCAATACCCCAGGTATTTTTCATTATTATGTATATTCGCTTCTCTTGGACACAGCCGGGTCTTTGATGCTGGGAGAGCATGGTGTGTTGTTGTTTGGCATAGCAAGCAGGGTAGCCCGCTCTATGAATTATCAAGGCGTCACAAATAGGCTTCTACCTGGCTATACACGTTGTGCCTCATGACATACACACTATCCCTCCATGTTTCACTCACTTGCACCCCATTATCCATTTATTTCTATTGAGGCACTTCATTTATTACTGCCCCCTATATTTCACTTATAGTATTACACTTGCACACACACTATTCATTTATTATTTCTTAGTACACTTCCCATGCACCACACACCACTCCCCTCAAGACTAGTGGGAGTGGCTATTATTATTTAAAGCACCTGCTCGCCCTTTCATCAGCATTTCTGGCCTGGCTGTGTCCATTTGCAAGTATGGCCTTTTTCGGTGTTTCTGTATATGTCCCTGTGTTTTTATCGGTTCTGTTTGTGCATCAGGAACGTTCTGTTCCAGTTTAGGATTTAGGGACTCGCAAGTCTGGGGATCCTTGTCGTGGATTGCGAGCTTGCGTCCTTTTGGCCAAAATGATTACCAATACCCCAGGTATTTTTCATTATTATGTATATTCGCTTCTCTTGGACACAGCCGGGTCTTTGATGCTGGGAGAGCATGGTGTGTTGTTGTTTGGCATAGCAAGCAGGGTAGCCCGCTCTATGAATTATCAAGGCGTCACAAATAGGCTTCTACCTGGCTATACACGTTGTGCCTCATGACATACACACTATCCCTCCATGTTTCACTCACTTGCACCCCATTATCCATTTATTTCTATTGAGGCACTTCATTTATTACTGCCCCCTATATTTCACTTATAGTATTACACTTGCACACACACTATTCATTTATTATTTCTTACTACACATCCCATGCACCACACACCACTCCCCTCAAGACTAGTGGGAGTGGCTATTATTATTTAAAGCACCTGCTCGCCCTTTCATCAGCATTTCTGGCCTGGCTGTGTCCATTTGCAAGTATGGCCTTTTTCGGTGTTTCTGTATATGTCCCTGTGTTTTTATCGGTTCTGTTTGTGCATCAGGAACGTTCTGTTCCAGTTTAGGATTTAGGGACTCGCAAGTCTGGGGATCCTTGTCGTGGATTGCGAGCTTGCGTCCTTTTGGCCAAAATGATTACCAATACCCCAGGTATTTTTCATTATTATGTATATTCGCTTCTCTTGGACACAGCCGGGTCTTTGATGCTGGGAGAGCATGGTGTGTTGTTGTTTGGCATAGCAAGCAGGGTAGCCCGCTCTATGAATTATCAAGGCGTCACAAATAGGCTTCTACCTGGCTATACACGTTGTGCCTCATGACATACACACTATCCCTCCATGTTTCACTCACTTGCACCCCATTATCCATTTATTTCTATTGAGGCACTTCATTTATTACTGCCCCCTATATTTCACTTATAGTATTACACTTGCACACACACTATTCATTTATTATTTCTTACTACACATCCCATGCACCACACACCACTCCCCTCAAGACTAGTGGGAGTGGCTATTATTATTTAAAGCACCTGCTCGCCCTTTCATCAGCATTTCTGGCCTGGCTGTGTCCATTTGCAAGTATGGCCTTTTTCGGTGTTTCTGTATATGTCCCTGTGTTTTTATCGGTTCTGTGTGAGGTACCAAACGCAGAGCAGGAGAGTAGTCAGAAAGCCAGGGTCAGTATGGAGCAGGATAAAATAGATAGAAGCTGTAGCTGGGCCAGGAAACCACACGGAAAGAATCACAAGCAAATGAGGAACAGGAAAGGCAGGTATAAATAGACAGAGGGCGGGAACTAGCTCCGTCTGGCCAGGCTGCGATAGGCTCTCCCACTCCTAAGCCTGCCATCCTGAGTGGTGGAAGATGGAGTCAGTCTCAGAGACATAGACTCAGGTACAGACTGATTACCTATGGGAGTATACACAGAAGTTGTGCCTGGCAGATCCTTTACACATTTCCTGTTATTTAAATAGCACCAACATATTGCCGAGCGTTGTACAAAAATCTATCTTTGGCACTATCATAGGAATCCTGATCAATAAAATAAAGTCAAAACTACTGAAGCTGTTTAGAGAGATCATATACTGTATGCCATTCAAAGTCTGTGGAAAATGGGTTACAAGCTGTATTTCCACCTTTGGTAATCCATCACCTGTTAGAATCAATGGGCCGACCGTGTAATGAAAGAGGAAAGTTCTGAATGACGAACCAACCTCTGTTGTTATATATGTTATAATATGATATAGGGAAAGGGACAGACATTGACACTTGCTGGGGACATGGGCAGTAATGCAAAATATGTTGGACCCCGGGTCAGACTGGCCCGCAAGAGAAGATGAGGATACTGGGCCATAGCCACAAATAGGCCCCTGAGGTCCAGCAGAGATTACAATGCAATTAAAGGGATATGCACCTTATCTGCCCTCAGTTTCCTCTGCTCTGCTGGTATCACGGTAGTCCAGTTTGACATTGGTTGGCTCAAAATAAATAAATCAGTATAAGAAATTAAATATTAAAATGAAAAGAATGTAAAGAAAAAAATATAGTGTTGGGAATAATCCTAATGCACATAATTCTATGAGAATAATTTGAGTTAAAACTGAAAACTAAAACACTGATCACTCACTTTCACATCCATGAAAATGGCAGGCAGTTTTGTAGGTTATGATGTCCGCTACTCACTCATAATGCTTGACTTTATCACTGATAACAGACAGGCAGCGCTATTATGCAGCACTTTATCTGCAGACACTTTTATAGCTCAATGAACTGGGAAGACGAGTGGTTTTGAATAAGTATCTGTCACCTAAATTACATTTATATGTGGTGTGATTATGATCCCTTTCTCTGATAATAAATGATTCTGCAAACTATGGCAAATTAACTGAGGCAATACTTAGGTAAGTAGGGGTGCGTGCGTGCGTGCGTGCGTGCGTGCGTGTGTGTGTGTGTGTGTGTGTGTGTGTGTGTGTGTGTGTGTGTGTGTGTGTGTGTGTGTTTACACGTTTATTTTTCAGCACTAAATACTCAAATATAATAATAACAATGACAATAATAATTTTAAAAAAATAATATACATATATATATATATATATATATATATATATATATATATATATATATATATATATATACACACTGAAGGAAATAAGTATTTGATCCCTTGCTGATTTTGTAAGTTTGCCCACTGTCAAAGACATGAACAGTCTAGAGTTTTTAGGCTAGGTTAATTTTACCAGTGAGAGATAGATTATATATATAAAAAAAAGAAAATCACCTAGTCAACATTATATATATTTATTTGCATTGTGCACAGAGAAATAAGTATTTGATCCCTTTGGCAAACAAGACTTAATACTTGGTGGCAAAACCCTTGTTGGCAAGCACAGCAGTCAGACGTTTTTTGTAGTTGATGATGAGGTTTGCACACATGTTAGATGGAATTTTGACCCACTCCTCTTTGCAGATCATCTGTAAATCATTAAGATTTCGAGGCTGTCGATTGGCAACTCGGATCTTCAGCTCCCTCCATAAGTTTTCCAAACATCATTTGATGCAATCAGTCCGAGACTATTTTCAGGCTAATTTTTCCAAAGAAGTTGTCTTTTTAAGATCCTACTAGAGAATTTGGATCAACTTTTATGAGCCGGAACAGAGAGTCGCTAACAAAAAGCGGCTCTCATTCTGACAAGCCCATTCATGGCTATTCATATGAAAGGCCGTCGCATCATATTACATTTCGCCTGCATCAACAACGTTTTTTTACACGTTGTTTTAAATATCTTCGTTTTACTTTTCAAATTCAATTGGGAAAGAAAAAAACGCAACAAAATCTGCAATGTACAGAGCAGGCTGTAGTTTAAAAGAGAGCTACGAATAAAGTGACGCAGTAGAAGCACATGTGCCATGCTACAACCAATAGTTGGTGTGTTTTAACTAAAGTGTGCTTGTCTTGAACTGAGCAACATAGTACATCATTATAATAATACAATAATACTTAAATCATGCCACTATACAGTGACTAAATAAAGCCACCTGCCACACCATACAAAGATGTGACAAAGGGAAAAACATGGACCTGCATTGCTCACATTAACCCGTTAGTGACCGCCAATACGCCTTTTCACGGCGGCCACTAACGGGCTTTATTCTGATGCATATGCCTTTTTACGGCGCTGCATCAGGATAAAGTAAACAGAGCAGGGAGCGTCAAATCTCCCTGCTCTCAGCTGCCAGAGGTAGCTGAGGGCTGGGGGCGTCCCTGCTCTGCCGGGTGAGATCGATATTAGTATCAATCTCACCCGTTTAACCCCTTCGATGCAGTGCACAATAGCGTGCACCGCATCTGAGTGGTTTTGGAGAGAGGGAGGGAGCTCCCTCTCTCTCCCACCGACACCCGGCGATACGATCGCGGAGTGTCTGTGTCTCTAATGGACGGACAAGCAGTAGTACACTGCAATACAAAAGTATTGCAGTGTATTATAATAGCGATCGGAGAATCGCATATTATAGTCCCCTAGTGGGACTAGTAAAAAAGTAAAAAAAAAGTTTTATAAAGTTAATTTAAAAAAAAGTGTGAAAAAAAATGAAAAACCCAGCTTTTCCCCTTACAAAATGCTTTACTGTTAAAAAAACAAAATAAAGTTACAAAGTTACACATATTTGGTATCGCCGCATCCGTAACGACCCCGACTATAAATCTTTTACATTATTTAACCCGCACGGTGAACGCCGTAAAAAATGTAATAAAAAACTATGGAAAAATTGCTGTTTTCTGTGAATCCTGACTTAAAAAAAAATTGATAAAAAGTGATCCAAAAGTCGCATCTACTCCAAAATGGTACCAATAAAACCTACAAGTCTTCCCGCAAAAAAAAAGCTCTCATACAACCGCATCGGCGGAAAAATAAAAACGTTACGGCTCTTCAAATATGGAGACACAAAAACAAATAATTTTGAAAAAAAAGCGTTTTTACTGTGTAAAAGTAGTAAAACATACAAAAACGATACAAATTTGGTATCGTTGCAATCGTAACAACCCGCTGAATAAAGTTATTGTGTTATTTATATCACACGGTAAACGGCGTAGATTTAAGACGTGAAAAAGGGTGGCAAAATTTCAGGTTTTTTCTATTCCCCCCCAAAAAAAAAGTTAATAAAAGTTAATCAATAAATAATATGTCCCCCAAAATGGTGCTATTAAAAAATACAACTTGTCCCGCAAAAAAACAAGACGTTACACAGCCATGTCGACGCAAAAATAAAAAGGTTATAGGTCTTGGAATGCGACGATGGAAAAACGTAAAAAATGGCTTGGTCATTAAGGTTTAAAATAGGCCGGTCATTAAGGGGTTAAAGTTCTTCATCAACATCTTAGACTCCTCTTCTTGACATTCAATAGAATCTGCATTTTTTTTAATCCTAATCTTCTACACCATACAAAGTGCCAGCCACATGCAATCACATGTTCTACCATGCCAAATGCATATGCCTGAACATGCAAAGTGGCTACCATATGCTTCTACATACAAAATGCCAGCCACATCCTCATATATACAGTTCTTGCCATATGCCCCCCACAAGTTCTTGCTGCATGCTTTCTCCATTAGTGGCAGCCATATGCCCCCCATATATAGTGCAATAAGATACCGCCAAGATACAGTGCAGCAATACTGCTTCCCATATACAGTGTCAAACACTTATTCCCCATACAAAGCAACTGTCTCATGGCCCCCATATTTGCCAGTCACAAAGCCTGCATATATAATGCAATTACATGCCCCCATAAGTCTAAGCCACAGCCTTTTCCCACACATTGTTGTCCAACAGGCTGCCACCTGTAAGCCACACTGATCTTGAACAGAGAAGACAGAATTATTGTAGCTTCTCATGTCCAGATGGGTCTTGGGATCTTTTGGAACATGGCAGGACAGGGAAGTGGAGAATAATCCTATGATATGAATTCAGGACACTAGAAAGCTATTATGTTGCCTTAGAGCATTGCTGACTTGGAGGAGACATCCAGAGAACATTTGGTGGAGGAAAATACAGAAAATGACACATTTCTCTTGTTCTACAGGATAATTCTAAGGACTGCCTTAAGTGTCTGGAACACCACTACAGAAGAGTCCATATAATGCAGGACATTAGCTAAATATTTACTAAAGCTCTGTTGCAGATATCATTATTTTACTATTATATTGGTTGAGCAGCATTTATGATACGTGTGGAATCCCTTTAAGCGTCTTTATATGCATTTAGTTTGAATTAATAATACATACAAAATGATGGAGCGATGTGCAGACATATCAATATTTAAATGAATCTGCCTAAACCTAAAACGAATAGGCTAAACATGACATTTGCTATTACAAGCCGGTTACTGCTGGTGTCAAGAATACGAGCTGATGTAAGGTCAGATGCTGCCACCTAGTGACACGAGATCTTAGCTGTGCCTGCTGTGTATGGGAAGAGTTTGAGTGTTGTCCCAGTGCTGAGAAAGTAGAACCAGTGGCAGACATATATGCTGCACAGGTGCCCAGTGGGTAGGAGGGCCCTCTGCCACCTTAAAAGCAGCTTTTTACTATCTATAAGGACTCATGCCAACTTCAGTTTTTTCTTCAGGGTGCTATCCGTTATTTTAACAGATAGCACCCTGACACATTCATTTCAATGGGGCCATGCACACTTCCTCTGTTTTAATGGAACCGTGTGGCCGTTTTTGATGGAACAGTCTCGGCCTTTTCATTGATTTGGTTTGTGAAACAACGGACTGCACATGGAAGCCATCCGTGTGTGGCCCGTGTTTGACGGAACCGTCATTAGCGGCCGTACAACGACCGACGGAATTGTGCATGCAGCCTTAGGGTATGTTCACACGACAATGCAAAATACGTCTGAAATTACGGAGCTGTTTTCAGTCGAAAACAGCTCCTGAATTTCAGACGTTTTTGCATGTACTCACGTTTTTCAAGGCGTCTTTTACAGACGTAATTTGAGCTGTTCTTCATTGGAGTCAATGAAAACCGGCTCCAAAAACGTCCCAAGAAGTGTCCTGCACTTCTTTGACGCGGGCGTAATTTTACGTGCCGTCTTTTGACAGTGACGCGTAAAATGACACCTCGTCTGCACAGAAAATCATAAAACCCATTGCAGGCAATGGGCAGGTGTTTGCAGACGTAAAGGAGCCGTCTTTTCAGGCGTAAATCGAGGTGTAAAATGCCTGAATTACGTCTGAAAATAGGTTGTGTGCACATACCTTTAGATTGTATATAAAGTATTGTGCTAATGAATTTCATGGCTCACAATAACTGGGGGGAATGATCGGTGCTCAATGATGAGCTACTGGAGAGCAAGCAGCACATACTGTATACTGTTCTTGAACAATGGACTTCTGCTATCTGTGTCTGCCGCTGAGAGGGGCCGTCTATGTTGGTTGCTACCTCGAAAGACTAAAAATAGTCATCACTGTTATTTACGAAAGTGTCAGTTTCTATTTTGTTGCCAAGGACCAACTGAAAAAAATCTTAAATGGCAGCAAACTGAATCTACACTTTAAAGTCTGCTGCATGACATCTCAGAAAGGATGTGGCTGCAGGATCAATCACTAAAGAGAGTGCTGGGGAGTCTTAGGCCGAATTCAGACAACCTATTATATACACCGCGTTCCAAATTATTATGCAAATGTTATTTTTCACTGATTTTCCTAAATAGTCGATGCAAATGACAGTCGGTATAATCTTCAAGCCATCAACCGTTCGAGTATAATGCTAATTTTATTGAACAAATCTCCTAATGATAACAGATTTTTTTTTAGAAGTAAAAAACTCAAAATGCAGTGTTTCAAATTAGTATGCACAACAGAGATCAAAACCCTTTAAAGGTTGTAAAGAGAACTAAAATGGTAATTTGTTCAATTTGCAGCATCAGGAGGTCATATTTATTTATTTGTCATGCATGAAGATAATTTTGCTACGGAAGGCACGGTTCTTCTTTTTGTACCACGGAAGAAAGTGGTCAGTCATAAACTCTACGTACTTTGCAGAGGTCATTTTCACACCGTCAGGGACCCTAAAGGGGCCTACCAGCTCTCTCCCTATGATTCCAGCCCAAAACATGACTCCGCCACCTCCTTGCTGACTTGTTGGGACATGGTGGCCATTCACCAACCATCCACTACTCCATCCATCTGGACCATCCAGGGTTGCACGGAACTCATCAGTAAACAACACGGTTCGAAAATTAGTCTTCATGTATTTCTGAGCCCACTGCAACCGTTTCTGCTTGTGAGCATTGTTTAGGGGTGGCCTAATAATAGCTTTATGCACACTTGCAAACCTCTCGAGGATCCTACACCTTGAGGTTCGCGAGACTCCAGAGGCACCAGTGGCTTCAAATACCTGTTTGCTGCTTTGCAATGGCATTTTAGCAGCTGCTCTCCTAATCCTATTAATTTGTCTGGCAGAAACCTTCCTCATTATGCCTTTATCTGAACCAACCCGTCTGTCCTCTGAAAGCCACAAATCTTATCAAAGTACGATGATCACGCCTAAGTTTTCTTGAAATATCCAATGTTTTCATACCTTGTCCAAGGTATTGCATTATTTCACGCTTTTCGGCAGCAATGAGATCATTTTTCTTTCCCATATTGCTTGAAACCTGTGGGCTGCTTAATAATGTGGAACGTCCTTCTTAAGTAGTTTTCCTTTGATTGGGCACACCTTGCAAACTAATTATCACAGGTGTCTGAGATTGATTACAATGATCCAAAGAGCCCTAAGACACAATACCATCCATGAGTTTCATTGAAAAACGAATAATTAAATGTTTATGACACTTAAATCCAATGTGCATAATAATTTGGAACACAGTGTATGTCTGTGTGACGGCCATTAAAACAACAGCCGTCACACGGACACATGTATGTCAATGGGGTCGTTCACATGGCCGTTGTTTCAATGGAGCGTGTGAAGGGTCCGTGAAAAAATAGAACATGTCCTATTTTCTTCTGTTTTCACGGATCCCTCGATAGACTTAAGTCTATGGGGATCCGTGAAAACGGTACCCGAATGGGTGCAGCTCGGACGTGAAAAACTGCCATTTTTCACATCCGAGTTTACAATTGTTCGTGTGAATCTTGAATCTGGCCTTAGACTAACTTTTACTGTGCCTGACTACAAAGGATTTTTTACTCTTTCGCTCTCGGATCTCTGGGCAAGCGACACTTTCAACTGTATCAGCATCCTTAGGACACAGAAACAATTGAGTACTGTTGGGAAGGGAGGGCACAGTAGCCACCTGCTCCCTACACTAACAATCATCTTGGTAGGCCACAGTCCGCTAGATGCCTGTAACTTACAAGAAGGCAATGCAGAAAAAAATGGATACTCGCCCTGGCGTAGTAGGGAATCTACAAATTATTATTATCTCCGTGTATGAAAAAGTAAGAAGTTCTCCAAAGTAATTCCAAGGATATTTATTTGCACATGAAAAACAACGCGTTTGTAAGTTAGAAGAGGTTAGCTCTGTTACTGTCATGGGCACAATCTGCTTGGAAAAATTATTTAAGGACACTAGGGCATTATCTGCTTAGAATAATAATTTTCGGGATCATTATCTGTGTGGTATTAGCATCTTCGGTGGCACTATCGGTTTGACACTTTATTTTTGCACCACATGTTATTTTTGTAGTTGGGAGCACTGGCTATGCACAGTACTGGATGTAGCAGCAGGCTGGAACTGATAAAGGGGGCAGCAGGATGGGGAGTTTATGTTTCTATAGAGGGTAGGAATATGCTTAAGAAGTGAGGAGCTACTTGACAGCAAATCCTGCAAAGATGAGTTGTGGCTGGGATGGAAGGAAAATAAATAGGAAAGAGTACGACTACGAGAGATGTCAACTGTGGACCCACTAGCCTGCACCGCCGTAGCGAAGTAGCAGCTGGCCAAACAACAGTGTACCAAGTCTAAACAAAGTCCAAGAACAAGAGTACCTGTATTAGTCCAGACCATAGCAGTTGCTTAGGCACAGATGGAACTTTGATGGCAGGTGATGCAAAACATGGCAGATGGTACCAGGTATGGCAGATGACACCAGAAGTGGTGTATGACAGCAGGCGTAGCAGATAGCACAACACTTCTTCAACACTAGAAAGGGCACAGGAACAAACAGCACAGGATACAGGTAGCAGGGCACGGGAACACTGGGAACAGGATACAACTAAGTGACCATATGCAAGACTAACATGGGAATACACAACAACGCTCAAGCAACAAGTGAAAAGTCAGGGCCCTTTTAATAGTCCAGGGTGATCTGGGGATAATTAGTTAATTCTTTACATGTGCGCGTACTGGCCCTTTAAGGCCAGGAACGCAATTGCGTGCACACACTAGTGGTCACAGCAGGGCAGGATGGCCGCATGTGCTAGCGTCTCCGGGGAGGGAGGCATCGGCAGGATGAGAGGGGTCTGCGGTCACGGCCATCAGCAGGTAAGGGGAGGCGGCGCACGGCCGTTACTGTACCCCCCCCCCCTCGTCTTGGGTCTGGAGCGAGAGAGGAATTTCTTAATGAGCGTAAGGGCATTAAGATTTTCTTCTCGTTCCCAGGACCTCTCCTCAGCACCAAACCCTTTCCAATCCACTAAATAAAAAGTCATTCCTCCTACCCTTATGCAGTCCTTGATCTCCTTTACTTCAAGCAAATCGGAAGAACTGCTGGGAGCAACTGCAGGACTAGAAGTTTTACTGTAGCGGTACAGAACCACAGGTTTCAGGAGAGTCACATGAAAGGAGTTGGGGATTCTAAGGGTAGGAGGCAGCCATAGCTTATAGGAGACAAGGTTCATCTGTTGCAGGATCTCAAAAGGACTGAGGAACCTGGGAGCAAATTTGTATAAGGGCACCTTCAGGCGAATAGTCCTTGAGGACAGCCAGACCTTGGTACCTGGAAGAAACTGAGGCGGCTCCATTCTTCGCGTATCCGCTTTTCGCTTCAATCAGCTGTGGGTACCTGAGATGTAGCCGGAACAGGAAGAGGGATTTGTGGATGTTGGCTCTAGACAATGTAGAACGGTGTGGAATTAGTGGACTCACTTGTGTGGTTGTTATATGAGAACTCAGCCCATGGAAGAAGCTGTACCCAGTCATCATGCTGCATGGAGATGAAGTAATGAAGATAATTCTCCATGATTTGGTTAATCCTCTCAATGGAGATGAGCGAACTTTTCAAAAGTTCGGTTCAGCTAGTTCGCCGAATTTCACAAAAAAGTTTGATTCGGACCGAACTAGTTCGGACCGAACCTGTCACTTCCGTGCGCCGAGCATGCTACTGTCCGGGGTGCTGATAGAGTTAATGGGCTGCACTAACTCTTTCAGCAACCTTGACAGTACATGCTCGGCGCGCGGAAAATACAATTTAATGTAATAAAAAAATAAAAATTATACGTTCGTACTTACTTTCCTCCTGTCCGGCCTCCAGCGATGACGTTTCATCCCTTTCGCCGCTGCAGCCAATCACAGGCTGTAGTGGCGGTCACGCACGTCAGGATGACGCTTCATCCCACGTGACCGCCTCTGCAGCCAATCACAGGCTGCAGCGGCGACATGGATGAAACGTCATCGCTGGAGGCCGGACAGGAGGAAAGTAAGTATGAACGTATTATTTATTTTTTTTGGCATGTATGTATGTTGTCATGTATGTATGTATGTATGTATGTATGTATGTTTGCATGTATGTTGTCATGTATGTATTTATATATGTGCATGTATGTTTGCATGTATGTTGTCATGTATGTATTTATATATGTGCATGTATGTTTGCATGTATGTTGGCATGTATGTATATATATGTGCATGTGTGTATGTATATTTGCATGTATATATTTGCATGTATGTATGTATGTTTGCATGTATGTATGTTTGCATGAATGTATGTTTGTATGTATGTATGTTTGCATGTATGTATGTTTGCATGAATGTATGTTTGCATGTATGTATGTTGTCATGTATGTATGTTGTCATGTATGTATGTATGTATGTATGTATATATGTGTATATGTGCATGTATGTTTGCATGTATGTATATATGTGCATGTTTGTATGTCTATTTGCATGTATATATTTGCATGTATGTATGTATGTTTGCATGTGTGAATGTTTGCATGTATGTATGTATGTTGGCATGTATGTATATATGTGCATGTATATTTGCATGTATATATTTGCATGTATGTATGTTTGCATGAATGTATGTATGTATGTTTGCATTTTATGTATGTTTGCATGTATGTTTGCATGTATGTATGTTGTCATGTATGTATGTATATATGTGCATGTATGTTTGCATGTATGTATGTTGTAATGTATGTATGTTGTCATGTATGTATATATGTGCATGTATGTTGGCATGTATGTATATATGTGCATGTTTGTATGTATATTTGCATGTATATATTTGCATGTATGTATGTATGTTTGCATGTTTTTATTTTTGCATGTATGTTTGCATGTATGTTTATATATATGTGCATGTATGTAATTATGTTTGCATGTATATTTGTGCATGCTTATATATATGTATGTATCTTTGCATGTTTGTATGTATGTATGTTTTCATGTGTGTGTGTATGCATGTATGTATGATAGTTTGCATGTATGTATGTATATATGTGTGTATGTTTGCATGTATATATGTGCATGCTTGTATATATGTATGTTTGTATATATGTATGTATGTTTGCATGTATGTTTGTTTGTATATATGTCTGTATGGCCATGTATGATACTGTCTGCTGGTGCCTTGTATCTAAGTCAACTTTGTGGCAGGCTTCTATACATGGTATAACAGTCAGTATCACACATTAAACTGAATCTAAGCATACAACATGTTTTATTTCATTTTTTTTTTTTTTACAGGTTTGGTGTTTGGACTACGTCGGTTTCGAGGACTACTTCGATGACGGTTTTTCTTCTACAATAAAATGGTTAATGAGGGTTGTGTTGGGGGTGCTTTATTTCAATAAAATATTTTATCTATATCTTTGTCTTTTTCTTTTCAAATTTTATTACTACCACTTTAGTAATGGCCGCTGTCTGAGTGACAACATCCATTACTAAGGCGAGGCTTAGTGTTAGCCGGTGCAGAGGCTAACACTAACCACCATTATTACCCCGGTACCCACCACCACCAGGGGTGCCGGGAAGCGCCAGGTACGATCCAGTACCCGACCATCTGTTGTGATGGTCGGGCTCTGGGGCGGCCGCAGGCTGGTATTATGAGGCTGGGAAGGGCCAAAACCAGTGGACCTTCCCACCCTTGTAATGCTAGGCTGCTGCTATTGTGTTGTATCTGGCTGGTTATAAAAGTGGGGGGGACCCCACGTCATTTTTTTTAAATTATTTATTTATTTATTTTTTTTAAAAAGACATGGGGTTCCACCCAATTTATCATAACCAGCCACATACAACACAGTTTTATTAGCCTGGGAATGGACAAAACCAGTGGCCCTTCCCACCCATGTAATGCCAGACTGCTGCGGCCTTGTATATGGCTGGTTATTAAAAATGTGGGGGACCCAACGTCTATTGTTAAATTTGTTAAATTAAAAAAAAAAAAACGACGTGGGGTCCCCCCCATTTTTAACCAGCCCGAAACAACACAGCAGCAGCAGCAGCCTAGCATTACAAGGGTGGGAAGGTCCACTGATTTTGGCCCTTCCCAGTCTCATAATACCAGCCTACGGCCGCCCCAGTACCCGACCATCACAACAGATGGTCGGGTACTGGATCGTACCAAGCTCTTCCCGGCACCCCTGGTGGTGGTGGGTACCGGGGTAATAATGGGTGGTTAGTGCTAGCCTCTGCACCGGCTAACACTAAGTACCGCCTTAATAATGGACGCTGTCAATCAGCCAACTGCCATTATCTAGGCACTAATAAAGTTTAAAAAAAAAACACAAGGACAATTCTTTTTTATTGAAATAAGAAATCCCCAACAAAACCCTCGTTAACCATTTTATTAAAATTTGAAAAAACGTAGATCTACGCAGTAGTCCAACGAATCGAAGACGTAGTCCAATCGGTACATCAAAATCTGCAACAACATAAGAAAACAGTTATCAATGTGAACAATAACAATACTTCTACTCACCTACACACATATATACACGCACACACACACACACAAACAACCATACACAAAAACACAAACACACATATAAACAAACACACACATATACACAAACACACACATACAAAAACACACACACACACACAAACATCTACACACAAACATATATACAAATACACCCATATATACACACACATATACACAAACACACCCATATATACACAAACACACACATAAACACACACCCATATACACACATATACACAAACACACACATATACAAAAACACACACACAAACATCTACAAACAAACATATACACATACACCCATATATACACACACATAAACACACATATACACAAACACACATATAAAAACAAAAACAGACAAAGACACATACCCAAACACACACACTGTTTCTTTTAAATGCTGCTGGGGAACCCGCTATAGTGCAGCATTTAAAAGAAACAGGATCCTGACCTGTCCATAGAGTTTAAGGCAGCACAGAGTATTTCAGGAGATGAGTGTGCAGATTCAGTGCTGCTTTGAACTCTGCTCTTACCATTACGTGGCTCTCAGTCTGTTACCTCTCCTCCACTCCTGTCCTCAAGAACACCTTCACATGATTGGCAAGTCACCACGTAATGGTAAGAGCAGAGTTCACAGCAGCACAGAGTATTTCAGGAGATGAGCGTGCGGATCTTGTGCGGGGTGGTGACTTGCCAATCATGTGAAGGTGTTATTGAGGACAGGAGTGGAGGAGAGGTAACATACTGAGCTACGTAATGGTAAGAGCAGAGTTCACAACAGCACAGAATCTGCACGCTCCTCTCCTGAAATATTCTGTGCTGCTGTGAACTCTGCTCTTACCATTACGTAGCTCTCAGTCTGTTACCTCTCCTCCACTCCTGTCCTCAAGAACACCTTCACATGATTGGCAAGTCACCACCGCGCACAAGATCCGCACGCTCATCTCCTGAAATACTCTGTGCTGCTGTGAACTCTGCTCTTACCGTTACGTGGTGACTTGCCAATCATGAAGGTGTTATTGAGGACAGTAGTGGAGGAGAGGTAACAGACTGAGAGCTACGTAATGGTAAGAGCAGAGTTCACAGCAGCACTGAATCTGCACGCTCATCTCCTGAAATACTCTGTGCTGCCTTAAACTCTGTGGACAGGTCAGGATCCTGTTTCTTTTAAATGCTGCACTGTAGCGCAGCCTTATATAGTGGATCGAGCGGGTTCCCTAGCAGCATTTAAAAGAAACAGGATCCTGACCTGTCCACAGAGTTTAAGGCAGCACAGAGTATTTCAGGAGATGAGCACGGCCGGCCACAGGCAGCCGGTCGTTTTTCCAAGCCGTGCTCCCATTATGCACACGACCGTAAAAACACCCGTTATTGCGGGTCGTAATTACGACCAGCAATAACGGGCTCATAGACTTCTGTTACCCACGGGTACCTTCCCGTTTTCTCATGGGAAGGTGCCCGTGCCGTTAAAAAAATAGAACATGTTCTATTTTTCTATTTTACGGGCCGTGCTGCTATAATTAGGGTATGTTCACACGACAGCGTCCGTAACGGCTGAAATTACGGGGATGTTTCCGCCTGAAAACATCCCCGTAATTTCAGCCGTAACGGCATGTGCAGGCGCTTGAACGCCGCGTCCATTACGGACGTAATTGGCGCTGCTATTCATTGGAGTCAATGAATAACGGCTCCAATTACGGCCAAAGAAGTGACAGGTCACTTCTTTGACGCGGGCGTCTATTTACGCGCCATCATTTGACAGCGGCGCGTAAATATACGCCTCATGTGAACAGACAAACGTCTGCCCAGTGCTTTCAATGGGCAGATGTTTGTCAGCGCTATCGAGTCACACAGGGTATGTTCACACGCACTAATTACGGACTTAATTCGGGTGTTTTTGCCCCGAATTACGTCCGAAAATAGCGCCTCGATAGCGCTGACAAACATCTGCCCATTGAAAGCAATGAGCAGACGTTTGTCTGTTCACACGAGGCGTAATTTACGCGCCGCTGTCAAATGACGGCGCGTAAATAGACGCCCGCGTCAAAGAAGTGACCTGCCACTTCTTTGGCCGTAATTGGAGCCGTTATTCATTGACTCCAATGAATAGCAGCGCCAATTACGTCCGTAATGGACGCGGCGTTCAAGCGCCTGCACATGCCGTAGCGGCTGAAATTACGGGGATGTTTTCAGGCGGAAACATCCCCGTAATTTCAGCCGTAACGGACGCTGTCGTGTGAACATACCCTTATAATGACAGCACGGCTCGTAAAAGCGGCCGGCTGCCCGTGGCCGGCCGTGCTCGTAATTACGAGTCGTAATTACGAGCACGGCCCGTAAAATAAAAAAATAGAACATGTTCTATCTTTTTAACGGCACGGGCACCTTCCCGTGAGAAAACGGGAAGGTACCCATGGCTAACAGAAGTCTATGGGCCCGCTATTTCGGGTCGTAATTACGACCCTTATTAACGGGTGTTTTTACGGTCGTGTGCATGAGGCCCCGTAATGACGGGTGGCTACATGTGTGCACCCGTCATTACGGCAGCGTTGCTAGGAGACGTCAGTAAATAGTCACTCTTCAGGGTGCTGAAAGAGTTAACTGATCGGCAGTAACTGTTTCAGCACCCTGGACAGTGACTACCGATCACAATATAGAGTACCTGTAAAAAAAAAAAGACGTTCATACTTACCGGGAACTCCCTGCTTCCTCCAGTCCGGTCTCCTGGCCGTTGCCTTGGTGACGCGTCCCTCGCGACATCCGGCCCGACATTCCTTGATGGCGATGCAGCCCATGTGAGCGCTGCAGCCAATCACGGGCTGAAGAGGCCTCTGCAGCCAATCACAGGCTGCAGAGGCCTCTGCAGCCAATCACAGGCTGCCGCGTCAGAAGAGAAGGTCGGACTGGAGGAAGAAGAGGGACTCGTCCGCAAGACAACGACCAGGTACGTATGAAATGCTTTTTATTTTATTTTTAATCAGCAGCCTCTTTTCTCTATCAGTGATTGATAGAGATAAGTGGCTGCCGATTTGTATAATATTTTTGACCGGGTTCGGTCAAAACGGGTTCGGTCGAACCCGGTGAAGTTCAGATTCGCTGCGAACCGAACTTTTCCGGAAGTTCGGACCGAAACCGGGTTCGGTTGTCCCGGTTTGCTCATCTCTACCTCTCAACTTGACCATTGGACTGGGGTTGGTAGGCTGAGGAAAACGCCAACTTAGATCAGACACTGAACCCTTAGATCAGACACTATATGCAGGGGTAAGCCATGCAAGCAGAAGATGTGCAGAATGAAGAGATTTGCCAGTTGAGGAGCTGAGGCCGGTCAACGGGATAAAATGTGCCATATTCAAGAACTGATCCTGTTGAGGGAGGAAGATCTGTGACAAAGTCCATTGCAATATGCTGCAAGGGAGCGTTGGGCACAGGCAGATGTTGGAGCAGGCCAGCAGGCTTTGAGCGAGCAACCTTATTAGAATCACAGACAGTGAAGGAAGAGACAAAGTCCACAATATCTTTGGGCAGCGTGGGCCACCAGAAATGATTAGCTATCAGTTCTCGAGTCTTACGAACACCAGCATCCTGAGCGAGTTTGGAGCTGTGTCCCCAGCGAAGGATTCTCCCCCTGTCTGCCAAACGAACAAAAGTTCTCCACGGAAGGATGTCTCTATTTTGAAGAGGATTAGCAGTCACAATGCAGGACGGGTCTATGATACAGTGAGGGGTCTCCACGGTGTCCTCTATTTCAAATGACCTGGACAGGGTATCGGCCCTCACATCTTTGTTAGCGGGACAGTAGTGGAGCACAATCTAAAAACAAGTGAAGATTCATTGGAGATAGGTTGTAGTATCTATGCAATTCTGGTACTATGCTATTCTCTATCTGTCATTGTCCGATACATGTCTTTAACCCCTTCCCGCATTTGGGTGTAACTGTACGTCCGAAAACAAAGTGAGTTCCCGCATTCTGGCGTACACTTACGCCCGGCAGATAAAGCGACCACAGGAGCTGTGCGCGCTTTATCTTCAGCGGCTGTCAGCTGTTATACATAGCTGACATGCCGCTGCAATGGCTGCGATGGCTGTTACCGCCGATCGCAGCAATTTAACCCCGTCCGCCGTATTTAAGTGGTTTACAGAGGGAGGGAGCTCCCTCTGTAACCCCCGGGCCCCCCCGCGATGGAACGGTAGCCTATTAGGTCATGGCCGAGGCAGGACCTAATACGCGAACTGTCAAATTAAAAATGACAGTTACGGTGCACTGCACTACATAAGTAGTGCAGTGCATCGTACAGGGGATCAGAAGACCAGATCTTCATGTCCCCAGGTCAGTGTAAAAGAAAAAGTAAAAAATGTAAAAAAAAATGTGAAAGAAAAATAGATAAATAAAAGTTAATAAATAAAAGTTAATAAATAATAAATAAATAATAAAAACAACACTTGTCCTGTTTCCCTGATCAACTCCTTTATTAGAAAAAAAATGAAAATATGAAAAAAAACTATACATAATAGGTATTGCCGCGTTCGGAACGGCCTGATCTATAAAAATATCACATTATGTTTACCGCACGATGAACACCGTAAATTTTTTTAATAAAAAACAATGACAGCATTTTATTTTTTGGTCGTCTTGTCTCAAAAAATATTTAATAAAAAGTGATCAAAAAGTTGCAAGTAACGCAAAATGGTACCAATAGAAACTACAGTTTGTCATGCATAAAACAAGCCATCCCACAGCGATATAAAATAAAAAATAAAAAAGTTATGGCTGTCAGAAAATGGCGACACTAAAACATGATTTTTTTTAGAAAAGAGTATTTTTATTGTGGGAATGCAGTGAAACGTAAGAAAACAATATAAATTTGGTGTCGCTGTAATCGTATCGCCCCTCAGAATAAAGTTAACATGTTGTTTATACTGCACGGTGAACACTGTAAAAAAAAAAAAAAAAAGACACGTGTTGGAATGGCTGTTTTTTGGTTTCCTCATCTCCCAAAAAATGGAATAAATAGTGATAAAAAAATCGCATGTACCCCAAAATGGAACCAATAAAAATTACATCTCGTTCCACAAAAAAGGCGCCCTCACACAGCTCCGTCACCGGAAAAATAACACGTTATGACTCTCAAAACGCAATGGTGCAAAATGATTCTAAATGACGACCCAGACTCATTTTTAGGTCCAGTAGAATTTCACTAAATATCCCACATCGTCCTTTACTGGACCCCACAGGTGGACCCTGTAGATGCAGCGGAGATGAGGAAACTTTAGGGCCTTGTGTGGCTTATAGGGCTGGTGAAGAAGTCAAATATAAGGCAACACTGGAGCGCAGATATTTTGTATAATACCCAATTATCCCGGCCTGTGTATAAAGGATTGGTTCAAAGCCATACCAATCCATGGATTATTCATTCACCACATTATTACATCATGCTATTATGACCTTTTGCACTCCGCCAAGCTTACATATACCCTGATGTACTCCGCCCAGCTTACATATACCCTGATGTACTCCGCACAGCTTACATATACCCTGATGTACTCCTCACAGCTTACATATACCCTGATGTACTCCGCACAGCTTACATATACCCTGATGTACTCCGCCTAGTTTACATATACCCTGATGTACTCCGCACAGCTTACATATACCCTGATGTACTCCTCACAGCTTACATATACCCTGATGTACTCCGCCTAGCTTACATATACCTTGATGCACTCCGCCAAGCTTACATATACCCTGATGTACTGCGCCCAGTTTACATATACCCTGATGTACTACGCCCAACTTACATATGCCTTGATGCACTCCGCCCAGCTTACATATACGCTGATGTACACGCACAGATTACATATACCCTGATGTACTCCGCCTAGCTTACATATGCCTTGATGCACTCAGCCCAGTTTACATATACCCTGATGTACTCCTCACAGATTACATATCCCCTGATGTACTCCGCACAGTTTACATATATCCTGATGTACTCCTCACATATTACATATATCCTGATGTACTCCGCACAGCTTACATATATCCTGATGTACTCCTCACATATTACATATACCCTGATGTACTTCACACAGCTTACATATACCCTGATGTACTCCGCACAGCTTACATATATCCTGATGTACTCCTCACATATTACATATATCCTGATGTACTCCGCACAGCTTACATATATCCTGATGTACTCCTCACATATTACATATACCCTGATGTACTCCTCACATATTACATATACCCTGATGTACTCCTCACAGCTTACATATACCCTGATGTACTCCTCACAGCTTACATATACCCTGATGTACTCCTCACATATTACATATACCCTGATGTACTCCTCACAGCTTACATATACCCTGATGTACTCCTCACATATTACATATACCCTGATGTACTCCTCACAGCTTACATATACCCTGATGTACTCCTCACAGCTTACATATACCCTGATGTACTCCGCCTAGCTTACATATACCTTGATGCACTCCGCCAAGCTTACATATACCCTGATGTACTGCGCCCAGTTTACATATACCCTGATGTACTCCGCCCAACTTACATATGCCTTGATGCACTCCGCCCAGCTTACATATACGCTGATGTACACGCACAGATTACATATACCCTGATGTACTCCGCCTAGCTTACATATGCCTTGATGCACTCAGCCCAGTTTACATATACCCTGATGTACTCCTCACAGATTACATATCCCCTGATGTACTCCGCACAGTTTACATATATCCTGATGTACTCCTCACATATTACATATATCCTGATGTACTCCGCACAGCTTACATATATCCTGATGTACTCCTCACATATTACATATACCCTGATGTACTTCACACAGCTTACATATACCCTGATGTACTCCGCACAGCTTACATATATCCTGATGTACTCCTCACATATTACATATATCCTGATGTACTCCGCACAGCTTACATATATCCTGATGTACTCCTCACATATTACATATACCCTGATGTACGCCGCACAGCTTACATATACCCTGCCTGATGTACTCCGCACAGTTTACATATATCCTGATGTACTCCTCACATATTACATATACCCTGATGTACTCCTCACATATTACATATACCCTGATGTACTCCTCACAGCTTACATATACCCTGATGTACTCCTCACAGCTTACATATACCCTGATGTACTCCGCCTAGCTTACATATACCTTGATGCACTCCGCCAAGCTTACATATACCCTGATGTACTGCGCCCAGTTTACATATACCCTGATGTACTCCGCCCAACTTACATATGCCTTGATGCACTCCGCCCAGCTTACATATACCCTGATGTACTCCGCCTAGCTTACATATGCCTTGATGCACTCCGCCCAGTTTACATATACCCTGATGTACTCCTCACAGATTACATATCCCCTGATGTACTCCGCACAGTTTACATATATCCTGATGTACTCCTCACATATTACATATACCCTGATGTACTTCACACAGCTTACATATACCGTGATGTACTCCGCACAGCTTACATATATCCTGATGTACTCCTCACATATTACATATATCCTGATGTACTCCGCACAGCTTACATATATCCTGATGTACTCCTCACATATTACATATACCCTGATGTACCCGCACAGCTTACATATACCCTGATGTACCCGCACAGCTTACATATACCCTGATGTACCCGCACAGTTTACATATACCCTGATGTACTCCGCACAGCTTACATATATCCTGATGTACCCGCACATATTACATATACCCTGATGTACTCCTCACAGATTACATATACCCTGATGTACTCCGCACAGATTACATATGCCCTGATGTACTCCTCACAGATTACATATACCCTGATGTACCCGCACATATTACATATACCCTGATGTACCCGCACATATTACATATACCCTGATGTACTCCGCCCAGATTACATATACCCTGATGCACTCCGCCCAGCTTACATATACCCTGATGTACTCCGCACAGCTTACATATATCCTGATGTACCCGCACATATTGCATATACCCTGATGTACTCCTCACAGATTACATATACCCTGATGTACTCCGCACAGATTCCATATGCCCTGATGTTCTCCTCACAGATTACATATACCCTGATGTACCCGCGCATATTACATATACCCTGATGTACCCGCACATATTACATATATCCTGATTTACTCCTCACAGCTTACATATGCCCTGATACCACATATGGGGTATTCTGGAGAACCCGCTTAACAATTTATGGGATGTGTGTCTATGGTGGTACAAGCTGGGCACAACTCATTGGCCACTGAAATGGCATATCTGTTGAAAACAGCAATTTTCAATCTGCAACATCTATTGTTTACTCATTTTTGCAAAACACTTGTGTGGTCAAAATGCTCACTACACCCCTAGATCAATTCTTTGAGGGATCTAGTTTCCAAAATGGGGTAATTTTTCGGGGGGTACTACTGTACTGGTACTATAGCTCAATGCAACATGGTGTCAAAAAACGAATCTTATAAAATCTTCACTCCAAATACTAAATGGCGCTCCTTCCCTTTAGAGCCTTGCTGTGTGTCCAAATAGCAGTTTATGACCACGTGTGGGGTATTTCCCTACTCTGAAGAAGTTGCTTTACAAATGTTACGGTGCTTTTTCTCCTTTATTTGTTGAGAAAATGAAACATTTTTAACTAATGCTGTAATTTTTCATTTTCACTGCCCATTTCTAATAAAATATATGAGACGCATGTGGGGTCAAAATGCTCACTACACCCCTAGATGAATTCCTCAATGGGTGTAGTTTGCCAAATGGAGTCACTTTTGGGTAGTTTCCACTGTACTGCTACCTAAGGGGCTTTGCAAAAGCGACATGGTGCAGAAAAACCAATCCAGCAAACTCTGCTCTCCAAAAGCCAAATGGCGCGCCTTCCCTTCTGAGCCCTGATGTGTATTCATACAGTACTTTATTACCACATATGGGGTATTTCCGTACTCTGGAGAAGTTGCTTTACAAATGTTACGGTGATTTTTCTCCTTTATTTGATGAGAAAATGAAACATTTTTACCTAAAGCTATGTCTTAGTGGAAAAAAATGAAATTTTTCATGTTCACTGCCCAATTCTAATGAAATCTATGAAACACCTGGGGGGGGTCAAAATACTCACTACACCCCTAGTTGAATTCCTCTAGGGGTGTAGTTTCCCAAATGGAGTCACTTTTGGGGCGTTTCCACTGTACTGGTACCTTTAGGAGCTTTACAAATGCGACATGGTGCAGAGAAGTTTTGCCGCTTGCCCAAACAGCAGTTTATGACCACATGTTGGGTATTTCCGTACTCTGGAGAAGTTGCTTTACAAATGTTGGGGTGCTTTTCCTCATTTATTTGTTGAAAAAAAAAATAATTTTGAGGTAAAGCTACATCTTATTGGAAAATAATGTAATTTTTCATTTTCACTGCCCAATTCTAATGAAATCTATGAAACACCTGTGGGGTCAAAATGCTCACTACACCCCTAGATTAATTCCTCAAAGGGTATAGTTTCCAAAATGGAGTCACTTTTGGGGGGTTTCCTTTGTTTCGGCACTACAAGACCTCTTCTAACCTGACATGGAGCCTGAAATATAATTTAAGAAAAGGAAGGCCCAAAAATCCTCTAGGTACTCCTTTGCTTCTGAGGCCGGTGTTTCAGTCCAGTAGAGCACTAGGGCCACATGTAGGATATTTCTAAAAACTTCAGAATCAGGGCAATAAATATTCAGTTGTGTTTCTCTGGTAAAAACCTTCAGTATTACAGGAAAAATTGAATTTCTGCAAAAAAAAAATGAAATTTACAAATTTCCCTTCCACTTTGCTTTAATTCCTGTGAAACACATAAAGGGTTAAGAAACTTTCTAAATGCTGTTTTGAGTACTTTAAGGGGTGCAGTTTTTAAAATGGGGTGATTTGTGGGGGTTACTAATATATAAGGCCCTCAAAGCCACTTCAGAACTGAACTGGTCCCTAAAAAAATAGGCTTTTGAAATTTTCTTGAAAATTTGAGAAATTGCTGCTAAACTTATAAGCCTTGTAACGTCCTAGAAAAATAAAAGGATGTTCAAAAAACGATGCCAATCTAAAGTAGACATATGGGAAATGTTAGCTAGTAACTATTTTGTGTGGTATAACTATCTGTCTTACAAGCAGATACATTTGAATTTAGAAAATGCTAATTTTTTGCAAATTTTCTCTAAATTTTGGTGTTTTTCACACAAAAATAGTGAATATATCGACCAAATTTTTTCACTAACTTAAAATACAATATGTCACGAGAAAACAATCTCAGAATCGCTTGGATAGGTAAAAGCATTCCAGAGTTATTACCACATAAAGTGACACATGTCAGATTTAAAAAATGAGGCTGTGTCATAAGGTCCAAAAGTGGCTGCGTCCTTAAGGGGTTAATGGGTATGTAGGTTTTTGTTATCTGTTTGTTGACAAAGTCTTTAATAAAGAATTACTTGATTCAAAAAAAGCGAGTGTAGAACAGCGACCACCTGGCTTGACAGGTGTTTAGCCGTTAAGCCGACTGGAGACAGGTGAGACTCTTGGGGTCGGTGTAGATCAGAATGGGATGAACTGCGCTCTCTAGCAGATGTCTCCACTCCTCCAGTGCCAACTTGATGGCCAGTAGCTCCCGAAATCCAATGAAGTAATTGTGGGAGAAAAAAGTCTACAGTAATAGCCACATACTACTTCCTTTCCTTTGAAGCTTCTCTGGAACAGAAGTGCACCTGCACCAACAGAGGAAGTGTCCACCTCCAATGAGAACTGCCAAGACACGTCAGGATGATGGAGGATCGAGGCTGAAGTGAAGGCATTCTTAAGGCTATTAAATGTGGATTCAGCCTCCGGAGTCCACACCTTGGCGTTCATTCCTTTCTTGGTAAGGGTAGAGATGGGAGCCGTCAGAGACGAGAAGTTTGGGATAAACTGCCGGTAGAAGTTAGTGAATCCCAGAAAATGCTGTATGGACCACAGGCCCTGAGGACGTGGCCATTCCAGGATGGACTTTACTTTCTCAGGATCCACCTTGAGACCTTGGTTCGGGATGATGTAGCCCATGAAGGTTTTTTTTTAATATTGCACTTCTCCAGCTTGGCATACAGACAATTCTCCCTTAACAACAACAGGACTTGACGGACATGCTTCCGATGTGTAGTCGGATCTGGGGAAAAAAATCAATATATCATCGAGATAGACCACAACACAAACATTGAGGAGGTCCCGGAAGATAAAATTCACAACATGTTGGAAGACCGCGGGAGCATTACACAGGCCGAAGGACATCACCAGGTATTCATAGTGCCCGTCTCAAGTGTTTTATGCTGTCTTCCACTCGTCACCTTGACAGATTCGGATCAAGTTGTAGGCCCCACACAAGTCAAGTTTAGAGAGGATCCTGGCTCCTTGTATACGATCAAATAATTCAGAGATCAGTGGCAAAGGGTATTTACTCTTGACTGTGATCTGGTTGAGACCACGGTAGTCAATGCAGGGTCGAAGAGATCTGTCTTTTTTCTTTACGATGAAGAACTCGGCCCTGGCCGGGGAGGAGAATTTGCGTATAGAACCCCTCTCCAGATTCTCCTTGACATAGGCTGACATGGACTAAGTCTCTGGCAAGGAGAGGGGATATACTCGTCCATGGGGAGGAGAAGAATCTGGAACCAGTTCAATCGGACATTCGTAAGACCGGTGTGGAGGAAGCATCTCAGCCTCCTTCTTGCTGAAAACGTCCACAAACTGAGATTACCTCCTCATTTCTCTGAGGCAGAGGAGTCTGGACAGGACAGTGGAGACATTTGGAGCCCCATTGGAAAACTCCGGAATTCCAGTCAAGGACTGAAGCATGAAGTTGGAGCCAAGGCAGATCCAGCAACACAGGATTGACAGCTTGGGGCAAGACGAGGAATACGATTTATTCAGTGTGAAGGGCTCCAACTTGGAACTTCAGTGGCATGGTCTCAGACACAATAGGATCGGGCAGAGGAAGTTCAGTCACCAAGGCAACAGCCAGGGGTATCTCCAAGGGAACCATCGGCAACTGGAGCTGATCCACTAGGTGATGTTGGATAAATGGCATGGCAGATGACACCAGACATAGTGTATGACAGCAGGCGTAGCAGATGGCACAACACGACTCCAACACTAGAAAGGACACAGGAAGAAAAACAGAACGGGATACAGGATACAGGTAGCAGGGCACGGGCACACGACTAAGGGAGCATTTGTAAAGACTAACATGGGTATACACAACAACGCTCTGGCAAGGTGTGAAAGGGCAGGGCCCTTTTTATAGTCCAGTTAATTCTTTACATGTGCGCACGCTAGCCCTTTAATGCCAGGAACAAGCTTGTGCACGTACCCTGGTTGTCACTGCAGGCCAGGACGGACGCATGTGCTGGCGTCTTCGGGGACGGATACATCGGCAGGATGAGAGGGGTCTGCGGTCGCGGCCGATAGCAGGTAAGAGGAGGCGGCGGTCCGGGCCATTACAGCATGGCTTCAAAAATATTTTGGTCCAAATTGACCTGAAAACATGGCACCCTTTATAGAGGAGGAATAGACAGAATTAAATTTGTAGAACCAGCTTTAGATGACTTTTCAACATAGTGCCTTGTCATGCTGCAAGTAGCTGTAAGGCTAAGTTCCCACATAAAGCTGCGTATTTGCTAAGTATTTTCCTGCGTACAAAAGCTGAGTGTCCTAAAAAAGCCTGAAACACTATACTCACCTCCCCTAAAGCACCCATGGCAAAGCTTCCCAGGTCCTTCCCCACCACCTGGCTGTACACAGACCTTCGGGGGACCAGGGAAGCATTAGCATGGGAGTGCCAGTGTAGGTGAACATGGTGTTTTTTATTTGAAACTTAATTGAATCTATCTGGTCTTGCAGATTTTTCTGCGGAATTGGAGGTGATTCACAGCAAAATTGTAAGCAATATGACTTGCTTTTGAATTTCTTCTTCTCCATTGAATACAATTGGGAAAATCCACAACAAATCTGTGCACTGTCTGCAGCAGAAATTGACATGCTGCAGATTTAAAGATCTGCACTGCATATCAATTTCTGCACGGAAAATTCCTGGAGCATGTTGATGAGATTAGTTTAAATCTAATCTACTTTGCTGCTTCAGTATCCTGCTAGCCTAGCAATGGTGAATAATCATTGGGGTGGTTCGAGTGGCCGTCCGTGGCCTGAGGCTCCCAGCGGGCCTTTGCAGGGTTAGGGTACGGCTGGTTCCCCCGATTCCCCAAAAGTTTGTTAAAATTATAGCCGGTTCGGAGAATTAGGAACCAGAACCGATCCATTGCACTCAATTGTATCCGCGTCTTTAGGACTCCTCAAATTTTGATTAGTCTGTGAAAAGAACCTTCCTATGACTTGAGTCTAGCTCCTGTGCTTTTTCGTCCACAATAATTTCTTGTTTTTATTAATGGGCCTAAGCACAGTCCTTTAAGCCACTGGCTACAAGCCGGCATTTGACAGTCACGATTGACAGGCTTTTCTTCCTGATTTCCATCAGAGCAGCACGGATCACACCAGCTGTTTTGAATCTGTTGCGTTTGGAACACACTCTGATAAATTTGTTCTCCTATTTTGTGATCACTCAAGGTTGTCCAGGGCGTGGTAGATCACATACACTCTTGATGGCAGTGTATTTTTTGAGGGTTCCTAAAACAGTAAATAGATTAATTTCAGCGCAAAACACATCGAACATCAATATCACGTTCAACCTTTACAGAGAAGTCGACAAATCTAAAGAGTGTATTGAAATTGATGAGCAGTAGTTTACATGCAGAGTAATCGTATGTGTCTCCTGTAGATTTGTAGTTATGAATCTTAAAGTTCCAAAAATGTCATAAGACATTATAGACTGGCTGTAGATCGTCAAAGGAGATAATATTTGGATGGTCATTTCATGGGAAGGACCATTATTTATTCCTTAGGCAAAAGTACATAGACCACGTCAGCGTACACAAGGGACAAGGGGGTTAGTCAGGTTTCCTCTTTTCCAAAATTCAATTTGTTTAACCAGGCCATGGGAAGTGGTGGCGGTGTGTTGTCTAGCTGAAGGAATTAAAAGTCTTCCAGTACTAAAATACTCTTATGATAGTCCATCAAGATTTGATCCGTTGGAATCCGATTCCAAAGACCCCCACAATCAAGAAGCTGGAGGACTGCATCTGCTTCAACGTTTACCCGGTAACCGCGGTTTGCTCATATAGGGCGGCTCTGCATGGTGCTCCAGCTCTGTATCATTCACTTCTGCTGATTGCTTGGGGTCCTGGGAATTGGACCCCCAATATTGATTGGCTATCATAAGGATATTCTAGTCCTGCAAAGCCTTTTAGTACCTTCAGCTGCACAACTTATCTGCACAGTTCCGGTAGTCTTATTAGATAAGTCAAACCCCACCAATCAAATATTGATGGCTTGTCCAAAAAAAAACCTTTTAAGGTAAAACACTTTACATTCTTAATCCACAAGTTTCATGCAATCAGTTAAATCTAAAAATAATTAGGCTACTTTTCCCTAAATTTTCTGCTCCAACTTCTTTAAAAAAAAAATGCACATTTATTCTAGTTATGCACAATAGCAAAAGCCGTATCTGTCTCTCTGTCCCAAAGTAGCTATGCACAAAAAATGAAAAGATTATTTAAAAAAATAAAAATAAAAGAAAATCTCTCTGTCATTATTATAAAATAGGCAACACAAAATGATATGTTAGAGAACAAGGTTGACACATATGATAAACCGGTTACCATAAACCAATAATTGTCATAGTGCGGTCAATTTTTCAAACATTCACACTGATGTACTATATAAAATTTCCCCTTATGAGTCACCCTATATCCATGATCACCTACATAAGTTAGCTGAAGGTAGCTTGGGAAATACCCAAGGTATGATGCATAAGACCAGGGATTTTTTTTACAAGAAGGAAAGATTCTGTTATTTAATAGAATAAGGTTATGTGGTAATTCCAGATTTAGTACATTTTACATCACAAAGAAGACTGTATTTTAGTGGGAAACTGTAACGGGTAGGGTTATTTTTCATTAAAATTCTTTATTAAACAAACGTTGAATCAAAAATAAATTCCCTCATCTCATTCTGAACATTTTTTTTTTTTTGCTTCCTCCTCACTGTAAAGCATCCTTTACACGGAATTATTTCTTACGTTGTCCCCATCGATTTGATGGACATTTCCATCAGAATAATCCCTATAGATGACTGGGGGAAAGATTTAATTGTTGCCAAGCAATTGCCCTTGTTAGGGTTGTGCACTAAGAAGCAATGCCTTCGATAAACGTAAATGAATCTGCGACCAAAATTTTAAGATCGTGCCATTGATAACAATAATTTTTATGGCTGCATGATTTTGGCCAATAATTGTCACTCCTTAGAGCTCCATCTGCATATTAATATGTACACAGTTGTAGAACCTCTATCGTCAGGGGTGGATTTAGGGGGAATATATATATATTTTTTTAATTGCCAGTATAACTTACCCTACCTAGAATTACGGCCGAAAAAACGGCTCCAAAGCGTCGGCAAACATCTGCCCATTGAATTCAATGGGTCTTACGGTGTTCTGTGCAGACGGGCTTTTTTTTACACGCCGCTGTCAAAAGACGGCACGTAAAAATACGGCCGCCTCAAAGAAGTGCATGTTACTTCTTGGGACGTAATTGGAGCTGTTTTTCATTGACTCCATTGAAAAACAGCTCCAATTACGTCCTTAATGGACGCCGCAAAAAACGCGAGTACGAGCAATTACGTCTGAAATTCAAGAGCTGTTTTCGCCTGAAAACAGCTCCGTAATTTCAGACGTATTTTACGTTTGCGTGTGAACATACCCTGAAATAGCAATGGTAAATTCCTTGAATAATTTAATATAAAGCAACACGTTTCGACACAGGACATGTGTCTTTGTCAGGCCAAGGAAGAACAAACAATAAAAAAATGACATCTTATATACACATCTAAACAAGGTTACACAAATCAATAACAGCCTCAAAAAAATGCGAAAAAAGATCTCAAGGAAAGAGCAGCTGTCAGTGACGTCATCAAGTGAACAGATGTTAATACAAAGTATGTGAATAAATAAAAAATAAACATACCAACTGATTAATAATGCATTACTAATGCATTATTCTGCAAATACATGCAAAATGAGCATAATTGGCATTAGAATAACAGGGGCACATAATATGACGTTATGACCGGACGAGCAGTGGAAAACATGGAAAGAGAGGGACAGAGTAAAATACAACAGTTAAAAGTCAAAAACAGCAATTAAAAGTTAATAATGTACTTACGTGTCTCGTAGATTAGTCCGTGGGGGGATGCGGACACATAGCGGCGGAGGAGATCAAGCCATTAGCGAACGGCACGAAAAGTTTCCCCGTAGTTATGGCAACAGAAGTGACGGAAACCGCAGAGGGACAAAAAGGGGAATGTGTTGCTGGATCTTGTTATTTCTAACAATGCAGAGCTTGTTGGGAATGTCAATGTTCGTGAAAACCTCGGTAACAGTGATCACAATATAGTTGCATTTTGCCTATACTTTAAAAAACAAACACAGGCAGGGAGGCAAAAACACTTAATTTTAAGAAAGCCAATTTCCCCAGGATGAGGGCTGCAATTCAGGATATAGACTGGGAAGAACTAATGTCAAATAATGGTTTCAAATGCTAAATAGGAAATCTTAACCGCTTCCCGACCGCCCACTGTATATTCACGTCGGCACTTTCTGGGCTCTGTGCAGTGCCGACGTGAATTCACGGTGGGTGTTAAAAGCACGATCCGGGTGTCTCAGAGTAGCGCTGACACCTGGATCGCGCTGTTATCACCTGCCTCTGGTCCCGGAGATATGATCGGGACCTGATTAGTTCAGGTCCCGGTCATGTGATCGCAGGGAAAGTGTGTTGTAGCAACGAACTGGAAAGTTTGTTGCTATAACAAACTGGAAAGTTTGTTGCTACAACAAACTTTCCCGGCGACCGATTGCGGGTGCTGCAGTCGGTTATAAGGCAGAACCGGAGGCCATACAACGGCCCCAGGGTCTGCCATGCACAGCAGCCTAGGAGAACCAGCCGGAGGCTGGTCCTCATAAGCTTCCTGTCAGTGTGACTCTCAGCGTCACACTGACAGTTTATAATACGTTACACTACCTAGGTAGTGTAATGTATTATAGCAGCGATCAGTGCTGCCAGTCTTCAAGTAAAAAGTAAAAAGTAAAAAATAAAGTAATAAAAATGTTTTATAAAAGTGTAAAAACAAGTTATAAAAGTTACAAAAACAAAAAATGCTTTTTTTCCTATAATAAGTCTTTTATTATAGGAAAAAAATGAAAATGTAAAAAAAAAGTACACATATTTGGTATCACCGCGTTCATAACGACCCAAACTATAAAACTATAATATTATTTTTCCCACACGGTGAACACCGCAAAAAAAAAAATTAAAAAACAATGTCAGAATCACTATTTTTTGGTCATCAACCCTCCCAAAATATAGAATAAATTGTGATCAAAAAGTCGCATGTACCCCAAAATAATACCAATAAAAACTACAACCCGTCCCGCAAAAAACAAGCCCTTACACCGCTTTTTTGACGGAAAAATAAAAAATTATGGCTCTCAGAATATGGTGACACAAAAAAGAAATTATTTTATAGAAAAGTGATTTTATTGCGCAATCGCCACAAAACCTAAAAAACCTATATACATATGGTATCGCCGTAACCGTACCGAGCCGCAGAATAAAGTAAAATGCAATTTATACTGCACGGTGAACACTGTAAAAAAATAAAATACAAAAAACATTGTCAGAATTTATGTTTCTTTGTCACTTTGCTTGCCAAAAAAAATCTAATAAAAAGTGATTACAAAAATCAGAGATTGTCCCGCAACAAATAAGCCCTCACACGGCTCCGTTTGAGAAAAAATAAAAAATTTCTGGCTCTCAGAATATGGCGATGCAAAATGTGCAGAGTGTTCCAAAAGCAGATGAGATCGGGCGACCATTTATCAGTGCGACACCTGCCACATATCTGCGGATTATTATTTATGTACCCCATTATTATACCATCTTATTATGTCCTGATGTTCTCCGCACAGGTTACATATGCCCCCACATCATAACTGAAATACCAGCAAAACCCCAAACAGAACAGTTACCAAGCAAAATCTGCGCTCCAAAAGCCAAATGGCGTTCCCTCCCTTCTGAGCCCCACAGCGTGCCCAAACACCAGCTTACGTCCACATATATGATATTTTATATCCGGGAGAACCCTCTCCACATTGTATGAGGTATTTGTCTTCAGTGGCACAAACTGGGCACAACGTATTGTGCATTAAAATGGCATATCAGTGGAAAATTTTAATTTTCAATTTGCACCATCCGCTGCACATTAACGCCTTCGCGCACCACGACTTAATAGCATGTCGTGGTGCGAGGGGTTATATATGGAGCGGGCTCACGCGCTGCACCCGCTCCATATTCTGCTGGTGTCAGCTGTGTATTACAGCTGACACCCGGGACTAACGGACAGGAACAGCGATCGCGCTGTTACAGGAGCCTGTAAAATGACATTATACTGCAATACATTAGTATTGCAGTGTATTGTACCAGCGACCTCATGATCGCTCGTTCCAGTCCCCTAACGAGACTTTTGGGAGGTTTCCACTGTTTTGGTACCTCAGGGGCTTTGCATATGCGACATGATACCCGAAAACCATTCCAGCTAAATTTGAGCTCCAAAAGCCAAATATTGTTCCTTCCCTTCTGAGTCCTGTCGTGTGTCCAAACAGCAGTTTATTACCACATATGGTGTATTGCTGAAATCAAGACAAATTGCTTTACAAATTTTGGGGTGATTTTTCTACTTTATTCATTGTAAAAAGTAGATTTTCATTTTCACGGCCTAATTCCACTAAATTCAGCAAAAAACCTGTGGGGTCAAAATGCTAACTATACCCCTAGAAAAATTCCTTGAGGGGTGTAGTCTTCAAAATGGGGTCACTTTTGGGGGGATGACACTGTTTTGCTCCCTCCAGGGTGTTGCAAACGCAACATGGCACTGAAAACCAATCCAGCAAAATCTGCACTTCAAAATCCAAATGGCGCTCCTTCCCTTCTGAGCTCTGCCGTGGGTCCAAACAGCAGTTTAGTACCACATATGGGGTATTGGCGTAATCGTGAGAAGTGTCTTTACAAGTTTTGGGGTGCTTTTTAATCTTTATTACTTGCAAATATTATTTTTTTTTATATTTTTTCAGAAAAAAAGTAGATTTTCACTTTCACAGACATACTCCAATAAATATAGCAAAAGACCTGTGGGGTCAAGATGCTAACTATACCCCTAGATAAATTCCTTGAGGTGTGTAGTTTCCAAAACCGTCTCACTTTTGGGGAATTTCCACTGTTTTGGCACCACAAGACCTCTTCAAACCTGACATGGTGCCTAAAATATATTCTAAAAAAAGGAGGCCCCAAAATCCACTAGGTGCTCCTTTGCTTCTGAGGCCGGTGTTTCAGTAAATTAGCGCACTAGGGCCACATGTGGGATATTTCTAAAAACTGCAGAATCTGGGCAATAAATATTGAGTTGCATTTCTCGGGTAAAACCCTCTGTGTTACAGAAAAAAATGTATTACAAATGAATTTCAGCAAAAAAAAGAAAATTTGTAAATTTCACCTGTACTTTGCTTTAATTCCTGTGAAGCGCCTAAAGGGTTAAGAAACTTTCTGAATGCTGTTTTGAATACTTTGAGGGGTGCAGTTTTAAATATGGGGTGATTTATGGGGTCTATCTAGTACATAAGGCCCTCAAAGCCACTTCAGAACTGAACTGGCCCCTGTAAAAATAGCCTTTTGAAATTTTCTTGAAAATGTGAGAAATTGCTGCTAAAGTTCTAAGCCGTGTAACGTCCTAGAAAAATAAAATAATGTTCAAAAAACAATGCAAATATAAAGTAGACATCTGGAATATGTAAAATAGTAACTATTTTGTGTGGTATTACTTTCTGTTTTACAAGCAGATACATTTAAAATGAGAAAAATCATAATTTTTGCCAATTTTCTCTAAATTTTGATGTTTTTCACAGATAAGCAATGAATTTATTGATCAAATTTTTCCACTAACATAAAGTACAATATGTCACGAGAAAACAATCTCAGAAACGCTTGGATAAGCAAAAGCATTCCAGAGTTATTAACACATAAATTGACACATGTCAGATTTGAGAAAATGGGGCTGGTCATGAAGGTCAAAATGAGCTCGGTCTTGAAAGGGTTAAAATCTTCTTTAGGTAATTATAGTGCAAAATTAGTTCCTATAGGTAACAAGTATAAATGACTAAAATTAAACCCCACATAGTTTACACCAACTGTAAAAAAAAAAAGTCATAAATTACAAAAAAAAGGGTATATAAAAATTCGCTTGGGCCCAGGATTTTTTTTTTACAATTATGCATTAAATAGTAAAAGACTGGATAAAACTGCTGCTGAAAAAACTTGAGGATATTGATGGACAGTAAACTTAACTTTAACAGTCAGTGCAAGGCAGTTGCTGCCAAGGCAAATAAAATCACTGGATGCACTAAAAGAGACATAGATGCTCATGGCAAAAACATAGTTTTGCCTCTATACAGATTGTCACGATCTAAGTGTATGTGGACCCGCTAGGCCTCTTCGCCGTAGCGGAAAGGCAGCTGACCAACTCACAGTCTATGCACATAGTCTATGGTAGGAGTGTAGCACAAGGATACCTGGGATAGTCCGAATGGCGGTAAGGGCTCTGGCACAGATGGGGCTGGAGGTGGTGGGTTGTGCCAGACGTGACGGATGGTATCCGAGATGACAGGCAACAGCAGACGTGGAGTATTCCAGCAGGCAGACCAAAGTACGGCTCAGGTACTATACAGGCTCGGGAACAAGGCACAGTACGGGATACAGGATATACAGTGAAGGAAATAAGTATTTGATCCCTTGCTGATTTTGTAAGTTTGCCCACTATCATAGTCATGAACAGTCTAGAATTTTTAGGCTAGGTTAATTTCACCAGTGAGAGATAGATTATATTTAAAAAAAAAAAGAAAATCACATAGTCAAAATTATATATATTTATTTGCATTGTGCACAGAGAAATAAGTATTTGATCCCTTTGGCAAACAAGACTTAATACTTGGTGGCAAAACCCTTGTTGGCAAGCACAGCAGTCAGACTTTTTTTGTAGTTGATGATGAGGTTTGCACAAATGTTAGATGGAATTTTGGCCCACTCCTCTTTGCAGATCATCTGTAAATCATTACGATTTCGAGACTGTCGCTTGGCAACTCGGATCTTCAGCTCCCTCCATACGTTTTCGATGGGATTAAGGTCTGGAGACTGGCTAGGCCACTCCATGACCTTAATGTGCTTCTTTTTGAGCCACTCCTTTGTTGCCTTGGCTGTATGTTTCGGGTCATTGTCGTGCTGGAAGACCCAGCCACGAGCCATTTTTAATGTCCTGGTGGAGGGAAGGAGGTTGTCACTCAGGATTTGACGGTACATGGCTCCATCCATTCTCCCATTGATGCGGTGAAGTAGTCCTGTGCCCTTAGCAGAGAAACACCCCCAAAACATAATGTTTCCACATCCATGCTTGACAGTGGGGACGGTGTTCTTTGGGTCATAGGCAGCATTTCTCTTCCTCCAAACACAGCGAGTTGAGTTAATGCCAAAGAGCTCAATTTTAGTCTCATCTGACCACAGCACCTTCTCCCAATCACTCTCAGAATCATCCAGATGTTCATTTGCAAACTTCAGATGGGCCTGTACATGTGCCTTCTTGAGCAGGGGGACCTTGCGGGCACTGCAGGATTTTAATCCATTACGGCGTAATGTGTTACCAATGGTTTTCTTGGTGACTGTGGTCCCAGCTGCCTTGAGATCATTAACAAGTTCCCCCCCTGTGTTTTTCGGCTGAGCTCTCACCTTCCTCAGGATCAAGGATACCCCACGAGGTGAGATTTTGCATGGAGCCCCAGATCGATGTCAATTGACAGTCATTTTGTATGTCTTCCATTTTCTTACTATTGCACCAACAGTTGTCTCCTTCTCACCCAGCATCTTACTTATGGTTTTGTAGCCCATTCCAGCCTTGTGCAGGTCTATGATCTTGTCCCTGACATCCTTAGAAAGCTCTTTGGTCTTGCCCATGTTGTAGAGGTTAGAGTCAGACTGATTAATTGAGTCTGTGGACTGGAGTCTTTTATACAGGTGACCATGTAAGACAGCTGTCTTTAATGCAGGCACCAAGTTGATTTGGAGCGTGTAACTGTTCTGGAGGAGGCTGAACTCTTAATGGTTGGTAGGGGATCAAATACTTATTTTTCTGTGCACAATGCAAATAAATATATATAATTTTGACTATGTGATTTTCTTTTTTTTTTTTTATATTATCTATCTCTCACTGGTAAAATTAACCTAGCCTAAAAATTCTAGACTGTTCATGACTTTGACAGTGGGCAAACTTACAAAATCAGCAAGGGTTCAAATACTTATTTCCTTCACTGTAGGTGGCAGGACAAGGGAACACTGGGAGCAGGAAAACACTAGGGGACAATTTGCAATACAGACATGGGAAAACTACAACAACGCTCAGGCAAGGAGTGGAAGGGCAGGGCCCTTTTTATAGTCCAGAATGGTCTGGAACATAATTAATAAATTAATTACATATGCGTGCGCTGGCCCTTCAAGGCCAGGAACCAGCGCACGCGTGCGCCCTCGTGGCCATTGCAGGACATAATGGCCGGATGCGCTGACGTCTCTGGGGAAGTAGATGTCGGCCACAGAGAGGAGGTCTGCGGTCTGCAGGTAAGGGAAGGCTGCGGTCTGTGACCGCAGCCATTACACAGATCACTAGTCAGATCACACATGAAATATTGTGTACAATTGTGTATAAGATGGACATTTCTGAACTAGAACGGCTGCAAAGAAGGGTGAACAAGGTAATTAAGGGAATGGGTGGATTGCAGTAAAAAGAAAGGTTATCAGACTTGGGGCTATTCAGTTTAGAAAAAAGGGGAACAATCTAATTACAATATACAAATATAATACTGGACAGTACAGAGATCTTTCTAATGATCTTTTTACACATAGGCCTGTAACAAGGACAAGGGGGCATCCTCTGCATCTGATTCCCTGTAATCATATATGGGGATTGTTTACTGGGAGTGCGATGAGTCTATGGAACTCTCTGCCACAGCATGTTGTGATGGTTGGTTCATTGAGTTAATTTAAAGGAGGGCCTATTAAATACTTTTTTTCTAGGGTATTATGTTAGTGGCTATATTTTTTTTTTTTTGGTTGGGGCATTATGTGAGTGACACTAATATATTAGGTTTTTTGTTGATCTTATAAGCAAAGTTTGTGATGTAAAAAAAATAGTCCATGAATCAAGGACTATACATTCTCACCTGAGGCTTACTGCATATTTCAAATGATAGTGGTAAATGATAATGCAGGGAAACTGTAACTTATCTTAAAGAGGACCTGTCACTAGGTCATATAAGTTGAACTGGTTAACTGACATGTCTCCCTGTTTCCAACACTGTTGTTTTTTCTTTTCCTGAACACCCCGTTCCAGAGATATGGCCCACTGTAGTGTCAGCTCCCTATATTCTAATTTGCTGTAGTTAGACAACAGGGTGTGAACTACCATCAAGCTGACTCATGCTGATTGGTCAGCATCAGAGCCAGGGAAACAAGCTCCTCCCCGTTGGCTAACTACAGCATAATAGTATATAGGAAGCTAACACAAAAGTGGGTGATATCTCTGTAATGGGGGGTCCAGGAAAAAAAAACCAATAGTTCTGAAAAAGGGGAGACAGCACTATTCAGGTTAGTTAACCAGTTCAAATTATATGACCCATGGACAGGTCCTCTTTAGGATGATTCAAAATGGCAAAGAACAAATGTAGGTGGTACAGTGGTTACCTGCCAGTTTCCCCATCTTCATTGTCTTTTTCACTAAAGATACAAGTAGGGGGCAATTAGTGACGGGGTAGTAATTTTGTAATTTGGTGTACTGGTGGGTGTCTGTGTGACAAAGTATTGAGTAGGTAGGAACATTGTTCTGGGACATAGAATATTTAGATTGTTAGCCCCCTATGAAATGATGCTCTGTGTGTGAGATAGGGAATTGAGTTTGGGAACTTTTAGCAGAATTTTCTTTACTATTTAAAGGCAGAATATTATAATATCAGGTCCACTCAGAAAGAATATCTCATAGTTGCAAGTCTGCTGTATTAATGAGTAGAGCTCTCCCCCTGCCTTCCCCCACTACATCAGCAATGGTTGACAGCCGCAGGGGAGGAGAGTTCTCCTCATGAATATATCATTTGACATACATCTTCCTAATTTATATGAATCCTAAACCCTTTAATTACCTTATCATTTTTTTAAATAAAATTTGCTTTTGTTTTCATGACAAAAGGCTTAATTTTTTTCCATCTAATTATATATATATATATATATATATATATATGTATATATATATATATATATATATATATATATATATATATCATCATTCATGATATTATTACAGCTCTAGTGTATAAAAATATCGAGACAAATACACATTTCCCTTTTAATTAATTTAATTTTTAATGATACTGGACCTGAAATAACATTTTGAATTATGTTTGCCAATCTGTTATGTTCCTTTTGATTTATATGTAGATTAGAAAAGAGACACGGCGCCGCAAATGAGAATCTGATAATTATCAGAAGAATGGTGAGTGCGGTGATTCCGCTTACCTCGGGTGGTGGACACCTTAAGGTGTCAATAAGGCTTGGAAAGCTGCAGCCAGGTCCACGTCACAGTCAAAGCTTGTTTGCTGTCAATGTTATGGTGCGATTAGGTTGAGAAAAACGGGACCAACGGCGCTGCTTGGTTAAAGATAATCCACAACTAATCCAGTGGGTAAAGTAATAAAGGGATTTATTGATGACAGGCTACGCGTTTCGACGCCGTACCGGCGTCTTCCTCAGGCCAATGCAGACTGTGCGGTTCCAGCCTTATTTATACACTAAGGCAAGGAAGAAAGACCGCCAGAAAGCTATCGGGTCAAAGGTCATATAAACAAAAACAGAAAACTCAAGAAAAACATCAACATGATACATTTAAAAAAAAACCTTTTGCATAACGATTGGGTATATAGCAGTCAAAAGAATTGCACATTTTAAAAGATTTTTAGAAATTTTTGATTTTTAAAAAACATTGTTTATGCCAGCACACAAACTGACACGTCATTAGCAAGGCTTCACATAGGAGGGGCTTTTCGGGCCAAAATGCTGACTTTTATTTGTACAACTAGTTGTGGTTCAACAACAGTCATAGGGTTAGTAATAAATTTAGGTTTTGGTTATTTGATAATGTATCGATGTAAACTCGAGGGGCTGCTAAGTCAGAAGCGTCCCTGGTTACCACGGATCGTAAAAAGTACGGAGGCCGGGATGGATCAAAAGCTTGTAATGAACCGCACAGTTGGAACGCATGAAGCTACGGTCCTCGATACAAAAGAATCGGAAGGGGAGCGAGGTGTCAGGACTGGTGAGTGTCGACGACCCGTAATAGAAATAATATGAAGGAACATTTAAATAGTTAAAACTGGATGAGAGCCTTTGTTTAACATAGATATTATTAAAAAGCTTGATAGTACTGGTTTGAATATAAATCTGGTTTGTATATAAATCAATAGTTAGCTAAAATGAAGAGATTATATGCCGTGATCAAAAGAAAGCTTGCTTTTACGATTGGAGGACGCAATGTGATTAAGTTGGGGTATGATCACATAATATATATAATAGATCCCTAGATTTTTACCCATAGGATAGAACAATGTAATATAATAGTATAATATATCTAGACCGTAGATTATATGTTTAGATAGAAAGGATGAATTTGTATTAATATTTGTAAATGAATTTGTTTCAATCCGATTTTGTAAAAATCTTGTACTATACAAGGACAGGGTAGTTCATATATACATAGAGAAAAGAGATATTATACAAGGACAGGGTAGTTCATATATACATAGAGAAAAGAGATATTCCGTGATTACGGATACCTAGGTTACTAATTTTTCCAGAGCATTTTGTATATATTTGTTTTTATATATATATATATATATATATATATATATATATATATATATATATATATATATATATATATCATCATTCATGATATTATTACAGCTCTAGTGTATAAAAATATTGAGACCAATACACATTTTTGAAATGTATCATGTTGATGTTTTTCTTGAGTTTTCTGTTTTTGTTTATATGACCTTTGACCCGATAGCTTTCTGGCGGTCTTTCTTCCTTGCCTTAGTGTATAAATAAGGCTGGAACCGCACAGTCTGCATTGGCCTGAGGAAGACGCCGGTACGGCGTCGAAACGCGTAGCCTGTCATCAATAAATCCCTTTATTACTTTACCCACTGGATTAGTTGTGGATTATCTTTAACCAAGCAGCGCCGTTGGTCCCGTTTTTCTCAACCTAATCGCACCATAACATTGACAGCAAACAAGCTTTGACTGTGACGTGGACCTGGCTGCAGCTTTCCAAGCCTTATTGACACCTTAACCCCTTAACGCTCCAGGACATACTATTATGTCATGGTAAGTGTATCGTTCGCGCTCCATGACATAATAGTATGTCATGGAGTAAACACGGCGCCGTTCGCGCGGGGCGCGTTCATGAGCTGTGATAGCTGCTGTTTCCGACAGCAGACTATCACTGCTCAATGTGCCGGGACCGATCACGGAGCTCCCCCGCCGATTAACCCCTCAGAAGCCGCGTTCAATAGCGATCGCGGCTTCTTAGGGGTTAATCCGCCATCGCCGGCCTGCTACACGATAGCGGCCGGCGATGGTGACTATGGCAACCGGACACCAAACAATGGCGTCCGGCTATGCCATAGACGGAAGCCTAGTGGGTCCTGACAACGTCAGGACCCACTATGCTTGCTGTCAGTGAGTAGCTGACAGTTCTAATACACTGCACTACGCATGTAGTGCAGTGTATTAGAATAGCGATCAGGGCCTCCTGCCCTCAAGTCTCCTAGTGGGACAAAGTAATAAAGTTAAAAAAAAGTTAAAAAAAGTTGTGTAAAAATAAGAAAATAAAAGATTTAAAAGTAATAAAAGTAAAAATCCCCCTTTTTCCCTTATCAGTCCTTTATTATTAATAAAAATATATAAACAAACAAATAAACTATACATAATTGGTATTGCCGCGTCCGTAACGGCCTGAACTACAAAATTATTTTGTTATTTATCCCGCACGGTGAACGCCGTAAAAAAAAATAATAATAAACCGTACCACAATAACAATTGTTTGGTCACTTCACCTCCCAAAAAATTGAATAAAAAGAGATCAAAAAGTCGCATGTACCGAAAAATGGTACTGATCGAAACTACAGTTCGTTACGCAAAAAATAAGTCCTCGCACGGCTTTATTGATTGAAAAATAAAAACGTTATGGCTCTTAGAATAAGGTAACACAAAAAGTGAATGATTGTTTACAAAACGTATTTTATTGTGCAAACGCCATAAGACATAAAAAAAAACCTATAAACATCTGGTATCGCCGTAATCGTATCGCCCCGCAGAATAAAGTGAATATGTCATTTATAGCGCACGGTGAACGCTGTAAAAAAAATAGAATAAAAAAACAATAGTAGAATTGCTGTTTTTTAGTCACCATGCCACCTAAAAATAGAATAAAAACTGATCAAAAAGCCGCATGCACCCCAAGAAAACTACAATGGATTCCTCAAGGGGTCTAGTTTCCAAATTGGGGTCACTTTTGGGGGGTTCCCAATGTTTTGGCACCACAAGACCTCTTCAAACCGGACATGGTGCCTAATAAAAAAGAGGGCTCAAAATCCACTAGGTGCTCCTTTGCTTCTGAGGCCGCTCCTTCAGTCCATTACCGCACTAGGGCCACATGTGGGATATTTCTCAAAACTGCAGAATCTGGGCAATACGTATTAAGTTGCGTTTCTCTGATAAATCCTTTTGTGTTATAAAAAAAAATGGTATAAAGATAATTTTCTGACAAAAAAAAAAAAAGTAAATTTCACCTCTACTTTGCTCTAAATTCCTGTGAAACACCTAAAGGGTTCATAAACTTTCTAAATGCTGTTGTGAATACTTTGAGGGATCTAGTTTCTAAAATGGGGTGTTTGATGGGGGTGTCTAATATATGGGCCCCTCAAAGCAACTTCAGAACTGAACTGGAACCTAAGAAAATAAATAAATGAGGCAAAACTTCGCTTCTTACATTATACTGATAATGAGCCGTGCCCACCCCGAGATGGCCCCAGTTTTGACCGTTTGTATAAACGGAGACCCCTATTAGACCCTTCCAGTGCCCGGTTTTCCCAAGCATACACCCCCGAGAAGTGTATTTCTATTGATGAGTCCTTGGTACATTTTAAAGGGAGGGTTCAATTCCGCCAGTACCTGCCGGGTAAGAGGGCAAGCTATGGCGTGAAGATGTATAAGCTGTGCGAGAGTGCATCAGGGTATACCTACAGGTTTAAGATATATGAAGGAAAGGCCACCCCCAAACCAGTCTGCATCCTGGACTACAATAGGTACATGGGAGGGATGGACTTGTCAGATCAAGTTCTGAAGCCCTACAGCGCCATGCGGTGTGGTATAAGAAGCTGGCCGGGCACATCATACAGATGGCATTGTACAATGCGTACGTGCTACGTCGATGTGCAGGCCAGAGGGGAACTTTCCTGGAATTTCAAGATCTAATCTTTAGGGACCAGGAAGAGGGGGGCACCCAGTACTTCTGGAAGCGGGGCCACACGCATCGTACCAGGGCAACACTTTCCAGGAGAAGTTCCCCAAACCGGTGGAAAGGGAAAGAGTCAAAAGAGGTGCAGAGTCTGCTATAAGAGGGGGATAAGGAAGAACACAATATACGAATGCGACACGTGTCCCGAAAAACCAGGGCTCTGTATAAAAGATTGTTTTAAAATGTATCATACATCCCTTGATTTTTAATTTACCCTGATGCACTCCGCACAGCTTACCCCCCTCATCTTTCCCTTCTGAGCCCTGCCGTATGCCCAGGCAGCTGATAACAGCCACATGTAGGGTATTGCCGTACCCAGGAGAACCCACATTACAATTTAAGGGGTGTATATCTCCGGTGGCGCATGCTGGGCACAATATATTGGACACTGAAATGGCATATATATATATATATATATATATAAAATTGCAAATCTCACACTGCACCATCTGCTGCGCATTATCTTTTACACAGTACCTGTGGGGTCAAAATGCTCACTACACCTCTAGATGAATGTCTTAAGGGGTGTAGTTTTTAAAATGGGGTCACTTCTCGGGGGTTTCAACTGTACTGGTACCTCAGGGGCTTCTGCATACATGACTTAGCACCAGAAAAGCTCCAGTAGGCCAAATGGTGGTCCTTTCCTTCTGAGCCCTCCCATGGGCCCAAACGGCAGTTTATCACCACAAATGGGGTATTGCCGCACTAAGGACAAATTGGACAACAAAATGGGGTATGTTGTTCCTTGTGAAAATAAGAAATTTTGATCAAAAATGACATCTTCTTGGAAAAAATATCATTTTTTTCATTTCACAGCCCAATTCAAATAGGTACTGTGAAAAAACTGTGCAGTCAAAATGATAACAAAAACCATAAATGAATTCCTTGAGGGGTGTAGTTTCCAAAATGGGGTCACTTCTGGTGGGTTTCCATTGCTTTGATACTTCTGGGGCTCTGCAAATGCAACATGGCACCCGAAAACCAATCCAGCAAAATCTGGACTCCAACAAACACATAGCGCTCCTTTCCTTCTGAGCCCTCCAATGGGCCCAAACGGCAGTTTATCACCACAAATGGGGTATTGCCGCACTAAGGACAAATTGGGCAACAAAATGGGGTATGTTGTTCCCTGTGAAAATAAGAAATTTTGATAAAAAATGACATCTTCTTGGAAAAAATATAATTTTTTTCATTTCACAGCCCAATTCAAATAGGTGCTGTGAAAAAACTGTGCGGTCAAAATGATAACAAAAACCATAAATGAATTCCTTGAGGGGTGTAATTTCCAAAATGGGGTCACTTCTGGTGGGTTTCCATTGTTTTGATACCTCAACACCTCTTCAAACCTGGCATGCTGCCTAAAATATATTCTAATAAAAAAGAGTTACCAAAATGCACTAGGTGCTTCTTTGCTTCTAGGGCTTGTGTTTTAGTCCACGAGCGCAGTAGGGCCACATGTGGGACATTTCTAAAAACTGCAGAATCTGGACAATACATATTTAGTAGTATTTCTCTGGTAAAACCTTCTCTGTTACAGAAAAAAATTTAATAAAAATGAAATTCAGCAGAAAAAATGAAATTTGCAAATTTCATTTCCACTTTGCTTTAATTCCTGTGAAATGCCTGAAGGGTTAAAAAACTTTCTAAATGCTGTTTTGAATACTTTGAGGGGTCTAGTTTTTAAAATGGGGTATTTTATGGGGGTTTCTAATACATAGGCCCCTCAAATCCACTTCAGAACTGAACTGGTACCTTCAAAAAAAGGCTTTTGAAATTTTCTTAAGAATATGAGAAATTGCTGTTTATGTTCTAAGCCTTGTAACGTCCAAGAAAAATAAAATAATGTTCAAAAAACGATGCCAATCTAAAGTAGACATATGGGAAATGTGAACTAGTAACTATTTTGGGTGGTATAACCGTCTGTTTTTCAAGCAGATGCATTTAAATTCTGAAAAATGCTATTTTTTGTAAATTTTCTCTAAATTTTGGAATTTTTCACAAATAAAGACTGAATATATCGACCAAATTTTACCACGAACATGAAGCCCAAAGTGTCACGAGAAAACAATCTCAAAATCGCTTGGATAGGTTTAAGCATTCCGACGTTATTACCACATAAAGTGAAATATGTCAGATTTGAAAAATGGGCTCTGAGCCTTAAGGCCCAAACTAGGCTGCGTCCTTAAGGGGTTAAGGTGTCCACCACCCGAGGTAAGCGGAATCACCGCACTCACCATTCTTCTGATAATTATCAGATTCTCATTTGCCGCGCCGTGTCTCTTTTCTAATCTACATAGCAATCCGGCTGGACGTCTCACACAAAGTCCTTCTGAAGTGTCCGTTCCTGGCATACGAAGAGCTCCTGGTTAGGACACAGTACACCTACTGTTCAGGAGCCTCGGACATTGGCTGCCCATCCTAACTTTCCTTTCACTTTCATTTTCCTGTTGGATCATACTGCACTGTGTAGGAAATCTCGGATACTTATTATCCTACAAAACATCCTTTCCAGCCTGTTACTCGCATATCCACAAGATGATGGAATCTTTAGTGGAGAGAGTAAAATCCCGTGAAACACTACTAACTGAAATGACCAAGTTTGATGGGGAAAAAGACATCATGGTCACTCATGACAACCCTTTCAATGAGGAATTAACCAAAACTATGACTACCTTATTTCTACAGTTGGAAGACCTCCTTAAAAATGAAGCCTTCCAGAGTATTGACTGTCATTTCTTAAATATATACATATGTGAAAAAATGGCCCCTAGAGGCCTCAGAATAACAATTGATTCCCCTTTTTCTACAGATTCTGATTTTAGCTCAAATTGGTATAAATATCTAGAGCATTGCAACCTAGGGTTTATTGACCGCCTAATCTATAAAAGATCTGAATTGTTACGATCTTTTTCATCTGATATTGAGGGACTTGTCGACCAATTTGTTCCTTTTATCCTTCACCCAGACTTCAAAAAACTTGAGAAATCAACATTTGATCGTCTCAAATTATTTGAGAAATCAATTATCTCTAAAAAATTATGCAAACTTACACGTGATAGAAACGACTATATTAATAGCGAAATTGGCGATTGGACATCCACCCAACCCCCAAACAACAACAGCACTAATCCAATTAAGAAAACATTTCCCCCCAATCATTCCATCAAATTCACCAATAGACCTAAACCCTCACCTAGGGTTTATCCGAGACACAAACCCTTTTTTCCCCCCCAGGGCTCAGGTCCAACACCCTCCTTGCCCTGCTCTAATCATCAATTACTCAATCCCATTAGATCATTCTCTCCCAAACCAACCACTCCCTTGCCCCTAACGCCCCTCCCCCCACGGATCCCTGCACCCAATAAAAACCCTCCGGGGGCTATCCCCCAATTCGCTTTCAAATCCTGTGATCTGGATGCACACCTCATTCTCCATAATCTCTGTCCTAGCACCCCCCTAGGTTTCTCCCTTAATCACCCCAGATCCAATGAAGCTAACACCAACACCCTGACCCCGGACCATTCACCCTCTCTCCTAGATCTTACGACCCATTTTGTTGGATCCTCCCCCATATTAACCCCCCTCAATTTCCCTTCCTTTCCAGGTCCAACCGATTCCCCCCTTCCCTCTTTTTTAGACCTTCCCCTTGTTCCCACGATGCCTCCCATCACGCCCCTCCACCAATCCCGGGAGGGGCACGTAACCCCATCCCAAACCATAATTTCGTATTTCCCACTAATACCAAGGGCCCACTCAAAGAGAAAACTAGGTTTAGATACAGAGGCTGTAGAGGGGGGAGACACCGCGGTAAGAATGCCACCATTATCGGTAAAAAAGAAACACAAGCTAATCTGACTAAAATCTTCAACCTGTCCACCTACACCCCCAATATAGACGAAACGAGCCTATTATCCAAAGGACTGTCCTTCTGTCCCACCTCATCCCATGATGGATTCGATCTATTCATGGATCTAAACAAATTTATGCGGAAAATGACCCTATTACGGCACTTCGCCATTACTCCATTAGTGACTACACCCAATCCGGTTGCAATAGACATCATTACACCCGTTATGACTGATCTCCGTCCTAAATCCTCGTTCTATCCCCTGCACCATAGGGGTCCGGCCATAGAAACTTTCTCTAATTTGGTTAGTACCGATTTTAAAACTATCCAACATTATAGTAATCCCAAAGATAATTTGTCCTTTGCCCAGCGGAGAGCTTTAAACAATCTCCAAAAAAACCAGAACATCGTAATTAGGTCTGCAGATAAAGGGGGGGGGTATAGTCCTCCAGGACAGATCCGATTATTTAAAAGAAGCCCACAGACTACTGTCAGACACCCTGTATTATGAAGAACTCAAATATAATCCCATCTCTGAGTTTGTAATAGAATATAAATCCTTGATAGAGACTGCTTTTACTAATAACCTTCTATGCAAAAAAGAAAAAAACTTTCTGAATGTCCCATTTCCAAGCATCCCATTCATGTATCACCTTCCCAAAATACACAAAACCCTTCTTAACCCACCAGGCCGACCAATAATCTCCGGAATAGGCTCCTTGACGAGCAATTTATCTCACTTTGTAGACATTCACCTTCAACCTTTAGTTACGAAATTACCTGCCTTTCTTAAAGATTCCACTCAACTCATAAATGATCTTTTTCAATTACAATCAACCTGTGATATATCTAATATTAGTTTTATCACAGCGGACGTATCCTCACTATACACTAACATCCCCCATACGCAAGGTACACAAGCCATCCTAGACTACCTCACAACAGACTCGCGGTACTCAAACTTACAACTTAATTTCATCATAGATTGTGTAGATTTTATTTTAACCCACAATGTTTTTAACTCCGATGGAAAATTCTACAAACAAATAAAGGGTTGCGCAATGGGGACACGGTTTGCCCCCTCGTATGCAAACCTTTACATGGGGGCTTTTGAAGAAGCCCTCATTCTCAGCGAACATGGTTTTAGAGATAAAATTCTGCTTTATAAACGTTTTATCGATGATTTATTTTTTATATGGAAGGGCGACTCCAATACTGCCAGTGATTTTATAGGGGTTCTAAATAATAACAACTTTGGCCTCACTTTTACCCACAACTTCTCGGACACAAACATAGATTTTTTAGACTTAACAATAGGAAAAAATAATGGCCATTTTACAACTAGGACCCATTTTAAAATGGTCGATGTAAATAGCTATCTCGATTTTAAAAGTGCACATTATCCCCCGTGGCTTAGAAACATACCGTTCGGCCAATACCGACGAATTAGAAAGAACTGTTCAGATGATGTAACCTTTGACCAAGAATGTAGGATTTTACACCAGAGATTTTTGGAGAAAGGCTTTCCCAAGAGTCTCATTGAAGGTGCAGAGTCCAAAGCCAGGAGTCTTACACAAAAAGAATGCATTCAAGTAAAACGCACAAATACCAAGAATAAATCCAGTCAAAAAATGGTTAAAACAAACTTCATCACTTCATTCACAAAAGGGAGCAATACCATCGCTACCATTCTCCAAAAACATTGGCATATTTTGACCAATGACCCCTTTTTAAAACCACTAATACCAGCCAAACCCAATATCACATATAGGCGGGCGAAAACTATCCAAAATATATTAGCCCCTAGTAAATTGCGGAAAATAAACACATCCAACCCGAGCCTAACGAGAGATTTGAAGGGCTCTTACCGATGTGGCCAAAATAGATGTCTATGCTGCAATAACATTACAAATAAATGCAGAGAATACTTCTCAACAACGACCGGGGAAAAATTCATAATAAAAGACTTTCTAAATTGCGGGAGCTCCTATATCGTTTACCTGCTTGAATGCACGTGTAATCTCCAGTATGTAGGTCGGACCACACAAACTCTGAGAAACCGTATAAATAAACACAGGTTCAATGTCACTAAGGGTTTTTTAAAACAAAGCGTGTCCCGCCATTGCATGCACAAGCATAAATGTAATTTTTCAAATATCAAGGTCACACCTATCGAACAGATACCATTAGACCTACCAGACAGATTCACCAGACTAAAGCAAAAAGAGAATTTTTGGATTTACAAATTAGAAACCCTACATCCGAAAGGTTTGAATGACCTCACAGAGTCCGCACTAGAATAAATTAAAAATTATATCTAACATATATATATATTTATATATGAAAAATATAAAATATATATAAAAATTGAAACTAATCTCAAATAGAACAAACAAAAAACTGTGTTTTTAAAAAAAAACAAATATATACAAAATGCTCTGGAAAAATTAGTAAAATGAATCCACTTAATGGTAATGTAAATGTCGTTCACTGAATAGATAGATTAACTGCCTGATTAGAACGATTAAAATTGAATTTTATTAATATATTATAAAATATGGCTCATATAGCCCATAATGACATATATTCAGGCTCAGACAAGGTAGTCAGGGATAGGAGGTGGTGAGACTCTCCTCTTATAGTATACAGCCCTGACAGCAACTTGCTGAGAGAAAATAATTCCAGCCCACCGGGCTCACAACAAGTGGTCAGAGAGAAGAGTTAGTCCTGTTGACGGACTAATCTTGGACACTTCTCCGAACCACCGCTGCATTAATTAGGACAACCCTACGCGTTTCAATGTCACTGGTAGGTGTGACACATCATCAGGGATTGTTAAAGTTGATGCCGGTTAAGCACAATTTCGTGCTAACATTTATTTCTCCCGGCTCGTGCACGACTCTAATACAAATGGCCGCACACGAGCCGGCGAGACTGGGAGCATATGAAGGGCTAGAGCCCTCCCCCTGCATTGACGAGGCTGTCAGCCCACCACCAATCAGACAAAGACACGTCCCAGCAGTGACGTATCCGGACTGTGGCGAGCCCCCAAACAGCCCAGCCAATCAGGCTGAAGTGTGACGATAAAGCGTCCTTCGTAACCCTGGAGACCTGAAGCGGATAAACACAGATAACGGGACAGACATGTAATAGGCAGAGATGCCAAAGATTTGTAGTATCATGATGATCCACAGACCATCCTCAAAACTCTTATCGGAAAAACCTCATAATGATACACACTCCGATCAAGGATGGAATTCTTGCCCTTATTTGATCATCATAACTCACACAGAGTATAATACTGTCGGAACGTAGTAGGTACAGTTTAGGGTCGTTCATTAAACTAGACACAGTTTAGGCTATTTAGTTAAACGTAATATCACATATTCAATGAATCAGTTAGAGAAAAAACCGCATATGGGTCCTCTAACAGTGTGAACAGGGGTCAGCAGTAGTTTAATGTGAAAACACACAGATGATATTGTTAGGGGAGGTCAGGTGCATAGTTGTGCCACATATACCACCACCCACATGGGGGGAAAAAGTAAACAAAAGAAATAGATTTCTTTGATGTTATGCTCACAGGAAGCATGCATATGAGATCTTTTCATTTAAACCGGCGGGACTCATAGTTTGCATACGAAAGATCCACTGCGCTTCTTTTTGTAAGATCTTCTTATCATGATCACCGCCTCTCGCCAAAGGTTTAACGTGTTCAATCCCTTGAAATTTCAATGTCAAGGAGTCACCATTATGGCATTCCCATACATGCCGCGACACCGGAGTATCATCCTTTCTCCTTATATCCCCAATGTGGTCCCTAATCCTCCTTCTAAATTCTCTCTTCGTTTTGCCTATATACTGTAATTGGCAGCCACATGTGATCAGATAAACTACACCTTTGGTCTTACAGTTAATATAGGACCTATTGTCAAACACCCTGCCAGTCTTGGTGCTTTTGAAATTTTTACTGCACAAAATCGAGTCGCATGCCTTACATGAGCCACATCTGTAACTCCCATTGAACCCCCTGTCCAACCAGGTGTTTGGTTTGTTTTGTGTGCTCATGTGGCTATGCACAAGATGATCTTTAATATTGCGCCCTCTTTTGTATGTTATAAAGGGAGAGTCCCCTACCAGATTACCAACGTCAGGGTCAGCTTGCAAAATTCCCCAATATCTCTGCAGGATTTCTCTGACCTCCTTACTAGCAGAGTCGTAAGTACCAATGATCCGTATAGTGTCATCATCCTTCAAACGTGATTTGGGGTTAAGAAGATCATTTCGGTTGCATCCAAGTGCATTTTGATAGGCCTGTTTGAGAACATGTTTCGGATATCCTCTCCGTCTAAACCTGTCCTCCAGTTCCCTCGCTGACATTTTATAGTCTGATATAGTGGAACAGTTGCGTCTCGCCCTCAGGAACTGGCCCTTGGGTATTCCACGTTTAAGGTTAGCTGGATGGCAGCTTTCCCATCTGAGGAGACTATTAGTGGCAGTCTTTTTACGGAACATGTTGGTTTGGATGTTCCCTGATGGTGTTTTCGAGATCAAAATATCAAGAAACGTGATCTTGTTGTCATTGATCTCACAAGTAAAAAATAAGCCCAGATTGTTTACATTAAGAGTCGCCACAAATTCCTCAAATTGTGCCTTGGTACCTTTCCAGAGGATCAGGATATCGTCTATAAATCTCAGCCATAGCACGATGCACGATGTCCATTTTTCCATTCCATCATTAAAGACAGTTTCATGCTCCCACCAGCCCAAGTACAAATTGGCATATGTGGGAGCACAGGGGCTTCCCATAGCCACACCCCTGAGTTGATGGTACGTTTTCTGGTCAAAGATAAAAGAATTATGCTCTAGAATAAACCTAAGCAATGTTACAACAAACTCGTTGTGAGTCTGAAACTGTGTGCCCTTACCCTTCAGAAAGTATTCGACAGCTACACACCCCTGATCATGAGGAATGGAGCTATATAGGGCTTCCACATCAAGTGATGCCAATAGGACATCCTGATCGCAGCGTATGCCTTCAAGCTTACGCAAGACATCCATAGTGTCCCTTACATATGAAGGAAGGGACACCACAAAAGGTCTAAGAATCTGGTCGATGTAGATGCTTGCATTTTGAGACAGGCTATCGATTCCTGACACAATTGGCCTACCCTTCAGTGGCTTAGTCCCCTTGTGTATTTTTGGGAGACAATAGAAGGTGGCCGTCTGTGGAAAATCGGGCAGCATAAACGCCATTTCCTTCTCACTAATTAGGCTGAGGCATTTGGCTGAGCTCAGGATACATTTCAATTGATTTCTGAAACTCATGGAAGGATCGGATTCCAACACTTTATAACATTGATGGTCATTTAATATCTGGTAGCACATCATGCTATATCTCGTGCGGTCCATTACCACAACATTACCACCCTTATCAGAGGGCTTTATTATGATAGTGTCATCACCCTCAAGTGATCGTAAAGCGACCATTTCATCTTGTGTTGTATTGAAACCAGAAGGCCTGGAATGATCGAGTAATCTAAGTTGGTCCTCCACTACTTTAACGAAAACATCGATCGGGGTGTTGTCATTCAGGGGAGCAAATTTCGTCGAGGGTACCCTAAGTGTGGTAAAGGGACCCTTACCCTCTTCCCTGTGACTTTCTTCCCATAGACCCTCCAACAGCCTGAGGTTTGGTAAATCCTCTTCCATAATCCCCAATTCAGTACATTGACGTTGGTCATGTGTCTTGAAGAACTTCTTCCATTTGAGTTTACGTGCAAACAGGTTAAGATCCTTAACCCATTGAAACAAATCAAACCTATTGGTAGGGACGAATGATAGTCCCTTACTAAGGATGCCCAGTTCCTCCGCAGATAACGTTCGGGAGGACAAATTAATCACCTGGGATTCATCCCTAGATACTGGAGGTCCTGATCTTAAACCTCCCTTCTGTCCCTCAAGAGGTACTCTGAGATAGGGTGGCTCTTGGATAAAAAACCACCCCGATTGGCTGCTTTTCCTCTGCCCCTACCTCTTTGGTTACCGCGGTTAACATATCTGCCTGACTCCATCCCTCCCCGTTGTCGTCTGGGGTGGTTTTTGAAATGCTCTGAGTCAGAAAATTCTTGCTCGGAGGAGGACACATCTGTGTCCACTTCATGGGACGCACCAGTTCTTATACTATAGTCAAATATTCTACCCTCTTTGAAATCGAGAGTATCGCGCACGAACTGAAAATGTTTTCTTTCCTTAATGTTACTGATAAACTTTTCCACTGTCTGTTGTAAAACAGTCTCTTTCCTCTCATACTCTTGATTACTCGCAAATTTGTGTACCAGATTAATACCATCTTTCAATTCCTGTGTGCTCCTGACTAAGCAGTTTTTTTCCTCCTCCAGCAATATTCCCATGAATCTCAACGAAGATTCAATTGACTCCTTTTCCCATTTTTTGAGAAAATCAGGTGATCTAATTCTCGCTGCAGGAGTCAATGAGATCCTCAAACCTCTTGGGACGATCTGATTTTTAATATATGTTTCCAACGTTTGAACCTCCCACCATGATCTAAGATGATCTTTATAGGCTTTTGTGAGTTGGCGAAAGGAAGCCGTAATACTAAAGCTCTGGGTGGACGACACAATTTCATTCTCCGAAAATACCTCTTTAGCATCATGCACCCATTTATCCATGTCAATGTCCCCTGTCAAAAATCCTGCCATCTCCACTAGAATGGAGTATATTAGTATAATGAATCCACTTAATGGTAATGTAAATGTCGTTCACTGAATAGATAGATTAACTGCCTGATTAGAACGATTAAAATTGAATTTTATTAATATATTATAAAATATGGCTCATATAGCCCATAATGACATATATTCAGGCTCAGACAAGGTAGTCAGGGATAGGAGGTGGTGAGACTCTCCTCTTATAGTATACAGCCCTGACAGCAACTTGCTGAGAGAAAATAATTCCAGCCCACCGGGCTCACAACAAGTGGTCAGAGAGAAGAGTTAGTCCTGTTGACGGACTAATCTTGGACACTTCTCCGAACCACCGCTGCATTAATTAGGACAACCCTACGCGTTTCAATGTCACTGGTAGGTGTGACACATCATCAGGGATTGTTAAAGTTGATGCCGGTTAAGCACAATTTCGTGCTAACATTTATTTCTCCCGGCTCGTGCACGACTCTAATACAAATGGCCGCACACGAGCCGGCGAGACTGGGAGCATATGAAGGGCTAGAGCCCTCCCCCTGCATTGACGAGGCTGTCAGCCCACCACCAATCAGACAAAGACACGTCCCAGCAGTGACGTATCCGGACTGTGGCGAGCCCCCAAACAGCCCAGCCAATCAGGCTGAAGTGTGACGATAAAGCGTCCTTCGTAACCCTGGAGACCTGAAGCGGATAAACACAGATAACGGGACAGACATGTAATAGGCAGAGATGCCAAAGATTTGTAGTATCATGATGATCCACAGACCATCCTCAAAACTCTTATCGGAAAAACCTCATAATGATACACACTCCGATCAAGGATGGAATTCTTGCCCTTATTTGATCATCATAACTCACACAGAGTATAATACTGTCGGAACGTAGTAGGTACAGTTTAGGGTCGTTCATTAAACTAGACACAGTTTAGGCTATTTAGTTAAACGTAATATCACATATTCAATGAATCAGTTAGAGAAAAAACCGCATATGGGTCCTCTAACAGTGTGAACAGGGGTCAGCAGTAGTTTAATGTGAAAACACACAGATGATATTGTTAGGGGAGGTCAGGTGCATAGTTGTGCCACATATACCACCACCCACATGGGGGGAAAAAGTAAACAAAAGAAATAGATTTCTTTGATGTTATGCTCACAGGAAGCATGCATATGAGATCTTTTCATTTAAACCGGCGGGACTCATAGTTTGCATACGAAAGATCCACTGCGCTTCTTTTTGTAAGATCTTCTTATCATGATCACCGCCTCTCGCCAAAGGTTTAACGTGTTCAATCCCTTGAAATTTCAATGTCAAGGAGTCACCATTATGGCATTCCCATACATGCCGCGACACCGGAGTATCATCCTTTCTCCTTATATCCCCAATGTGGTCCCTAATCCTCCTTCTAAATTCTCTCTTCGTTTTGCCTATATACTGTAATTGGCAGCCACATGTGATCAGATAAACTACACCTTTGGTCTTACAGTTAATATAGGACCTATTGTCAAACACCCTGCCAGTCTTGGTGCTTTTGAAATTTTTACTGCACAAAATCGAGTCGCATGCCTTACATGAGCCACATCTGTAACTCCCATTGAACCCCCTGTCCAACCAGGTGTTTGGTTTGTTTTGTGTGCTCATGTGGCTATGCACAAGATGATCTTTAATATTGCGCCCTCTTTTGTATGTTATAAAGGGAGAGTCCCCTACCAGATTACCAACGTCAGGGTCAGCTTGCAAAATTCCCCAATATCTCTGCAGGATTTCTCTGACCTCCTTACTAGCAGAGTCGTAAGTACCAATGATCCGTATAGTGTCATCATCCTTCAAACGTGATTTGGGGTTAAGAAGATCATTTCGGTTGCATCCAAGTGCATTTTGATAGGCCTGTTTGAGAACATGTTTCGGATATCCTCTCCGTCTAAACCTGTCCTCCAGTTCCCTCGCTGACATTTTATAGTCTGATATAGTGGAACAGTTGCGTCTCGCCCTCAGGAACTGGCCCTTGGGTATTCCACGTTTAAGGTTAGCTGGATGGCAGCTTTCCCATCTGAGGAGACTATTAGTGGCAGTCTTTTTACGGAACATGTTGGTTTGGATGTTCCCAGATGGTGTTTTCGAGATCAAAATATCAAGAAACGTGATCTTGTTGTCATTGATCTCACAAGTAAAAAATAAGCCCAGATTGTTTACATTAAGAGTCGCCACAAATTCCTCAAATTGTGCCTTGGTACCTTTCCAGAGGATCAGGATATCGTCTATAAATCTCAGCCATAGCACGATGCACGATGTCCATTTTTCCATTCCATCATTAAAGACAGTTTCATGCTCCCACCAGCCCAAGTACAAATTGGCATATGTGGGAGCACAGGGGCTTCCCATAGCCACACCCCTGAGTTGATGGTACGTTTTCTGGTCAAAGATAAAAGAATTATGCTCTAGAATAAACCTAAGCAATGTTACAACAAACTCGTTGTGAGTCTGAAACTGTGTGCCCTTACCCTTCAGAAAGTATTCGACAGCTACACACCCCTGATCATGAGGAATGGAGCTATATAGGGCTTCCACATCAAGTGATGCCAATAGGACATCCTGATCGCAGCGTATGCCTTCAAGCTTACGCAAGACATCCATAGTGTCCCTTACATATGAAGGAAGGGACACCACAAAAGGTCTAAGAATCTGGTCGATGTAGATGCTTGCATTTTGAGACAGGCTATCGATTCCTGACACAATTGGCCTACCCTTCAGTGGCTTAGTCCCCTTGTGTATTTTTGGGAGACAATAGAAGGTGGCCGTCTGTGGAAAATCGGGCAGCATAAACGCCATTTCCTTCTCACTAATTAGGCTGAGGCATTTGGCTGAGCTCAGGATACATTTCAATTGATTTCTGAAACTCATGGAAGGATCGGATTCCAACACTTTATAACATTGATGGTCATTTAATATCTGGTAGCACATCATGCTATATCTCGTGCGGTCCATTACCACAACATTACCACCCTTATCAGAGGGCTTTATTATGATAGTGTCATCACCCTCAAGTGATCGTAAAGCGACCATTTCATCTTGTGTTGTATTGAAACCAGAAGGCCTGGAATGATCGAGTAATCTAAGTTGGTCCTCCACTACTTTAACGAAAACATCGATCGGGGTGTTGTCATTCAGGGGAGCAAATTTCGTCGAGGGTACCCTAAGTGTGGTAAAGGGACCCTTACCCTCTTCCCTGTGACTTTCTTCCCATAGACCCTCCAACAGCCTGAGGTTTGGTAAATCCTCTTCCATAATCCCCAATTCAGTACATTGACGTTGGTCATGTGTCTTGAAGAACTTCTTCCATTTGAGTTTACGTGCAAACAGGTTAAGATCCTTAACCCATTGAAACAAATCAAACCTATTGGTAGGGACGAATGATAGTCCCTTACTAAGGATGCCCAGTTCCTCCGCAGATAACGTTCGGGAGGACAAATTAATCACCTGGGATTCATCCCTAGATACTGGAGGTCCTGATCTTAAACCTCCCTTCTGTCCCTCAAGAGGTACTCTGAGATAGGGTGGCTCTTGGATAAAAAACCACCCCGATTGGCTGCTTTTCCTCTGCCCCTACCTCTTTGGTTACCGCGGTTAACATATCTGCCTGACTCCATCCCTCCCCGTTGTCGTCTGGGGTGGTTTTTGAAATGCTCTGAGTCAGAAAATTCTTGCTCGGAGGAGGACACATCTGTGTCCACTTCATGGGACGCACCAGTTCTTATACTATAGTCAAATATTCTACCCTCTTTGAAATCGAGAGTATCGCGCACGAACTGAAAATGTTTTCTTTCCTTAATGTTACTGATAAACTTTTCCACTGTCTGTTGTAAAACAGTCTCTTTCCTCTCATACTCTTGATTACTCGCAAATTTGTGTACCAGATTAATACCATCTTTCAATTCCTGTGTGCTCCTGACTAAGCAGTTTTTTTCCTCCTCCAGCAATATTCCCATGAATCTCAACGAAGATTCAATTGACTCCTTTTCCCATTTTTTGAGAAAATCAGGTGATCTAATTCTCGCTGCAGGAGTCAATGAGATCCTCAAACCTCTTGGGACGATCTGATTTTTAATATATGTTTCCAACGTTTGAACCTCCCACCATGATCTAAGATGATCTTTATAGGCTTTTGTGAGTTGGCGAAAGGAAGCCGTAATACTAAAGCTCTGGGTGGACGACACAATTTCATTCTCCGAAAATACCTCTTTAGCATCATGCACCCATTTATCCATGTCAATGTCCCCTGTCAAAAATCCTGCCATCTCCACTAGAATGGAGTATATTAGTATAATGAATCCACTTAATGGTAATGTAAATGTCGTTCACTGAATAGATAGATTAACTGCCTGATTAGAACGATTAAAATTGAATTTTATTAATATATTATAAAATATGGCTCATATAGCCCATAATGACATATATTCAGGCTCAGACAAGGTAGTCAGGGATAGGAGGTGGTGAGACTCTCCTCTTATAGTATACAGCCCTGACAGCAACTTGCTGAGAGAAAATAATTCCAGCCCACCGGGCTCACAACAAGTGGTCAGAGAGAAGAGTTAGTCCTGTTGACGGACTAATCTTGGACACTTCTCCGAACCACCGCTGCATTAATTAGGACAACCCTACGCGTTTCAATGTCACTGGTAGGTGTGACACATCATCAGGGATTGTTAAAGTTGATGCCGGTTAAGCACAATTTCGTGCTAACATTTATTTCTCCCGGCTCGTGCACGACTCTAATACAAATGGCCGCACACGAGCCGGCGAGACTGGGAGCATATGAAGGGCTAGAGCCCTCCCCCTGCATTGACGAGGCTGTCAGCCCACCACCAATCAGACAAAGACACGTCCCAGCAGTGACGTATCCGGACTGTGGCGAGCCCCCAAACAGCCCAGCCAATCAGGCTGAAGTGTGACGATAAAGCGTCCTTCGTAACCCTGGAGACCTGAAGCGGATAAACACAGATAACGGGACAGACATGTAATAGGCAGAGATGCCAAAGATTTGTAGTATCATGATGATCCACAGACCATCCTCAAAACTCTTATCGGAAAAACCTCATAATGATACACACTCCGATCAAGGATGGAATTCTTGCCCTTATTTGATCATCATAACTCACACAGAGTATAATACTGTCGGAACGTAGTAGGTACAGTTTAGGGTCGTTCATTAAACTAGACACAGTTTAGGCTATTTAGTTAAACGTAATATCACATATTCAATGAATCAGTTAGAGAAAAAACCGCATATGGGTCCTCTAACAGTGTGAACAGGGGTCAGCAGTAGTTTAATGTGAAAACACACAGATGATATTGTTAGGGGAGGTCAGGTGCATAGTTGTGCCACATATACCACCACCCACATGGGGGGAAAAAGTAAACAAAAGAAATAGATTTCTTTGATGTTATGCTCACAGGAAGCATGCATATGAGATCTTTTCATTTAAACCGGCGGGACTCATAGTTTGCATACGAAAGATCCACTGCGCTTCTTTTTGTAAGATCTTCTTATCATGATCACCGCCTCTCGCCAAAGGTTTAACGTGTTCAATCCCTTGAAATTTCAATGTCAAGGAGTCACCATTATGGCATTCCCATACATGCCGCGACACCGGAGTATCATCCTTTCTCCTTATATCCCCAATGTGGTCCCTAATCCTCCTTCTAAATTCTCTCTTCGTTTTGCCTATATACTGTAATTGGCAGCCACATGTGATCAGATAAACTACACCTTTGGTCTTACAGTTAATATAGGACCTATTGTCAAACACCCTGCCAGTCTTGGTGCTTTTGAAATTTTTACTGCACAAAATCGAGTCGCATGCCTTACATGAGCCACATCTGTAACTCCCATTGAACCCCCTGTCCAACCAGGTGTTTGGTTTGTTTTGTGTGCTCATGTGGCTATGCACAAGATGATCTTTAATATTGCGCCCTCTTTTGTATGTTATAAAGGGAGAGTCCCCTACCAGATTACCAACGTCAGGGTCAGCTTGCAAAATTCCCCAATATCTCTGCAGGATTTCTCTGACCTCCTTACTAGCAGAGTCGTAAGTACCAATGATCCGTATAGTGTCATCATCCTTCAAACGTGATTTGGGGTTAAGAAGATCATTTCGGTTGCATCCAAGTGCATTTTGATAGGCCTGTTTGAGAACATGTTTCGGATATCCTCTCCGTCTAAACCTGTCCTCCAGTTCCCTCGCTGACATTTTATAGTCTGATATAGTGGAACAGTTGCGTCTCGCCCTCAGGAACTGGCCCTTGGGTATTCCACGTTTAAGGTTAGCTGGATGGCAGCTTTCCCATCTGAGGAGACTATTAGTGGCAGTCTTTTTACGGAACATGTTGGTTTGGATGTTCCCAGATGGTGTTTTCGAGATCAAAATATCAAGAAACGTGATCTTGTTGTCATTGATCTCACAAGTAAAAAATAAGCCCAGATTGTTTACATTAAGAGTCGCCACAAATTCCTCAAATTGTGCCTTGGTACCTTTCCAGAGGATCAGGATATCGTCTATAAATCTCAGCCATAGCACGATGCACGATGTCCATTTTTCCATTCCATCATTAAAGACAGTTTCATGCTCCCACCAGCCCAAGTACAAATTGGCATATGTGGGAGCACAGGGGCTTCCCATAGCCACACCCCTGAGTTGATGGTACGTTTTCTGGTCAAAGATAAAAGAATTATGCTCTAGAATAAACCTAAGCAATGTTACAACAAACTCGTTGTGAGTCTGAAACTGTGTGCCCTTACCCTTCAGAAAGTATTCGACAGCTACACACCCCTGATCATGAGGAATGGAGCTATATAGGGCTTCCACATCAAGTGATGCCAATAGGACATCCTGATCGCAGCGTATGCCTTCAAGCTTACGCAAGACATCCATAGTGTCCCTTACATATGAAGGAAGGGACACCACAAAGGGAGCATGAAACTGTCTTTAATGATGGAATGGAAAAATGGACATCGTGCATCGTGCTATGGCTGAGATTTATAGACGATATCCTGATCCTCTGGAAAGGTACCAAGGCACAATTTGAGGAATTTGTGGCGACTCTTAATGTAAACAATCTGGGCTTATTTTTTACTTGTGAGATCAATGACAACAAGATCACGTTTCTTGATATTTTGATCTCGAAAACACCATCTGGGAACATCCAAACCAACATGTTCCGTAAAAAGACTGCCACTAATAGTCTCCTCAGATGGGAAAGCTGCCATCCAGCTAACCTTAAACGTGGAATACCCAAGGGCCAGTTCCTGAGGGCGAGACGCAACTGTTCCACTATATCAGACTATAAAATGTCAGCGAGGGAACTGGAGGACAGGTTTAGACGGAGAGGATATCCGAAACATGTTCTCAAACAGGCCTATCAAAATGCACTTGGATGCAACCGAAATGATCTTCTTAACCCCAAATCACGTTTGAAGGATGATGACACTATACGGATCATTGGTACTTACGACTCTGCTAGTAAGGAGGTCAGAGAAATCCTGCAGAGATATTGGGGAATTTTGCAAGCTGACCCTGACGTTGGTAATCTGGTAGGGGACTCTCCCTTTATAACATACAAAAGAGGGCGCAATATTAAAGATCATCTTGTGCATAGCCACATGAGCACACAAAACAAACCAAACACCTGGTTGGACAGGGGGTTCAATGGGAGTTACAGATGTGGCTCATGTAAGGCATGCGACTCGATTTTGTGCAGTAAAAATTTCAAAAGCACCAAGACTGGCAGGGTGTTTGACAATAGGTCCTATATTAACTGTAAGACCAAAGGTGTAGTTTATCTGATCACATGTGGCTGCCAATTACAGTATATAGGCAAAACGAAGAGAGAATTTAGAAGGAGGATTAGGGACCACATTGGGGATATAAGGAGAAAGGATGATACTCCGGTGTCGCGGCATGTATGGGAATGCCATAATGGTGACTCCTTGACATTGAAATTTCAAGGGATTGAACACGTTAAACCTTTGGCGAGAGGCGGTGATCATGATAAGAAGATCTTACAAAAAGAAGCGCAGTGGATCTTTCGCATGCAAACTATGAGTCCCGCCGGTTTAAATGAAAAGATCTCATATGCATGCTTCCTGTGAGCATAACATCAAAGAAATCTATTTCTTTTGTTTACTTTTTCCCCCCATGTGGGTGGTGGTATATGTGGCACAACTATGCACCTGACCTCCCCTAACAATATCATCTGTGTGTTTTCACATTAAACTACTGCTGACCCCTGTTCACACTGTTAGAGGACCCATATGCGGTTTTTTCTCTAACTGATTCATTGAATATGTGATATTACGTTTAACTAAATAGCCTAAACTGTGTCTAGTTTAATGAACGACCCTAAACTGTACCTACTACGTTCCGACAGTATTATACTCTGTGTGAGTTATGATGATCAAATAAGGGCAAGAATTCCATCCTTGATCGGAGTGTGTATCATTATGAGGTTTTTCCGATAAGAGTTTTGAGGATGGTCTGTGGATCATCATGATACTACAAATCTTTGGCATCTCTGCCTATTACATGTCTGTCCCGTTATCTGTGTTTATCCGCTTCAGGTCTCCAGGGTTACGAAGGACGCTTTATCGTCACACTTCAGCCTGATTGGCTGGGCTGTTTGGGGGCTCGCCACAGTCCGGATACGTCACTGCTGGGACGTGTCTTTGTCTGATTGGTGGTGGGCTGACAGCCTCGTCAATGCAGGGGGAGGGCTCTAGCCCTTCATATGCTCCCAGTCTCGCCGGCTCGTGTGCGGCCATTTGTATTAGAGTCGTGCACGAGCCGGGAGAAATAAATGTTAGCACGAAATTGTGCTTAACCGGCATCAACTTTAACAATCCCTGATGATGTGTCACACCTACCAGTGACATTGAAACGCGTAGGGTTGTCCTAATTAATGCAGCGGTGGTTCGGAGAAGTGTCCAAGATTAGTCCGTCAACAGGACTAACTCTTCTCTCTGACCACTTGTTGTGAGCCCGGTGGGCTGGAATTATTTTCTCTCAGCAAGTTGCTGTCAGGGCTGTATACTATAAGAGGAGAGTCTCACCACCTCCTATCCCTGACTACCTTGTCTGAGCCTGAATATATGTCATTATGGGCTATATGAGCCATATTTTATAATATATTAATAAAATTCAATTTTAATCGTTCTAATCAGGCAGTTAATCTATCTATTCAGTGAACGACATTTACATTACCATTAAGTGGATTCATTATACTAATATACTCCATTCTAGTGGAGATGGCAGGATTTTTGACAGGGGACATTGACATGGATAAATGGGTGCATGATGCTAAAGAGGTATTTTCGGAGAATGAAATTGTGTCGTCCACCCAGAGCTTTAGTATTACGGCTTCCTTTCGCCAACTCACAAAAGCCTATAAAGATCATCTTAGATCATGGTGGGAGGTTCAAACGTTGGAAACATATATTAAAAATCAGATCGTCCCAAGAGGTTTGAGGATCTCATTGACTCCTGCAGCGAGAATTAGATCACCTGATTTTCTCAAAAAATGGGAAAAGGAGTCAATTGAATCTTCGTTGAGATTCATGGGAATATTGCTGGAGGAGGAAAAAAACTGCTTAGTCAGGAGCACACAGGAATTGAAAGATGGTATTAATCTGGTACACAAATTTGCGAGTAATCAAGAGTATGAGAGGAAAGAGACTGTTTTACAACAGACAGTGGAAAAGTTTATCAGTAACATTAAGGAAAGAAAACATTTTCAGTTCGTGCGCGATACTCTCGATTTCAAAGAGGGTAGAATATTTGACTATAGTATAAGAACTGGTGCGTCCCATGAAGTGGACACAGATGTGTCCTCCTCCGAGCAAGAATTTTCTGACTCAGAGCATTTCAAAAACCACCCCAGACGACAACGGGGAGGGATGGAGTCAGGCAGATATGTTAACCGCGGTAACCAAAGAGGTAGGGGCAGAGGAAAAGCAGCCAATCGGGGTGGTTTTTTATCCAAGAGCCACCCTATCTCAGAGTACCTCTTGAGGGACAGAAGGGAGGTTTAAGATCAGGACCTCCAGTATCTAGGGATGAATCCCAGGTGATTAATTTGTCCTCCCGAACGTTATCTGCGGAGGAACTGGGCATCCTTAGTAAGGGACTATCATTCGTCCCTACCAATAGGTTTGATTTGTTTCAATGGGTTAAGGATCTTAACCTGTTTGCACGTAAACTCAAATGGAAGAAGTTCTTCAAGACACATGACCAACGTCAATGTACTGAATTGGGGATTATGGAAGAGGATTTACCAAACCTCAGGCTGTTGGAGGGTCTATGGGAAGAAAGTCACAGGGAAGAGGGTAAGGGTCCCTTTACCACACTTAGGGTACCCTCGACGAAATTTGCTCCCCTGAATGACAACACCCCGATCGATGTTTTCGTTAAAGTAGTGGAGGACCAACTTAGATTACTCGATCATTCCAGGCCTTCTGGTTTCAATACAACACAAGATGAAATGGTCGCTTTACGATCACTTGAGGGTGATGACACTATCATAATAAAGCCCTCTGATAAGGGTGGTAATGTTGTGGTAATGGACCGCACGAGATATAGCATGATGTGCTACCAGATATTAAATGACCATCAATGTTATAAAGTGTTGGAATCCGATCCTTCCATGAGTTTCAGAAATCAATTGAAATGTATCCTGAGCTCAGCCAAATGCCTCAGCCTAATTAGTGAGAAGGAAATGGCGTTTATGCTGCCCGATTTTCCACAGACGGCCACCTTCTATTGTCTCCCAAAAATACACAAGGGGACTAAGCCACTGAAGGGTAGGCCAATTGTGTCAGGAATCGATAGCCTGTCTCAAAATGCAAGCATCTACATCGACCAGATTCTTAGACCTTTTGTGGTGTCCCTTCCTTCATATGTAAGGGACACTATGGATGTCTTGCGTAAGCTTGAAGGCATACGCTGCGATCAGGATGTCCTATTGGCATCACTTGATGTGGAAGCCCTATATAGCTCCATTCCTCATGATCAGGGGTGTGTAGCTGTCGAATACTTTCTGAAGGGTAAGGGCACACAGTTTCAGACTCACAACGAGTTTGTTGTAACATTGCTTAGGTTTATTCTAGAGCATAATTCTTTTATCTTTGACCAGAAAACGTACCATCAACTCAGGGGTGTGGCTATGGGAAGCCCCTGTGCTCCCACATATGCCAATTTGTACTTGGGCTGGTGGGAGCATGAAACTGTCTTTAATGATGGAATGGAAAAATGGACATCGTGCATCGTGCTATGGCTGAGATTTATAGACGATATCCTGATCCTCTGGAAAGGTACCAAGGCACAATTTGAGGAATTTGTGGCGACTCTTAATGTAAACAATCTGGGCTTATTTTTTACTTGTGAGATCAATGACAACAAGATCACGTTTCTTGATATTTTGATCTCGAAAACACCATCTGGGAACATCCAAACCAACATGTTCCGTAAAAAGACTGCCACTAATAGTCTCCTCAGATGGGAAAGCTGCCATCCAGCTAACCTTAAACGTGGAATACCCAAGGGCCAGTTCCTGAGGGCGAGACGCAACTGTTCCACTATATCAGACTATAAAATGTCAGCGAGGGAACTGGAGGACAGGTTTAGACGGAGAGGATATCCGAAACATGTTCTCAAACAGGCCTATCAAAATGCACTTGGATGCAACCGAAATGATCTTCTTAACCCCAAATCACGTTTGAAGGATGATGACACTATACGGATCATTGGTACTTACGACTCTGCTAGTAAGGAGGTCAGAGAAATCCTGCAGAGATATTGGGGAATTTTGCAAGCTGACCCTGACGTTGGTAATCTGGTAGGGGACTCTCCCTTTATAACATACAAAAGAGGGCGCAATATTAAAGATCATCTTGTGCATAGCCACATGAGCACACAAAACAAACCAAACACCTGGTTGGACAGGGGGTTCAATGGGAGTTACAGATGTGGCTCATGTAAGGCATGCGACTCGATTTTGTGCAGTAAAAATTTCAAAAGCACCAAGACTGGCAGGGTGTTTGACAATAGGTCCTATATTAACTGTAAGACCAAAGGTGTAGTTTATCTGATCACATGTGGCTGCCAATTACAGTATATAGGCAAAACGAAGAGAGAATTTAGAAGGAGGATTAGGGACCACATTGGGGATATAAGGAGAAAGGATGATACTCCGGTGTCGCGGCATGTATGGGAATGCCATAATGGTGACTCCTTGACATTGAAATTTCAAGGGATTGAACACGTTAAACCTTTGGCGAGAGGCGGTGATCATGATAAGAAGATCTTACAAAAAGAAGCGCAGTGGATCTTTCGTATGCAAACTATGAGTCCCGCCGGTTTAAATGAAAAGATCTCATATGCATGCTTCCTGTGAGCATAACATCAAAGAAATCTATTTCTTTTGTTTACTTTTTCCCCCCATGTGGGTGGTGGTATATGTGGCACAACTATGCACCTGACCTCCCCTAACAATATCATCTGTGTGTTTTCACATTAAACTACTGCTGACCCCTGTTCACACTGTTAGAGGACCCATATGCGGTTTTTTCTCTAACTGATTCATTGAATATGTGATATTACGTTTAACTAAATAGCCTAAACTGTGTCTAGTTTAATGAACGACCCTAAACTGTACCTACTACGTTCCGACAGTATTATACTCTGTGTGAGTTATGATGATCAAATAAGGGCAAGAATTCCATCCTTGATCGGAGTGTGTATCATTATGAGGTTTTTCCGATAAGAGTTTTGAGGATGGTCTGTGGATCATCATGATACTACAAATCTTTGGCATCTCTGCCTATTACATGTCTGTCCCGTTATCTGTGTTTATCCGCTTCAGGTCTCCAGGGTTACGAAGGACGCTTTATCGTCACACTTCAGCCTGATTGGCTGGGCTGTTTGGGGGCTCGCCACAGTCCGGATACGTCACTGCTGGGACGTGTCTTTGTCTGATTGGTGGTGGGCTGACAGCCTCGTCAATGCAGGGGGAGGGCTCTAGCCCTTCATATGCTCCCAGTCTCGCCGGCTCGTGTGCGGCCATTTGTATTAGAGTCGTGCACGAGCCGGGAGAAATAAATGTTAGCACGAAATTGTGCTTAACCGGCATCAACTTTAACAATCCCTGATGATGTGTCACACCTACCAGTGACATTGAAACGCGTAGGGTTGTCCTAATTAATGCAGCGGTGGTTCGGAGAAGTGTCCAAGATTAGTCCGTCAACAGGACTAACTCTTCTCTCTGACCACTTGTTGTGAGCCCGGTGGGCTGGAATTATTTTCTCTCAGCAAGTTGCTGTCAGGGCTGTATACTATAAGAGGAGAGTCTCACCACCTCCTATCCCTGACTACCTTGTCTGAGCCTGAATATATGTCATTATGGGCTATATGAGCCATATTTTATAATATATTAATAAAATTCAATTTTAATCGTTCTAATCAGGCAGTTAATCCATGGAAAAATTAGTAACCTAGGTATCCGTAATCACGGAATATCTCTTTTCTCTATGTATATATGAACTACCCTGTCCTTGTATAATATCTCTTTTCTCTATGTATATATGAACTACCCTGTCCTTGTATAGTACAAGATTTTTACAAAATCGGATTGAAACAAATTCATTTACAAATATTAATACAAATTCATCCTTTCTATCTAAACATATAATCTACGGTTTAGATATATTATACTATTATATTACATTGTTCTATCCTATGGGTAAAAATCTAGGGATCTATTATATATATTATGTGATCATACCCCAACTTAATCACATTGCGTCCTCCAATCGCAAAAGCAAGCTTTCTTTTGATCACGGCATATAATCTCTTCATTTTAGCTAACTATTGATTTATATACAAACCAGATTTATATTCAAACCAGTACTATCAAGCTTTTTAATAATATCTATGTTAAACAAGGGCTCTCATCCAGTTTTAACTATTTAAATGTTCCTTCATATTATTTCTATTACGGGTCGTCGACACTCACCAGTCCTGACACCTCGCTCCCCTTCCGATTCTTTTGTATCGAGGACCGTAGCTTCATGCGTTCCAACTGTGCGGTTCATTACAAGCTTTTGATCCATCCCGGCCTCCGTACTTTTTACGATCCGTGGTAACCAGGGACGCTTCTGACTTAGCAGCCCCTCGAGTTTACATCGATACATTATCAAATAACCAAAACCTAAATTTATTACTAACCCTATGACTGTTGTTGAACCACAACTAGTTGTACAAATAAAAGTCAGCATTTTGGCCCGAAAAGCCCCTCCTATGTGAAGCCTTGCTAATGACGTGTCAGTTTGTGTGCTGGCATAAACAATGTTTTTTAAAAATCAAAAATTTCTAAAAATCTTTTAAAATGTGCAATTCTTTTGACTGCTATATACCCAATCGTTATGCAAAAGGTTTTTTTTAAAATGTATCATGTTGATGTTTTTCTTGAGTTTTCTGTTTTTGTTTATATGACCTTTGACCCGATAGCTTTCTGGCGGTCTTTCTTCCTTGCCTTAGTGTATAAATAAGGCTGGAACCGCACAGTCTGCATTGGCCTGAGGAAGACGCCGGTACGGCGTCGAAACGCGTAGCCTGTCATCAATAAATCCTTTTATTACTTTACCCACTGGATTAGTTGTGGATTATCTTTAACCAAGCAGCGCCGTTGGTCCCGTTTTTCTCAACCTAATCGCACCTTTTGATTTATAACATGTGACTATTGCCGTTTTTCGGGTAGGGTTATGGCTATGGATGTCTTTCATTTTTTTAATTAGTTTTTTACATTTAATTTTTCTTTTTCTGTACAATGTATCTCCTAAAAGATCCCAAAGACCTTTGGGGTAAGTTAATTAATTTGTATATTTTTTTAAACCATAGTTTTCCCATGTTGCTGCAGAAGTCATAGTCCCAGTAACAGGGCAAATCAATCCTGTATTGTGACAATTATAATAATCAGAAATACCTAGCAGCTCTGATATACAGATGTAGCAAGCACCAACAGCACATTTACTATTAGAACGGCATGTTACATAAATAGCTTAGCGAGCTGTGGCCGCTATGTAAATAGAATAGCGCTTTGTCTGTACTGTTGGTGCTTGCCACACCTGTACTGAAGCACACCCAGTGATAACATAAATAATCACGTAGAACGGGCATAGTATAGAACATACTGGGTGTAACATAGGAGACGGCACCATCACTTATTATTTTCAGTTTTTTTCAGCAATGTTTATGTAGCGATCCAGAAAAAGGACGGTGTTAAAAACTTTTTTCTGCCTCCTCTCTCAGGATGTGACTTACATATGAACATGTAACCTTGTGGCTACACAATAATTCATGCAGCCATGTCCAGTGACAACAATCGTCAGTGGGCGGCCACATTTCCATATATCCTATTTGGAAATTTTGAGTTTATAGTGGAGGATCCTCTGTTGAGGATCTTCATCTCTTGTTTAGAGTCGAGATCGGTTACAAAGACAGTATGTCGTTCTGTAGGATCTGTTCTGTCATACATAACACAGACAACCCATTAATTTAAATAGGCACTCTCTACTGTAAAATTTCCCCTGTGGTAGAACTTCAGGGAAATTAAACACTTACTGACCGATTTCCCCACTGATAAGAGCTGATCGCTAGGGGGACACTTTGTAATTAGCTTATTGTGAAGGTAACTTTCTAACAAGTAGGGATTGTCCCAAGAGGAGAACCCTTTTAAGGTTAGGTGATAAATGTCTCACTGCTGGGGGCCCCACCACTAGGACCCACACTTATCACTAGAACAGGGCTCCCGAGCTCTCCGCTTCCCTTCACTGCACGAATGCTGTAAGGAGAACTTTGGATAGCGCGATGGTCAGGCATGCGCCCTACTGCTCCATTCATAGTCTATGGGAATGATTGAGACAGCCGAGTACAGCACTCCTTCTTACTGCGGGGTGTGAAGTGAGGAGGATTGAGATGCTTGGGACCCTAGTTCTAGTGATCAATGGGGGGTTCAAGCAGTGGGGCCTCAGCATTTAAACACTTCTCACCTATCCTGTGGATAGGTGATTAATGTTAAACTTGGAACAACCCCTTGAATGGAATTCATATTGCTGATGATTATCATAAGCGTTTGTAAATTCCTGCCATTTTAAATATTATAAATTTAAATGCATGCACATATCATTGTTTAGGCTTAACAAGTTTCCAGACAGATAGTATAAATCTAGGGCCCCATGCACACGACCGTAAAATCGCCCGTAATTACGGACCCTAATTACAGTCCGTAATTACGGGCCCATTCATTTCTATGGCATGGCCGATGGACACCTTCCCGTATGTCTACGGGAAGGTATCCGTGCCATAGAAACCCGACGAAAAAAATAGGACATGTCCTATTTTTTCATTTTACGGACCGTGCTCCCATACTTTACAATGGAAGCACGGATCGTAAAAACGTCCAGCTGTCCGCGGCCGTCCACGGCCAGCCGTGCCCGTAATTACGGTCGTATGCATAAAGCCTTGGTAAATAATACAGATTTTCCATAATCTGTTTACGGTATAAATGTTCAAAATGATCTGCGGCAGGGTATATGAGAAAACTTTTTAGCTGAAAGTTCTCTAAAATGTAGAATGTATACAGTAGTTGGTTTTTTTTCTGCTTCAGATTAAGTTCTATGTTGTATTGGAATCTTTCCTTACATGAGGAAAAGACTTCTAATATAATAACATGACATCACAATAATGTGTGCATTCAAAGAATTTGACCTGTTGTAATGTTATCACAATATTAATCATACATTTATAAATTATGTGATTTGTGATGTCCCAGTAGTATTTGTAAAATTATACATTTATTTTTATTGTATTGATTCCGTAATAGTATGCATTTATAGGCTGTGCTGTATTGTAATTATGTACAATAGCATTTGTCTGTATTTATATGAGTTATTATATATGAGTTATGATAATGTCTCAATAGTGTGTCTGCTTTCACAAGCTTTGCTATGCTTTTAATATTGCACAATAGGGTATATGAATTTTTGTTGTTCTGTGCTCTATTGACGTCACAGAAGTGTGTGTGTGTGTGTGTGTGTGTGTTTATTTCATGTGCTCTATTGTGATGTACTCACATATATCTATATTGTAATGATGTCACAAGAGTGTGTGAGTGTCTATATTGGCTACGTTATGTTGAGATGATGTCACAATAATGAGGATAATTATTCTTATGAAGATGAGCACTAATGTGATTGTGTCAATATAGTGTACTGTGTACTTACCTGAACGGTACTGTGCTGATGTCACAATATTGTGTGTATTTATATGCTGAGCTCTATTGTGATGATGAGTATCAGTAGTGTGCCAATTGTTTGCTCTGTTCTATAGGAATTATTTCTCTCTAGTGTGTGTGTTTGTTTGTTTGTTTGTTTGTTTGTGTTATGTTTTAATATGTTGTCCTTACAACATGACAGGTTATCTACAGCGGGGGCTGTTTGTGGTGCTATCTACAGGGGGGTTGTGTTGCGCTATCTAAAGGAGGTGTGTGTGATGCTATCTACAGGGGCTCTGTGTTTGATGCTACCTACAGGGGGGTGTATCACTATCTACAGGGGGGGGGGCAGGTGGCGCTATATACAGGGGGCTGTGTCTGGTGCTATCTATCGGGGTGTGTGATGCTATCTACAGGGGCTGTGCGTGGCACTATCTACTGGGGGGGTGGCGCTATCTAAAGGAGTGTGTGGCGCTATCTATAGGGGGTGTATGTGGTGCTATCTACAGGGGTTGTGTGTGGTGCTGTCTACAGGGGCTGTGTATGTGGTGCTTTACTTTACAGTGTTTGACACAATTATATTCAGTGGCACAGTGTTTGGTACTATTTTATTCAGGGGCACAGTGTATGGTGCTATTATATTTAGGGGCACAGTGTGTGGCACCATGAGAATTTTATCTTTGTTTTTAAGTGTAGAAATGCTGGAAAAGTGAGGAGCCGAAGATATCTGAGTAGCAAATTCTGCAGAAATGGGTCATGTCCAGGAAAAGTCGTCATGAGGTCTGGACCGGATGTAGAAGAAAAAAGGAAAAAAACTACTAGAATCTGAGAAGTCACCTGTGAGTCACTGGATTTATAGAGAATCTGTCACCTCTCCTGATATGTTTATTATAGAAAATCCTTGTATTTCACAAAAAGTCTTTGTGCAGTCCAGGACTGATAGACAAATGGGTGTTACCATTCGCCTTGTCAGCAGGATGTGTCCCTGCACAGTGTAATACTGTCAGCTATGGTTGGAGACTGTCTGTATGTAGGGACAAGCCGTTTGACAAGGGGAACCGTAGCACCCATTTATTAATGCTGGTAAAGAAAGGTAGTGTTAACAATAGTTACGGCGCGGCAGGGCGGCGGTGGATAAGGGGGCCCAAGTTTGTGTAACATCCCAGGGCCTATGGTCTACTTAATCCGCCACTGAATTCACTGCATAGTTTTTGAATTTCATTACTGCTATGTTCACTATAATTACAAATGTGAGGTTCTTAGCACACATTTTAATCAGATTGTGTGTCTTTACTTGCCACAAAAAGACGAGATAACCAGGTCAAGTGAAGTGCAGCAACATCTCAAGGGATATTTTTAAATTCTACTGCCACCATGCTACACCTTTCTTGGTGAATGAGAAGACAAAATTCCACTCCTATGGCACCTTATTACCCAAAGTGTAACTAAAGTAGATTTTCCAATATGTTTCTAAAAATATCTAAATAAAAAATTACTATGATAGAAAATAAATCTAATTTGTAATAATTAATACTTGGCCTTGGGCATAGAAATAACTATAATCCCTTTGACCCAAGTGCAAAATCTGTAAGAGGGCCCCGAATTACCCCAGTATGTGCAATTTGTAATACTGTTTTTTCTTATGCACCAGGACCCATGTGCGACTCGCCCTAGCCATGTGTTTTGAAGTAAATTAAGTCTAAATGCTCCAATGCGAGATTCTGGCCTCTGTTCCACCAGGCAAGATAGAGACTGAATGGAGAGGTAGCCAATCATGTATGCTCTCCAGTCTCCACACTCAAGTCTATAGAAGTTATGGACCAAGCGTCACATTGAAAAGCCACAGCAAATCCACCACATGTGAGCATGGCCTAAAAGGGGCATTTGTAGGATATTAAATACAGAAAATTAAAATAAATTAAGAATGGTCTAGTGTATACCTAGACTAAGGCCCCATGCACAATCTATACGGTACTATGGGCCACCACACAATGCCCCTTTGGGTCCTATTCCCCCTACAAAACAGAACCATATGGGCATGTGCATGAGGTTTTATATTTATGTCTAAGTATATTTTGGGACAGTCCTTTGAATTCGTTTTATAAACATAACTTTTAGCAATACAGCTTTTATACTTACCGTGATTTATCCATTTGGGCTTGTAGGCTAGCTGTTCTAACACCTAGTAAGAGTTCACAGAACTGAAAAGGATTAGAAAGATTCAGTAGACTACTAAATACATTTCCCCCTTGTATCTGTCTTGTTGCTAGTTCTGATTTTGCTAATCATCTTTTACGTTCTGTAATTACCTCCCACGTTAACTTTGGTTTCTATTTTTAATGTTCCTTTTCTCAGTCCTTAGAATGCTTTGGTAAAGGTAAAAAAAAACGAAACAGCATAATGTTAAACAAATTGGTGCGCTGGTAGTAGTGAAATATTGTGTGTAATTGAATTACTTATACTTAAACATCACAAGTGCTATCTGCAAAGCTGTAACATTATTCATCATTTTATATTGTATGTGATACAAGGAAGGAATATTGAAGAGGACCAGTCACATGCCCAAAAAACTGCAGTTGACATCTCAGTTAGATTGCAGGCGCCTCACAGATTCTGACGCTTTTTTTTTTTTTTTTTTTAGTAGCCTCCACCGTTCCTGAGATATCGAGGCCATTAGTTCTGGTGTCCGATATGTAAATGAGGCCTTTGACTGTCAAGTGGGCGGTTACCCCTTATCAAGTGACAGGTGTTACCCGCCCACTTGACAGTCGAAGGCCTCATTTAATATTGGGCACCAAAACTAACGGCACCGACATCTCAGCAATAGTGGGGGCTAGAAGAAAAAAAAAAAACGGCAGAATATGTGAGGTGCCTGAAATCTAACTGAGATGTCAGCTGCAGTTTTTTGGGCAGGTGACAGGTTCTCTTTAAAGAAAAAAGGAATAGTAAAACATATCTCTTGTAAAAACTTATAAATACTTATTTCTAGTAGTAATTTTTGCATCCATCCATAAGAGTCCCAAACAGAGCTCTAACAGGATAATATCCAATATTACGTAAATGCTGTCTCAAAAAAAGCCATGATGGATATTCCACTTCAACGTCACTTTATATTGCCCTTAATATCGTAAGTAGAGATGGGTGAAACATTTCAATTTCGTATATCAGTGAGTATAGCTGTTTAGTTTAATATGTAGTGCAAAAATGACTGGCAAAATCCATAAAATATAGTACATATGCTTTAAATGCCATAGATAGAGCAATAATGAAGAAAAAAAAACTATGAAAAATCAACTATAAAAAGTACTCTACAGCTCACATATAGATTTAAACATGTACAAAATATAATACTTTTATTAAAATAAATTTGTTATATTGCTTATTTCTTCTTTTTATATAGAAGTAAAACAGATATCAAAGAAATACAGTGATAAACACGAAGGCCCAGAATACATCTATAAGGTAACAGGTTATTTTAGGAGGGAAAAAAATAGTCTCCTCAACGAGCAGAAACTTTTTCAACTAAGAAAAGAGCACAGTATTATTCATTAATACAGAGGGTAAAGTACTGGAGCATATCAGATTAATTTGCTTTGTCACAGCCAAAATAATTATGGATACCAGTGTAATGAAACCATATGTACAAAAGGGTCCCTACTGCGGATCCGCATCTCCAACATTTGTTATCAAGTGTAAGACTCATCAACACAAGTTGGTAAGTATCCTATACCATCTCGTGATCATCTTGTTGTGAGTTGTCCTGTATTTTTGTGCAATGGGAGCAGTAATGTGAACTGGAAAGGATTCTCGACTTTGCCGTTGCGGTAGATGAAGTGCCGAGCTCCTTCTCCCATCTACATTCAATGATGGGGATATTGGCACTTTCGTCAGTTGTGATTATGGGAAACATGGCGCAGTGGGAGTTAAGTTGACAAAAGTTGGGAAGCATGGAAAGGCCCTTATTTGAGCAGGTCTTTTGGAAAGTAGTTTTTCCATGAATCCACAGTGCCCCTAATCGTCCCTTTTTGTGTCATATGTTTAGTTGGAATAGTGGACCATAAATGTACAAGGCAATCTTCACCAAGAAGATGTTTTGCTATATGGACATGGGGTAGGGCTTTGTATGTACTTAGACGAACCACATAGCTAAGAAGTTGGCTCTATTCTTTCTATTCTAGGTAAGGACACCTGGTAAGGCACATCCACCATACTTTTTTTACTATGTGTCAGCTGATCATAGTTTATTCTGGAATGTGAATTATTCCAAATTAATTTTGAGAAAATTCACTTGATTTGTCCAAAAAGGGATTGTGGCAACCAGATTGGGACGATCACAAACACATAAAGGACCGGTGGCAAAACATATGTCTTAAGAAAATGTTTTTCTCCCTAACCATGATCAATATTAAGTTTTCACATTAGACAGTTGGGAACCTGTTTTATGTAGCAATGGCCTATGGTTAAAATTAAACAGTTTCCCTGGATCCAGGGGAATGTGCACTCCCAAATATTTTATACTTTACTGCCAAGGAAAGGGTGTGGATGTCATGAGCTGCTGGATAATTTTTTGTGACTCAGTAATGTTTAAGGCTTTTCTACTTCCCTTAATTGATCATAAAATTAGACACTTCCCCTACGTCCTCAAAGATCCTGGGAAAAGCCTGAAGGAAGTTTGTTAAAATAGTAGTAAATCATCAGCAAAGCCTGCAATAAAATGAGCCAGTGAGCCAACTAGAATGCCCTTAATTTCCAGAAATTGTTTTATCCTTTGGATCAAAGTCTCAGTATCTATAAAAATGGAAAATGATAATGGGCATCCCTGTCTTGTGCCATTATCTATATAAAAAGGCAAAACTAGAATGCCATTAACTCTAATCTTTGCACTTGATTTGTAAGCCTGAGAAAGACCCTCCACTTGTCACGGTTCGAAACCTTGCCATTTTTTACTGGATGTTTGACCAATAAAAGAACATATTGATTGAAACTTGGGAGACGTGTGCTGCTGTTCAACCATGCCTTTTCTGAGGATATCCTGTAGATATGTCATATATGTTCCTCATGGGAAAACCCCTTTCAGAAGGATATAGGTCAGTAGTGCTTTCAAGCAGTCAGATCCTTACATTCTTTAGGGAGACTAGGGATGTAGGTTACGAGGATTTTTATTTCAGGTGAGTTTCCCCCAATAAAAGTGAGGTGCACACTTATGTTTTACTTGTGGTGTGGAATTCCAGGTATTTGTTGTCAAATTGTAATTAGTTAAAATGTTAAAGATTTATCCACCAAGAGGGTCATTGTTAATTTAAACACTTTGTATTTGGGCGGAACACCCTTTTCTTTTTGGCCCGCTTTCCCCTACAGTAGGGAAGCTAATTCCAACGACTTTAGTCATAGTAATGGCAGGATTCCTTAAACGGAAAATCAACTTAGATAATTTCTTGGCAGAGGCAATTTATGTTTTTTCCAATGCCAACACTCCCTTAAATAAAGCTGATATTTATACAGCTTTTTAGGAAAGTACAAACAGCATAATAGGTGGTGGTGGTGGAAGATACAAGCCTTGGGACCATCAACAAAATCTCTATAGAGGTTTAAGGATCCAGATCATACCCAACTCAAGATCATACCCGATCATACCCAAGATGTGGATAAGCTATTTAAAAAAATAAATAAATAATAATCTCCGTGTTCTGATAGTTATTACTTATTTTTCGATCAATGTAGCCTCATAAGTACTTGTTTTTTTCAGGGACAAGATGTATTTTTTAATGGTGTCATTTTGGTGTGCATATAATGTATAATATTTACTAACTTTTTTTGGGAAGGTAGGAAAAAACCAGCAATTGTTTGTTGGGTTTTGTTTTAACTGAGTTCACCGTGAGTTATAAATGACAGGATAACTATTTTGTGGGTGGCTACGATTATAGCGATACTAAATGTATATATTATTTTGTTTGCTTTTTTAATTTTACACAACAAAAACACTTTTTTGGGGGAAACTTTTTTTTTTTGTATCACTGCATTCAAAAACCCCTAACATTTTTCTTTTTGGTCGACCGAGCTAGTTTTTTTTGTGGGACGAGTTGTAGTTTTCATTGGTACAACTATTAGTAGGCAGTAATTTTTCATTGTTTCTCTACGGTATTCACCAAGTGGGATAAATGTGTTAATTTTATCATACAGATCGTTATGAATGGGGTGATACCAAATATGTACAGTTTTTTTTATTTTTACACTTTTTGTTCCAAAATAAAAGGCTTTGTACAGGAGATTTTTTATTTGTCTTATTTTATTTTTCCAAAACTTGTTTTTATATTTTTTAAGTTCCACTATGAAACTTAAACAGCTAACCTTCTGGTCGATCATATAATGCATTGAATCTTCAGCACACTGTGATAACGTTCTCAGAGCATGGGGTGATAGGGTGGGCGTGGGCCCTCTCAGCCCCCCCCCCCCACTGTCTTGCCACTTAAATGCCACAGTCAACATTGACCACGGCATCAAAGTGGTTAAATGACCTGGATTGGAGTTATTTCCAATCCTGGCTGTTAGAGCGGCGTGTTGGCTGTATATTACAGTCAATAACCGCAAGTAATGGCACTGGCTCAGCTCCTAAACCAGCAGTATCACTGCACCATAATAGAATAGCGGCTCACACATACTATTACGAGTAAGGGCGGGAAGGTGTTAATACATGATTTCATAACAAATGATTAGCTAACTTTTAGACTATGGGAAGAGGTGTTTTGTCAAACTAAATGAACAATCTAAGAAGAAAATTACAGCTCTCTAATGCTTCAAGTTGTCATCTGATATTTCGACTCTTAAAAGGGTTATCCAGGTTTAGAAAATGGATGTCCTATCCTTAGGATAGGCCATTAATATTAGATTGGTGGGCGTTCGACTCTCGGCAGCCCCGCCGATCAGCTGATAAAAGGGGCCGCGACGCTCATAAGATGCCTCTTCATTGTTTACATAGTTTTCCTACTCATTTGTGCTTTCACTTGCCGTTACATTTGTAGCGACCGTGAAAATTATTGCACCACTGTCCCATTCACTTGAATAGGATAGTGGTGCAATGCCTTGCACGGCTGCTGCAACTGACAAGTCCTTCAAGGATATGTCTACTATGCAGGCTGTAACATTTGGTTAGTACAAGAAGAGGAAATGGATACGCAATATATACTACAAATGCAATGTATATACCGTAAACAGAGCTAAAAAAAAGAGTTGGGTGAGAGGACAATTCGAGTTTTTTTTTTTTAGGCAAATGGGACTAGCGAGATGGGGCAATAGCTGGACAGAGCATATGGGTCAAGGGACAGCTACTTGAAGATGGGCGTTATAGTGGCATGTTTAAATGAAGCGGTCTCCTGGGATGATAGGTCATCCCAGGAGGCCGGCCTGCTAGCAAGCCGGTTAATGAAGCAGCGGACATTCAGAATGAAAAACTGCACCACAGTTTGGTACGTTCTTTTGCCCGGAATTCCCTGCGGTGCACAGGGCAGATACGGTGCGTGCACAGCGTATCTGTCCCGTGTGAACCCAGCCTTAGTAATAAAGGCCCCCAGGTCTGCCTGTAATGAATGCCTGCTAGATCATGCCGCAGGCATGACCTAGCAGATGCCTGTCCGTTTTAAGCGGACAGGCAGTAATACACTGCAATACAGAAGTATTGCAGTGTATTATAATAGCAATCGGAGAATCACATATTAAAGTGCCCTAGTGGGACTAGTAAAAAAGTTTAAAAAAAAGTTTCATAAAAATATATAAAAAAAAATAATTTGAAAAAAAATGAAAAACCCACTTTTTCCCCTTACAAACTGCTTTACTATTAAAAAACCAAAATAAAGTTAAAAAGTTACACATATTTGTTATCGCCACGTCCGTAACGACCCCGACTATAAAGCTATTACATTACTTAACCTGCACGGTGAATGGCGTCAAAAATGAAATTAAAAATGAAGGAAAAATTGCTGTTTTCTTTGAATCCTGACTTTATAAAAATGTGATTAAAAAGTGATCAAAAAGTCGCATCTACTCCAAAATGGTACCAATTAAAACTACAAGTCGTCCCGCAAAAAAAAGTCCTCCATACAACTGCATCGGCGAAAAAAATAAAAATGTTACGGCTCTTCAAATATGGAGATGCAAAAACAAATAATTTAGATAAAAAAGCGTTTTTACTGTGTAAAAGTAGTAAAACATACAAAAACTATACAAATTTGGTATCGTTGCAATCGTAACAACCCGCTGAATAAAGTTATTGTGTTATTTATACCACACGGTAAACGGCGTAGATTTAGAACGCAAAAAAGGGTGGCGAAATGTGCGATTTTTTTCTATCCCCCCCCCCCAAAAAAGTTAATAAAAGTTAATCAATAAATAATATGTACCTCAAAATGGTGCTATTAAAAAATACAACTTGTCCTGCAAAAAACAAGACCTTATACAGCTATGTCGACGCAAAAATAAAAAGGTTATAGCTCTTGGAATGCGACGATGGAAAAACGTAAAAAATAGCTTGGTCATTAAGGTCTAAAATAGGCTGGTCATTAAGGGGTTAATCAATCTCAACCACTTACATGTGATGCCATTATTACGTGAATGGGTCAGTGTAATATGACAGGGCTGGCGTCTGTCACAGAATGTTGGGGTAAGGGCCACCTTTCTCAGGGCCTCTATATGTATTATTTTTTATCCTTTTCTTTCATCAGGTTTCTGCTGGGTTTGGAATTCAGAACCTGCTGTATGGGAGGCAGAAACACTAAGGCACAGTTCACACTGAGGTTTTTGCTGCTTATTTTGAAAGAATTTGAGGCAGATTTCGTCTGCCTGCAAAAAAACTCTGTGTGAACTAGGCCTTACAGTGAGCCATAGGCTACACTGTTGCTTATGTTTTTCTCTGCCTAAATATCTTAATATTCTTCTTCACAGGTGATGTGCCTGCCACCCGTACAATGAAGTGAACACCTTATTTATGGTGATCGGTAAATGTCATAAATAAAAAATGTCACAATTGCTTTTTTTCTGGATTTAACCGACAATTAAAGCTAATATAAATGAAACAGTTATGTTTATGGAAATATGACGCCAAATAAAACTATAGCTCATATAGCAAAAAAACAAGACATCATAAACCTACCCCTGTGTAAAAATAAAAAAGTAATGGCTGTTATGGCTACGAATGGAAAGACTAAAACAAAATAATTCTTGTGACTGTCTGAACAATTACAGCTCCAACTTTCACGTTAGTAAAAGAGTTAAATAATAAACTTGGTGGCATACGGCTGCCTCTCCCCTTTTTTACTGTATTTTTATATGTGGTGGGGTTTTTTTTGGTCCTTTTTTTGGTAGAACTGACAGGAATATCTGTTTATGTAATTTTTTAAGACATTATGTACTATATTTATATCATTTTTTTTTAAAAAAGGGCGACATTATTGGTGTATAGTGTACTGGGTGGATAAAAGAAGTTGAGCTATAAGGGGACCCATTGTGAATCATCACCCAAGGGCCTACGTGAACCTGGAGCCGGCCCGGTAATGTGATACGACTTCGTCAGATGTCCCTCTGTAGAACAGATATTACATAATAGAAAAAGAGCAGACTTGACAAGGATTATTTTTCCATGCTCTGAGTTAAAGATTGTCACAGATTATCTCTATATCAATCTTCACAACTTCTACTGAGTAATTCAAAAGATCAAGAATTACGGTTGTATGCCCGGATGTTAAAGAAAGTTGTTAGTTTCGTTTTACCAACATACAAATAGGTAGTCCCAGAAATAGAAATGAAGCGCATCATCAACACTTACTGTTCTAACTTCACAAATATCTCTTCAAGGATATTTCATATGATACTTGGTTACAGTGATAGAAATTTGTGTGCAAATAATGAGTTTTTTAGTTTCTGCTTAAATGCTTGAAATAAAAAAAATATATAATTTCTTTAATGATGTCCTATAGAAGTCAAAGTCTTTCCTTAGCTTTGCTAGGAAAGTCAATGGCTGGGAAGGCGGAGAAGGAAACAAAAAAATCTATAGGGATAAAGCTGGAGATGATAGTTTTAATAGTGATAGTTTGATAAAAACATTGTCATTGGTGGGGCCTGTGGGCTGAGACCTCACCGACTACTGGAATGATCTGGCGGCAGTGCACTAGGGAGCAGCTGCACTAAAAGATTATCATGAAATAAACTGATAGGGGTTACAGTTGAATGTCATTCAAAAACCTCCTTCAAAATAATCCTCAATAGGAAAAGGTGTCGGGACCCCAGTTCTAGTGATCAGTGATGGTCCCAATGGTGGAGCACCCAGCAATCATACATTTACCGCCTATCCTGTGTATAGGTGATAAATGTGGGGAAAAAAACCTTCAAAAGGAAAAAAAACTAGGGATAACAGAACAAGAGAAAGACCTAGTTTTTCTGGTTACAAGTAAGGTAATTACCCAATGTCAAGCAGCAGCTGCAAAAGCAAATAAGATTTTAGGGTATATAAAAAGAGTGACAAAAACCTGTGATTCAAATGTAATATTACCCCTCTATAAATTCCTTGTATTACCACCTCTTGAATATGGAATTTGTATTTAGGCTCCACTTTATAAAAAGGATATAGGATAGTTGGAGAGGGTTCAAAAATGGGAGACTAGATTAGATAGGACGTCTCTCTTACAAAGAAAGGATAGAAAAATTGGCATACTTCAGCTTGGAAAAAAGATACCTTAGAGGTGATCTCATTAACATGTACAGTATATATGGTCAATACAAAGAACTAGCACATCATTTATTCTTTCCAAGGACTTTACAAAGAACCAGGGGCCATTTATTGCATGTGGAGGAGAGGCAATTCAGAGATAAATATAGGAAAAAGTTCTTTCCAGTGAGAGTGGTCAAACTATGGAATGCTTTACCATAAGAGGTAGTAATGGCAGATACTATGTCAACATTTAAAAGAGGACCAGATGTTTATTTAATGATTAATGGCATTGAAGGTTATAATTAATCTAGCAATGGAAAAAGTAGAATTTACTCCTTCCTTGGGAGATCGGGTGGGGGGAGTATGGAGTACACTCCATAGAACAAGCGTGTCGGCTGTATGTACAGATGTAGTCATCTTTATTTTGACTTTTAAGGTATTAAAGAGGCTCTGTCACCAGATTATAAGTGCCCTATCTCCTGCATAATCTGATCGGCGCTGTAATGTAGATTACAACAGTGTTTTTTATTTTTAAAAACGATCATTTTTGAGCAAGTTATGAGCGATTTTAGATTTATGCTAATTAGTTTCTTAATAGACAACAGGGCGTGTTTTTACTTTTTACCAACTGGGCATTGTACAGAGGAGTGTATGAGGCTGACCAATCAGTGACCAATCAGTGTCCTACACTTCTCATTTTTCCAGCCCAGCTTCTTTCACTGCACAATCACACTGTAAGGGTATGTTCACACGGCTTATTTACGGACGTAATTCGGGCTTTTTCCGTCTCGATTTACGTCCGAAAATGCGGCTCGATAGCGTCGGCAAACATCTGCCCATTTGAATGGGTCTTACGATGTTCTGTTCCGACGGTCATTTTTTTTACGCCCCGCTGTCAAAAGGCGGGGTGTAAATAGACGCCCGCGTCAAAGAAGTGCCTGTCACTTCTTCAGACGTTAAATGGAGCCGTTTTCCATTGACTGCATGGAAAAACAGCTCCATTTACGTCCGTAATTGACGCAGCGAAAAAGCGCCTCAACATGCCATGACGGCTGAAATTACGGAGCTGTTTTCTCCTGAAAACAGCCCCGTCATTTCAGCTGTAATGGACGCTGCCGTGTGAACATACCCTAACAATGGCTGGAACAATGAGAAGTGTATGACGCTGATTGGTCACTGATTGGTCAGCGTCATACACGGTGTCAGTCAACTTTAACTTTACTTTTTCATTGGCTTTTCAATGGTTTTTGTTGTCTGATATCACGCAGCAGCAAGTTATCAGAGTCAAGATAAACTTGGCTACATCTGTAACAGCCGACATTTTAGTGTAACGAGCGGGATCCAACCCGAGTGACCGCGGGATCTAAGCCGTTAGAAACACGGGGTGACCCACCCGATTGCTGGGTGACGATAGTTGGCGTAGCCTGGGGGCCTAATGAAGGCCCCCAGATCTGCGATCTTTGTACTCCTTGGCTCTGACAGAGCTTAATAAGAAATTGTCAGTACCACGATATACTGCAATACATTAGTATTGCAGTATATTATGCAAGCGATCTAACGATCGCTAGTTTAAGTCCCCTAGGGGGACTAATAAAAATAGTTACATTTTTTTTTAAAATATATAAGAAAAATAAAGATATAAAATGAAAAAAAAATAACTTTTCCAATTTTCCCCCAACGCAATGTAAAACAAAAGTAAAATTACCATAGCTGGCATCGCCGCATCTGTAAAAGTCTGAACTATTACAATATAACATTATTTAACCCGCACCGTAATTGGCGTAAAAGAAAATATTTAAAACGCCAGAATTGTTGTTTTTTGGTCACTTCATCTCCCAAAAAAAACTGTAATCATCAAAATGATCAAAACGTTTCATGACTTTCATCTCCAAAAGGGTACCTATAGAAACTGCAGCTCGCCCTGCAAAAAATAAGCCCTCATGTTGCTCAATCGATGGAAAAAATATAAAAGTTATGGCTCTCAGAATGTGGGGACACAACATTTTTAACAATCATTTTTTTCTTGTAAAAGTAGTAAAACATAACAAAAAAACTATATATATTTGTTTCTGCCATAATCGTATTGATCAGTAAAATAGAGTTAACATGTCGTTTTTACCGCACTGTGATTGCTGTAAAACAGAAATAAATAAATTGAGGGATCACAGTTTTTTCCCCTTTCTACCCCATAAAGATGTTTTTTCTAGATTCCCATTACATTATATGGCACAGTAAATGGTGCCGTGAACAACTACAAATCGCCCCGCAAAATAAGCCTTCATACAGCTATATAGACCAAAAAATTAAAAAGTTATGGTTTTTAGATGGTGAGGAGGGGGGAAACGAAAATGAAAATCCGGAAAATGCCTGCGGTGGGAACGGGTTAAGTGAGAAAAGTTGAACTTCATGGGTCTGTGTCTTTTTTCAACCTATGTAACTTTGTAAAGATACCAGTGCTACACAATGTCTAACAGTTCTGGTGGTCACAAGCCTCGGATGCTAGGCCACCAGCAGGGTCGCCACATGCTATCGCACAGGTCGCACATCTTTAAGACTGAGGAATGCAGCAACCTAATTATTTTTAAAGTCCTTACCAGATGGAAGAATCTAGGATTCTGTTTACCCCGAATTAAAAGGAAACAGATCAATTACTGCTTTATGTAAAGAAAATATCAAACATGAAAACAAATTTCTTGGAACTACTGTGTGTTGCTTAGTGACAGAGAGGTTTTCCACTGTTCACTGGGCAATGCTTTTAAGTGACAATCTTTCAGAAGAAACAGGAAGTTTAAATGTTAATAAAACCAAATGATGCATTTTGGAAAGCCAAAAGAATGAAAGTTTCCACCTGACACATACAACAAATATTGACAGCGTAGGTAGAATCCCTCAGCCAGCAATGATAAAAGCGAAATCAGCAAAAACATTTTCCATATCAATTATTTATTTCTGACCAGCCCGAAAAATGTTGTTTTTTTTCTTTACGTCATGAAGCCGAATTCACATGAAGTCCTAAAGCGGGATGTGCACCACAGCTGTAAAGTTCAGAATTTGCATAGCAGAAACTGTTCCAATTTGCGTTCATGAACCTTATAATCGAATGTCAAAAGAATATAAGAGTGAGAAACAACTGTACTATAGAGGAAGAAATAGATCCAGAGCAGGGACAATTGAACCCCTTAATGACCGGCCTATTTTAAAACTTAATGACCAAGCTATTTTTTACGTTTTTCCATCGTCACATTCCAAAAGCTAACTTTTTTATTTTTGCGTCGACATAGCTGTATAAGGTCTTGTTTTTTGCAGGACAAGTTGTATTTTTTAATAGCACCATTTTCGGGTACATATAATTTATTGATTAACTTTTATTAACTTTTTTGGGGGGTAATGGAAAAAAAAACATACATTTTGCCACAATTTTGCATCTTAGATTTACGCCGTTTACTGTGTGGTACAAAATAACTTACTAACTTTATTCAGTGGGTCAATACAATTGCAGTGATACCAAATTTATATAGATTTTGTATGTTTTACTATTTTTACACAGTAAAAACTATTTTTTTTCAAAATTATTTGTTTTTGTATCGCCATGTTTTAAGAGCCATCAGTTTTTTATGTTTCCGCCGATGCAGCTGTTTGAGGGCTTGTTTTTTGCAGGACGACGTCTAGTTTTTATTGGTGCCATTTTGGAGTACATGCAACTTTTTGATCACCTTTTATCAAATTTTTTTGAAGGCAGGATGAACAGAAAACAGCAATTCTGGCAATGTTTTTTTATTTTATTTTTTACGGCGTTCACCATGCAGGTTAAATAACATAACATCTTTATAGGTGGGGGTCGTTACGGATGCAGTGATACCAAATATGTGTAATGTTTTAATATTTTGTTTGTTTTTTCATATTAAAGTATTTTATAAGAGAAAAAGTGAGTTTTTCATTTTTTTTTATTTGAGATTTTTATTTATTTATTATAAACTTTATTAAACTTTTTGATAACTTTATTTTTAGTCCCACTAGGGGACTTCACTATGTGATCTTCTGATCGCTTTTATAATACACTGCAATACTTCTGAATTGCAGCGTATTATTGCCTGTCAGTGTAAAACTGACAGTCACCTGCTAGGTCATGCCTCAGGCATGGCCTAGCAGGCATCCACTACAGGCAGACCTGGGGGTCTTTGTTAGTCCCCTGGCTGCCATAGAAGCCATCGGCACCCTGCGATTGCCATTGCAGGGTGCCGGTGGGGTGAGAGAGGGAGCTCCCACTCACCAAAACCACTTGGATTCGGCGCTCGCTATTGAGCGGCGCATCTAAGGGGATAAACGGGTGAGATCGATTTTGAAATCGATCCCGTCCGTTAGAGAAGGTGCCCTGCTGTCTTTAGACCGCCCGACACCCGCTTTAGCCGGGACAGGACACACATCATGAAAACATTTGTTATATACAGTGCAGTAGCTTTAGATTTAGTCCTGGGTAGCCACAGTTTACACATTGTGACATCACTAACTCATCTCTGCTGCATATCACTGACAGGTGAACTATTAGGCAGATACCTATGGCAGACCTGGGGGTCATTATTAGGCCACTGGTTTCAATAGTAACCCGTCGTCAACTTGCGACCAGTGTGGCACTGATAGGCAGACAGAGGGCGCATGAGGGGGGGGGCCTCCAACATATTAGGTGGATGGTTTAAATGATAGGGCTGAACTGTGTGTTTGTGAACATTACATACTGTACTCAACATAACTTGTCTAATGTTTTTTTAAACACTTTTAATGCTACATAGGGTTCTAGTTGGGGGTCTGAATTTTTGGGGGGCTGTTCCTGGGGTCAGATTTAATTTAGGGGTCTTCATTTAGGGGTGTGGTCAGGGTCTGCATTAATTTTGGGGTCTTGTCTAAGGTTTTGATTTAGCGGTCCAAATTAATTTAGGGATCTGATTTGGGGTCAAAATTAATTTGTGAGCAGAATGTGAGACATTGTCCTGGTCTGCCACGGCGGTGGGATATCTTAGACTCTGTAGGAGCCAGAAACAGCAGCCTGCACTGCATCTTAATCAGTGACTGTGCTCTGTATAGGCAGCAACTTCAGTCCAATGATTTCCTTTATGTTGCCCACCTACATCCCTACAGTGACCATGCCCACTACTGTCTCTGCCATCCCATGCCACAGGTTGTGTCTCTCCCTGTACCCCCCCCCCCTGCCACTATCAATTTCTCAAGCCCTTTCCTGCCCCCAAAGAGCCCCAACAGAGCCCTTGTCCATCTATTGTCTCCGCCCTGCCAGTTTGCATCTACCCCCTACTAGGGATGCACGATGCATCAAAATTTCGATACCATTCCAAAGCTGTGCGGGGGCAAACGGTTCAATACTATAAATTTAGGTATTTCGATACTAAGCTGTGTGGCCACGCGCACAGTGTAAAGCGCCCGTGATGTTCTCTTCCTTCAGGTACCCTTTCCCTGCCCCTATCTTACATTCTCAGATTATCATTGGTGGCAGTAGAGAAAGAAAAGAGGAGCGTTCCTCCTTTCTACTGTGACGCCCTACTCGTCATTAGTGCTGGCCACATCACAGTAGGAGGGAGGAACGCTCCTCCTTCCATTCTCTACTGCCCCCAATGATAATCTGAGAATGTGAGAAAGGGGCAGGGAGGGGGTTGTCACGAGCGGCACAGGTTTCCTGATGACGTGCCTGTGTCGCTCGCACTGCAGTGTAGTGACAGATCGGCCTGAGGCAAGTATTACAGCAGAGCACAAGCTTGAAATGAAGGCAGCCAGCATTGAGGAACATTGGGGTTAATTTGACCCACATTAACCCCAATGTTTCCATTATGTGAGGGAAATGATGAAGTCACATATTATTAATGTGAGGCACGAAGTGTTATGAGTTTAGTACCTCCATGTGCCTCACATAATTAGTAATTAACCCCATCATGTACCTCACACATTAATTCAATGTTGCCCATTACAACTGTGAGCAAAGTACTTGATGGGACCAATTACTATAATGATTATAATGGGCACCATTGGGTTAATGTGTGCGGGAAATTATGTTGTTACTTCACATAGCTGTGTTCGGTGCGTGAGATACAGACCGTAAGTCGTCTGCTTTTCCTGGACCCAACATAGTTCAGAAAGCCGGGCTCCTAGCATCATAGTCATCCAGGCTGCCGTGAGTCACTGCCTCCCGCGGGACTACTGTCCCATAGTGTAATCATGTTTTCAGTACGGGAGCCCGGCTTTCTGAACTATGTTGGATCCAGGAAAAGCGGGCGACATACGGTCATGAATTAACCATAAAATTTCCCTCGCACATTAACCCAATGGTGCCCATTATAATCATTATAGTAAGTGATCCCATCAAGTACCTCGCTCACAGCTGTAATGGACAACATTTGGTTAATGTGATGTACATGATGGGGTTAATTACTATTAATGTGAGGCACATGGAGGTTCAAAATTGATAACACCCGGTGCCTCACATCTGTAAAAGGGCCAAAAGAAAAAAAAAGGTACAACTGTTTTGCCCACTTTTGGACTGAGCAGGATTACATAGAAACAGGGGCGTAACTAGGAAAAACTGGGCCCAATAGCAAACTTTTGACTGGGCCCCCCTCCCCTGGTTTCCACACACAGGCCACCCTTGTAGATAGTGTTGCTCTGTAAATAGTGCCATACTGCCCCCTCCTGTAGATTGTGCCATACAGCCCCCCTGTAGACGGTGCAATATAGCCCCCCTTTAGAGAGTACTATACAGCACCCCCTGTAGACAGGGCTATACAACCTCCCCATACAGTGCTATACAGCCCTCCCTGTAGACAGTGATATACTTTCAAGTATCACAAAAAGGGCAAACCGATGCGGCGCACAGTACGGCAATGTTTTTTTCTTTTAAGCCACGCCTCTATTCCTACCCAATCCCCACCCATACACACCCGTTTCAGCCCACACAGTATCATACTCCAATATTGCCTCCCCCACAGTATAATACTAGCTGCCCCATAGGGTATAATGCCCCCTAGCTGCCATTATACAGTATAATGCCCCCTTAGCTGCCCCTAGTGCCAGTGCCCTTGTAGATAGTGATGCAGTGCCCATATAGATAATGCACATGTAGATAGTGCCCCTATATTGTGCCAGACTGTCCATGTAGATAGTGCCACACCCCCTTGAAGATAGTGACGCCCCCCTGTAGATAGCACCATTGGGACTCCCCCTAGGAGCGGAATCCCAAGCCAGAGCATAGGCCGGGGATTCCACTCCTAGAGGGAAGCCCTGATTTCACTATCCATATATGGACAATGATGTCAGTGGATTCTCCTTGCTGGCAATCCCTGTTACCAACTGTGGCCAGGGATTCCGCTCCAGGAGGAGCTCCTGACGTCAATGTCCATATATGGACAGGGACATCAGGGCTTCGCTCTAGGAGCGGAATCCCCGGCCTATGCTCTGTAAGTAGCGCTTAAAGTATCGCTGTGCCCGGGGAGTCCTCGGCAAGTGGAGGAGTTCCCTCTGCTCTGAACTAATTCTGTAGCAGTGAGCTGATGGTTCCCTGCTTCAGAATTTGGTTCAATTGTATCTGCGTCCTGAGGACGCAGATACAGTTGACAGCGGGACATACCCCCGACCGCCTGGGACAGCGGGACACCGCCTGAAATATGGTACTGTCCCGCTGAATCCGGGACAGTTGGGAGGTATGTTTTATGCTTAGCCTATGGCAGAACAGGCAGATACCTCCCTGCTTTGTTATAGTGTTCAATAGTCCGAAGGATGCAGATACTATTGAATGTGGTGTCGCTACCGCTATAGCAGCCATAGCGGTTGCTAGCGGAGCCGCGAGCCCCGTAACAAGCACTATGGCTACTATAGTGGTAGTTACGCCGCTGCATAAAAACATAGTTAATAAGGGTAAAAAGAGGCTTATAGGGGCTGTCGAGGATTAGAAAAAAAATGGCTGCTTTTTTCCAAAAACAGCGCCACACATGTCTACATTAACTTAAATGGAGCTTAGCTGCAATACCAGACACAACTTTATGGGCCAGGGGCGTAACTAGGAAAGACTGGGCCCCATAGCAGACTTTTGACTGGGGCCCCCCCCTCCCCTGGGTGTCACACAATCCCCCCCTTGTAGATAGTGCCTTTTTTACAGCCCCCTCTGTAGATAGCGCCATACAGTCCCCCCTGTAGATATCTACAAAGGGGGCTGTATGGCGTTATCTACAGAGGGGGCTGTATGGCGCCATCTACAGAGGGGGCTGTATGGCGTTATCTACAGAGGGGGCTGTATGTCGTTATCTACAGAGGGCGCTGTATGGCGTTATCTACAGAGGGGGCTGTATGGCATTATCTACAGAGGGGGCTGTATGGCGTTATCAACAGGGGGGTTGTATGGTGCTATCCACAGGGGGGCTGTATGGCGTTCTTTACAGAGGGGGCTGTATGGCGTTATCTACAGGGGGTCTGTATGCCGTTATCTACAGAGGGGGCTGTATGGCTCTATCTACAGCGTCCCCAACCCCCCAAAAAAATGCGACCTACAGTGTGAAAAGACAAAAGACATGTATCCCCTCTCCACAGGATAGGGGATACATGTGTGATCGCTGGCAGCGATAGGGAGAACGGGGGACCGAAATTCCCCTGAAGTTCTCCATGACTAACCTCTGACTTCCGGCGTCTGCACAGCTCAATAAAAATGAAAGGAGCGCTGGTCACGCATGCGCACAAGCGCGACCGGCGCTCCATTCATTTCTACGGAGCTGCAGACACAGACCACGGAAGTCCGAGGTTTGTGATGGAGAACTTCAGGGGACTTTCAGTCCCCCGTTCTCCCTATCGCTGCCAGCGATCACACATGTATCCCCTATCCTGTGGATAGGGGATACATGTCTTTTGTTTAATGGCAGAGCGGGGAGATACCTCCCTGCTCTGCCGTAGTGTTCAGTGGCGTCGCGCTGTAGCAGCCATAGCGGCTGCTAGCGGAGCCTCCGGCCATGATGGGGGCCCGTGCTGGCGGGCGACACGGGCCCCCTCATGCCGCGGGCCCCGTAGCAGCCGCTACGGCTGCTATAGCGGTAGTTACGCCACTGCTATGGGCAGAGGTAGTGCTGTTTCTGGAAGAAAGCAGCTATGTTTTTCTAATCCTTGACGACCCATTTAAATCCAAGTTCCACCTATTATCCTGCAGAGAAAATCCAGAAGAAAAATGTAAACAATTTGCTATAACTAAGGGGAGAATATACCTTCTCAACTCCAATATATAAGAATAAATCCCTGAATAAGCAACCGAGCTCCAGCAATCTTGTACATATAATGTGTAATGTTATTTTTTACATGAAATGCATCCTGACCCCCTATTAAAAGAAAAAAAAGCTGTTTCTTAATATCTATTCTTCAACTAAAATTTTCTGCTTGTAAACAAATCAAATCTATGCATGCAACTTTCAGGACAGATCCGCTCATGTAGATTTAAGTAAACAGAGACCATGCAAGTGCGCCCTCTGCAAACAGGGCTAAAATGAATCTATTTTTGTACATTTACCATCTTTGTAATTAGAGATGGGCGAATTTTCCCCAAATTTGTTTTAGGACCAATTCTATCGAATCGGCCATCTGATTTGATTGTCCTGTCTGACACTCTGATGCCTTCTAGGACTGTATGCAAGTTGCATACAGTCCTAGAAGATATCATAAAGTAAAGCACAACATTTCAAAGCAATTGGGGAACTTGCGATACCACCGCTAAAATTAAAAAAATACTCTAATCACCTCCCTTTGACTTCCATAGCAACGCATCCCTGTCGACTTCATGAGATTACATTGTTTTGTCCCATGTGACCACCGCAGCCTGTAGTTGGCTGCAGCGGTAACATGGTACAAAACGACATCATCTCAGGAGCCTGACATGGATGCGTTGCTAAGGAGATTAAAATAAAAAATACCATATTAACCTCCCCTGGACCCCAATAGCAACACTTTTCTGCCCACCTCCTGAGATGACGTTGTTTTGTCCCATGTCACTGCTGCAGCCTGTGACTGGCTGATTGGCTGCAGCAGTGACATGGGACAAAACAACGTAATATCAGGAGGCCATTAGGGACGCGTTGCTATGGGAGACTAAGGGAAGTGTGTATATTATTTTTATTTTAATTTCCACTTCTCCCTTATTCCTTTTTACAATCTGTAAAATGGCGGCCAGCACAACACTGTGCCCCTAATATAATAGTTGTACACACTGTGCGCCCTGAACTGCCTTAATAATAAATAATGTCCACACTGTGAAGTTTCAGTAAATAATGACCACGCTGTGCTTCTTTAGTAAATAATGCCCACACTGTCAGTGGCGGATTAAGTAGACGATGGGACCTGGGCTGTTACCAAAACTTGGGCCCCCCTTGCGCACCGCCGCCCTGCCGCGCCGTAAATATTTTTAACACTACCTTTTTGGGCAAGCATTAACAAATGGGTGTTACGATTCCCCTTGTCACAGGGCTGTGTCACTACATACTGACAGTATTACACTGTGTAGGGACACATCCTCCTGACAAGGGGAATTGTCTATCACTCCTGGACTGCAGAAAGGCTTTTTGTGAAATACAAGGATTTCCTATAATAAACAAGTCAGGAGAGGTGACAGGTTCTCTATAAATCTCGTGACTCACATGTGACGACGTCTCAGATTCTAGTAGTTTTTTTCCTCTTTTATTCTCCATCCAGTCCAGAGCTCATGACGACTTCTCCCGGCCATGACTCATTTCTGCAGAATTTGCCACTCAGATGTCTTCGACATTTCCACACCTATAAATGAAAATAAAGTTATCATGGTGCCACATACTGTGCCCCTAAATATAATAGCACCAAACACTGCGTGCCTGAATATAATAATACCACACACTGTAAAACACCACACACACACACAGACCCCTGTACATAGTGCCACACACAGCCCCTGTAGATATTACACACCCCCCCCTGTACATAGTGCCACACAGCCCCCTGTAGATATTACACACCTCCATAGATAGCGCCACACACCCCTCTGTACATAGTGCCACACACAGCCCCCAGTACATAGTGCCACACACAGCCCCCTGTAGATATTACACCCCCCATAGATAGCGCCACACACAGTCCCCTGTACATAGTGCCACACACAGCCCCTATAGATATTACACACCCCCATAGATAGTGCAACACACAGCCCCCTGTACATAGTGCCACACACAGCCCCTGTGGATATTACACCCCCCCATACATAGCGCCACACACAGCGTCCTGTAGATATCACACACAGCCCCCTATAGATACAAATTAATATCCCCCCAAACGGAAATCTTTAGCAAAGTTTCCATCACCATTGAGATCAATGGTGATGCAAACGGAAGCTAAGGTTTCCATTTGCCTTCCCGTTGAGGGGTTAACCACACGGAACCCCTCAATGGAAGGGCAGTGGTGATGTGAACAGGGCCTTAGATACAGGGCCCTAGATACAGGGCCCATGTGCATGTGTGATACTGTTTGTTGGACCCTGTATCTAAGTCTAATGTAGGCTTAGATACAGAGTTCAGCAGACAGTAATCTTATACAGTATAAGCTGGGGCCCTGTATCTAAGCCTAACACACGGTAGGCTTTAAAGGTTGTCCAGTCCCTAAACATTGATGGCCTAGCTTCAGTATAGGCCATCAATAGCTGATGGGTTGGGTTTCATTTCCCTTACTTGCTCATACTGTGAATCGCTGACACGTCCGTATCGGCGATTCAGTGTGAGAAAGTGACCAGACATTTGATTCCTCTTGAAGCTATACATTGGATCAACCAAGAGGCTAAAATAGAATGTAAGTCTAATTATACTATGATATAGGCATATAGATATGTGAGGGGGCAAGAACCAAAATAGGTCATCCTGAACCATGTTCAAACAGGGTTATTGGGGGTAAAATGAGGCAATTGCCCTGTGGTGTCTTCAACCTAAAAGCCTCTACCTCCCTTTTCCCATTAGTCCTTCCAGCCCTTCCCAGCAGCAAGAGATGGGATTTTGAAAGACGTAAAGCATATCTACAATATCAAAGCTTTAATATGGGGCAGAAGTGGTGATTATTCAGCTTTAACTAGTTGGATAAGCAGCTGCAAGATACATCTAATAATACTTTTCCCCGAGATTAAAAGAGGATAGGGCATGTTAAAGTCCAACATGAACCTTGTTACCCTCAATAGCAGACACCAGCTAATCAACTGTTTTGAAGGGGTTGCAGCCGCTCGTACGAGTGCTGCTTCCCCTTCATTTCCCTCACTTGCTCACACTGTGAATCACTGACACGTCCGTGTCGGCGATTCAGTGTGAGAAAGTGACCGGAATGAAGGGGAAGCAGCACTCGTACGAGCGGCTGCAACCCCTTCAAAACAGCTGATTGGCGGGGGTCCCGGGTGTCTGACTCCAACCCATCAGCAAGACACTAACATTAAACTTAACTCTTCGGCCGCTGGTCCTCACTCCCTGAAATGTCGGGATGCTGTGCGCGGCGCATAGCATTGTGACGTCATGCGCTGCGCACAGCGCTGTGACGTCAGGACCTCCGATGTGCTCCAGGAAGAGGAGGGGTAAGTACTGTCAGTTACTATAGTAACAGGGGCCCGTGTAGTTTATTACATAGGCCCCAGTTACTATAGTAACTTTTCATTTACGTGTGAATGTGGCTGCCGCTAGCACCGGGGCGATCATGTGTGGTTTTGCTGGCCATGGGCCCCCCCGGGAGCCTTGGGCCCCTGGCGCCGCCCGAACCGCCCTAATGATAATCCTCCACTGCACACTATGCCTTTTTAGTAAATAATACCCACACTGGGAGCCACGTAGCGCGCCGCAGGTGTAACGTAGAAAGGCCGCTTGACGAGGGTTTAAACTAGGGAATCCGGGAACGGTATGGTGCAAGTGAGAAGGGGCAACTAACATTAAGAATTAAAATTTATAAGTTGTAAAAGCTGGTACTGTCAGGAGGTGAAGTAAATGCCAGGAAGGTGGAGAGAAATGTTGCAGAGTGAATGGGGGGGGGGGACACAAGGGGGGTGAGAGGTAGGTCAAGACAAGGGCTTATAAGAGGGATTGTAAGGAGGATTCTATTCACCATCTGTTAGGCACTAGAATCGTGAGTATTTTAACTTGGTTGAGTAAATAATGGCTGTCTCACCACTCAGTTGCAGAACAGAGTCTAGGACACTCATCAAAAGCAGGACATTGCTTACCCCTCTGGCTGGCAGCCTAGCCAAATTAGCTTTCTTGCGGGGAGGCTCCTGCCACTATCCCCACCACACACATGTTGTCTTTCCGGGGAAGGCTCCTGCCCCTCCTCCAACCGACAGTAGAACACGCTTGCGGAAAGACTCCTGCCACTGTCAACCACTACCTCTACTTTGGACCATTTCTGATACTAAAGGCCTTCACATAACGCTAGTGCCCTTCAGCACTACACAGCACCCTCTCTGCTCTCAATGGACCATAGTCCAAGCACTGTACCCCATCAGATGGGAACAGCCAGCCTATAAATGCTAAGCACCTCCCTAACGTGAGAAGATCTGGATCTGCAAGCCCTATTAGAGTAACTGTAGTTTCAAAAAACTTTTCATATGACATAGCTACATATCAGAAGATTTGTTCAGTGGGGGGGATGCTGAGACCCCATCCCTGCTAAAACAAAGGTGCAGAAGTGCTCAGCTGAGCACCCTGCATTTTTTACTGTAATTAGTGCTCTTTGTTAGACTAAAGATGGGTCACATAGATGTTCTATGTGAGCCATCTTCGGCCTAACAAGGAAGGTGCTGGGCACTCAAAACTTCTGACATGTCTCTATGGCATATTAAAAACTACAGTTACTCTTTAAGGTAATGGATGCTGAACAAATCCCATAGGTATAATAATCGCCTCTGAGAGACGTGGAGAGACTTTTGGATCGTGTCCACAGTTTACCCAACCCGAAGTCTCTTCCACTTTATGTCCCGAGGGATGTAATCACCAGAATCCACTTTTTTTTAAATTAAAGAAGCCTTCCTTAAATGCTTTGGTCAGCCTTTGTCTCTTCCAGAGGCCTACCAAACACACTGTATAATCTGACGGACGGAATTCTTTACAGTTACAAAACTATTGAGAGAACATTATGTGTCATATAGATGGGGCTTCCCTGTTCAACTTCTAATCTCTATAGATGTAGGAAATTAAAAGCCCAGTTTTATATTTCCAGCAGTAAAGATCTTCCATTCTCCACAGAGTAACGAACTGCTAAAACTGCTATCGGCTCTATAGATCACCCTTTCAAAGTTAAGGTCATAGCAGATGTTTTTGCCTACTACTACTACTACTCTGAGCTGTACAACTGAAATTCCAATCCAGTTACTCATCAACCAACATCTGAACTGATTGATGACTTTTTGTCCAAAACTAACCTCCCTCAAGTTTCCCTTTTAGACTTATCTACTTTAAAGGGGTTGTCCGTGACCGGACAAATGATTACCTATCCACAGGATAGGTCATCAGTAGTGATTCATTTTAAAAGGGATTTGAAGCTGTATCCAAAAATCATGTCATCACGGTTTCATGACATTCACCCTCAATTGATAAGGCCAGATCAATTTGGTTTTATGAAAGGATCGCCAGACAGTGGATTGCCCCAGGAGTTTCACTAACCTTCTACACATTGCTAAATTAAGTCATATAACCAAAATTTTTCTTTCACTAGATGCTGAGAAGGCCTTCGACATGGTACACTTGTTCCTGTCAAAGGGTATTACATGTTTTGGTATGACCAACTGTTCTCATTCAGGTATAATGGCCCTTTATACTCCCGCCACTGCCAAGATTTTTCAATCCGTTTTTCTGTCTCAGTCATCTTTCATCACTGACGGAACTTGCCAAGGCTGACCTTATCACCCTTAGGGTATGTGCACACGTAGTGACCAAAAACGTCTGAAAATCCAGAGCTGTTTTCAAGGGAAAACAGACCCTGCTTTTCAGACGTTTTTTGACCAACTCGCATTTTTCGCGGCGTTTTTCGCGCCGTTTTCGCAGCGTTTTTTACGTCCGTTTTTGGAGCTGTTTTCATTGGAGTCTATGAGAAAACAGCTCCAAAAACGTCCAAAGAAGTGTCCTGCACTTCTTTTGACGAGGCTGTATTTTTACACGTCGTCGTTTGACAGCTGTCAAACAACGACACGTAAATGATAGGTCGTCTGCACAGTACGTCGGCAAACCCATTCAAATGAATGGGCAGATGTTTGCCGACGTATTGTAGCCTTATTTTCAGACGTAAAACGAGGCATAATACGCCTCGTTTACATCTGAAAATAGGTTGTGTGAACCCAGCCTTAATTTTTACCCCTGTGATGGAGCCTTTAGCCTTCCTGATTAAAAATTATATCTCATTAAAGGTCTTCAGATTGGCACCTATACTCATAAAATTGATCTATATGCGGATTAAGTCATTTTAGTATTACCTAACCTCCTTCAAAGTGTCTTCTATCTTCTATCACAATTTAGCGCAGCCTCTTATTATAAAGTCAACTCCTCTAAATCCTTTACACTCCAATATCATACTAAGGTTGCAATTACTAGAGCAGTTCCTTTTAAATGAATGCCTCATATCCTATATTTAGGTATCGAACTTACTGCCAAACTCAAAACTCATTCAAAACTAACAATGTCGTGCTTTAGTGTCGTGGGCCTTACTGAATCACATTGTTATGACACCGAACAGTGTGCCAGAATCCTTGGCATAGAAAAGACCCAAATGGCCCAAAAGTTGCGACTTTTGAGCCGTTACATCCACTTACACCTCTTTTTTAAAAAGTGGGCAATGCTTAGTGGAAGGGCGTGGCCAATGCAGCGTGCCACATTTACTCTAATTTATGCCAGAAACTGCCGTAGATTATAGCAAAAATATACACCAGCTGGTGGCCGGCATATTTTTTTTTTCAGTAGCACATGGGCAGCTGATGATTCGACAATATTATTAAGAGCTGTGGCCTCTTAACCCGTTAGTGACCGCCAATACGCCTTTTTCATGGCGGCCACTAATGGGCTTTATTCTGATGCATAAGCCTTTTCACAGCGCTGCATCAAAATAAATAAACAGAGGAGGGAGCCGTTAAATCTCCCTGCTCTCAGGTACCAGAGGTAGCTGAGGGCGTCCCAGCTCGAACGGGTGAGATCGATATAAGTATCGATCACAGGCTGCCGCGGCCTCTGCAGCCAATCACAGGCTGCCGCGTCAGGAAAGAAGGTCGGACTGGAGGAAGAAGAGGGACTCGTCACCAAGACAACAACCGGGTACGTATGAAATGCTTTTTATTTTATTTTTAATCAGCAGCCTCTTTTCTCTATCAGTGATTGATAGAGACAAGTGGCTGCCGATTAGTATAATATTTTTGTAATGTTTTTTCTGCCCGCCCGGGTTCGGTCAAAACGTGTTCGGCCGAACCCGTTGAAGTTCGGATTCGCTGCGAAGCAAACTTTTCGCGATGTTCGGACCGAAACCGGGTTCGGTTCTCCCGGTTCGCTCATCTCTAGTAACAACCCGCTGAATAAAGTTATGGTGTTATTTATACCACACGGTAAATGGCGTCGATTTAGGACGCAAAAAAGGGTGGCAAAATTTCTGTTTTTTTCTATTCCCCCCAAAAACAGTTTATAAAAGTTAATCAATAAATTATATGTACCCCAAAATGGTGCTATTAAAAAATACAACTTGTCCCGCAAAAAAACAAGACCTTATACAGCTATGTCGACGCAAAAATAAAAAAGTTATAGCTCTTGGAATGTGACGATGGAAAAATGAAAAAAATAGCTTGGTCATTAAGATTTAAAATAGGCTGGTCATTAAGGGGTTAATAACTTTGTCGCATCTCATTCCAGTTTGTTTCTTATTAAGACGGGCATATAAAACGCCAGTCTTAATAAATCTCCCCCATAGTTTTAAACCCCTGATGATGCACCATACTTCATTAGGTATAGAATCAAGGCTGGGTTTACACGACCTATTTTCAGATGTAAACGAGGCGTATTATGCCTCGTTTTACGTCTGAAAATAGGGCTACGATACGTCGGCAAACATCTGCCCATTCATTTGAATGCTTTTGCCGACGTACTGTGCCGACGACCTGTCATTTACGCATCGTCGTTTGACAGCTGTCAAACGACGACGCGTAAATTGACTGCCTCGGCAAAGAAGTGCAGGACACTTTTTTGCAACGTAATTTGAGCCGTTCTTCATTGAAGTCAATGAAGAGCAGCTCAAGATTACGGGCGTCAAAGACGCCTCGCATAATGCGAGGAGGAGCTTTTACGTCTGAAACGACGCAGCTGTTTTCTCCTGAAAACAGTCTGTCTTTTCAGACGTAAAAGACAGTTCTCGTGTGCACATACCCTAAGGGTACACGTAGCAGTTGAGGTGCAATTAAAAAACCACACTAAAAACACATCTGAAAACTGAATACATTTTCACCACGATTTTGTGTGGTTTTCAATGCAGTTTTTCAGATGCATTTTTATGCATTTCTTTACCGCATCTCAACTGCTACATGTAAATATATCCGCAGCGTAATACAGTAGCAGCAGAGTGGATGAGATTTGAACAGATCTTATCTACACACTTCGTAAAAAAATCTGACGAAAAAACGTTCATAAAATGACCAACGGTGCTTCTTTTTAATCCACAGCATGTCAATTTATGCTGCGGAATCACTGGTTTTCCGATGCGGGTTTTCCCCATTAAATTCAATAGGGAGGTATAATCCGGAAAACTGTAATTCCGCCGCAGAAATCACAACTCGTTTTCCAAGATCTCGATATTTCTCCGATCAGGCCTGCCTCCTTGTATGACGTTTCGTCCTGTATGACTGCTGCAGCCAATCACCTACAGCGGTCTCATGGGCTGCAGTGTCATCCCAGGAGACTGGATTGCACGAAGGGACACGTCGCCATGACTACGGGCCTTGGTAACTACAAGGTTTTTTACTAATATATACACAGTCGGTGACATTATTATGACCACCAGCTGATATCCAGAGTAACCGCCAGCACGGTTGCAGCACGGACAGCAGCTAGATGGGCTGGGAGTGACTCAATAAGGTGCTGGTCGGTTGTCTCAGGTATCTGGAGCCGTGCTGGCTGCAGTACATCCCACATTGGCTGGAGGGTGTGTGGGGGCGAATCCATAGAGCGAATAAGACGATCGAGGTGGTCCCACAGATGCTCAATTGGGTTCAAGAATGGCGAATTAGGGAAATACTTGCATGTCTTGGTCGTGCTCTTCCAACCACTGTCAGACATTTCTAGCTGTGTGACACGTCACATTGTCTTGCTGGAAGATTCCATCTACCCGAGGGAAAACAAACAGCATGTATGGGTGGACTTGATCTACAACGATAGATTCGTACCCAAATCGGTTCAGGGTGCCGTCCACATGAATGAGTGGACCCAGAGAATGCCATGACATTTTTTTCCAGACCATAATGCTGCCGCCACCAGCTTCTGTTCTTCCAGCAATGGCTGCGGGTTGTTTGTTCCCTGTTGTTTCTCGCCTGACATGCCAACTTCCATCCGTTCGATGAAGCAGAAAACGTGACTCATCGGAGAAGGCAACCCTTTGCCAATTATTGGTGGTCCAATTCCGATACTGCCATGCAAATTGAAACCTTTGTTAGCATAGGAGCAGGGACCATCCGTCTGCTTCGGAGCCCCATACTCAGTAGGGTTCGCTGAACTGTTGTTACAGACACACGTCTGGTATCTTGATTTTCACGGTGTGCTGCTTCACTGTAGCGTGTCGTTCAGCCCTCATGCACCTTCGTAGCCAACGTTCCCCTCTCACATCATTGGCACATGTTGCTCCGCAGTTTCCACGTCGGTTATTCACAATGGTGCCATTTGTCCACTCACGATACACTTTCACCACAGCTGAACGCAAACAATTCACAAACTGTGCTGTTTGAGAAATACTGCCACCCTTGGCCCGAATGCCAATAATCATCCCTTTTTGCCACTCGGATAAATCGCCCCTTTTACCCAAGGCAACAATGAGTGATGTGTGTTCAGACAGCCTATCGCACACCTTATATACCCACCAAGCCAGCCCACGACACATCACTACCTTTATGGGCTATGCGCTGCTGACGACTGTGTAATAGCAATATAGAATTTTATAAAAAATATAAGCAAGAAGGCCTCAAACTGTATTTTTTTTTTATAGAAAACATGCATCAATCTTGTTAGGATGTGGCCCCAGAGCTACGAAACGCCACTAATGAAAATTAGGGGAGGGAAATGCTCTTGTCTGCTTTTGCTATTATGACTCAGAACTTACAGTTAGCTCTCTGATGTGAATCAATGTGACAGCTTGGCTTTTCACAGGACTATGGAGGCCATATTTGCCTTTATGATTGACAGGTAGTCCCTCAGGATATATTGAATCAGTGAAATTTAATCAGCCTAGAGTAATGCCTGAGGTTTGATTTATGAGACCTAGGGTTTAATAGTATTGGGAAGTGTGCAAACCAGATTCAAGGACATATTTTTATAGTGCTGAAAATGTATTTTTATAGTGAGTGAAATAACTGCTTTGCGTTTGATAAAAATAGCCATATTAATGTGAATTGATGTTGACATACTGTCTGCATTTGCACTTTTTCTATGTTTAGGATTCTGAAATTATTTTTTTTTTAAATATATCTTGAGTAGTTACTGTATTATATCTATAAAATGTATAATAAGTATGATATGTACAAAAGACTCTGGTCTGGTTTTCTGTTTGATGTTGAAATGTGTGGTGTTGTAAGTTTGCGGGTCCCTTGGCAGAGAGGGCTAAGAGCAGGTTGTGTCTTGGGGTACATGGTATGAGGACAGTCGATATTTGCAAAACTTTAAACTTTATTTCAGGCTGGCGCCAAAGGAGCACACGGCCACATGTATATGAAGATCTTTCCGCTGTGGAAGCCACAATAATTGGGTACACTTCAGGCAGGTTAAGATGGCTGGCTTGCTGTATACTTGGCCAAAGGTGCCCCTTCCTGATACAGGGGTTGGTATGGCAATATCAGGGCTAGCAGGCCACAAAATGACTGCACACTACTTGCTGTATGTGGGCTAGCTGCTGCCTGCTCCCACCACTGTTTACATGAATGTACATCAGACAATAGATGACTCCTGCCCTTGCTCACCAATATACCTTCCAACCTTCCAGGATTCAGCAGGACAGTCCTGGATTTTGGGCGGTGACCCGCTGTCCCGGGTGGCCGGTGGTATGTCCCGGACTCCTCTGGACGCAGATACAATTGAACCCAATGCTGAAGCAGGGAACCGTCAGCTATCTGCTTTAGAATTAGTACAGAGGACTCTCCAGACACAACGCTAATTTAAGCACTGAGCCCGGGGAATCGCTTGACGTCACTGTCCATATATGGACAGTGAAATCAGTGTCTCCTCCATAGTGGAGTCCCCTGTCAGAGTGTTGCCGATGCTATGGCCGGGGATTCCACTCCTAGAGGGAATCCCTGACACCACTGTCCAAATATGGACAGTGACGTCAGTGGCTCCTCCTGGAGCGGAATCCCCGGCCACAGCGTTTCCAACACTCTGGCTAGGGATTCCGTCCCTAGAGGGCTTCCCAATGACTACAGGGGGTTGAGGTATAGTTATCTACAGGGAGGGTGGCACTATCTTTAATGGGGGTGTGGCACTGTCTACATGGGCACTATGGCACTATCTACAGGGGATACTGTGGCGCTATCTGCATGGACACTGTGGGTGGCACTATGCAGGAACTGGCACTTTATATGTGGGCACTGGCACTAGGGGCAGCTATGAGGCATTATACTGTATGGAAGCAGCTAGGAGGCATTATACTGTATGGTGGCAGCAAGAGGTGCATTATACTGTATGGGAGCAGCTATGGGTGCATTATACTGTATGCGGGGAGCTACAGGAGCATTATACTGTATAAGGCAGCTGTGGGGGCATTATAGTGTATGGTGGCAGATAAGGGGGCATTTTATTCTATGGTAGTAGCTATGGGGGCATTATAGTGTATGGGGGTAGCTAAGGGGGCATTATACTGTATGGGGAAATCTATAGGGGCGTTATACTGTATGGGGCAGCTGTCGGGGCATTAAAACTGATAGGGGCAGCTATGGGGGATTATACTGTATAAAAGCATCTATGGGGGCACTATACTATATGGGGCAGCTATGGGGCATTATGCTGTATGGGGGCAGCTATGGGGCATTACACTGTATGGGGTAGCTATGGGGGCATTATTCTGTATGGGGAATCTGTGTGGGCATTATACTGTTTGGGGCATTTGTGTGGGCATTATACTGTATGGGGGAATGTGTGTGGGCATTATACTGTATGGGTGCATCTATGGGGGCATTATACTGTGTGGGAGGCACTATGGGAGCATGATACTGTGTGGGCTAAAGAGGGTGTGTATGGGCGGGGATTGGGCAGGATTAGAGGTGTGGCTTAGATCAGACAGTCTTGTCACCACTGTCTGATTATTGCTTGAGAGAGGAGAGCGTGCAGAATGCATGCACACAGCTCCGATGCCGCCTCTATGGAACAGAAGAGGAGAAGAAGAATTCACCTTCTTCTCCGCTTTTGTCCCGTGGCGGTGGCAGTGGCAACATAGGAGCTGTGCGTGCCTCCTCCTCTCTCCACCTCTTGTCAAACAGTGATGACAAGACGGTGTGGTCTCGTGAGAAAGATCACACAGCACAAGCCGCTCTGACACTGTCCGCAGCTGATTGGACAGTGTCAGAGCGCTAATTATCACGTTCCCCTGTCCTTTCCACTGACAGTACGGGGGTAATTTACATATCGGGTGCCAAATATAACGGCACTGATATCTCAAAAATGGAGTAGGCTAGACAGGTAGTTTAAAGTGCCCCAGGGTCTGTGCAGTATGGGCTAGTGAAAGTTTCTCTTTAAAGGTACAGTGCACTATTTACTACTTACATACAATGTGCAATGCCACAAATGGGCCAAAAATACAATAAGGCATGTAAAGCAACATTTCTTGTAACTTGGAAATGTTTTCCCAACACTTTGCAGTATCCCCATGCCTAGATCAAAAGAGTTATCTGAGGCCTTCAGAAAAAGATACCTATGAGCCAGAAAAGAAATTGAAAAAGAACATCAAACATTCTACTGTACAGAAGATCTACAAATGAAGACGATTCCAAATAACTGCCAACTTGCCCAGGCCAGACTTTTCCAACAAATTCAGTTCAAGGGCAGAATACTAGATACTGTTTTCTCTAAAAACCTCAGCATTTAATCATGGACCTCCATTTACATTAGCTCTTGCCACTATTGATGACAGAAGGAAATGCAGTGTGAATTTTTTGTTTAACAAATTATTGCAAAGTTAATTTATTAGTTTTTTTTAAATTAAAACACCTTTATCTTTATATACTCTGAGTCATACAGAGAAGAAGCGATTTGAAGTAAAGAGAGTGAGCTGATTGGTCTGCCTCTCCTTAAAGGGGGTTTTACACTGGGCGATTATCGGGCCGACAAGCATTCATATAATGCTCGATGCTGATAATTGCCCTGTGTAAAAAGGGCAGCGATCAGCAGATGAACAAGAAAACGCTCGATCATCTGCTGATCGTATCGTTTTAAAAAAGTTAAATATTATCGTTGTCGGCAGCACATCTCCCTGTGGAAACAGGGAGATACGCTGCCGACATGATAATAATGTATGGGGACGAGCGATCGGAGTAACGACCACTCGTCCCCATCCATAGCTCCGTGTGACAGGAGCAAACGAGCGCCGAACAACGATGGCTCGTTGATCGGCGCTCGCTGCACTGGATGACTGTCGGCCAGTGTAAAAGGCCCCCAAGAATCCCAGGTCTCAGCATTCGGGTGTCGACTATAGCACTTAGGGGGGATTCACACGAGCGTGATTTGGCAGCGTGTAGGGCGCGTGGTTTTCGCGCGGCACGCAATGCCCTATAGAAGTCTATGGGGCAGTACACACAGTCCGTGTATTTTGCGCAGCGTTTGTTCGCTGCGCAAAATACGCGACAGGTTCAATAACTCTGCGTATTTCACGCATCACGCACCCATTGAAGTCAATGGGTGCGTGAAAACCACGCATGTCGCACGGAAGCACTTCCGTGCGAACTGCGTGTTTGCGCAACAGCTGTCAAAAGGATGAATGGAAACAGAAAAGCACCACGTGCTTTTCTGTTTCCAAGCATCCAAACGGAGTGTCTTTGCGAGGAGCGAACCCCGACAACCGAAGCTAACTTCACCGGGTTCGGCCAAACTCGTTTTGGCCGAACCCGGCCAAAAAATTTCCGGTCCGCGACGTCGGGAGACATTCACTGTGCATGGTGCTGAAAGAGTTAAACTGTTTCAGCACCATGGACAGTGACTTGTGATCCCAAAATACATGAACCTGTAAAAAAAAAACGAAGTTCTAACTTACCGATTACTCCTGTCTCCTTCCTGCAGTCCGACCTCCCGGGATGACACTTCAGTTCAAGTGACAGCTCCAGCCAATCACAGGCCAAGCACAGGCTGCAGCCAATCACAGGCTGCAGCGGTCACTTGGACTGCCGCGTCATCCAGGGAGGTGGGGCCCGATATCAAGAGAGGCGCGTCACCATGGACGCGTCACCAAGGACGCGTCACCAAGGCAACGGCCGGGAAGTTCTCGGTAAGTAGGAACTTTATCTTTTTTTTACATGTTTTTCGCTGTTGTGTTCGGCATTCACTGTCGAGGGTGCTGAAAGATTTAGCTCTTTCAGCACCTTGGACAGTGACGGGCATCGACAAGCCTCATCTCTATGATGCCGGCTGCGCGAAAATCACGCATCAGACACGCATGACACACGCAGCTGTCAAATGGTTTTTGCGCTCGCAAAACGCCGCGTTGTTTGCGTGCGCAAAAACGCAACGTTCGTGTGAATCTGCCCTTACGATGTATGTTTGCCATGTGAGAATCAGATTGTGTGTTCCAGTCTAGTGTTGTGTTGTTTTTAAAGCTTTGCCTAGTCTCCGTCTTTAGTCTGTGTTTGCTTGTGTTTAATCTGGTTAGTTGTTGGTTAGTTTCATCCTGTGTCATTGTGTTCTTTTCCTGCTTACATAGTTGCCCTGAATTTGCGATCACTTTGTGCTGTGTTTTTATTGTCACTGATTCCTGAGGCTGTGTAAGGGACTGTGTGTGTAGATTAGGGACTCCTTTAGGGACAGTGTTTGGGATATTGAGTTTTAGTGGTGTGGTATTAGGGTCAATTCTTAGGGACAGATCTAGGGATGGATAAAGGGAGAGGTAGTTAGAGTTAGCATGTTATTATTTATCATCCTCTGTTTGGTTTCCATTATTTGACTGTTATTATCACACATCTTCCATGGTTACCATCACCCAACTGTTATTATCTACTGTAGACCCGCTGTATTGTGGTCAGCTGACATGGTTACACTATTACCATTAGATTACTGTTACTAGAGATCTGTATATCGGGACAGCTGGCAACACACAGATCATGTGTGTTAACATGTGTCGCCATGGGAAAAAATAAATAAAAATCTGTAAAATCAGAAAAAAATAATAATACAATAAAAAAATAAAAAAGAATTAGGATAAAGAAAATCTCCCATCCACCAAAACAAGTGCACACCTCTCAGAACCCGCATGCACCAGCATTTTGCATGGGCATTAGGTGCTCAAGCATTAATATGTCCTCCACAATGTTGGGTACCCCAAATATACAATAATTACACTGGCTACCAATTTTTGCAGGTTCCACCCTAGTCCTATTTGCTTTTTGTTCTTGACTAAAATATGTAAATAATAATAAAATATTATCATCCATGTACAGAAGCCGCATTTAAAAGCAGATACATGAAAAATGAAAAAAAAAAAAAGGTTTTTGTTCCCAGCGCTATAGGGATGTCATATGTTACATAATGTAGACATATTTGGCATATTTGATAGTGGAGAACTTACATTTTAAACTTTGCAGCGCTATGCAAGAGCTGTGTGGAAGAAATATGTCATATTCAGGAGCTGCCGCTTTCCCCACCCAGCCAATGCAAATTGACAGCTTTCTCCCGATTACTGTGCATAGCAAAAATCTGTTAGGCTTTATTCAGACGAACGTAAAATATGCGCGTGCAACGCGCGTGATTTTCACGCGCGTTGCCCGGACCTATATTAGTCTATGGGGCCGTGCAGACATGTGCGTGGTTTTTGCGCAGAGTTGCTCCGTTGCCAAAAAGGCACGCCATGTCCGTTGATTCAGGGTTTTCAACGCATCACGCACCCATTGAAGTCAATGGGTGCGTGAAAACAACGCAGGGCACACGGAAGCACCTCCGTACGCACAGCGTTTTTCACGCAACACTTGTTAAGTCTATGTAAATGAGTTGAGCAGACTAGACAAAACAACTACAAACCAGGAAGTGGCTTTTCACTTTCTGAGCACATGCGCACAGTTTAAACTGACATCTGCAGCAATAGTAGTTTTTTAACCTGTAAAACCACCCAAAAACATCAAACACGGGCCAAAGTGTGAGGTAACGTGAAATCTTGATGCGAACATGTGCTCACAGCAAGCAGGTGTTGGAGAAGGTGTCTTTTTGTAGGCTGCCCTCTCCATTACTCCACCCTCCGTTGTTTTGACGCGCGTAAAAAACGCATGCCATACGCACGTTAAATACGCTATCACGCTGCCCAAACGGATGCCACACGCAACTCCAACGCAACCGAAACGGCGCGTTTTTCACGCGCGCAAAAACGCAACGTTCGTGTGAATCCAGCCTTAGGCTGCATTCACATCACCATCAAGTTCCCGTTCTGGCGTTCCATCGGAGCTTCCCGTCGGAACGGAACCCTGACTGAGACAAACGGAAACCACAGGTTTCTGTTGGCATCACCATTGACTTCAATAGTGACGGATCCGGTGCAAATGGTTTCCGTTTGCCTCAGTTGTGCAAGGGTTCCGTCTTTTGATGGAATCAATACCACAGTCGACTACTGTATTGAAAAAATGACAAATACACAGAATTTTTTTTTATTGAAATAAAAAAAAAACACACACAACCCTCGTTAATATATTTTATTGAGAATAAAAAAAGCCGTCATCGAAGCAGTCCTGGAATCTGACGTAGTCCAACGACCAAACCTGTAAAAAACCATAAACACACAAAAAAAAATAAGTAACACCTGTGTTAGGCTTAGATACAGGGCCCATGTGTGATTCTGTCTGTTGGACTCTGTATCTAAGCCTACCACAACGTAGGCTTAGATACAGGGTCCATCAGACAGTAATCTCATACAGTATGAGATTAGTGTCTGCTAGAGCCTTGTATCTAATCCTACCATGTGGTAGGCTTAAATACAGGGCCCATCACACAGGATCACACATGAGCCACATATCTAAGCTTACCATGTGGTCCTGGTAGGTTGCTTAGATACAGGACCCCAGCAGACAGAAATCTTATACAGTATAAGATTACTGTCTGCTGGGGCCCTGTATCTAAGCGGGCCCATCAGGGAGGCTCACACATGGGCCATGTATCTAAGCCTACCATGTGGTTGACTTAAATATAGGGTCCAGCAGACAGGACCACACCATCTAAGCCTACCTTAAAGGGGATGTCCAGTCTCTAAAAATATATGGACTATCCTCCGTTTTAAGACCTTAGTGACACCCCTGGCTGCTAGTGCTGCATCGTTGGGTCACTTAGGAGATCCAGTGATGAAGCTGAAAGCTGCGGGCCGTCGGTCATGAGAAGAAGTTGGGAGGGGGGGCCCAAGAAGAACTTTTGCAACGGGGCTCATGAGTCCTTAGCTACGCCCCCGCTCTACTGACTGGCATAGTGCCAAGGGGCTGGCGCAGGGCAAATCTGGTGCCCATTTTCAAAAAGGGCTTTAGGTCTTTCGTGGGTAATTATAGACCAGTAAGCTTAACATTTATCGTGGGAATTACTATTTACAGGAGTATGTGACAAAAAATAGTTACTAGCACAGAAGTTGTGAAACCAACCTGATTTGATTTTTATAAAGAGTTGAGTAGAAGCCTAGACAGAGGGGCCGCAGTTGGTATAGGGCTTTTAGACTTTGCAAGGCATTTGGCACTGTCCATGATAGACGCGTAATGGTTAAATTAAGGACTATATGTTTAGAAAGTATAGTTTGTAATTGAATTGAAAAATTTCATAAATGTGATCATAACTTAGATGTAATGTGAGAACTTAGACAACAAATGGATCCTGCGTGTCCCGCTCTTACCAAAGCAGTCAGTCCTGCTAACCTGACAGGTTCGGGTTTCAGCAAAAGGCCTTATTCACACGAACGTATAATAATACATCCGTGCTATGCGCGTGGAAATCACGCGCGTCGCACGGACATATGTTACTGAATGGGGCCGTTCAGACTGTCAGTGAATTTCACGCAGCGTATGTCCGCTGCGTGAAACGCACGACATGTTCTATATTTGGTCGTGATTCGCGCGGCACGCACCCATTGAAGTCATTGGGTGCGTGCAAATCGCGCTCGGCACACGGAGGCACTTCTGGCTGCTGCACGTAATTCGCCCCACAGAAGTAAGAACAATGAATGAAAACAGAAAAGCACCAAGTGCTTTTCTGTTTATAAACATAAAACCAGAGTATCATCAGGATGAAAATCACGCAGCCACGCATCATATGCTGATGACACGTACCTTTTGCGCGCGCAAAATGCAGCGGTTTTTGCGTGCGCAAAACGGACACGTCCGTGTCAATAAGGCCTAAGATACAGCTTCTACATATTCAGGATACATAGAAGCTGTATCTCAAAAAGTATTATTTTTTTTAATATAAAACAATTACAAAGCTTCACTAAACACTATAATACATTGTTTCAGTAAAACAAAATAAGTATTTGAAGGTTTCCATATCCTTTAACCCCTTAACGACATGCCACGTACATGTACATGGCAGCTGTTAAGGGGAAATATGGAGTGGGCTCACAGGCTGAGCGTGCTCCATATTCGGCGGGTGTCGGCTGTGTGGCATAAAAGATCACTTTGAAACCGCCCGTTTAACTCCTTAGGTGCCGTGGTTGATCGTGGTATCTAAAGCGTTAGACATGCCCCCTTCGACATGCCATTGATTCCTGACGATAGTCGCCATGGCAGCCTGGGGTCCTAACGAAGGCCTGTCATCTTTGTACACCTATTAAGCACAGCCACTGGTAAGGCTTAAAGGGATCCTGTCATCAACATCTTACCTGTTAAACTCGCCTGACCCCTCAATGGCCGCAGCTGTCCAGAGTTCGTTCCTGTCGCTCTTCTTTCATGAAGTCCTCCTTCAGTCGGTAAATGTAGTCGTTTAAACTCTTCCCGCCTTTTATGGTAATTATTTTTCCATCTGGGACGCAGCTTCTTAACCCCGCCCACCGCCGCCACCTGTCCGGCCCTGACTGGCTAAGGAGCTTTCAATCAAAAAGAAGGAGGTGGAGTCCACTCTGAGACGCTGGAGCAATGAAAATCTGACTCTTTTCAGATGAAGATTTGACTCTTTTCTGCTCATTTGCATACAGTTTGGGACCACTGAAAAACGGAATACTAAAGGTACAGAGCTTACTTAGAACATATTTATAGCTTAGATGACAATGATTTTTCACCCACTTTCACCAGGTATTGCTGGCTTTATAGCTAAAATGCTGGTGACAGGTTCCCTTTAAAGGGAATGTGTCGCTAGAAAAAAATTTTTTTTTTTTTTTTTTAGTTAAACAGTTAATGTATAGGTGATTGTTTTAATTTTTTTAATTTTTTCACGAGTCAGGAAATATTATAAATTAGATTCTAATTTATAACATTTCCCAGCGCTGGTCACTAGATGGAGCAATTCCCAAAATTGCAGCATTGCATGTGGTAAAGCAACCACATTGCTTTATGCTGCAAAATTTGAGAAAACTCACTCGCTCTAGTGAGCTCTCAGAATCCCCCCTCCTTTATCCTAGCTAGTGCCGGGAGAAACGAGGGGATTGAACGGTCAAACCTCCTACACTGTGTGTGTCGCCATTTTTTGAGCTAACACACAGTGTAGTAGGTTAACATACAGTAGTAAACACACAGTAAAACACGTACATACATAGACCTAACTTACCTGCTCCTTCCGCCGCCGCTCCCTCCGGTCCGTCCGCTCCGGTCTGCTCCCTCCGCTCCAAGTGCACAAGTCCGGAAGCCGCAACCGGAAGTAGTAATCTTACTGTCCGGCCGCGACTTCCGGTCCACAAGAAAATGGCGCCGTACGTCGCACAGTTCCCACACAGGCGGCGTACAGCATAGTGGATGGAACGGGCCCCGTTCGCATTCACTATGGGACTGTATGTGCCGTACTCCATGTCTGTATGTGTCGTTAATCGACACATACAGAGATGGAAAAAAAATGGCAGCCCCCATGGACAAGAAAAAGTGAAAAAATAAAAAAAAGTAAAACACAAACACACAAATCAATAAACATTTTTTTGATAAAACACTAAAAGCAAATTGATATAAATTTTTTTTTTTTCGTGACACTGTTCCTTTAATAGGAAACAAAACTGCATTAGTATTGCATTAAAAAGTGCAAGCGATGGTTCAAGTCCCCTGAACTGTTAAGGTTTTTTTTTAACTTTTAATTTTTCGAATTTTTTTTGGTACATTAAAAATAACCTTTATTTAACAGTTGTTTAATTTGCAATGGGTTTTAAGATGTTCTGTTCCCACGAGCCTTTATTGTGCGCGTCGCTGTCAAAATTTTCATTCATACTTTCTACTGCTGTTGCGCGAATCACGCGCGTCACACGGAAGTGCTTCCATGTGCTGTGCGTGATTTTCACGCACGCATTGACTTCAATGGGTACGTGATGCGCGAAAAACTGTTAAATAAAGTTTTTTTTTAAATGTACCCAAAAAAATTACAAAAATGTAAAGTTAAAAAAAAACTCTTTTCCCATTTTTTTCCTAAGGTAATGTTAAAAAAAATAAAAGTTAACATAACTGGTTTTGCATCTGTAAAAGTCCAAACTATTACAATATAATTTTATTTAACCCGCTCGTGAACACCGTAATTTAAATAAAAAACAAAACTCAAATTGATGTTTTTTGGTCACCTTAGCACCCCCGTAAAAACAAAGACCCCCAAAAATGGCGCAATGCTGCTTTTTGTACATATTACCCCACAATTTTTTTTTCAGTTTCCCAGTACATTATATAGTACATTAAATGGTGGCAGAAAAAAGACAACATGTCCCACAAAGATGAATACCTATACGTGTATAGACCATTGGCATGCGCCAAACAATAATGCGTCCACACAAATCATAAAGCAAATATCAATACCTATACCAGACTGTGAAGACTACTAGTATATCCAGAAAATGAAACACACATAGCACAAGTCATGTACCATGACAATATAAAATAAACTTTATTGAAATATACATAACACATTGGCCATCAAAATATAAAAACAATATAGCACACAGTTAAAAAGGAGAGTATGGAGGAGCTGCGTGAATAATCCAATATATATACTACCATACTAAAAACATCCTGTGATGTGGTAACAAATGCAGATATCTATAGAAAAGATAATCATATAGATCAAGTATTTGGACAACAGAAGCACATAAATATATTTAGCACCTGACAGAAGAGCACACAATTGTGCATGCATATAAGAGTATACAGCTAGAGCTCCAAGTTGCACCCAAAACAAAGACCATGCTTTATAAATAGAGGATATTGCACAAACCCATGGACTGCATGATAGGAAGCACGCAGGAACACTCCACACTGACCGCCCCCGACGCACGTTTCGCCGTCAGCTTTCTCAAGGGGTACCAAAGACAAACCCTCATATGGCTACGTCATCGTATGGCTTTTGGAAGGCGGGGAGGAAAAAAAGAACATGAAAAACGGAAAATTTCCTGGTCATTAAGGGGTTAAAAACAAGTGGGCACATGTGATATCAATCACAGGCTGCAGCGGTCAATGGGATAACACGTCATCCCAGGAGGCCGGCCTGGATGACGTGAGAGGGTAAGTATATGTTTGTTTGTTTTTTGTACGTACATACGTGTGCGCGTGCGTGCGTGCGCGTGTGTGTGTGTTTTTTTATAGACATATATTCTACTGGACATCTATACATATTGTGGTGAAGCTAATAAAACTTTTAAAATTGCCCATTTGTTATATACATGAAATTCTTTATTCATTATTCATCAAATTAATGCCCAGACTCTTTCAGATTTCCCATGATATTTAAAACTTTTACCATTAGACAATTTTGCATCAGAGCCATTAATGAAACTATGAACACGATGATCTTTAAAATTAGGTGATCTCCTGAATATAAATATCACTCCCCAAACCAAGTCATGTAACAAACGTGCCTGTTCATTTTAAAGATGTCTATTTTTTTTATTTTGTGCAAATAATATTAGAAATTTTGATTTTATCATTGGTATGGATTATTTACTTCTCCAAAGCATCTTTAAATTTAAATTACAGTGATTTTGGAAAGTCTTCAAACCCTTTCACTTTTTTCACATTTTGTTATGTTGAGGCCTTGTGCTAAAATAAAATATAAAAAAATGTTTTCCCATCATTCTGCACTCAATACGCCATAATGACAAAGTGAAAACAGAATTTTAGAAATTTTGGCAAATGTATTAAAAATGAAAGACTCAAATATTGCAACCATGCTATGAGGTGGCAAAAACTGCTTGTAGAGCTCAGAGACAGGATTGTGTAGAGGCACAGATCAGGAGAAGGGTACAAAAAAAGTGAAAGCTCATCTGGAATTCCCAAAAAAGCACCTAAAAGACTACCAGACTGTGAGAAAGAAGATTCTGTGGTCTGAAGAAACCAAAATGTAACTTTTTGGCCACGATTCTAAGGGTATGTTCACACGCACTGTTTTCAGATGTAATTCGGGTGTTTTACGCCTCGAATTATGTCTGAAAAAACTGCTCCATTACGCCTACAAACATCTACCCATTGCTTTCAATGGCTTTTAGCTTTTACAATGTTCTGCTCCCACAAGGTGTAATTTTAGGGTATGTTCACACGGCCTATTTACGGACGTAATTCGGGCGTTTTTGCCCCGAATTACGTCTGAAAATAGCGCCTCAATAGCGCTGACAAACATCTGCCCATTGAAAGCAATGGGCAGACGTTTGTCTGTTCACACGAGGCGTATATTTACGCGCCGCTGTCAAATGACGGCGCGTAAATAGACGCCCGCGTAGAAGAAGTGACCTGTCACTTCTTTGGCCGTAATTGGAGCCGCTATTCATTGACTCCAATGAATAGCAGCGCTAATTACGGCCGTAATTGACGCGGCGTTCAAGCGCCTGCACATGCCGGTACGGCTGAAATTACGGGGATGTTTTCAGGCTGAAACATCCCCGTAATTTCAGCCGTTACGGACCCCCGCCGTGTGAACATACCTTTACGCGTCGCTGTCAAAAGACGGTGCGTAAAAAGACGCCCGCGTCAAAGAAGTGCATGTCACTTCTTGGGACGTTTCTGGAGCCGTTTTTCATTGACTCCATTGATAAACAGCTCCAATAACGTCCTTAAAATATGCCGCGAAAAACGCGAGTTGTTAAAAAACGTCTGAAAATCAGGAGCTGTTTTCAGGCGAAAACAGCTCCGTAATTTCAGACGTATTTTTCTACTGCGTGTGAATATACCCTAAACGTCATGTCTAGAGAGAACCAGGCACTGCTCATCACCTGCCCATTACCATCCCTACAGTGAAGCGTGGTGGTGGCAGCATCATACGGTGGGGTTGTTTTTCAGCGGTTGGGACTGGGAGACTGGTCAGGGTTGAGGGAAAGATGAATGGAGTAAAGTACAGAGATACTGTTAATGAAAACCTGATCCAGAGTGCTCTGGACCTCAGACTGGGCCGAAGGTTCACCTTTCAACAAGACAATGACCCTAAGCACACAGCCAAGACAGCACACGAGTGGCTAAGGGTATGTGCACACACAAACTCAAAAACGTCTGAAAATACGGAGCTGTTTTCAAGGGAAAACAGCTCCTGATTTTCAGAAGTTTTTTTTAAGTCACTCACGTTTTTCGCAACGTTTTTGGAGCTGTTTTTCTATAGAGTCAATGAAAAACGTCTCCAAAAATGTCTCAAAAAGTGACATGCACTTCTTTTTCGCGGGCGTTTTTTTTACGCGGCCGTTTTGAATGTTGTATTTCCCATTGAAATCAATGGGCAGATGTTTGGAGGCATTTGGAGGCGTTCTGCTTCCGATTTTTCGGCCGTTTTCCGAAGAAACGGCCGAAAATAAACCGTGTGAACGTACCCTTAGGGAAAACTCTGTGAACGTCCTTGAGTGGCCCAGCCAGAGCCCTGACTTATACCTAATCGAACATTTCTACAGGGACCTGAAAATGGCTTTCCACCGACGGTCCCCATCAACCTGACAGAGCTTGAGAGGATCTGCAGAGAAGAATCACATGGGAAGTGAGGTCACATGGGATGACATGTCATCCCAGGAGGGCGGCCTGGAGGAAGAAACACAGACACCTGGGTAAGTACAAGATTTTTTTATTTTTTTTGGCAGAGTTGTGTTTTTTTGCTGCGAAATTGCGGGTTTTACCTCCCCATTGAATTCAATGGGGAAAACCTGCAACAAATAAGCAGCGTTTACGCAAATACAATTGACATGCTGTTTTTTCCGCTCAGTATTTAATCAGCATGTGAATGAGATTTGTTTTATCTCATCCACTTTGCTGCTACTGCATTTGCTGTGGATTTTCTGCAACTAATTCTGAATATAGAAAAACAGAGCAGGTGCATTCAAATACAGTTCTCTATAGCTAGTTGGATCCGTTTAAAACAGTGTAGCTGGATGGAGGATGTATAAAAACATTCCCCCTATATATACCCACATATATACCCAGGATTGCCCTTCTATTTCGAAGTTTCAATTACAGAAAACAAGTATAGGCCTTTCCCAAATTTCTGGAAATAGTTACACTGCTATTGCAGTATCCAAAATAGGTCAGTCCCAATCAGGGCAGGTACAGTCTGAGCCCTATAATTCTGGAGATTCAATGTATATGTATGGTAAATCGCATAGTATAGCGATCGAAGCGACAGCGAGGATGAAAAGGTCCCAGTTTGGGCAAATCAGCTCTAGGCAATTGCGTCCAAGATGGTGGGTAGTCGCATATTATAGCGATGAAAGCGACCGTGGGGATGAGAGACTCCCGGCTTGGGCAAATCAAGTCCAAGCAGTTTAGGCCAGGATGGCCGGTTTAGGCAGCATTGTGAACCATGCTATGAGGCGTTCAACAGTGCTGGAAGAGCACGGCGTGATGATGTCACTCCCCGTTATACAAGTATTGGTTGACTCGTTTCATCCACATTGGGATTTCCTCAGAGCCATTCAGTCTATCCAAGATATCGAGGTATAAATACGTATATGCCTTCATTTCAAAAGGTAGACGGTATACTATGCAAAATTATAGAATTCAAGTGTCTATTTAGTAATATTTATTAAAATATGCATACACATATATTTTAACCTAATCTAAATATGAAAATATTCATAATGAATGAAATACCGTATTTTTTGGACTATAAGACGTGGTTTTTAGCAGGAATAGATCTTGCTAAAAAGTCCCTGCATCTTAGGCTATGTTCACACGGAGTATTTTGGGGGAGGAATATCTGCCTCAAAGTTCCAAACGGAATTTTGAGGCAGATATTCCTCCCCCAAAATACTCCGTGTGAACAGCAATTATCGCGCCGTTTTTCGCCCGCGGCCATTGAGCGCCGCGGGCATAAAACAGCGAGATATACGCTTTCTCCTGCCTCCCATTGAAGTCAATGGGAGGTCGGAGGCGGAAGCGCCCGAAGATAGGGCATGTCGATTCTTTTTCCGGCGAGGCAGTTTTACTGCTCGCGGGAAAAAGACGCCGACGCCTCCCATTGAAATCAATGGGAGGCGTTCTCGGGCCGTTTCTGCCGAGTTTTGCGACGTGGTTTCCGCGTCAAAAAACTCGGCAAAAGACCCCGTGTGAACATAGCCTTATAGTCGGCAGTCAAGGGACCCGGCAGCACCGAGACAGCTGACCGCTCCTTACTTAACCCCTTCCCGACACGTGATGTGCCGGAACATCATGGAGCAGGAAAGGGATGATGTATGGAGCGGGCTAACGCGAGCTTCATACACTGCAGGTGTCAGCTTCTGACACGCTGCGCTAATGACCAGGAACAGCGATGGTCATTAACTAGTTAAATGCCACGGTAAATAGCGACTGCGGCATTTATACTGGTATTCCCATGAAGGACATTTATGACATATCCACAGGATATGTCATAAATGTCAGTTAGATGCGGGTCCCAGAGGTGGGACCCGCACTTATCTTTAGAACGGGGCCCCCTAAACCCTGTTCTATCTTACCCAGCTCCGGTGTATTCTGGCCACTTCCTGGTTACATGGTCGAGTTACGGAAACAGCGTAACTCGCTGAGCTACACAGTTTCTGTAACTCCCATAGAACTGAATAGTAGTTACGGAAACAGCGTAACTCAGCGAGTTAGGCTGTTTCCGTAAGTCATCCATGTATTTCAGTGTTTTGTACCAGTGATCTATTGATCTAATGATCTAATGATTGCTGGTTCAAGTCCCCTAGGGGAACTAATAAAACGTGTAAAAAAAAAAGTTTCATACATTTTCAGGAGTGTTAAAAAAAATGTACACGCTAAAAAAAAACGTTTCCCATTTTTCCCTAAGCACAATGTAAAAATATAATTATAAAAAAATATTTGTGTCACTGCGTCCGTAAGAAGTCCGAAACTATTACAATATGCCATTATTTGACTTACACAGTGAACGTGGTAAAAAAAATAAATTAAAACCCCAGAATCGTTGTCATGTGGTCACCGCTAAAAGGAATGAAATAAAAAGTGATAAAAAATTGTATGTACCAAAAAAATGGTAATAAAAACTGCAGCTCGTCCTGCAAAAAGTAAGCCCTCACCCCGCTCAAAAAATATAAGTTATGGCTCTCAGAATGTGGTGAAACTGAACAAATTATTATTTTTAACTAATAGTTTTTTCTTTGTAAAAGAAGTAAAATATGATTTTTTTTTCCTATTTTCTGCTGTCTAAAACCTGGGTGAATCTTATAGTCAGGTGTGTCTTATAGTCCGAAAAATACGGTACGCCATTTAAAGTAGTTCATAATTTAAGGCCAAGAGGTGTCCCTCTCTTCAATAGAAAAAAAGATAAAAAAGAAAAAAAGAAAAAAGATAAGAAAATTTTAAGAAAGTTAGAAAAAGTAAAAGGAGGAAAAAGGTGAAAAGAAAACAAGAAATGGAGAAGAGGAGGGGAGTCGGGCCATGGCCAGCTAGTACCAGATTCAGGCAGAATTTCCACCTAGAATCGAAGTCTCCATCACGCTGGTCAGAGCCCCTCCTGTTCAAAAACAGACACATCAGATATTAACGTTATAGATAATTAAGAACAATTTTAAATATAAGAGACTGAATCAGTCACCAGGGGAAAACCAGAGGAAAGCTCTTAGAGGTGCAAAGGAGTCATAGGAGGCCAACCATATATCCTGCTTCAATCACCATCGTCCAAAATACGTAGCACGGATGGAAAAAACTATTATAGCTGGTATATTCAAATGGAAATGGAAATGGAAAGGTCAATTCAGGATGGCAGGGAGTAAGTCAGGAGCGTAAAAAAGCTCACAAACCGGATCCCTACCCGCCAGAACGGAACCAAAAAATCCCAAATAACATAAATATTCCTACATTCTTCTAGACAGTATATGATTCCAGGGAGGAATCGTTAAGGATGGATAGATCCCCTTGTAAATAGTAGCCCCTGTAGAAAGTGCCCCACAAACAGCCCCCTGTAGATAGTGCCCTACATATAGCTCCCCTGTAGATAGTGGCCCACATATAGCCCACCCTGTAAATAGTGCCCCACATATAGCCCCCTGTAAATAGTGCCCCACATATAGCCCCCTGTAGATAGTGCCCCACATATAGCCCCCCTGTAGATAGCGCCCCACAAATAGCCCCCTGTAGATATTGACCCACATATAGCCCCCCTGTATATAGTGCCCCACATGTAGCCCCCTGTATATAGTGCCCCATATATAGCCCCCCATAGATAGTTCACTACATATAGCCTCCAGTAGATAGTGCCCCACATATAACTCCCCTGTAGATAGTGCCCCCCTGTAGATAATCCTACTCCCACTTTTAAGAGAAAAAAATACTTTACATACTCACCTGAACTTGTTCCCATGCCGTACTCTTACAATGCAGGCAATGCTGAACGACCCAAGCGACGCGATGGCGTCATCACGCCACTTGCTTAATTAAAAGGTAGGGAACGGAACATGCCCTGTTATTCAGTTCTTATGCATGTAATTGTATCTGTGTCCTATAGACACAGGTACAATTATAGTGCAGGATGCTGTGGCCGCAGACCACCTGCCTGAGGTGAGAAACTTATCTCGCCTCATGGACAATATCGCCCTGCCAACAACAATGATTAAATCAGCCGACCAACGAGCATTTGCATATTTCATCCATCACTTATAATGGTCGGGAATTTTTTTTTTTTTTTAAGTTAACCCTTTCTCTATGTGCAAAGATAGGTATCCATCTGCATTATAAACATTCTCCTGGCTATGAAGCATATTTGTGGTAAAGATTATGTAGGGTGTTCCTCTTGTAAAGATAATTTGAATTACTTTGAAAATGTATGCTTATATAAGTTTACAGTTTAAAGTTTGAATATTTGTATATTTTCGGAACTCGCCTACTGTCTGGTTTGATCAAAAATCCCAGTCTGAAAATTAGTTTCACAGTATACATGGCAGCCGAGCTTGTGAATCACTATTCTGGGGATTTCCTATAATAAAAGCTCTGGTGTCTGCTCATTTTTACATAATGTCATTCACTAATGAATTGGTTAGGACCCATGCACACGACCGTATTTTTCATCCCTAATTATGGACCATAATTACGGACCCATTAATTTCTATGGGCTACGGAAACCTTTCAGTATTTTTACAGATGGGTGTCCGTTCCGTAAAAATGATCCGTAAAATATAGAACATGTCCTATTCTTATCCGTAATTATGGCACGGACTCCCCATAGCATATGATCGCTTTGGTAATTACGAACGGCTACGGATGTGTACCCGTAGCCATCCGTAATTACGGAAGCGTTGCTAGGCTATGTCAGGTTTGCCGATGTTGCATATCATTTGTGGTTTTCTTCTTCTTTTTGTGGATCCGTTAATACAGATGCACTACGGACGATTTACAGATAACTATAAATGACTATGGATCGGTATTTACGGACAGTATTTACAGATGGATAAAATCTACGGCTGTGTGCATGGGGCCTCAGTAAGGGTTCAATTAGGCGAACTTGTTTCGCGTCCGTGTGCTGTCCGTTGAAATAACGGACAGCACACGAGCACATGCAAGACAATAGGGCTATAGAGCTATTCAGGCATGCATGATTTTTCATGCAGAGATTGTCCGTTGCATGAAACTCACTGCATGTCCTACTTTGGTCCATTTTTGCGGACCTTGTCGTTCATTGAAGTCTATGGGTGCGTGAAAAACATGGACAGCACATGGACGACATACGTGTTCTGTCCGTGTTTCGCGCATCAGTTGCTAAAGAAATCCAGAGAAATTTTAAAAAAAAGTGCTTGCAGAGGGGAATCACGTACGTGAAAAATGGATGCCACACGCAAAGCACACTGATGCGGAACGGAAAGTACACTGATGGCACACGGACATGAAATACGGTCCGTTTTTTGTGCACGCAAATTGGACACGCTAGTGTGAATATATGGGTTTGTGCTGAATAGAGATTAGATGCTGATAATGATAATATATCTTGTAGACCGTTATAGAGTCACAGACTCACAATAATGTAAAAGCTCCATGACTTGCCTAAGTAGAGTCATGTGTTATTGAACATTTTACTTATCCTTATTCCACCCATTCGCCCAAGAAAAAAGACACGTGACAACCGAGGTTGGATGTGAAATGGCCACAGCAGCCGTTTATTAATTTACATTGTTTATAAAATGCAATTTGATCCGAAACATTCGGATAACTACTTAGGAATTCAACCAGAGAATTCCTCCTATAATTCACATGACCCAACATGGGCCAGAATCATAAATAACAATTAACATTAACACTAATCAGAGCAGGGGAAGTCCTTGAAGCAATTTTTCCGATATGTTTACCTCGGGTTAGCCATCTGCAACCACCACCAACTCTTTACCTCCAGCCGTAAACCAGCTCGGAGGCACCGCTCACCTCTGCAGATGGCTCCAACCACCAGAAGACCACTTCAAAGGGATAACACCCTATGAAGTCTTCAAACAATGTACCTTTTTGGGGGACGCATACCCCCGATGCGACCCCCCCCCCCACCATTTCGTACTGACCAACCTCAAGGACTCCCCCCGCCACAGCGAAACAGGCCTTGATCACCTTAAGCCTGTGAGTACCGCCAAACCACCACCGCCCTTTCAATTCCTTCTGCTAGTGTCAGGCTCCACAAATCAATCCCAACCTCGGTCAGATGCACTCCATCACTCCTCCAGTAGTTCCCCTCTCCTGACTCCAAATCCCTGTGCCGCACACAAATGCCCCCATTCTTGGCCACAAAATGTGACACTGCCCGATTCACTTTAATGCGGGCCTTGTTAACCCTCTCCACAGACCGTGCCAGCCGCCAATGCTTCCTCTGAACTATGTCGGACCAAACTATCACTAGGCAGGGATAAGATGCCCATAAACACAACATATCGTGTTTGATATCCCGCACCAACTCCCGAAAAGGGCGCACCCCCAAATCATTGCCCCCACGTAAGGACCCGAACCGACTCCGACCGCAGCTAAACATTTTCTAAATACTGCGCCAAATTGATATCTTGACAAAAATGTTCGTGACGTAGCAACGGCAACTCGGGCGCCCACACCCGTAGCTTAAAAGCAAGCATACAAGCGAACGGACACATCGCCGATCCCGGGAGGGTCAGAATCAAAAATAACAATCAACATTATTAACACTTATCAGAGCAGGGGAAATCCTTGAAGCCATTTAAACCGGATTTCCTTTTAGTTAGCCATCTGCAAACCACCACCAACTCTTTATATCCAGCCGTAAACCAGCTCGGAGGCACCGCTCGCCTCTGCAGATGGCTCCAACCACCAGAAGACCACTTCAAAGGGATAACACCCTATGAAGTCTTCAAATGATATACCTTTTTGAGGGACGCATAACCCCGATGCGACCCCCCCACTATTTTGCACTGACCAACCTCAAGGACTCCCCCCGCCACAACTATGCGCTTCCCTTTTTCCATTTGGTCAGTTTTTGACCGCCGCACAACAACTCAAGTCTATCACCATATAGACCCACATCCTACAATCTCAACCCCCCCCTGCCCGCTCAGTACTAGGCGAAACCAACTCGCCAATTCGAAGCGCACCAAAAAACGCTAAGGAAAATGCTAACTGAAATAACTCAACTTCAAAAGGTGAACGATAGACAGACGCTAGCGATAAACCCAAAGAACCGAGGAGAGCAAAAGGCACGGGGCCGCCTCCGATATGCTTCGACCCTACCTCGACCCTACCTCGACGCAGACCCTTCAAAGCTTGCCCTACCGAAATATCCTTAGACACATCCCGTAGACCCATCAACTTAAAACCAGAAAACAATGCAGAGACGAAACGATTGACTTTAGCCAGGGAAAACCCTGCCTCCCAAGCGTCCCCCAACCAATACAAAAGTGCCACCAACCTGTCTTGATCCGTGCTGACGGTACCCAAACCTCTTGCCCACTCTTCCCACTGCCTCCAACAAGCAGAATAAGTACTCCATGTCGTACGTGCCAACAACCTTTCAATCAACCGTTCTACGGGACCGAAACCAGATCCCAGAGATGTTCCGGACAAGCCAAACCGAGCAGCTCCGCTCCCGGTGCCAATTGACGGAATCGATCCCACTGTGAGCGAGAAAGAGCATCAGCGATACAATTCCGAACCCCCGGCACATGCACCGCAACCACCCACGCATTCAAGGACAAGCACACCAGAACTAAGTGTCGCAACAAGTGAACCACAGGAGGAGAAGATGCAGATATGTTATTAATGGCCAACACCACCACCATGTTGTCGCAGTAGAAACAAACCTTCTTGTCCCATAGCCTATCCCCCCAAATGGTCACCGCAACCACAATAGGGAACAGCTCGAGCAGGGCCAGATTCCGCGTAAGTGCACTGACCACCCAGCTAGCCGGCCAGTTACCCGCACACCATGGACCACAACCGTACGCGCCAAACCCACCTGCCCCAGCCGCGTCCGTAAAAATGTCCAACTCACTCGTATCCTGTACTGGAGACATCCATAAAGAGCGACCATTATACTGACTGAGAAAATCATCGCAAAGCTGAAGATCGGCCTGATGCTCCTCCCTGAGCCGCACAAAATGATGTGGTGCACGAACCCACGCTGTCGCTGCCGCCAAACGTCTACTAAAAACTCTCCCCATCGGCATAATCTGACAAGCGAAGTTCAACTCCCCCAGCAAAGACTGGAGATCGCGCAACGTGATCGTCTTCAATCTACAAGCCCGCCACACCTCCTGACCCAATGACCTTAATTTATCCTCGGGAAGTCGACACTCCATCGCCCGAGTCAATTTCAATCCCTAAAAAACAAATGGTGGAGACAGGGCCCTCAGTCTTTCCCGGCGCTAAGGGAAAGTCCTTCGTAACTTTCTGTAAGGAATACAACAAATTACCGCAAATAGGCGAACCCCCAGGGCCGATGCACAAAATATCATCAAGATAATGTATCAAAGAATCCACCCCGGCTATGCCCTTCGTCACCCATTCCACGAAGCAACTAAATGCCTCGAAATATGCGCAAGAAAGGGAACACCCCATTATAAGACACCGATCCACATAAAACGCCCCGTTCCAGAAACAACCCAACAGCCGCTGGCTCTCTGGATGAACTGGCAACAAACGAAAAGCCGCCTCAATGTCGGTTTTTTGCCAACAACGCGCCTCACGAACTAACCCTACTGCCTTGTCAAAGGACGTGTACATTACCGAGCATAAATCATGATCAATCCCCTCATTCACCGACGAGCCCCTGGGAAAAGATAAATGCTGAATCAAACTAAATATTTTGGGGCTCCCGCTTTGGCACAATTCCCAAGGGGGACACCACTCAATTTTTTATTGGTGGATCAACGAAAGGCCCCGCCCTGCGACCCAACGAAACTTCCTTCAAAAGTTTTTTCGACACGATCTCCGAATGCAAGTAAGCCGATTTAAGATTGCGCAGAGTAACTGGAACCTCATAAGGAGGTGGAGGAATAACGAAACCAAAACGAAACTCCTCATAAATTAACTTGGCCGCAACCCTATTTGGGTATTCATTTAGATACGGGGCCATCCTTTCCACCCTCACCGGCGACAACCCCTTGACCAGTTGAGGTGGACTGGTTCCCTGACCGCTTCCACTTGGCAGCCCCGTGCGATGATCCGTTACATTCTGAACACACGTGCTTGAATTTACATGTAGCCCCGAACTTACACTGGCCGTCATTAAATTGCCAGCAAAACCCCAGTTTTGACCCTGAACCTTGCCCGGCCTGGCTGGACTGACCTCCATGGCCAACGCTCCCGGGAAAGGACTGCTTAACCGGAGCCGTCACCCTCAACCAAAGAGCAATATCCCACCGAATCGCCGGCCGAACCGCCTTTCGCTGGCGAAATTGCTCATCGTACCGCAACCACGCCTGACCCCTGTATACCCTATGAGCCTCTCCGATGGCATCGAAATAAAATAACGCCGAGCAATTTTCAGGCGCCTTCTCTCTGATCACGCTGGCCGAAAATGGCAAAAGCTTGCGACCAATTGACGAACGTCTGCGGGATAAGCCTATACCGCCGACGTTCCTCTTCCTCCTTCTTACTCTCATCCCGCTTGCCCTTATCCAAATTGAATTTTGCAAGCGGCAGAAGAGAAAAAATTTCCACGTACTCATCCTTCCAAATCCGATTGCGAGCCTCCTGTTTTAGATGTGCCCCTAAAGGACCCTCGAAGCATACATAAACCTCGCCACGAGCACGATCATCAAGCCGGATTCTATCCCCATCTTTTTGCGCCTCGGTTTGAACCGAAACCGCGACCGCCTCCCTAGACGCCGCCAACACTCCCCCAACCACTGGACGCGACTGTAACCCACCAACCTCACGAGGACCTCCCCAGACTACCGCCGGGGAACCTGCCGGAACTACAGGCGCCGCAGCCCTATCTAAGCGCCCGACTAACTCCCGCAAGCAACCCACTAAATCCGATAAGCCATCGCCGTCGCGCCCGGCTACGCCACTACCAACAGCCGATACCGCGCTCGCTGCCCCACCCCTGACACTCGACATAAAAATCGCTGGATACGGCAAAGAAGGAGTTACGCACTCACCAGGCTGCCCAGGCGCTGTGTTCCCGCCAGCCGGAAAATCCTGACCGCTCTGAAAATCGTCCAACTCGCCATCCTCCAGGTTTCCTCTCGGCAACGACTGGCCATTCCACCGACATCTCCGACACGGGGACACCGACATGCTGACAGATGGGCCGGCAACCTGCCGCCCGACCGCAGGGACCCAGACTTCCGACCGGACCTGTTGCCTCGTCGCCGCTGATGATCTAGGTGTCCTCCCTGAAGGTCTCGAGGAAGCCAGCCCCCTGGCCGGAACATCACCTTGCGGGGCGGCCGTGGACTGCTCTCTGGATACAGCATCAGATGGAGGTGGGGTGACAGGGAGCCCGGCCTGCGACCCCCTGTGGACCGCCAGACCTCGTCGCGGCTGGGGATTCCTGCCAGGACGCAGGGCCTGGGAGGAGGCGGCCTTCCCAGCTGCCTGGCCTGCAGCGTCCTTAGAAGGGCTCCCCCTGTGACGCCGTGCCCGCGGGACCACCTCGGGACTGAGGCGTTCTGGTGGGCGAGGCCGCCGGGAGCGGAAGGGAGACCTGGTCTGAGCCACCGCCGCTCCCGACGACACTCTCTGCTTCATCCGAGCAGGAGCACTGGGTGCCGACTCCCCCCCAGCTGCCACAATACCAGCACTAGAGAGGGGGCCGGGGGAGGGGAGCCTGTCCCTCATAGATACTGACGCTGAGCGCCGGGCCTGGCGTGGAGACGAGCCAGCCTCCGGCATCCTGGACAGCGCTGCCACGGTCTCCTCCAACCACCCGGGACCGTGAAACGCAGCTGCCGCCCACAGCTGTTCTAACAAGCAGACCTCAGACGACATGGCACAGGTAAGCACAGTAGCAGAGGGAGCTCGTGATTATTACGTGCTCTTCCTCCCGCTGCTTCCGGCTCAATGCCGAAAACAGCGGGAAGAACTGATAACGTCCCCTAACTCCTCCCTTCCCCTTCCCCAACTCCTCCTTATACTCCCTCCTTCTCTAACTAATTAACCCTTTCCCTCCTATGTCAGTCATGGAGGCTTCCCTCTGAAACCCTCCGTGCTGCGTCCAGCCTCTTCTTTCCTTGAACACAGATGCAGCTGATTTTATGTCAATCCATTAGCTGACTCACAATGCAGTCATATGGTTCCAGCAGTCTGTAGTTGGTGGCAGAAGGACAGTCTAAGCTTGAAATGCCATGTGAATTACCCATGGAGGTAGCTAAAGGGGGCTAGTGGGGCAAGTGTCCTGGGTGCCAGTGGGGGCACCAATAAGCCACTCTGCCTTGGCCATATTATGTAGACACTGGGCTAGGGCAGCAAGATAAATCTTTGGTCCAGTTGAAGGAAAGCCGAGCTATGCCTCTGAATTCCCTAATAAGGGTATGTTCACACATAGCATTAACACTGCGGATTTTCCACAACGGATTCCAATGTGGAATATCCGCAGCGTATAAGGGTATGTTCACACGTCTTAACAAATTACATCTGAAATTACGGAGCTGTTTTTAGGCGATTACGGACGTAATTGGAGCTGTTTTTCAATGGAGTCAATGAAAAACGGCTCCAAAAACGTCCCAAGAAGTGACATGCACTTCTTTGACGCGGGCGTCTTTTTACGCACCGTCTTTTGACAGCGACGCATAAAATTACACCTCGTCTGAACAGAACATAGTAAAACCCATTGCAAGCAATGGGCAGATGATTGCAGGCGTAGTAGAGCCGTCTTTTCAGGCGTAATTCGAGGCGTAAAACGCCCGAATTACGTCTGAAAATAGGCCATGTGAGCATACTCTTACAGTAGCAGCAGAGTGAATGAGATTTGAACAAATCTTAACCACACGCTGCAGAAAAAAATCAGCCCAAAAAAACTTTCATAAATTAACTGTGGTGCGTTTTTTTAATCCGCAGCCTGCATATTTGCTGCTCTTCTGTTGTAGGTTTTCCCCATTAAATGCAATAGGGAGGTAAAATCAGCAACAAATAGCAAGTGTATTTGCGATTCCGCCGCAAAAATCGCAAATCAGAAAAAACAACAAAACATTTTTTGGGTTAAAAATGAATCCCCTCGGTAATGTCATAGCGACGCTTTCTTCTGTTCTGCGTCAAGACCGGCCTCCTGGGAAGACGTTTCATCCCATGTGACTGCTGCAGCCAATCACAGGCTGCAGTGGTCACATGGGCTACAGCCTCGTCCCAGGAGGCCGGGCTGCATGGAAACCAGAGGGGCACATCGCTATGACAACGCAGAACAGGGTAAATATTAGGGTTTTTTTCTTCAACCACTGCTTTCCTCAGCGGAGATTCCGCCCAAAAAGCAGCTGTGGTGTAACAAGTAACCATGCGGGCCATAGCAAAACTTGGGTTAGGGCACCACTTCACCATGACCAACTTTAACAGTAAGTTCAGAGCATGAAAAGCTTATAATTACTTTGGTCACCTTAATGTAAAGGGCAAATGCGCACAGTAAGTCATAATACAGGGATAATGCACACAGTGATGTCACAGTGTTAGCATAATAGGCACAGTGATGTCATAGTACATGGATAATAAACACAGTGATGTCACAGTAAAGGGTTAATATGCACAGTGATGTCACAATATGGGAATAATGCACACAGTAATGACTCAGTACAGGGACAATACACACAGTGATGACACAGTACAGGGACAAGACACACAGTGATGACACAGTACAGGGACAAGACACACAGTGATCACATTATAGGGATAATACACACAGTGAAGATACAGCATAGGAATAATGCTCAAAGTGATGTCACAATACAGGAATAATGGGCACAGGAATGTCACAGTAAAATGCACATAATGATGTCACAGTATAGGCATAATGCACAATGTGATATAGCACAGTAAAAAAACCACAAAGATGTCACGTGCAGGTTTATTTCACACATGATATCACATTATAGGGATACTGTAAAAAATAATGCTGTCAAACAGGGATAATGTACACAGCAGGGGTAACAGTGGGGCTCCATAGGAAAACAAAATGGGCCCACGCCCCTGTGTGAACATAGACTAAGGGTATGTTCACGCGCAGTGGTTTCAGTGGTTTCAGTGGTTTTGACGCATCGCTGTCAAAATACGGCACGTAAAATTACGGCTCGTCAAAAGAAGTGCAGGACACTTTTTGTGACGTTTTTGGAGGCGTTTCTCATTGACTCCATTGAAAAACAGCTCCAAAAACAGCCGTGAAAAACACAATGCGTGAAAAACACTGAATGTCTGAATGGCCCAATTGACTTGCATAGGTCCGTGTGACGTGGTTATTTTCACGCACGTAACACAGGTGTAAAATATGCTTGTGTGAATAGGGCCAGTGGCGTAGCTATAGGGGTCGCAGCGGTCGCAATTGCGACCGGGCCCCGAAACCTGGGGGGCCCACGGCCCCCCCACCACATTTTTGTGAGGTTACTTATGTAAAAACGCTGTAATGGCAGGGGGTAGGGAGACGGACAAGTGAGCCCTAATCTACCCGCCACTCTGACCCTGCCTACTTGCAACGACCCGCCCTAGGCGACGGGGTACAACTGGGCGGCGGTCCCTGCGCTCAGTAAGTGCACGACAAACACGACAAACATACAAAGGAACACAAGCAAGGAAAAGGGGCCGTTGCCCACGGCAACACCGTGAGCAACCAGAGTGGTGAACGAGCCGAGTCAAGCCAGGAGTGTGCGAGGTACAAAACGAAAAGCAGAAGAGTAGTCGGTAAGCCAGGGTCTGTATGGAGCAGGATCAAAAATATCAGGAGCTGTAGCTGGGCCAGGAAACCACAAGGAGGGAAACACAAGCAGTAACAAGCACCGAGGGACAGGAAGTGCAGGCTTAAATAGACCGAGGGCGGGATCTAGCTGAGTCTGGCCAGGTTACGATAGGCTCTCCCACTCCTAAGCCTGCCAGCCTGAATGGTGGAAGCAGGAGTCAGTCTCAGGGATGTATTCTCAGGTGCTGACTGATTAGTTCTGGGAGTTAACCCCGAAGCTGTGCCTGGCAGATCCTTTACAGTACCTCCCCTTTTATGAGGGGCCACCGGACCCTTTCTAAGTGGACCTGGCTTACTGGGGAAACGCAGGTGGAACCTCCTGACCAATACCCCAGCGTGAACATCCCGGGCGGGTACCCAAGTCCTCTCCTCGGGCCCGTATCCTCTCCAATGGACCAGGTACTGGAGGGAGCCTTGGACCATCTTGCTATCCACAATCCTGGCCACCTCGAATTCCACCCCCTCCGGGGTGAGGATGGGAACAGGAGGTCTCCTCAAGGGAGCCAAGGACGGGGAGCAGCGTTTGAGGAGGGAGGCATGAAACACGTTGTGTATCCGAAAAGACGGGGGTAACTCCAGCCGGAAGGAGACAGGATTGAGGACCTCAATGACCTTATATGGCCCAATAAACCGGGGAGCAAACTTCTTGGACGGAACCTTGAGACGCAAGTTCCTAGACGACAACCACACCAGATCCCCGACCATAAACAGGGGGTTAGCAGAACGTTTTCTATCAGCCTGAGTTTTTTGTACGCTCTGGGACACCTCTAGGTTTTTCTGAACCTGGGCCCAGACTGTGCACAGTTCCCGATGAACGACCTCTACCTCGGGATTGTTGGAACTACCAGGTGAAACGGAGGAGAACCGTGGATTAAACCCAAAATTACAAAAAAAAGGAGAGAACCCTGACAAGTTACTGACCCGGTTATTAAGGGAAAATTCGGTGAGGGGAATGAAAGAGACCCAATCAAATTGACAGTCAGAGACAAAACACCTTAAGTATTGTTCTAGAGATTGATTAGTCCTCTCCGTTTGGCCATTGGTTTCAGGATGGAAGGCAGAGGAGAAGGACAGATCAATCCCCAACTTCATACAGAAGGCTCTCCAAAACAATGAAACAAATTGTACCCCTCTGTCCGAAACAATATTGACAGGGACCCCATGGAGACGCAGGATGTGTTTGACAAACAAGGTAGCCAACGTTTTGGCGTTGGGTAGTTTCTTGAGGGGCACAAAGTGGCACATCTTACTGAAGCGGTCCACCACCACCCACACCACCGACTTGCCTTGGGATGGAGGCAAATCGGTGATAAAATCCATGGAGATATGTGTCCAAGGTCTCTGGGGAATGGGCAACGAACGCAGTAAGCCCGCTGCTCGGGACCTGGGAGTCTTGGACCTGGCACAAACCTCACAAGCGGCGACGTAGGCCTTAACGTCTTTAGGCAACCCAGGCCACCAATAATTTCTGGCAATGAGGTGTTTGGTACCCAGGGTGCCTGGATGGCCAGATAGTGCGGAGTCATGATTTTCCCTAAGTACCCTTAGCCGGAATTGCAGGGGAACAAACAGCTTGTTCTCAGGAAGGTTCCCGGGAGCTGCACCTTGATCAGCAGCAATATCAGAGACTAAATCAGAATCGATCGAGGAAATGATTATACCTGGAGGCAAAATACAAGCAGGATCTTCCTCCGAAGGAGGGCTGGCCATGAAGCTACGCGACAGTGCATCAGCCTTAATATTTTTAGACTCAGCCCTATAGGTAACCAAAAAATTGAATCTGGTAAAAAATAACGCCCATCGAGCTTGTCTCGGGTTTAGCCTCCGGGCAGATTCTAGGAAAACCAGATTCTTGTGGTCGGTAAGGACCGTTACCTGGTGCCTAGCCCCCTCCAGGAAGTGGCGCCACTCTTCAAATGCCCATTTAATGGCTAAGAGTTCGCGGTTGCCAATATCATAGTTACTTTCAGTTGGCGAAAACTTCCTGGAGAAGTAGGCACAGGGGCGGAGATGGGTGAGGGACCTGGTACCCTGGGACAAGACAGCCCCCACTCCCACCTCAGATGCGTCAACTTCCACGATAAATGGCTCCATTTGGTTGGGCTGAACCAGCACCGGGGCCGAGACAAAGCACTTCTTAAGGACCTCAAAAGCCTGTACAGCCTCAGGAGGCCAGTGGAGGAGATCAGCACCTTTGCGAGTGAGGTCCGTAAGGGGCTTAGCGATGACCGAGAAGTTAGCAATAAATCTCCTGTAATAATTAGCGAACCCCAAAAAACACTGTAACGCCTTCAGGGAGGCAGGTTGGACCCATTCCGCCACAGCCTGAACCTTGGCGGGGTCCATTCGAAATTCATGAGGAGTGAGGATTTGACCCAAAAATGGAATCTCCTGTACCGCAAACACACATTTTTCGGTTTTAAGCAGAAGAGTAGTCGGTAAGCCAGGGTCTGTATGGAGCAGAATCAAAAATAGCAGGAGCTGTAGCTGGGCCAGGAAACCACAAGGAGGGAAACACAAGCAGTAACAAGCACCGAGGGACAGGAAGTGCAGGCTTAAATAGACCGAGGGTGGGAGCTAGCTGAGTCTGGCCAGGTTACGATAGGCTCTCCCACTCCTAAGCCTGCCAGCCTGAATGGTGGAAGCAGGAGTCAGTCTCAGGGATGTATTCTCAGGTGCTGACTGATTAGTTCTGGGAGTTAACCCCGAAGCTGTGCCTGGCAGATCCTTTACAAACGCTGCATAAGCAGCATTAAAGCTGAACAGGTGCCGTTTTCTAAAGGACCTTTAATGATGTCATGCCCATGTGACCTGATTCGCCTTTGAGGAAAAGAAGCCACGCCCACCGATCAGGTCCTTCTACCACAGTATAGCAGCAGCAGAGTCGGGAGAAGAGAAGGCACGTCCACCTCTCAGGTCCTGGTGAGCGCTTCCTTAACCCCCTCTCTCCCTGCATCCCCCATTGTCTCTTCTTTACTTGTCTCTCCTGACCCCAACTCCTGTAGGGTTTAAGTTTTTTAATTCACCATGCGTTTTGCCGCGATTTTCGTAATCGCGGCCAAAATGCCTCGGTTTTGCCGCGATTATGAAACTTGCAGCAAACCACACCATTCATATCTCAAATTCGAAGATTGCTTAAAAGTAGTACAAGATGCATAAAAACATTAGGCTTAGGGCTTATTCAGACGAACGGGATACACGTCCGTGCAACGCGCGTGATTTTCACGCGCGTCGCACAGACCTATATTAGTCTATGGGGCCGTGCAGACAGGTGCTTGATTTTTACACAGCGTGAGTCCCGTTCTTCGTGCGTATTTCGCGCATCACGCACCCATTGAAGTCAATCGGTGCGTGAAAATCACGCGCACCATACGGAAGCACTTCCGTGGGACGCGCGTGATTCGCGCAACAGCAGTGAAAAGTATGAATGAAAACAGAAAAGCACCACGTGCTTTTCTGTTCACAAACATCCAAACGGAGTGTCATATTGATGGCCATTGGCGTAGCTCTAGGGGTCGCAGCAGTCGCAATTGCGACCAGGCCCCGAAGCCAGGGGGGCCCACAGCCCCCCGCACCACATCAATAAAAAGTTACTACAGTAACTCGGGCCGCGGGCCCCTGTTACTATAGTAACAGACTTTACTTACCTTCCTGGTTCCGGATCGCAGCGGAGGTCCTGACGTCAAGCGCTGTGCGCAGCGCATGACGTCACAGCGCTATGCGCCGCGCACAACATCGAGAGGACAGAACTTCCACCGCGGCTGAAGAGAAAGGTAAGATTAGCCCTGACTGGCGGGGTCTGACTCCCGGGACCCGCCAATCAGCTGTTTTGAAGGGGCCGCAGCACTCGTACGAGAGCTGCTTCCCCTTCATTCCGGTCACACTGTGAATCGGTGTCGGCGATTCACAGTGTGAGCGAGTAGTGAAATGAAGGGGAGCAGCTCTCGTACGAGTGCTGCGGCCCCTTCAAAACAGCTGATTGGTGGGTCCCGGGAGACACATCAGCTATTGATGGCCTATCCTGTGGGACTGCACAACCCCTTTAAGCCTACGATGTAGCAGGCTTAGGGGGCCCATGAGACAGGATCACAGATTGTGTGATCCTGTCTGCTGGGCCCTGTATATAAGCCAATCACATGGTAGGCTTAGATACATGGCCCATGTGTGATCCTGTCTGATGGGCCCTGTATATAAGCCTACCACACTGTAGGTTTAGATACAGGGCCCCAGCACATAGTAATCTTATACTGTATAAGATTACTGTCTGCTGGACCCTATATCTAAGTCTACCTTGTGGTAGGCTTGGATACATTGTCCCACAGACAGTATCACACATGGGCCCTGTATCTGAGCCTAACACGTGTTACTAATCGTTTTTTGTGTGTGTTTTCTTACAGGTTCGGTCGTTGGACTACGGCGGATTCCAAGACTACTTCGATGACTGCTTTTTTTTTATTATCAATAAAATGGTTAATGAGGGCTGTGTGGGTTTTTTTTTTTATTTCAATAAAATATTTTTTCTATGTCTTTGTGTTTTTTTTTAAACTATATTACTACCGCCTTAGTAATGTCTGCCGGCTGATTGACAGCATCCTTTGCTAAGGCGGGGCTTAGTGTTAGCCGGTGCAGAGGCTAACACTAACCCCCTTTATTACCCCGGTATCCACCGCCACCAGGGGTGCTGGGATGAGCCGGGTACCATCCAGTACTTGACCATCTGTAGTGATGGTCGGCCACTGGGGTGGCCGCAGGCTGGTATTATCAGGAGGGGAAAGGCCAAAAACAGTGGCCCTTCCTACCCTGGTGATGCTAGGCTGCTGCTGCTTTATTGTATCTGGCTGGTTATGAAAAATGGGGGGGACCCCACGTCATTTAAAAAAAAATAATTGGAAAGAATCCTATCATGTGTGATACTGACTGCTCAGCCACTGTATCTAATCCTATCATGTGTGATACTGTCTGCTGAGCCACTGTATCTAATCCTATCCATAGTTTATAGGGTCGTAGTGCTATAGATATGCTATGCTGTCTCCTATACACGCATTTTTTTTTGGGTGGACACATATGTATTGGGGTTATTTCCCCTGACATTTTAAGTCCTTAGTGACGCCTCTGGCTGCTAGTGCTGCATTGTTGGGTCACTTAGGAGACCCAGCGATGCAGCTGAAAGCTGCGGACTGTCCGCCATGAGAAGTTTGCGGGGGGGGGGCCCAATAAGAACTTTTGCATCGGGGCCCATGAGCCTTTAGCTACGCCCCTGAATAGGGCCTTAATAATATGGATTAAATACCTTTATTTAGTTCACGTTTTCAAAACCGCCAAAGGGAACTCATGTATGCATATAATTTGATGCGGAGGTGAGATAAAATATATTCTGGTAAATTCTTTATATAACATTGGTATATTCATATGTGTGTTATTGGTTGGATTTCTCAGAATCAACTTTGTCAACATTGAATATTTTATTTTAGCTAAGAGGAAGATTGGTATTACTCAGAATAAGCTACAGGATGCAGATGTGATTTTATTACAATTAGACATTTGTTTGTTTTGTTTTTAATTGTGAACTTTTCATAACATTTCATAACATTTTAGGCCTGCATGATTTTCTTCAGGTTGCCTTGACTACATTGTTGGGCATGTATGGTATCTTTGCCTTATTTCTATATATGATTTAAAGTATATATGCCTGAAACTGGGCATAACCATGGCAAAAACAATTCCTTCTAATATTGGTTGCATTCAGAAAACTATAAAAACAGTGCACAGCAGAAAAATGTTTATGCAGTAAAATGCCTTTAACCCCTTAACGACCAAGGACGAAAATGCACGTCATGGTCGGCTGCTAGTTCCCGCACCATGACGTTCATTTTCGTCCGCATTTCAAACTGTAAATCTGTGTAAACACAGAGTGACAGACCCGCGCTGACAGCTGTCCTAGACAGCTGAGACATCAGCCTCGCCGGACAGTGGACCATCGCCGCTGCTTTCGGCAGTTAACCCCTTAAGTGCGGCGACGGATTGCCGTCGCCGCATTTAAGTGGTTTGAAGCACATCGGCAGCCCCCACGAAGTGATCGTGGGGGCTACCGATGCTTGTCACGGCAATCGGAGGTCAGATAATGACCTCCGGGTTGCCATGTACGGAAGGCTCGGAGGAACAGCCTCCGGCCGTTCCTCCTCTACTTCCTGTCAGTGTGACAGTCACGTCACAATGACAGTTAGAGTACATTACACTACGTGTGTAGTGTAATGTACTCTAGCAGCGATCAAAGCTGCAAGACTAAGTGTCCCCTAGTGGGACAAGTTAAAAAAGTAATAAAAAGTAATAAAAATGTTTTAAAAAAAGTGTAAAAATAAAAGTTATAAGTTCTATAAACACTAAATGCTTTTTTTCCTATAATAAGACTTTTATTATAGAAAAAAAATGAACACGTTAAAAAAGTACACATATTTGGTATCACCGCGTTCGTAACGACCCCAACTATAACACTATAATGTTATTTTTCCCGCACGATGAACACTCCAAAAAAAATCAATAAAAAACTACGACAGAATCACAATTTTTTTTGTCACCACCGCTCCCTAAATAAAGAATAAAAAGTGATCAAAAAGTCGCATGTACCCGAAAATAGTACCAATACAAACTTCTATCCGTCCCGCAAAAAACAAGCCCTTACACAGCTTTTTTGACTAAAAAATTAAAAAATGATGGCCCTCAGAATATGGTGACACAAACATTTTTTTTTTTACAAGTAAGTCATTTTATTGCGCAAACGCTAAAAAAAGGACCAAACCTATATACATATGGTATCACCGTAATCGTACCGACCCGCAGAATAAAGTAAAAATGTCACCTATAGCGTACGGTGAGCGTCGCAAAAAGAAAACCTAAAAAACTGTGTCAGAATTCCTGTTTTTTGCTCAGGATTGCAAAAAAATTGAATAAAAAGTGATAAAAAAAAATTGCATGTACCCCAAAATGGTACCAATGAAAACTACAGATTGTCCCGCAACAAATAAGCCCTCACAGGGCTCCGGTGGAGAAAAAATAAAAAAGTTCTGGCTTTCAGAATATGGCGATGCAAAATGTGCAGTGTCCAAAAGCGGATAAGATCGGGCGCCATTTATCAGTGTGACACCAGTCACATATCTATGAATTATTATTTATGTACCCCATTATTATACCCTCTTATTATGCCCTGATGTTCTCCGCACAGATTACATATTCCCCCACATTATAAACGGAAATACCAGCAAAACCCAAAACAGAACAGTTACCAAGCAAAATCTGCTCTCCAAAAGCAAAATGGCGTCCCTCCCTTCTGAGGTCTGCAGCGTGCCCAAACAGCAGTTTGCGCCCACACATATGGCGTCGCCATACCTGAGAGAACCCGCTTAACGTTTTATGAGGTATTTGTCTTCTGTGGCACAAACTGGGCACAACATATTATGCACTAAAATGGCGTATCAGTGGAAAATTGCAATTTTCACTTTGAACCATCCCTTTGCGCACTATGACTTAATTGCCCGTCATGGTGCGGTGGTTGATGTATGGAGCCGGCTCACGTTCTGAGCCCGCTCCATACGCTGCGGGTGTCGGCTGTGTATTACAGCAGGCCCCCTCGGTACTAACGGACAGGAACAGCGATCGCTCTGTTACAGAAGCCTGTAAGAATAACAATATACAGCAATACATTAGTATTGCAGTATATTGTACCAGTGATCCAATGATCGCTGGATCAAGTCCCCTAAGGGGATTGAATAATAAAATGTGTAGAAGAATTATAGTTATTAGTAGTGAGAATTATTTTTTTTAAAGTTAAAAAAACAAAACACCTTTTTCGCATTTTTCTTCTAAAGTAATGTAAAAAAATGACCAAAATTGGTATCGCTACGTCCGTAAAAGTCCGAACTATTACAATATACCAATATTTAATTTGCACAGTGAACACCTTAAAAAAATGTAATAATTGAAACCGGCAAAATCGCTATTTTTTTTTTTTTGTCACCTTCGCTCTAAAAAAAAAATGTAATACAACTTTTGAATCACTTTTTATGTACCAAAAAATGGTACCAATAAAAACTGCAGCTCCTCCCGCAAGAAATAAACCCTCACACCACTCTATTGATGGAAAAATAAAAAAGTTATGGCTCTTGGAAAGCGGGGAGTGAAAATCTAAAATATGAAAGCAAAAAATGGATCAGTCCTGAAAGGGTTAATTCATTTCTAATGAAAAAACTTTTGACCACATGTGGGGTATTTCCGTACTCGGGAGAAATTGCTTTATAAAAAATGGTTGTTTTTTTCCTCCTTTATCCCTTGTGAAAATGAGAAAATGCAACATTTTAGTGGAAAAAATGTTGATATTAATTTTCCCGCCCTAATTCCAATAAACTCTGCAAAAGACCCGTGGGGTCTAAATGCTCACTATACCCCTAGAAACATTCCTTGAAGGTTTTTCCAAAATGGGGTCACTTTTGGTGGGTTTCCACTGTTTTGGTCCCTCCAGTGCATTGCAAATGCGACATGGCACCAAAAACCATTCCAGCAAAATCATAAATCCAAATGGCGCTCCTTCCCTTCTGAGCCCTGCTGTGGGTCCAAACAGCAGTTTATTACCACATATGGGGTATTGTCGTAATCGGGAGACATTGCTTTACAAATGTTGGGGTGCATTTTCTTCGTTATTCCTTGTAAATAATAAACATTTCTATGTTGTTTCAGAAAAAAAGTACATTTTAATTTTTACAGACTAATTCCAATATATTTAGCAAAAAACCTGTGTGGTCAAAATGCTAACTATACCCCTAGATAAATACCTTAAGGGGTCTAGTTTTCGAAATGAGGTCGTTTATGGGGAGTTTCTATCGTTCTGGCAGCTCAAAGCTTCTCCAAATGTACAGTGGGGCCTAAAACATTTTCAAGCAAAATATGAGTCCTGAAAGCCTCCGGGTGTTCCCTTCCTTTGGGGCCCTGCCGTGTGTCCAAACAACGCATTAGGGCCACAATTTGGGTATTTTTGAAAACAGGAGAAAGAGGGTGATAGATTTTGGGGTGTGTTTCTTCATTTTCATGTTCGCTTTACAAAGAAATCGGTCTTCAAACTAATACCTTTATGAAAAAAGTGTTTTTTGTTTTTTTTTCACCTGATATGCATTAAATTTAGCAAAGAACTGTGGGGTCAAAACACTTACTATACACCTAAATAATTATGTTATGGGGTCTAGTTTTCTAAATGGGGTCGTTTATGGGGAGTTTCTATCGTTTTGGCAGCTCAAAGCCTCTCCAAATGTACAGTGGGGCCTAAAACATTTTCAAGCAAAATATGAGTCCTGAAAGCCTCCGGGTGCTCCCTTCCTTTTGGGTCCTGCCGTGTGTCCAGGCAGCGCATTAGGGCCACAATGTTGGTATTTTTGAAAACAGGAGAAAGAGGGTGATAGATTTTGTGGTGTGTTTCTTCATTCTCATGGTCGCTTTACAAAGAAATTGGTCTTCAAACTGATACTTTTATGAAAAAAAGTGAAATATTTTTTTTTTCACCTGCTATGTATTCAATTTAGCAAAAAACTGTGTAGTATACTTACTATACCCTTAGGTAAATACCTTAAGGGGTCTAGTTTTCTAAATGGGGTCATTTGTGGGGGTTTCCATCACTCTGAGACCTATGAGCCTCTGAAAACCTGGCTTGGTGCAGGAAAACAAAATGTACTTCAAAATTTATAAAATTATTATTCAATTTGTAAGTCCTCTAAATTGCTGAAAATTTATTTTATTTTTTCAAAAGTGCTGCCAAAATAGAGTAAAGAGATAGAAATATATATTTAATTAAAAAAATTGTACAGTATGTGTGTACATATGTGACATATTGCAGTTAAAAATGGGGGAAAATGGTAATTTTTACAAAATTTCTTCCATTTTTCTATTTTTTTATTAATTTCCGCAAATCGTATCAGTCTACTTTTACCACTAAAATAAAGTACAACATGTGACGAAAAAACAATGTCAGAATTACTTGGATATTCAAAACTTTCACAGAGTTATTCTCTGATAAAGTCAGACATACCAGATTTGACAAATCTGGCTTGGTCAATAAGGTACAAACATGCCCGGTCATTAAGGGGTTAATCTGGCATTTGATAGGTGTTGGATTATAAAATATGATAGAATATAAAAAAAAAACTATAGAAAAAAAACCAAAATGTATGCGTTATGAACAGTGTGCACAGAGCCTTTATGGAGGCACACAGAGTGCCTATGTTTTTTTGCTATGAAACTGTAGACCATCTGTGTGCCAGCACATGGTGCCACCGTACAATACTATTAAAGTATAACTACATTTTTTTTAAACTTTTGACCTATCAGAAGCTTTAATTTGTGGGGGTCCGAGCACTGAGACCTCCACCGACTGCGAAAATGAAGCGGCAGAAGCGCTCGCGTGAGTGCTATGCAGCTTCATTTCTGATCGGGCTCATTTCTGCAGAATCAATAGATAATCTTTGAGTCTGTACTCTGCTCGCTTAGAAACTAAGTGGCACATCGCTCGCCTGCTTCATTTTATCGATCGGTGAGGGTCTCAGTGTTCAGACCCCTACCGATCAAAACTTCTGACATGTTACTATGCCATGTCAAAAGTTTTTAAATGTTTTTAGTTACCCTTTAACAGAAATATTCTCCCCTAGAATAATACCTAACTAATAAGGCATCAAATGGAGCATGACACCATTTTTTCTCTGTTGGAATCATACGGAATATGACAAAAAAACACTCTGTATCCATCCATGTCAGCCTAGGTGCATACACACGGACCGTAGGGCCCCATAGACTTCTACTAGAACTAATAGGAACAACCATCAAGACATAGACCTTGGTGGAAAATAATTGGGTACAAAGTCAGCTCATAAAGGGTTGACTTCTGCTGGCCCTTTGGAACCCATTATTATGTCAAAGCCTGGGTCCACTGTAGGATTTCCTGGTACTCTGGTGGGCCTGTCCGACCGTATGTAAACTTTTGGTCTCTTGAGATGACATATTATCTCACAGATTTGTGCTGGAAACAAGTGTAATATTTGGCTGCTCTCTCGTAAAATACTTAATAATGTTCTTATCTGTTTTGTATCATCTGATTAGACTTATTTTTGTTGATATAAACTGGCCATAGATACAAGAGATTAGGTTAAGGCCCTCTTCAGTGGCGTAACTACTGTGGTAGAAGCCTTAGTGGCAGCTACGGTGGCCGCTAGCCGACACGCCCCCCATATGTCCGGTGATGCCGCTAGTAGCCGATATCGCTGCTACAACTGTAGCGACGATACTACGGGGCACGCGCCGCCGAGCCCCTAACATTTGGTCACATGGGTCCCCTCAAGCCCGGGGGTGTAGCTAGCACCGGAGGAGGCCCCGGTGCTAGCGACAGCCACCCCCTCTTGCAGTAATTGTACCTGCATCTATAGCACGCAGGTACAAATACATGCATTAGCGCTGAATGGCCGGGCATGCGTGACCAATCAGCGCCTTACAATGACGCTGATTGGCGGGGCAAAATGACTTGCACCGCCAAAAAACGCCTTTCAACGACGCTAGCGACACGATGATGTCCAAGTCAATCTGCCCTGCCAATCAGCGTCTTTGAACGACACGTCGTTCAGCTCCAGCAGACTTGTTCAGAAGAGAGCAGATCTGCATTGCCACCGGACGGCGCGAGTACGGGATCATGTGAGTATGTAAATTTGTTTGTTTTTTTCTAATAAAACTGTGAGGGGCATTATCTACAGGGGGGGTCCATATGTGTAGATGTGGGCCACTGTATACAGGGGGGTCTATATGTGGGGATGTGGGGCACTATCTACAAGGGGATCTATATGTGGGGATGTGGGGCACTATATACAGGGGAGTCTATATGTGGGGATGTGGGGCACTATATACAGGGGGGGTCCATATGTGGGGATGTTGGCAACTATATACAGGGGGTCTATAGGTGGGGATGTGGGGCACTATCTGCAGAGGGGGGTCTATATGTAGGGATGTGGGGCACTTTATACAGGGGGATCTATATGTGGGGATGTGGGGCACTATATACAGGGGGGTATATATGTGTGGATGTGGACCACTATAGACAGGGGGATCTATATGTGAGGCACTATCTACAGGGGGAGTCTATATGTGGGGATGTGGGGCACTATATACAGCGGGTCTATATGTGGGGATGTGGGGTACTGTCTCCAGGAGGGTCTATATGTGGGGATAAAGGGCACTATATACAGGGGGAGCTATATGTGGCACACTATATACAATGGTGGGCTATATGTAGAGCACTATCTATAGGGGAGCTATTTGTAGGGCACTATCTATAGCGGTGGGCTATATGTGGGATACTATCTACAGAGGGCTGAATGTGGGGCACTAGCTACAGGGGCTTCTATGTAGGGGACTATCTACAGAGGCTCTGTAAAGGATCTGCCAGACACTGCTTCTGTGTCGACGCCCGTGGTTAATCAGTCTACATCTGCTCCTAGGTCTGATAGAGTGACTCTATCTGCTACCAGTCAGGCTGGTAGGCTGAGGAGTGGGAGAACCTATCACAGCCTGGCCAGATGGTTCTAGCTCCCGCCCTCAATCTATGTATATCTTCATTTGCTTCTTGTCTTTGCCTGTGATTCTCTCTTGTTTCCTGGCTCTGCTGTTCCAGCTATTTCTATTGACCTCTGTTTCATATAGACCCTGGCTTTACTGACTACTCTCCTGCTCTGCGTTAGGTACCTCGTACACTCCTGGTTTGACTCGGCTCGTTCACTACTCTTGTTGCTCACGGTGTTTCCATGGGAAACTGCCACTTTTCCCTTAGCTTCTGTGTACCCTTGTCTGTTTGTTTGTCATGCACATATTGAGCGTAGGGACCGTCGCCCAGTTGTACGGCGTCGCCTAGGACGGGTCGTGCAAGTAGGCAGGGACTGAGTGGCGGGTAGATTAGGGCTCACCTGTCTGTCTCCCCACCCCATCATTACATAATCACAGGCCCATATACCTTTTCTACCCTGGTCCCTACACAACTATGGACCCCCTTGAGACCCTGGCTCAGCAAATACAGGGTCTCTCCCTACAGGTCCAAGCCCTGGCTCAGAGGTGCGACCAGCGTGATGCTAACCAGGTTCCCTCCACCTCACCTCTTGAACCCCATCTCAAGTTGCCTGACCGGTTCTCAGGGGACCGGAAGACTTTTTTCTCCTTTCGGGAGAGTTGCAGGCTATATTTCCAACTAAGGCCCCACTCCTCAGGTTCTGAGAGCCAGCGAGTGGGTATAATTATGTCCCGGCTCCAGGACGGGACCCAAGAATGGGCCTTCTCCTTGGCTCCTGACGCCCCTGAACTTTCCTCTGTTGATTTTTTTTTTTCTGCTCTCGGGCTCATATATGACGAGACTGACAAGACTGCCTTTGCCGAGAGTCAGCTGGTGACCTTACGTCAGGGTAAGAGACCCGTTGAGGAGTACTGTTCTGACTTTAGGAAGTGGTGTGTAGCTTCTCGCTGGAATGACCCTGACTTGAGGTGCCAGTTTAGATTGGGTCTGTCGAACGCCCTGAAAGACCTATTAGTCAGTTATCCCTCTTCTGACTCTCTAGATCAGGTTATGGCTTTAGCGGCACGTCTTGACCGACGTCTCAGGGAACGACGACTTGAACGTTTTTGTGCCTTCTACTCTGGCTCCCCCATGATGGCTCCCGAGCTTCCCTTGCTTCGTTCTTCCACGGAAAACTCCGGTGAACCAATGCAACTCGGGGCCTCCGTGTCTCCCCAACAACGTAGAGAGATCCGCAGGAAGAATGGTCTCTGCTTCTACTGTGGGGATGACAAGCATCAAGTGAACAACTGTCCTAGGCGTAAGAATAAGCAGCCGGAAAACTTCTGCGCCTAAGTGACCATCGGGGAGTTCGCTTGGGCGCACAGGTATTTCCCGTAAATATGAAACCTAATAAGATCTTGCTTCCCTTTCAGATCTCTTTTGAGGGTAGGTCTGCCACCGGCAGTGCCTTCGTGGATTCTGGGTCTTCTGCTAATATTATGTCTGTGGAATTTGCTGTCTCTAGCTTTGCCATTGATTGATTTGCCTAAACCTTTCCCGGTAGTGGGTATCAACTCCACTCCACTTGCTAATGGTTATTTTATGCAGCATACCCCTGTTTTTTAACTCATTGTTGGCTCCACTCATTTGGAGCAGTGCTCTGTACTGGTGATGCAAGGATTATCATCCGATTTGATTTTAGGCCTTCCCTGGTTGCAGATGCATAATCCCACGTTTAACTGGAATACTGGGGATCTTACTAAATGGGGTAATAAATGCATGACGTCCTGTTTTTCCATTAATTTGGCTTCTCTCGCTGAGGAGGTGAACACTCTACCTGAGTTTATTCAGGACTTTGCTGATGTTTTTTCTAAAAAGGCCTCTAAAGTGTTACCTCCTCATAGAGAGCACGATTGCGCAATCAATTTGGTACCAGGAGCTAAGCTCCCTAAGGGTAGGATATTTATTCTCTCTTGTCCCGAACGTGAGGCCATGAGAGAATATATCCAGGAAAGCCTGGCCAAGGGTTACATTCGCCCCTCTACTTCCCCGGTGGGTGCTGGCTTCTTCTTTGTAGGGAAGAAGGATGGTGGTCTTAGGACGTGCATCGATTACCGAAACTTGAATAAGGTCACTGTAAGGAACCAGTATCCCCTTCCTTTGATTCCTGATCTCTTCAATCAGGTTCAGGGGGCCCAATGGTTCTCTAAGTTTGATCTTTGGGGGGCTTATAATCTTATCCGAGTCAGAGAAGGGGATGAGTGGAAGACTGCGTTTAACACGCCCGAAGGTCATTTCGAATACCTCATCATGCCCTTTGGGTTGTGTAATGCTCCCGCGGTCTTCCAGAATTTCATAAATGAGATTTTAAGAGACTACCTGGGGGTATTTCTTGTAGTGTACCTTGATGACATACTTGTGTTTTCCAAGGACTGGTCCTCCCACATTGAGCATGTCAGGAAGGTGCTCCAGGCCCTTCGGGAAAACAAACTGTTTGCTAAATCCCAAAAAATTGTGTTTGGGGTGACAGAGATACCATTTTTGGGTCAAATCCTCACTCCTCATGAATTCCGCATGGACCCTGTCAAGGTTCAGGCTGTGGCTGAATGGGTCCAACCTGCCTCCCTGAAGGCGTTACAATGCTTCCTGGGGTTTGCTAATTATTACAGGAGATTTATTGCTAACTTCTCGCTCATCGCTAAACCCCTACGGATCTTACTCGCAAAGGTGCTGATCTCCTCCACAGGCCTCCGGAAGTGGTCCAGGCTTTTGAGATCCTTAAGAAGTGCTTTATCTCTGCCCCAGTGCTGATTCAGCCTAACCAAATGGAGCCATTCATCGTGGAGGTTGACGCCTCCGAGGTGGGAGTGGGTGCTGTCTTGTCCCAGGGTACCAGGTCCCTCACCCATCTCCGTCCCTGTGCCTACTTCTCCAGAAAGTTCTCGCCCACTGAGAGTAACTATGACGTGAGCAACCGCAAACTCTTAGCCATTAAATGGGCATTTGAAGAGTGGAACCACTTCTTGGAGGGGGCTAGGCACCAGGTAATGGTCCTTACCAACCTCAAGAATCTTTTTTTCCTAGAATCTGCCCGGAGGCTAAACCCGAGACAAGCTCGATGGGCGTTGTTTTTTACTATATTCAACTTTGGGGTTACCTATAGGGCTGGGTCTAAAAATATTATAGCTGATGCACTGTCGCGTAGCTTCATGGCCAGCCCTCCTTCAGAGGAAGATCCTGCTTGTGTTTTGCCCCAGGTATAATAATATCCTCTGTCGATTCCGACTTAGTCTCCGAAATTGCGGCTGATCAAGGTTCAGCTCCCGGGAACCTTCCTGAGAACAAGCTGTTTGTTCCCCTGCAATTCCGGCTAAGGGTACTCAGGGAAAATCATGACTCTGCACTATCTGGCCATCCAGGCATCCTTGGTACCAAGCACCTCATTGCTAGAAACTATTGGTGGCTGGGGTTGCCTAAAGACGTTAGGGCCTACGTCGCTGCTTGTGAAATTTGTGCTAGGTCCAAGACTCCCAGGTCCCGACCAGCGGGCTTACTATGTTCTTTGCCCATTCCCCAGAGACCTAGGACCCATATCTCCATGGATTTTATCACCGATCTGCCCCATCTCAAGGCAAGTCGGTGGTGTGGGTTGAAGTAGACCGCTTCAGTAAGATGTGCCACTTTGTGCCCCTCAAGAAACTAACCAATGCCAAGATGTTAGCTACCTTGTTTGTCAAACACATCCTGCTTCTCCATGGGGTTCCTGTCAATATTGTTTCTGACAGAGGGGTACAATTTGTTTCATTGTTTTGGAGAGCTTTCTGTAAAAAGTTGGAGATTAATCAGGAGGTTCCATCTTCTCTTCCCCAATAAGCCAGGTCCACCTAGGAAGGGTCCAGTGGCCCCTCATAAAAGGGGGTGGGGTACTGTAAAGGATCTGCTAGACACAGCTTCTGTGTCGACGTCCGTGGGTAATCAGTCTATATCTGCTCCTAGGTCTGATAGAGTGACTCTATCTGCTACCACTCAGGCTGGTAGGCTGAGGATTGGGAGAACCTATCACAGCCTGTCCAGACGGTTATTGCTCCTGCCCTCGGTCTATTTATACCTTAATTTGCTTCTTGTCTTTGCCTGTGATTCTCTCTTGTTTCCTGGCTCTGCTGTTCCAGCTATTTCTATTGACCTCTGTTTCATATTGACCCTGGCTTTACTGACTACACTCCTGCTCTGCGTTTGGTACCTCGTACACTCCTGCTTTGACTCGGCTCGTTCACTACTCTTGTTGCTCACGATGTTGCCATGGGCAACTGTCCCTTTTCCCTTAGCTTCTCTGTACCCTTGTCTGTTTGTTTGTCGTGCACATACTGAGCGTAGGGACCGTTGCCCAGTTGTATGACGTCGCCTAGGATGGGTCATGCAAGTAGGCAGGGACTGAGTGGTGGGTAGATTACTGCTCACCTTTCTGTCTCCACACCCCGTCATTACAGGCTTTATGGGGATCACTATCTACAGGGGGCTATGGGGGCACTACCTACAGGGGGCTCGATGTTTGTGTTTGTGTGTGTGTGTGTGTGTGTGTGTGTGTGTGTGTGGAACACAGTGTATGGTACTTTTATAATCAAGGACACGGTGTATGGCGCTATTATAATTAGAGGTGCTGTGTATGGTACTTTTATAATCAAAGACAGTGTATGGCGCTATTATAATTAGAGGTGCAGTGTATGGTACTATTATAATCAGGGATGCAGTGTATGGTGCTATTATAGTTAGTGGAGCAGTGTACGGCGCTTTATTATATTTAAAGGTGTTGAGAATTGTAACTTCATTTATAGGTGCAAAAATTTTTAAAAGTGGGAAGTCAAGACATCTGAGCGGAAAACTGGAGAAATGGGTCGTGGCCGGTCGAAATCCATCATAGAGGTCTGGACCGGAGGGAGAAGAAAATAACCAGAATCTGAGATGTCACCGGTGAGTCACTTAATGTAAATGTTTATTCTGCCTCTAATCAGTACTGTAGTCACTGTATGGTCTGCAGCGAGATGATGGGTGGTATGATTGTTTTTTGTGAAACAGCATCTCCCAGCATATCCTTATTATTGTTCGGGCCATGCTGGGAGCTGTAGTTTTACCCCGTACAAAGCTATATGGCAGGGGTTGCACTAAATTGAGCTGTATTTGTTCTGGTGTTGTATATATGTACTGAGCTTGGTTCTGGGGCTGTATATATGTACTGAGCTTGATTCTGATGCTGTATTTAAGTACTGAGCTTTGTTCTGGTGCTGTATATATGTATGAGCTTGGTTCTGGGGATGTATATATGTACTGAACTTTGTTCTGATGCTGTATTTAAGTACTGAGCTTTGTTCTGGTGCCGTATATATGTGTGAGCTTTGTTCTGGTGCTGTATTTATGTACTGAGCTTGGTTCTGGGGCTGTATTTATGTGTTGAGCTTGGTTCTGGGGCTGTATTTATGTACTGATCTTTCTTCTGGTATTGTATATATGTACTGAGCTTGGTTCTGGAGATGTATATATGTATGAGCTTGGTTCTAGTGCTGTATTTATGTACTGAGCTTGGTTGTGGTACTTTATATATGTACTGAGCTCTGTTCTGGTATTGTATATATGTACTGAGCTTGGTTCTGGTGCTGTATTTATGTACTGAGCTCTGTTCTGGTGCTCTATATATTTATTGAGCTTGGTTCTGGAGCCGTATATGTCAGAGCTTGGTTTTGGAGATGTAATTATATAAAATATATTTCTAATAAAATTGCAGGGCAGATGGAATTGTTCTCAATTTATTGTGTATTTCAGGGGAACGTGTTTGGTAGTTGTAACCCCTGGAACCACCACCATGCGGTAATAATACATGAACTGACAATATTTTCAAATGTAAGTTTTTTTCAGATGCAGCAAAATCTTTAAAATCCACTTTAATAACGGCGTGCACTATATGCTAATTACTCATTAAAGGGTCATGGGGCGGTGCTGCTATCCTGAAGAGTCACATAGTTCTGCCTCTAAACCCAACATTCCATGTTTGATTGACATCCCCCTGGCTGATACAACTTTCTCGGATGCGCTATTGCCTTGTGGCACTATACACAAGGGGGACTGTGTGGCACTATACACAAGGGGGACTGTGTGGCACTATACACAAGGGGGACTATGTGGCACTATACACAAGGGGAGCTGTGTGGCACTATACACAAGGGGGAGATGTGTGGCACTATAAACAAGGATGAGCTGTGTGGCTCAATAGACAAGGGGGAGCTGTGTGGCACTATACACAAGGGGGAGCTGTGTGGCACTGTACACAAGGGGGAGCTGTGTGGCACTATACACAAGAGGGAGCTGTGTGGCACTATAGACAAGTGGGAGCTATGTGGCACTACAGACAAGGGGGAGCTGTATGGCACTATACACAAGGGGGAGCTGTGTGGCACTATACACAAGTTAAATGTATCTGCTTGTAAGGCAGATGGTTATACCACACAAAATAGTTGCTAATTAAAATTTCCCATATGTCTACTTTAGATTGCCATCATTTTTTGAACATTATTTTATTTTTCTAGGACGTTACAAGGCTTAGAACAAAACCAGCAATTTCTCATATTTTCATGAAAATTTTAAAAAGCCTTTTTTTTAAGGTACCAGTTCAGTTCTGAAGTGGCTTTAAGGGGCCTATGTATTATAAACCCCATAAAACAACCCATTTTAAAAACTACACCCATCAAAGTATTCAAAACAGTATTTAGAAAGTTTCTTAACCCCTTAGACCAGGGGTCTCAAGCACGCGCCCCGCGGGCCACATGCGGCCCCTGGGGCTGTCATCTGCGGCCCGCGGGACACAGAGCCGCTAGTATCGGCTCTGCTCCGAGACTCTGGAATTTCCTGACATCGCTGTCCACATATGAACAGCGATGTCTGGGGCTTCTCCAGAGCCGGAGTCCCGAGCAGAGCGCTGGTGTCGGCTCTGCTCGGGGACTCTGTGGAATTCCCTGACATCGCTGCCCATATATGGACAGTGTGTCAGGGTCTTGCCCAGAGTGGAGCAGAGCGCTGGTGTCGGCTCTGCTCCTGGACTCTGTGGAATTCCCTGACATCGCTATCCACATATGAACAGCGATGTCTGGGGCTTCCCCAGAGCCGGAGTCCCGAGCAGAGCGCTGGTGTCGGCTCTGCTCCGGGACTCTGTGGAATTCCCTGACATCGCTGCCCATATATGGACAGTGTGTCAGGGTCTTGCCCAGAGCGGAGTCCCGAGCAGAGCGCTCGTACAGGCTCTGCTCAGGGACTCTGTGGAATTCCCTGACATCGCTGTCCACATATGAACAGCGATGTCTGGGGCTTCCCCAGATCCGGAGTCCCGAGCAGAGCGCTGGTGTCAGCTCTGCTCCGGGACTCTGTGGAATTCCCTGACATCGCTGTCCACATATGAACAGCGATGTCTGGGACTTCCCCAGAGCCGGAGTCCCGGGCAGAGCGCTAGTACAGGCTCTGCTCCGGGACTCTGTGGAATTCCCTGACATCGCTGCCCATAAGTGGATAGTGTGTCAGGGTCTTCCCCATAGCGGAGTCCCGGGCAGAGCGCTAGTATAGGCTCTGCTCCCGGACGGTGCAGAATTCCCTGACATATCTGCCCATATATGGACAGTGTGTCAGGGTCTTCCCCAGAGCGGAGTCCCGGGCAGAGCGCTATTATCGGCTCTGCTCCGGGACTCTGGGGAAGCCTCTGACATCGCTGTCCATACATCGACAATGATGTCAGGGGCTTCCCCAGAGCAGGAGTCCCAGTGATGTCAGGAGCACAGCTGGAGTCCCAGGAAGAGCCTACTAGCGCTCTGCCTGGGACTCCAGCTTTGGGGCAGCCTCTAGAGAGGGCACTGGGGCAGCCTCTAGAGAGGGCACTGGGGCAGCCTCTACAGAGGGCACTGGGGCAGCCTCTACAGAGGGCACTGTGGCGTTATCTACAAGTGGGAGTGTGGCATTATCTAGGGGTGTGTTGCATTATCTACAGAGAGCACAGTGGCCTTATCTACAGAGGGCACAGTGGCCTTATCTACAGAGGGCACTGTAGCCTTATCTACAGAGGGCACTGTGGCCTTATCTACCGGGGGCACTGTGGCCTTATCTACAGAGCGCACTGTGGCCTTATCTACAGAGGGCACTGTGGCCTTATCTACAGAGGGCACTGTGGCCTTATCTACAGAGGGCACTGTGGCCTTATCTACAGAGGGCACTGTGGCCTTATCTAGGGGTGTGTTGCATTATCCACAGAGGGCACTGCGGCAGCATCCACAGAGGGCACTGCGGCAGCATCCATAGAGGGCACTGCGGCACTATCTAAAAAGGGGCTGCCCAATCTTGACATGTGTGCTAACTGAGCCGCCGGACTGCATTTGGCGACACTTAAACTGGAAAGCTGGATTGTTGAAATAAGCACGTGGAGAAATATCTCAAATTTTAAACCTAGCGCTATTATTATAGTAATGTAGTAGTATTATTATTATAGTAATGTAGTATTATTATAGTAATGTAGTATTATTATTCTAGTAATATAGTGTTATAGTATTTAAAAAAACTAATTGATTAACAATAATTTTGTATTGTATCAAATTTGAAAGTAATGCGGCCTGTCAACTTCCCATTTTTTCTATATGCGGCCCACTTACCCGGCCGAGTTTGAGACCCCTGCTTTAGACGTTTCACAGGAATTAAAGTAAAGTGGAGGTAAAATTAGCAAATTTCATTTTTCTTGCAGAAATTACATTTTAATAAAAAAAATTCTGTAACACAGAAGGTTTTACCAGAGAAACACTACTAAATATGTATTGTCCAGATTCTGCCGTTTTAGAATTAGCCACATGTGGCTCTAGTGTACTAGTGGCCTAAAACACAAGCTTCAGAAGCAAAGAAGCACCTAGTGCATTTGGGGGCCTCTTTTTTTATTAGAATATATCTTAGGCACCATGCTAGGTTTGAAGAGGTCTTGTGGTGCCAAAATTTTAGAAATCCCCAAAAAGTGACCCCATTTGGAAACTACACTCTCAAGGAATTCATTTATGGGTTTGTAACCATTTTGACCCCACAGTTTTTTCACAGAACTTATTTAATTTGGGCTGTGAATTCCCCCAAAAAATTTTTCCAATATTATGTAGTTTGGGCTCAAAATGTCTTATTTTCACAAGGAATAAAATACCCCATTTTGTTTCCCAATTTGTCCTGAGTGCGGCAATTCCCCATTTGTGGGGGGGCTCAGAGGGGAAAGAGTGCTATGCGTTCTTTGGAGTCCAGATTTTGCTGGATTAGTTTTCAGGTGCTATGTTTCATTTGCAGAGCCCCATTTTAAAAACTACACCCCTTAAGAGATTAATCTAGAGGTGTAGTGAGCATTTTGACCCCACAGGTATTGTGTAAAAGATAATGTGCAGCAGATGGTGCAGAGTGAGATTTGCAATTTTTTATATATATATATATATATATATATATATATATGCCATTTCAGTGTCCGATATATTGTGCCCAGCATGTGCCACCGGAGACATACACCGTAATGTGTGTTCTCCCGGGTATGGTAATAATACCCTATATGTGGCTATTATCTTCTGCCTTGGCACACGGCAGGGGTCAGAATGGAAAGATGAGGGGGATAAGCTGTGCTGAGTGCATCAGGGTAAGTAAACTGGGGTAAAAATCAAGGGATGTATGATAAATTTTAAAACACTCTTTCATACAGAGCCCTGTTTTTTCAGGACACGTGTCACATTAATATATTGTGTCCTCCCTTTATCCCCCTCTTTGAGTAGACTCTGCACCTCTTTTGACTTTTTCCCTTCTTGCTAGTTTGGGGAACTTCTCCTGGAAAATGTTGCCCTGGTACTATGCATGTGGGCTCGCTTCCAGAAGTACTGGGTGCCCCCCCTTCCTGGTCCCTAAAGATTAGATTCTTGATAACCACCTCTTTAAATTCCAGGAAAGTTCCCCTCTGGCTTGCACATCGACGTAGCACGTACACATTGTACATTGCCATCTGTATGATGTGCACCGCCAGCTTCTTATACCACACCCTCGATTTCCGCCTCGATTTCCGCGTGGCGCTGTAGGGCTACAGGACTTGATCTAACAAGTCCACCCCTCCCATGTACCTATTGTAGTCCAGGTTGCAGTCTGGTTTGGGGGTCTCTGTACTGGTATCTCATACAGGTACGTGGGTACTGGTGTGGCCATGTATTGTTGTCAATACAAGGACATCTCTCTTGTCCTTGTACTTGACACACAATATGTTGCTGCTAGAATGTGCCCTGCTCTCACCCCTTCTTAGTGTTTGCCCAAGCAGTGTCTTAGGGAGGCCTCTCAGATTTCTTCTAGCAGTGCCGCGTGCCGCAGTACTTCTGGATGTGAGGCACTTGAAGAGTGGGACGCTGGTATAAAAATTATCCAGGTAGAGGTGGTAACCCTGGGCCAGTAGTGGGTGCACAAAATTTCACACAATTTTTGCTTTAACTCCTAGTAATGGGGGGGGGGGCATTCTGGGGGCTGAATACAGGTGTCCCTCCATTCATATATACTAAATCTGTAAGTATAACCTGATGCACTCTCGCACAGCTTATACATCTTCACGCCATACCTTGGACTCTTACTCTGCAGGTACTGGCAGAATTGAAGCCTCCCTTTAAAATGTACCAAAGCAAAGTGAAAAGGACACGGCACCACATAGTGTAGTTCAGATGGTAATGTAGAAGAGCGAATTGATGAAGAAAATTGCTCACTTTGTAGTTGCAAGTACTGGCAGGTATTTGCAATGAAAAAGAAGCTGCTGCCAATCCCAAACGCAAACACCCGGAGGGGTTGCCAAGAGTAGTAAAAATATAATAATAAAAACCGGGAATATACAGGCGCTGCTTGGTTGTAAATGAACACATAGATTTATTTAGGTAAATGAAGTACAGATGCTACGTGTTTCAACGCCGGACTGGCGTCTTCATCAGGCAAGTAAAACACACACAAAACATGAGTGTATATATACAGAGATACAATATATCTGATTGGACCAATTCAGACAGAGCTGCAGGAGAAAAAACAGCCAAAACAGAGGCAGGTCAAAGTTCAAAGCAACAGGATAAAAGTTTACATAATACAAAGTGCAAATACGCATAATATAACAATAAAAATGCAAGGGATACGTATAAGATCGATAAATAAGCAATTGACAATTGAATAAACCAGTGTGTTAAAAAATTGTATCTAAAATTATATCAATGGTTGCGGCAAACAGAAATTCCGATTTATCTCATTTATCAAATGGGAGAGGGAACAACATATCCTGAGATAAAAGCAATAAAATAGATTAGTGCAACAGATTGTCATAAATATATAAGTACAGACAGTCGGTATCTGACCTGGAGTGTAAACAGAAAATCGTTGCCGGAGTCTAGGCGACCGCAAACATGGTAGCACAAACCCCACAATACTCAATCAAAATGAAATAAAACATGACAACAGTTTCTTTGGATAAAAATGGCCACGGTGTTTATTAAGGGTAACCTAAGATAAAATAATTCGAAGAGAATAACCATAAATAATCGAATAAATAATAAAATATAAATATTTTGACCAATAAAAACCAAGTCCGCCCAGCATTAGCTGGGTGACAAACCCCTCTAACAAACAACGTGACGTGAAGGAATTTAAGAACAATAGGGCGGGAGGGTGGGCGACGGTCCAATCTTCAAAAACTGGCTGCTTGACCACGATGAACTGCTCCTTTTATGTCCAATTTTCCCGCCTTTAGGATTTTATCAATGACCAATCAGCTGGCCTTCCACAAAACTGCCTGGAGATAGAATCTGCCAGAACCTGCTCATGCAATTGCACAGCTGACCTAGGTCCAATCAGCTGGGACCAACTCCAAACTGCCCAGAGACAGAAACATCTGGAAACCGGCTCGTGCCACCAGCACAGCTTACCCGGGGGACACCACGATGGTAAGTACCATTCTAATATAAAATAACAAATGGAGAAAAGAGGGAAAGGGGGAGAGAAAAACATACCAAGCAAAAAAACATATTTTATTAACAACTTATGGGGGGCTGTGCGACCATGTGTCCCCCAGGCAATAGCCTGGGGGGCCCCTGACATTACGGTGGCCTGGGGGGAAAAAAAGGGAAAGGATGGAACGCATGATCACACGCAAAAACGAAGGATCTCGTGTAGCAGAGCCCAGATGGGAGAGGAACAGTAAGTAAAGAACGATAATGATTAGACATTACAAGAAAATATACACTAAAAGGGACTCAATGCTAAGGATAATATGAAAGATGACCGGACATACAGAAAAAATATTGAAATAATTGGTAATAGACAAATATTGAAAATCGTAAGTATCGGATATAGGGTCCCCAATTTGTAAATCCAAAAATGTTCCCTCTGTTTCAGTCTAACGAACCTATTGGATAAATCTAAAGGAATGATTTCAATAGGGGTGACAGTAATGACGTCAAAAGCACTCATGTTCGAGAGCGCAATGGCGGGATACACTGTGTTTGGAATAGCCATTTTTTACGTTGAATCTATGTTGGTTGATTCTACTCCTTAGGGTCTGGGTGGTGCGACCCACATATTGACGATTGCATGTACACTGCAGCAGATATATTACGTAGATATATTGAATTGAAAGTTTTCAGATTAAGAGTTTTTTGAACTGCGGTAGTAGCTACGTAATATATCTGCTGCAGTGTACATGCAATCGTCGACAATTTTGGGATTTACAAATTGGGGACCCTATAGCCGAATGGCCTCAATGACATAACAGAGTCCGCATTGGATTAACATTTAATTTTTCTATTCCGACAGTCTTCAATGTATTATCCCCCCTTTAGTGGAAATTTTCTTTCTACTATCCTCTATGATAATTTTTGGCTCACACCTATCATTAATTTTTAAATATTTGTCTATTACCAATTATTTCAATATTTTTTCTGTATGTCCGGTCATCTTTCATATTATCCTTAGCATTGAGTCCCTTTTAGTGTATATTTTCTTGTAATATCTAATCATTATCGTTCTTTACATACTGTTCCTCTCCAATCTGGGCTCTGCTACACGCGATCCTTCGTTTTTGCGTGTGATCATGCGTTCCATCCTTTCCCTTTTTTTCCCCCAGGCCACCGTAATGTTTGCGGTCGCCTAGACTCCGGCAACGATGTTCTGTTTACACTCCAGGTCAGATACCGACTGTCTGTACTTATATATTTATGACAATCTGTTGCACTAATCTATTTTATTGCTTTTATCTCAGGATATGTTGTTCCCTCTCCCCTTTGATAAATGAGATAAATCGGAATTTCTGTTTGCCGCAACCATTGATATAATTTTAGATACAATTTTTTAACACACTGGTTTATTCAATTGTCAATTGCTTATTTATCGATCTTATACGTATCCCTTGCATTTTTATTGTTATATTATGCGTATTTGCACTTTGTATTATGCAAACTTTTATCCTGTTGCTTTGAACTTTGACCTGCCTCTGTTTTGGCTGTTTTTTCTCCTGCAGCTCTGTCTGAATTGGTCCAATCAGATATATTGTATCTCTGTATATATACACTCATGTTTTGTGTGTGTTTTACTTGCCTGATGAAGACGCCAGTCCGGCGTTGAAACGCGTAGCATCTGTACTTAATTTACCTAAATAAATCTAGGTGTTCATTTACAACCAAGCAGCGCTTGTATATTCCAGTTTTTTATTATTATATGTTTACTATTTTTAAAATGTACCAGGGACTCATCAATAGAAATACACTTCTCGTGGGTATATGCTTGGGCAAACCGGGGACTAAAATGGTCTAATAGGGGTCTCAGTTTATACAAACAGTCAAAACTGGGGTAATCTTAGGGTGGGCACTGCTCATTATCAGAATAATGTAAGTAGTGGAGTATTGCCTCATAACGCATCCTGGACATGACCATGCGGTACATCAGGGTGTGGTATAAGATGTCTATGCTCCAGTAAGTCCTAATGGACGGCTTTTTTAGAAGCCGCATGTTCAAGAGCAGTCCCCAGAACTTGCCCAACTCTGCTGCATCTACAGGAGTCCACCCACTGGCGTAGCTATAGGGGTCGCAATTGCGACCGAGCCCCGAAGCCAGGGGGGCCCACAGCCCCCCGCACCACATCAATAAAAAGTTACTATAGTAACTCGGGCCGCGGGCCCCTGTTACTATAGTAACAGACCTTACTAACCTTCCTGGTTCCGGATCGCAGCGGAGGTCCTGACGTCAAGCGCTGTGCGCAGTGCATGACGTCACAGCGCTATGCGCCGCGCACAGCATCGAGACGACAGAACTACCGCCGCGGCTGAAGAGGAAGGTAAGAGTAGCCCTGACTGGCGAGGTCCGACTCCCGGGACCTGCCAAACAGCTGTTTTGAAGGGGCCGCAGCACTCGTACGAGAGCTGCTCCCCTTCATTCCGGACACACTTTGAATCGGTGTCGGCGATTCACAGTGTGAGCGAGTAGTGAAATGAAGCTCTCGTACGAGTGCTGCGGCCCATTCAAAACAGCTGATTTGCGGGTCCCGGGAGACGGACCCCGACACATCAGCTATTGATGGCCTATCCTGTGGATAGGCCATCAATGTTTAGGGACTGCACAACCCCTAAGCCTACGATGTAGCAGGCTTAGGGGGCCCATGAGACAGGATCACAGATTGTGTGATGCTGTCTGCTGGGCCCTGTATCTAAGCCAATCACATGGTAGGCTTAGATACATGGCCCATGTGTGATCCTGTCTGCTGGGCCCTGTATATAAGGGTATGTGCACACACACTAATTACGTCCGTAATTGACGGACGTATTTCGGCCGCAAGTCCCGGACCGAACTCAGTGCAGGGAGCCGGGCTCCTAGCATCATAGTTATGTACGATGCTAGGAGTCCCTGCCTCTCTGCAGGACAACTGTCCCGTACTGTAATCATGTTTTCAGTACGGGACAGTAGTTCCATGGAGAGGCAGGGGCTCCTAGCATCGTACATAACTATGATGCTAGGAGCCCGGCTCCCTGCACTGTGTTCGGTCCGGTACTTGCGGCCGAAATACGTCCGTCAATTACGGACGTAATTAGTGTGTGTGCACATACCCTAAGCCTACCACACTGTAGGTTTAGATACAGGGCCCCAGCACACAGTAATCTTATACTGTATAAGATTACTGTCTGCTGGACCCTGTATCTAAGCCTACGTTGGGGTAGGCTTAGATACAGTGTCCCACAGACAGTATCACACATGGGCCCTGTATCTAAGCCTAACACATGTGTTACTAATCGTTTTTCTTGTGTGTTTTCTTACAGGTTCGGTCGTTGGACTACGGTGGATTCCAGGACTACTTCGATGACGGCTTTTTTTTAATTATCAATAAAATGGTTAATGAGGGCTGTGTGTGTTTTTTTTTATTTCAATAAAATATTTTTTCTATGTCTTTGTGTTTTTTTTTAAACTATATTACTACCGCCTTAGTAATGGCCGCCGGCTGATTGACAGCATCCATTGCTAAGTCGTGGCTTAGTGTTAGCCGGTGCAGAGGCTAACACTAACCCCCTTTATTACCCCGGTACCCACCGCCACCAGGGGTACTGGGAAGAGCCGGGTACCATCCAGTACTTGACCATCTGTAGTGATGGACGGCCACTGGGGTGGCCGCAGGCTGGTATTATCAGGAGGGGAAAGGCCAGATACAGTGACCCTTCCCACACTGGTAATGCTAGCCTGCTGCTGCTTTATTGTATCTGGCTGGTTATGAAAAATGGGGGGGACCCCCCATCATTTAAAAAAAACAAAAAAAAATAATAATTGGAAAGAACGATGTCGGGTCCCCCCCAATTTTCATAACCAGCCAGATACAACACAGCAGCAGCAGGCAGCATTACCAGGGTGGTAGGGACCACTGTTTTTGGCCTTCCCCAGCCTAATACTACCAGCCTGCGGCCACTCCGGTGCCTGCCCGTCACTACAGATGGACGGGTACTGGTTCGTACCCGGCTCTTCCCAGCACCCCTGGTGGTGGTGGGTACCGGGGTAATAATGGGGGTTAGTCTTGGCCTCTGCACCTGCTAACATTAAGCCGCACCTTAGTAATGGAGGTTGTCAATCAGCCAGCGGCCATTACTAAGGCGGTGATAATAAAGTTTAAAAAGATACAAGCACATAGAAAAAATATTTTATTGAAATAAAAAAACACAACCCTCATTAACCATTTTATTGAGAATAAAAAAAATGCCGTCATTGAAGTCCTCGAATCCGAAGTCCAACAACCGAACCTGTAAAAAAACACAAACACACAAAAATAATCAGTAACACATAAAGAAGCAAAATTATTATTCTCACCTTTTCTGGGTCCAACGCTGGAGCCGCAATGTCAGCGAGCTGGGCCCTATATCTAATCCGATCATGTGTGATACGGTCTGCTGAGCCCTGTATCTAATCCAATCATGTGTGATACTGTCTGCTGGGCCCTGTATCTAATCCTATCATGTGTGATACTGTCTGCTGAGCCACTGTATCTAATCCTATCATGTGTGATACTGTCTGCTGGGCCCTATATCTAATCCAATCATGTGTGATACTGTCTGCTGAGCCGCTGTATCTAATCCTATCATGTGTGATACTGCCTTCCGAGCCACTGTATCTAATCCGATCATGTGTGATACTGTCTGCTCAGCCACTGTATCTAATCCTATCATGTGTGATACTGTCTGCTGAGCCACTGTATCTAATCCTATCATGTGTGATACTGCCTTCTGAGCCACTGTATCTAATCCTATCATGTGTGATACTGTCTGCTGAGTCATTGTATCTAATCCTATCATGTGTGATACGGTCTGCTGAGCCAATGTATCTAATTCTATCCATAGTTTATAGGGTCGTAGTGCTATAGATATGCTATGCTGTCTCCTATACACACATTTTTTTTTGGGCGGACACACATGTATTGGGGCTATTTCCCCTGACATTTTGAGCCCTGAGGCTATGTTCACACGGCAGCCTCCGTTACGGCTGAAATTACGGTGCTGTTTTCAGGAGAAAACAGCTCCGGAATTTCAGACGTAATGGCATGTGCAGGCGTTTTTCGCTGCGTCCATTACGCACGTAATTGGAGCTGTTTTTCCATGGAGTCCATGGAGTCCATGGAAAACGGCTCCATTTATGTCTGAAGAAGTGACAGGCACTTCTTTGACGTGGGCGTCTTTTTTACGCGCCGCCTTTTGACATCGTAAGACCCATTCAAATGAATGGGCAGATGTTTGCCAACGCTTTTGAGCCGCATTTTCGGACGTAATTCAATGCTAAAACGCCCGAATTACGTCCGTAAATAGGGTGTGTGAACCCAGCCTTAGTGATGCCCCGGCTGCTAGTGCTGCATTGTTGGGTCACTTAGGAGACCCAGCGATGCAGCTGAAAGCTGCGGACCGTCGGCCATGAGAAGAGTGCGGGGGGGTGGCTTAATAAGAACTTTTGCATCGGGGCCCATGAGCCTTTAGCTACGCCCCTGAGTCCACCTGTAGGATTGGGCATAAAATGATGTGGGGTTCTTTGTTATATACTGTTGGGCATATACATTTGTCTGGGACACCATAAGCTCTATAAAATCATCAGTAAAAAAGAACTTGAAAAAGTCCATCTCACTGAGCCCTGCCGTATTAAATTTTATCCCTGGGCTGCCTGTGTACTCAGGGATTTCGGACTCGTAATTGTCTGGTGTGGGGGTCCAAATGGGGTCACTTAGCTCAGGGGTTTCAACTGTTGTGGGGTCACTTCCATCAGGGATTTCAACCGTGGTGGTCCTGGGGTGTCCCCTAGGGGGTCCCTCCTCTTCATCACTGGATGAGAAAGTTGACAAATAAAAGAGTCTCGCCATCCGTCGAGTCTGTGTCAGAGGCAAGAAACGCATAGGCCTCTTCGGCAGAAAATTACCTTTGGGACATCTTTATTATTTATGTGCTTAGACACGTGTAAATTGTGTGCTTAGACACGTGTATTATTTATACAGCAAAAAAAAATAAAATTTAGAAAGCTTTACAAGAACAAAATAAAAGTATACTTATATAACTAGAAGCAATAGACTGCAACCTAAAACTTTTTTTTGTTTGTTTTTATAGAACGAGTGGACTTCCCTGACACTAAACCTGACTAGGGCAAGGGTTCCTAACACTAAACCTAACTAGATTTTATGTGAACTTCCCTGACACTAAACCTAACTACGGCGACGATAAACATAACTAGTTTTTTTCCAAGCTTCCCTGACGCTAATCCTTACTACGGTGACAGATTCCGGACACTAAATTCCCTGACGCTATACCTAACGATTCCCTGACACTAACAAACCCTAATACTAAACAGTAGAGGAGAAAAAACAACACAAAGCGCACATAGTGCATCAAATGATATAGTAAAAAAAGCCACACAACATCCTTGAAAGCGTATTTTAAAATATTGCTGCAGCCTGGGTTCCGATCCGCATACAAAAAGTCCAGTGGTAAATGGTAATTTGAGAAGTTTGAGGAAAAAAACGGATTTTCCCTGGCGCTGCTAACTGGTAAAACCCTTCTTGAGTAATGAGGATTTGAAACAAGAAAATGTAATATCAGATATTGTTTTAATTACTACGCGTTTCAAGGCCGGACCGGCCTCTTCATCAGGTAAATTAGCATTTGTATTTTACCTGAGAGGCCTCATTACTCAAGAAGGGTTTTACCAGTTAGCAGCGCCAGGGAAAATCTGTTTTTTCCTCAGACTTCTCAAACCATAATACTAGCTGAGATGCTGCAGATAACAAAGTATCTAAACTTTTTATATATATATATATATATATATGTATATATTTATTTATTTATTTATTTATTTAGCTTTTTAGTTTTTATAGAACGAATGGACTTCCCTGACACTAAAGCTAACTAGGGCGAGGGTTCCTAATACTAAACCTAACTAGATTTTATGTTACTAACTAGATTATTCCGAGCTTTCCTGATGCTAAACCTAACTACGGTGATGGATTCCTGACACCAAATTCCATTATGTTATACCTAACGATTCCCTGACACTAACAACTGATTTTATGTGAACTTCCCTGACGCTAAACCTAACTACAGTGATGGATCCCTAATGCTAAACCTAACTACGGTGACGGATTCCTGATGCTAAACCTATCTCTTCTGATTCTTGACACTAAATTCCCTGACGCTATACCTAACTACGCTTTTTGAAGTTTCCCTGACACTAACTAACCCTAATACTAAACTAACTAGCTGCTAACTTTCTAAACTAACTTTTTTTAAATTGTTCTTATTATATTTTATAAAGAAAATAAAATAATAAAATAATCCCCAGGTACCAAGAAATGTGGCCCTGAAGACTCAAAAGTGGTCAGTGATAGAGATCCACAAGTGGATAGAAGGTGGTAAAGGCAACAACAAAAAAAACAATATATCAGGGTTTTTTCTAACTACTATGCACTGACTCTCTCCACAACCGCTCTCTACGACTAACAAACTCCAACCGAGAGCGGGTGCGGGAGGATCTGAGGTCAGGGCAGGAAATTATGTATGTGATCGCTGCTATTGGTCTTTCGTCACTGACTAACCAATAGCAGCGATTCCCGAGGCGGGACCACTACGATTGGTCCCTGCACACTGAGCTGTGATAGCCTGCTGTCTGAAACAGCAGGCATCACAGCTCGATGAAACACCTGGGGAAAATGGTGATGCATTTTCCGCAGGACGTACTATTCCATCACTGAGCGCAAATGATGCGCTCAGCACGACGGAATAGTACATTGTGAAGCGCGAAGGGGTTAACTGTAAGACTGTGTTTGCTATTTGGCCCCACTTTTTCCAGTTACAAACACACTGAAAATTTTTTCCCCAACAAACAACAATATAATATGAATCTAGTTATAGCAAATATTAATCTTTATTATTTAAACCAAAAGACAGACCACATAAAGATTAAGATTACAATGCAGTCAAACAGCGAAATTCTCATATGTGTAGCTGAGTAACAGTGTACTACTGGCTATAAGAGGAACATAGACAGGTAAGCATCCGCTAAAGATGGCGGAATGTGGGTGAAAACTAAGGTACGATATCTGTCCATGTACCCTGACTGCATTGATTCATCAGCAGCGAAGTCCATTCCCCAGTCTATCTCCACGTCAAATTCTTTGGTGATCAGTAGGCTCACACCATTCCCTGTAGGCCAAAGTGAAAGTTTCGCTAACCAGGGGTCCTGTGATACAGAGGGGTCTGATAAGTCAATAAGGAGGCATTTTTCTTTAACAAAATATATTTCAAATCTTGTGAAGTTTAAATGGATGCTTTCTTTATTACTCCCACTTGTACGGATGGTGGAATCCTTCAATGGTTTTATTGCCATTTTTATTTAGGTGAATGGACAATTACCAGTATAGGATGGAAACAACACTGCTTTGATTAGTTTCGTGCTGGAAATATAGTATGATGATCTTTCTATCAACCTCTTTCTGTGAGTCCGGTTACTGTTCATGATATCTCGCAATCAATATTAAAATTGATTCCAAAGGTGTTGGATGGGGTTGAGGTCAGGGCTCTGTGCAGCCACTCTAAACACACTAAACTCGTCACACCATGTCCTTATGGACCTCGCTTTGTGCACAGGGGCATAGTCAATATGCATTCTAGTAGGAAGAGTTCTCCTGGCATCCCCGAAACCAAGATTGTCCATCAGACTACTATATAGTGAAATGTGATTCATCACCCCAGAGAACATTTTTCCACTGCTCCAGAGTCCAGTGACAGCCTGCTTTACACCACTCCAGCCATCACTTATCATTTCACATGGTGATCTTAGGGTTGTGTACAACTGCTCAACCATGAAAACCTATTTCATAAGGCTCCCAATAAAAAGTTCTAGTACTGATGTCACTTGCAGGGGCAGTTTGCAACTCTGTATAGAGGGATGCAATAGAGGATAAGCAATTATTGAGATATTCAGCATTCGGCGGCCCTGCTCTGTGAGTTTCCGTGGTCTACGACTTTTTGGATGATCTGTTGTTACTCCTAGACACTTTGACTTTACAATAATGACAAATATACTTGACCAAGCAGATCTAGCAGGCTAGAAATTTCATGAACTTAAATGTGGTAAAGGTAACATCCTATGTCAGTGCCACATTTAAAGTCATTGAGCTCTTCAGTATGACCCATATTACCAATGTTAGTCTATGGAGATTGCATGGCTGTGTGCTTAACAGTGAAGTTCACACATAAGTGCATATAGGGGAAATAGGTCCTAAATCAAACGTCATTGCGCATGCGCCGTCTCCCTGGTGTCGTGTCTCAGCGCATGGTGACTGACTCAATGGGGAAGCACCCGGTGTCTCTATACAGTAGAGACTTTGCATGCTGCCATACTGGGTCTGAGAACGTAGCAATAATTTGTCGGTTCTGAGAAAAACACAAAAGTGATAGTGGAGTATATTAAAAGAGTTATTTCCTATACATATTATTAGTAGAACAGTGGATTTCCCTTAGTATCACAGGAAACAGGTCTTGCTTTCTCTTCAGCATAGGTAGGTCAAAATCTGATGAAATGATCTTCTTCTCTGGGAGATAACAACTGTGGGAGGTGGTCGGGCTGATTAGGGGTTGGATTAGGGGCAAACGAATCAGTTTGACTGTTTTACCGTTTTGACAATTTGCTGGTCTATAGAATACAATGGGAGAATCGGTTCCCCATTTTTTGTCATGAATTTGCCAAAAGTAAATCATAAACCTGGTGAATTAGATCTGCAATTTAGGCAAAACATTTTCTCACCTCCAGTCAGTAGCCTGTACTTTACTTTATACACAATATTATTATTTTATTAGCCATGTAATACAATTTTCCTGTATATTAGGCATGAGGAGGAGACAGCTGCTTGTGAATGGTTAATTTGCTAGAGGAGAAGGGTACAGCTTCTTGTAGAGGGTTAATCTGCCAGAGGAACACATTACTCCTGGTAAAGGGTTAATGTGCTAGAGATGGAGAAAGCTGCTTGTAAGGGGTTCATCTGCTATAGGAGGACACAGCTGCTTGTCAAGGGTTAGGCCTTGTTGACATCTGCATTGGATGTTCTGTTAGGGGCACCCGTCAATAATCCGGCAGAAAATACCGGAAACAATAGATGGAAACACAACGGAACTCATTAAAGTCAATGGGTTCCGTCGGGCTTCGATGGTGTCTGTCATACAACGGAATCGGCATTTCCGGAATTTTTGTTGTTCTGCTCCTATGACGGAGCAGAATAACAGAAACACTGAAGCACATGTGAACGAGGTCTTAATCTACTACAGAAGGATGAGACTACTGCTTCAAAAAAATTAATCTCCTGAAGCAGAAGATAGCTGCTTGTAAAGGATTAATGTGCTAGAGGAGGAGAGGGAGACAGTTGCTTATACAGGGTTAATGTGCTAAAGTAGGAGGAAGCAGCTGCTAATAAAGGGTTAATCTGATAAAAAGAGAAGACAGCTGCTTGTAAAGGGTTAATGTACTAGAGGAGGACACAGCTGCTTGTAAAGGGTTAATGTGTTAGAGGAGGAAGAGATAGGTGTTTGTAAAGGGGTAATCTCCTAGATTATCCTGCATGTAAAGGGTTAAAGAGGTTGTCCAGCCAGGAAAATGTATGTATAAAGCAGCTGTGCATGTTATAAGATACCAAAAGAAGTAATACTCACCTCACTGATCCCCGACGCTCCGTTTCTGAAGCTTCCTGTGTATTCACCGGTCTCTGCTTCTTGCTCTGGCGATGACGTCCCAAAACGGACATGTGGCGCCTGCAGCCAATGATCCGCCGGAAGCGCGCACATAATGCACACTTTTATACAAATATACATAAGCCCCGCCCACTTGGTGACCCATTTTGCAGGACAATCCTGCAAAAAAAAAAAGGATGTAGAGAGGTATGAGATGGGGAAACAACTGCTTGTAAAGGGTTAATCTGCTAGAGGAGGACATAACCGCTTGTAAAGTGTTAATCTGCTAGAGGGAAAGGACATAGCTGCTTGTAAAGTATTAATGTGCTAAAGGACACAGCTGCTTGTAAATGGTTAATCTGAGTCTCTCACTACATACACACAGAGCCAGCAGCAGTCACACACTGAGGAGAAAGCTGTGACAGGATTTACCTCTGCTGCTGCTGCTTCTTCCTCCTTCATAATATACAGGAATCCATCTTACATTGCTGCTAATATAACAACATCCAGCATGACGTAAGACAGCACCAGACATGTTTCCTGTACACATGCTGCACACCGCTAAGGGCATGGCCCCACGTGGCGTATTTCTTCCGCAACTGTCCGCATCAATGCCGCACAGAATCTGCGTTGCAGATTCTGTTGCGGATCTGCCCAAAATGTGCAGTAAATTGATGCGGACTGGCCGTTGCGTATTGAGGTGAAAGTACTTCCCTCCTCTCTATCAGTGCAGGATAGAGAGAAGGGACAGCACTTTCCCTAGTGAAAGTAAAAGAATTTCATACTTACCGGCCGTTGTCTTGGTGACGCGTCCCTCTTTCGGCATCCAGCCCGACCTCCCTGGATGACGCGGCAGTCCATGTGACCGCTGCAGCCTGTGATTGGCTGCAGCCGTCACTTAGACTGAAACGTCATCCTGGGAGGTCGGACTGGAGGAAGAAGCAGGGAGTTCTCGGTAAGTATGAACTTCTATTTTTTTTACAGGTTGATGTATATTGTGATCGGTAGTCACTGTCCAGGGTGCTGAAACAGTTACTGACGATCGCTTAACTCTTTCAGCACCCTGGACAGTGACTATTTACTGACGTCGCCTAGCAACGCTCCCATAATTACGGGTGCACACACGTAGTCACCCGTAATTATGGGTGAACACACGTAGTCACCCGTAATTACGGGAGCCCCATTGACTTCCTCAGTCTGGCTGTAGACCTAGAAATACATAGGTCCAGCCAGAATGAAGAAATGTCATGTTAGTAAAACAAATACGCTCCGCAGCACACATAACATGTACATGACATCTGCGGACTTCATTGCGGAATTTAGAATCTCCATTGAAGTCAATGGAGAACTTCCGCAATGAGTCCGCAACCAGTCCGCCACACGTCCGCAACATCCATTGTATGCTGCGGACACCAAATTCCGCACTGCAGCCTATGCTCCGCAGCGGAAGTTTCCGCATCGTCTAAACGAAGCCTACTAAAAAGCAATGGAAGGCAATGGAGAAACGGGTTCGCTGCGGATTAACGCTGCGGAGTGTCCGCAGCGGAATTCCAGAGCAATTCCGCCACGTGGGGCTTTGCCCTTACAGGATGGAAATGCTGTGGATTCCGTGCAGAAAATCTGCAGTAGAATACAGTACCTGCCATGTGGATAAGATTTGAACACATCTCATACACATGCTGCTGAACATTTTCTGCACGGAAATGAGCGAATGCTGCAGATTTTCCTATCCCCAGCAGGCTCATTCTGTTGCGGCTGTTCGCAGCCGATGTCACCCTTTTCAATGTAGAAGAAATTAAATTAAATCCAGTGTAAATCCACAGCAAAATCCGTGCAGGTTATGTTTTCTGCAACAGATCCGCCTCGTGTGTGGGTTCCCTAACAATCTATAATGGACTTTCCCAGCTCAGAAGCAGGAAGTCTCACAGAGTAGTCAAAACCCGTAAGACTTGGACTGCTCACTGCTGCTTGTGAAGAATGACTTTGTCTCCCTTTCTTAAAGGGTCAGATCTTTTATCACTAAACTAGAGAGAAAAGTTTTTATTTTTCCTCATTATATATACTTGAGGAAGGTTTTATATTTTGGTCTGGTATTACTTCATCGGGTTTCCCTTGAAGTTATAAGTCCCCTTTAAAGAAGGCAGATTTCCTTCTAATAGGCAACATGCTCAAAAATGAAGAGAGAGCCACAGTAAATTCCGTTAACATATTTAATTATTCTAAGTGACATTGTTCCGTAGATTTTTGTATTTTAATTTTTGACAAACTTAGTGAAAACATTTTGCAAAATCTTAAAATGTGTTTTAGAAAGGCATTTCTCTAGTTGACTGCATTTTTACTACAAATGTCAGCTTGGATGTAAGTATCTCTAAATAGAAAATGGATAACAGTAGATATATAGTTGTGTCCACCATTACCTTGCTAGGATTTGGTTAAGGACTCAAATTTCTTATGAAACAAATTCAATACAATATCATGACATGATAGCAAAACTCTTGAAAGGCAGCATCTCACATCACAACCGCTGGGTGGCCACACATAGACACATATAGTGTAGACAAGGGGTCTCAAACTCGGCCAGGTAAATGGGCCGCACATAGAAAAAATGTGAAGTTGAAAGGGCCGCATTACTTTCAAATTTGATACAAAACAAAAGTATTGTTAATCAATTAGTTATTCAAACTACTATAATAATACTACATTACTATAATAACAATACTACATTACTACAATAACAATACTACATTACTATAACAATACTATATTACTATAATAATAGCACTAGGTTTAAACTTAACGGAAATTTGCGGGTTTACCCCATATGCTTTTTTTTAACAATCCAGTTTTCCAGTTTAGGTGTCGCTAAATGCAGTCCAGCGGCTCAGTGGTTGGCAGACACAAGAATATCAGGACTGGGCAGTCCCTTTTTATATAGTGCCACAGTGCCCTCTGTAGAGAATGCCACAGTGCCCTCTGTAGAGAATGCTACCCACCCATCCGTAGATAATGCTACATTGCCCTCTGTAGATAATGCCACAGAGCCCTCTGCAGATAATGCCACACATCCACCCTAGACAATGCCACAGTGCCCTCTGTAGATAATGCCATTGCGGGTTTACCCCATATGCTTTTTTTTAACAATCCAGTTTTCCAGTTTAGGTGTCGCTAAATGCAGTCCAGCTGCTCAGTGGTTGGCAGACACAAGAATATCAGGACTGGGCAGTCCCTTTTTATATAGTGCCACAGTGCCCTCTGTAGATAATGCAACAGTGCCCTCTGTAGAGAATGCCACAGTGCCCTCTGTAGAGAATGCTACCCACCCATCCGTAGATAATGCTACATTGCCCTCTGTAGATAATGCCACAGAGCCCTCTGCAGATAATGCCACACATCCACCCTAGACAATGCCACAGTGCCCTCTGTAGATAATGCCATCGTGCCCTGTGTAGATAGTGCCCCACACACACACACACACACACACACACATGCACCCTATAGATAGTGCCCCGCACACACACACACATGCACCCTATAGATAGTGCCCCGCACACACACACACATGCACCCTATAGATAGTGCCCCGCACACACACACACACACACACACACACACACACACACACACACACACTGAAATCAGGGGATCCTCCTGGACCGGAATGTGATGTCAGGGGCAACCCCAGAGCCGGAGCCCCAGAGCAGAGCACTAGTATAGGCTCTTCTCCAGAACTCTAGGGAAGCCCCACACATCAATGTCCATATATAGACAGTGATGTGATGGGCAACTCCAGAGCCGGAGTCCCGGGCAGAGCGGTACTAGCGCTCTGCCAGGGATTCTATCTCTGCTCCTGACATCACTGTCCATGTGTAGACAGTGATGTCAGGGGCCACTTGTTTAAGACCCCTGGTGTAGACAGAGTAGAGAAAAATGTTTTAAATTCAAAGCTGATCATCTCAAACATTTTTGGATGTGTTGAGTTAAAAGGAAAGGTAAGGAAGGACACATCTGAAGAAACATTAGAATTCTATGATATGTGGTGCTGCGTTAATGATTTTCGTTTAGCTTCCAGCAATGGAGAAAACAAGCAATTTATATCTGAATTTACAATTAATTGTTACACTTTTACTAAGGCCTCGTGCACAGGTCAGAGCATTCTACTGAAGCCTGTACGGAGGCACACAGATCCCATACTTTGAAACCATAGGCAGTCAGTGAGCCAGCATAGGGTTCAAGCCTTACACCGCCATATTTTGGAGCTATTCTCCTCTAGTGAAAGCTTCTGTTGGAGAATACCTCTGTAATACGCCATCCGATGGAGCATGCCACAATTGTTTTTCTGGCGGATCTAAACAGAATCGGACAGAAAAAAAAATCTGCCACCATAGGAAATCAGAGACATAAACTTCTATGGCCGCTATATTACAGACATAGTAATTCTTATCTTGACTCTGATAAGTTGCAGCAGTGTGACAACTTATCACTTAAGCCATTGAAAACCATAGATAAAGTTTCTTGCCACTGTGTATTTAACACATTAAAAGTCAAGATCGCTACATCTGTGGCTCTGTACAAAGGGATGGCTGCACGGAGCCATAATACGATAATGTGCATGAGCCCTTACTCTACTTAAAAAATATTAAAAGTTAAAAAAAACAAAAATCTTTTCCTCCAAAAGCAATGCACGAAAAAATTAACATAACTGATGTTGCTGCATCTGTAGAAGTTCAAACTATTACAGCATAACATTATCTGACCCGCACGGTGTACGTTGTAAAAAAAGAAATAGTATTTTTGGTCATATCATCTCCCATAGAAAATTGAATATTAAGTAAACACAAAGTCATATGTATCCCCAAAATGGTACCATAAAAACTACAGCTCATCCCTTAAAATACAAGCCCTCACATCGCTCAATCAATGGAAAAATAAAAAAGTTATGGCTCTCAGAATATGGCGACACAAAACAAATTTTATTTTCTAACAATAATTTTTTTCCTTGTAAAAGTAGCAAAACATATACAGTAAATTCGATACATTTGGTATTTCCGTAATTGTTTTGACCCACAGAATAACATTAACATGTCATTGTTACCCCATGGTGAACGCCATAAAAATTAAAACCAAAAAACAATGGAGGAATCAAATTCTCTTTCCTATTTCACTCCACAAAGAAATGTATTCCAGTTTCCCAGTACATTATATTGTATAATAAATGGTCCCATGAAAAACTACAACTCGTCCCGCAAGAAAACAAGCTCTCATAGGCCTATATCGACAAAAAAAAAAAAAGTTATGGCTTTGGATGTTGGGGAGAAAAAAGCGAAAATGAAAATCCGACAAACAGCTGTGGAGTATAGGGGTTAATATAGACTTTAAACTAACATCTGGTCGCTGCATTTTTGTTTCCCCAAAAAAGGGAAAAAGTGGAGCGAAAAACGCCACTGAAAAGGCCTCAAAACTAGTGTGAAACTGGCCTTGTAAAGTAGCAAACTATTGCAGTTCCCCCAAGGTATGCATCATTTCTAATTTTTAACCCCAAGCTTTGCAGATAAGTTCTTGCAGACTCTGTCACTACTGAATGCTAATTTATTTTTTTCCTACGCACTGAACGATTGACAGACTGGCCTTATTACAAATGTGTTTGACCTATATGCATAATTAAGTGGGGACGGAAATACAGCCAAAGGGCCTGGACTCAAAAGAATGTTTGCATAAGTGGTTAGAGCTTTTTTTTTTTTTTACTCTGCCTGTATTTCAGTTTTCTTATTCCCCCTAAAAACTTAATTTCTGGGTTTCTAAATGTTTTTTTAAAAAACAAATAAAAAATATATAAAAGGTGTTTAGTTATGAAATATAAACCTAAGGGGTGTGACTATAAAGGGCGTAGAAGTTGCAATTGCATCCAAGCCCAGGAGCCTAAAGGGGCCCAAAAACTCCTTCTGCCCCATATAAGGCTTCGTTCACATCTGCGTCGGGACTCCGTTCATGGGTTCAATCTGAGCTTTCAGTCAAGGGAACCCGTTAACCGAATATAAACTGAAACAAACGGAAGCCATAGGTTTCCATTTGCATCAAATGGTTTCCGTTTGTCACCGTTGTGTAAGGGTTCCGTCATTTTGACAGAATCAATACCATAGTCGACAAAATGATGGAACTCTTACACAATGGTGAGAAACGGAAACCATTTGCACCGGATCCATCGCCATTGAAATCAATGTTGATGCAAATGGAAACCTATGGTTTCATTTGTTTCAGTTTGGATTCCGTTCATGGGATCCCCTGACGGAAAGGTCCGACGTAACCCCTGAACGGAGTCCCGACGCAGATGTGAACGAAGCCTAAGAAAACCAGTACTATAAATGATGCATGAGAGTTGGGGAGCCTTTACAGATTTTGCAATGGGGCTCAAGATTTTCAAATTATGTCTCTGTAAACAATGGATGCTTAACCCCGTAAGGTATGAGCAATATTTTGATTTTTCATTTTCGTTTTTCACTCCCCGCCTTCCAAGAGCCATAACGTCTTTATTTTTCCGTCAATAGAGTTATGTGAGGGCTTATATTTTGCGGGAGGAGTTGTAGTTTCTATTGGTAGCATTTCAAGTACCATATAATGTACTCAGAAGCTGAAAAATAATTATTTGAGCTCTGAAATTGGAAAAAAATGCGATTCCTCCATTATTTTTTGTTTTCAGTTTTTACGTCTTTCACCGTGTGGTAAAAACAACAACTTAACTTTATTCTGTGGCTCGATATGATTACGGTGATATCAAATCTATATAGATTTTTTTTATATTTTACTACTTTAAAAAAAAAAAATCGTTTAAAAAAAATGGTATTGTTTCACCACAATCTGAGAGCCATAACTTTTTTATTTTTCCATGCATTGAGCGGTGTGAGGGCTTATTTTTTGTGGGACGAGCTGTAGTTTTAGGCTATGTTCACACGGGGTCTTTTGCCGAGTTTTTTGACGCGGAAACCGCGTCGCAAAACTTGGCAGAAACGGCCCGAGAACGCCTCCCATTGATTTCAATGGGAGGCGTCGGCGTCTTTTTCCCGCGAGTAGTAAAACTGCCTCGCGGGAAAAAGAAGCGACATGCCCTATCTTCGGGCGCTTCCGCCTCTGACCTCCCATTGACTTCAATGGGAGGCAGGAGAAAGCGTATATCTCGCTGTTTTATGCCCGCGGGCGAAAAACGGCGCGATAATTGCCGCGAAAATCGGCGTGCAGGGAGAGGAATATCTGCCTCAAAGTTCCAAACGGAATTTTGAGGCAGATATTCCTCCCCCAAAATACTCCGTGTGAACATAGCCTAAATTGGCACCATTTGTTGGTACATATGACTTTTTGATCACTTTTTCTTAAAAAAATTTTGGGAGCTAAGGTGACCAAAAAACAGCGATTTTGGCTATTTACAATTTATTTTTCTTTACTGTGTTCACCGCGCGCATTAAATAATGCTCTATTGTAATAGTTCAGACTTTTACGGATGCAGCAATACCAATTTTGTTAACTTTTTTATTTTTGACATTACTTTAGAGGTAAAATGGGAAAAGGGGGCTTTTTTTTAAACTTTTTGCACTACTTAAAACTTTATATCACTTCTTTTAACACATTTTATTAGCTCCCGTAGGGGACTTGAACCAGCGATCGTAATGTATTGCAGTATATCATTATTTTTACAGTCATCTGTTAAGCCCCTGCCGCAGGGCTTAACAGAGGCAGAGTGAAGGCAATCCTAGGAGCCTTCATTAGGCCCCTGGGCTGACATAACAACCATCGTCACCAGCGATGAGCTGTCGGAGGGGGCCGCCCCCCTCTTTTCAACGCCTCAGATGCTGCGGTCGATTGACTGCAGCATTTTGAGTGTTTAAACAGCCAGGAACAGCGCGATCGCTGCTCCCGGCTGTTAGTCCCGGGTGTCGGCTGTAAAACACAACTGATTCCCGCAGCATATGGAGCGCGCTCCAAACATCACCCCCCGCACCATGACGTACTGGTGCGTCATGGTGCGTCAATTGGTTAAGAGAACTAGAAAAAATAAAGATTATTATATATTACAAAAGTAAAAAATGTTTTAAAATAAAATCATGACGAAACAACTTTATTTGACATATTTTACATAATATGATACACATACATTTATATCCGTGGTGGTATAGTCTAGGCTCTACAGCCGTCCTCTCAGACTATATTCTATAGTAGATTTAAAAGGTTGAATAATATGCTAGACTTTGCTATTTCTTGTCGTGGATGATGTGTTAATATGAAATTGAATGTTTCAACATATTCCCCCATGCTATTGGTATCTACAGTTTGGCTTGTCGATGGGTAATGGAAGAAAACGCTTATATTAATATTGCTGTGTCTAGGTCTGTTTTATTCCTTGGAATGGAGATTGGCCAATCTCTCCCCGCATCTTTGCTCCAGAGCTATAAGTTGTGAGCTGAAGTTTTCCAGGTTCTGTGAGTCTTTCATTTTCTTATTAGCATAGGCCATTTCCTTCTAAATACCATTCTAGATCTAAAAACATTGTTCCTAAGCACTTGATTTTTTTGCCTATGAAAGTACATAACTTGGGTAAACCTTATCTAAAAAATCATCAGCAACTATTATACCATACCCTCACCCTGGATGGCACCTAGGATCAGGGACCTGAACAATGGCAGCACCTTCACGTACTGACTATATCTATAAATGGTTGTCCTACACAGTAGCTCAACTATACGAGGAAAGCCTTTATTTTTTAGCGATTTCCGACAATCTTTTTCTTATCCTGATGTTCTTTCTCTATGAAGCGCTGCTCCCTCTTTTAGCTTGCCTTTCCGCTGACAGAAGGCATTAAAAACTCTTTCAATATCTTTTCATTTGATCTACATCTCACATATGTTCTTCTCTTTAAGCCAAACACTTCAAGCAAAGACTACCCTATCCATAACACTCTTTCTAGTTATTCACCGTCCAGTGTTTGTGTTCATTTTCCTTTTCTTTCTTTTAACCAGTTTTACATTTTTGGTCTGCCTGTTGGGCAAGCAACTGCGGTTTTCTATTCCCAGTTGTAAATTACTTATAGTTGACTTGTATTATGTCAAGGAACTGACAACTTGGGAATAGAGATGAGAGAATTTATTGTAAACAAATTGAGTTAGATGAAATCGGAAAATTTTGGAGTTTGCGGCACACAAATCGTGGCAAAATGTTGATGGCCACCATTTTACAGATTAGAACAAAGATTACATGACTTTGGAAGGGCTTCCCTATGATGCCTTGCAGGCATCCAGTCATGTCGGGTATCGGTGGATGACATTACTAATGCTGGCTTTTAACTCCTTAAGAACACAGCCAATTTTGGACTTGAGGACACAACAATGTTTTGATTTTTTTTCTCTTTGCATCCTAGCGCTTATAACTTTTATTTTTGTTTGGCGTAGCTATTTAAAACTTTGTTTTTTTGCGGGACTCGTTGTACTTTATGTAGGTGCCATTTTTTTTTGTAGATTTACAATATCATTTAGTTTATATTTATTTTTTATTTGGCAAAAATGTACACCGATCTTCATAAATGATGCTTTAAATTTGTTACGCAGGTTGTTACGGACATGACGATACCAAATATAGGTATATTATTTTACGTTTTTGGACTCATATTTAATAAAGTTTATTGCCCAAAAATATACATTTGTGTATTTTTTTAAATTTAACATGACTTTTTTTTTTTTTTTTTTTTTTTTATTAATTTAGCTTTTCTTTTTATCCCATAGGAGGATTTTTAATTTTGATTGAAATGTTTTTAACTTTAAGGTACTTGCATGTAATTATCTAGTTCAATAGCCTGTGTACTAATAGTACACAGGCAGTTGTTAGGGCATACCTAAATTTGCCCTGACAACAGGAAATATGGTCAGACAGCCTGAGGGTCCTTCAATGTACCCTGGGCTGTGTCCCTATACGGTATGTTCCTCGATCAGTTTTGATCATGACATTCAAGGGGTTAATGGCAGAGATCAGAGGTTTCTCTGATCTGCGCCATTAGAGCGGGGATGCGGCTGTGTATTACAGCCGTTGCCCCACTACTGATCACACAGGCATACTTGCTGTGTCAGTGCGATCAACATGAGTGGGAAAATACTCGTCAAGATGCTTCAATGTTCTGCCATTCATAATGAGCATACACGCCATGCGGAGTCAACCAGTTAAAGGGGTTGGCGACTTTATTTATACTGTTTTTTTAAACACTCGATGGGGAGGATATATGGCACTTACTAATTTACTGTGTTTAGAATTTCTGCCCTGTTTAAATTCATCTTGAAGCATCGCCACCTGGTTATCCAGGTCACCTTCCCGGGCAGCCCTCTGCTTTCGTTCCGAAAGTATATTGTGATAATGGGGCACGTGACGGAATCCTGATGATCAGTGTCTTCTATTGTGGTGCACTGCGACTGCGCTGGTTTCCTTGTGCGCAAGCACAGACAAAAAATTTGTATAATAGTTTCATAATATACTATAATACCCTGGAGTACTACCAGCTGGAAATGGGGTTTTATAGGCGAAGTTAACTTTAAAAGCAGGCCCACTGCTACCTTAAAGAAAAATTGTGTTTCTTACTATTAGATCAAGGGTGTAAGGGGCTATTCTCACTCTGGTCAGACATTTTCTTTTTTCTTGGAGTACTAACGGCAGACGTGTACAAAAATGGGGACGCCAATTCATGGTAACAAGGCAGGCAGGGGTCAGTGCTGGCGTAGTACGGTCAATGCAGAGAGACTGGCAGAAGGTCAGAGGCAGAGCAGACGACCGATAAAAAACTTAGGAAACAAGCTAGGTCAATACCAGGAATCCAAAATAGAAGAACACCAATGCACACAACAGGGAACAAATTAACCAAATTGCTCTGGCCCAGAGTGAAGGTAGAGGGGACCTTAAGTAGCCTGGGAAAGTTGAGTAATAACGGGATGTGGTAGCAAGCCCAAGCATTCAAATAAGTATAACATAATGATACCAGCATGGTCAAATGGTGTTGTAAAAGTGATACCCGGGTCACGCACTGGTTGCATAGTGACACGGCGCGACCACCATGAGGAGGAGAGAGAAGGATGCTTGAGTGTAGAGAAATAACAGCATGATCCGTGATGTTTGTGACAGTAGTATATCCAATTATACTGAAGAAAAACCTACTGTAAGTTCCATTACTGGGGATGAGGCCTTGCACTGTTGAAAATCCGTCACTTTCTGTTGGAGAATTAACCTACGTATGCTTGTGACTGTGATCTAGATAATTAATGCTCTAAATAGATGCATGGATTTTCTTGAGACTCCACATCTATAACTCTGCTCTTATGTCCAGGAGTTCAAAATAGTGGTGCTAAATGACTAACAAACACAGTGAAAGAATACTTTGATAAATAATAAATAAATAAAAAAAAATCATATCTGAAACATTGCCACCAATGCAGTGACCCTACTTATGGAATGGAATATATCAATGGTAGACAGTGGTAAAGAAAAATATAATTCCTGTTTTAGGCTATGTTCACATCACCGTCTGTGTTCCGTTGAGGGGCTCGGTCGGAGGTTTCCATTGGGTTAAAACCTCAGCTTCCGTTTCCCTCACCACTGAACTCAATGGTGATGGAAAAATAAAACTATTTGCACCAAAAAAACCTGCAGAAATCATTAATAACCATTCGACCAGGATATGCAAAAAATTACTATAAGGGGCTGGTCATTAAGGCCCAAAATATTGCATTACAGGGTTAATAGCAGTGGCGTAACTACCGCTGTAGCAGCCGTAGCGGCTGCTACGGGGCCCGCAGCAAGAGGGGGCCCGTGCCACCCGCTGGCACGGTGCCCCCCCATGGCCGGAGGCTCCGCTAGCAGCCGCTATGGCTGCTACAGCGCGAAGCCACTGAAGGGGTTGTTCCTACAAAAGACATGCATCCCCTATACACAGGATAGGGGATACATGTGTGATCGCTGGGACGCCCAGCGATAAGGAGAACGGGGGACCTGAAAGTTCCCCGAAGTTCTCCATGACAAACCTCAGACTTCCAGGGTCTGTCGGCAGCTCCATAGAAATGAATTGTGCACCGGTCGCGCTTGTGCGCATGCGTGACTAGCACTCCTTTAATTTTTATTGAACCGTGCAGACCCCGGAAGTAAGAGGTTCATCATGGAGAACTTCGGGGGACTTTCGGTCCCCGTTCACCTTATCACTGCCAGCGATCCCACATGTATCCCCTATCCTGTGGATAGGGGATAAATCTCTTTTGTAGGACAAACTATAGGTGGTTTTTTGTTGGGGGCTGTATGGCGTTATCTAAAGGGATGGGCTGTATGGCGTTATCTACAGGGGGGCTGTAAGGCGTTATCTACAGGGGGTTTGCGACTGTTTGGCGTTATCTACAGGGGGGGGCTGTATGGCGTTACCTACAGGGGGGCTGTATGGCGTTATCTACAGGGGTTTTGGAGCTGTATGGCGTTATCTACAAAGGGGGCTGTATGCCGTTATCTACAGGGGGCTGTATGGTGTTATCTACAGAGGGGGCTGTATGGCGTTATCTACAGGGGAGGGCTGTATGGCGTTATCTACAGGGGAGGGCTGTATGGCGTTATCTACAGGGGAGGGCTGTATGGCGTTATCTACAGGGGAGGCTGTATGGCGTTATCTACAGGGGAGGCTGTATGCCATTATCTACAGGGGGGCTGTATGGCATTATCTACAAAGGGGGCTGTATGGCGTTATCTACAGGGGGGGCTGTATGGGTTATCTACAGGGGGGTTTAGGTGCTTTATGGCGTTATCTACAGGGAGGGCTGTATGGTGTTATCTACAGAGGGGGGCTGTATGGCGTTATCTACAGGGGGAGGGCTGTATGATGTTATCTACAGGGGGCTGTGTATGGCGCTATCTACAGGGGGGCTGTATGGTGCTATCTATAGGGGGCACTGTGTGGCGGAATGTACAGGGTGGCACTATCTACAAGGGGGGTTGTGTGATAACCAGGGGAGGGGGGGACCCCAGTCAAAAGTTTGCTATGGGGCCCAGTATTTCCTAGTTACGCCCCTGGTAACGGCCTAATGAGAAGTGCTAAAAAACGATGCTCCAGAATTTTTATTCTTTGGGGATGATACAAATATTTACTAAAACATACATGTTAGAAGTTTTATGTCAATGCAAGTGGATCGATACCTCAAGGCTGCTGGAGTCTCCCAGGATTGAGCGTGCACGTAAACCCGCAACCTCTAATCCGTAACCACTCTGGTCGACAGGATCTAAGGCGACTCTAAGGTGTTCGCCAGAGCTGACCGCAAGGGGAGATGGACTTTGCTGCTTAGAACCCAGGTTGTCTTAACAGAGTGAAGTTTTGGAAAAGAGGCGCAATACAGGCAAACCTGAGCTAGAAACATGACAGCCAATAGGTTAACTGAAAGTCCAGAAACGGAGTAGAGGTAATCGGACAAGCCACGGTCAAAACCATCCATGAGCGAATAATCCAAATTGGTAAGCAGAGGGTTAACGAGAGATAAGCCGAGGTCAGTATACCCAAGGTCGAGAAAACAGAAGTGCAAGAGCAGTCAGGAGCTTGATCAGAAATCAGGGGATAGGAAAATTCACAAGCAAAGACGGGTGGGAAAAAGACAGGTATAAATACAACACAACAGCTGATTGGCAGAAGGGGAGAGAAGAGAGATAGGCTCAAAACAAAGAAGAACCGCCCAGAAGCTAGACAGGTTGTCATAGCGACCTTAAGGGTACAGGTGTTTTCCTAACAAGAAGGTGCTCTATAGAGTTAATGTTCGTGACATATTAGTAAGTCTTACAAAACTAGGATAATATCAATCAGGCCTAGTTTAATTGATCAATTATAATAACAAAGTCCCATTTAGCATATAGTACAGGGAAGATGAATCACTATGGAAACCAAACTATACACTAATGAACTAAAATGACACATCAAAGCAAAGACACAAACTAGAGCACAAACAAACATGGAAAAAACCTTTTGTAAAGAAAGTTACTTATAAAGTAGATTGTTTTCTGGTCATTATGATTCTCCTTTTCCTTTGTGGTAAGGTTACTCATCGGTTCGGTCACAAGATTGTGCTAAAGATCTTCATACTGTAGATGTTGAATTTTTGAGAACGAGTGGGGAGAAAACCAGTAAGGAAAAGGTGCTCTGATTTCTTCCTAACAGAGAAATGATCTTTGTAGATAACATATAGTGTGGGAGTTTATATGATGAGACTACAATAGCTCTATGCATTGCAAAACAGTTCCTGCAACACAGAAAACTTTCAGAAGCAGAAAACGATGGAACCACAAGATCTTGCTGGTCGTGAGCTTCAAGCCATCAAAAAGAGATTGTGCTATATCAGCATCACTGTCTGTGCACTGTGTCTAGTCTGCTTAGTTACCACATTGGCGCTTTTCCTAAACCACCGAACGGTAAGAAGACTTACTTATAATTTCTAGATGTAGTAATACTTGTAGCATATATTCACATATTGCAGATTTGTTGCAGAAATTTCTGCGACTGTCCCATTCATTAGAATGGGGTTTGCAGAACTCCATGCAAGTGTATGGAACGGACTTTCAGCCACAGAAGTTTCTACAACAAATCTGCCGTATGTGAGTATACCCTTAGACTAGAAATCATAATAAATATAAATTGTTTCCTTTTAAGTTTTCGGCATGATATTTTATGATATCACAATGGTATCTGACACTACTGGTAAACAAACTAGTTTAAATCGACTGAAAAAGTTCAATGACAAATTTGCCTCAGCTACGTTCCTAACAAAATTTTCAGGTTTGACTATATGCAGTAAAATCCCATGGACAAGCTATATACCCATAGTAGTTTCAGAATCAGTGGTCCAGCATATTTAGGTCTTACCAAAAAGCACTTCAGCTCTTAGGGGAAGTGCTGAGTCAACTTCAGAGGATACTGATGAATTAATCTATAGACGGCTTCTGGGAAACATTTGACCCTAGAATTCAACATTTTCTGCAATTTGATTGGATGTTCCAGTGTTATTCTGAATCTTAATGTAGCACCACACACTGGATTTTTATTTGATTTTATATAGTGTTTTTTTATGTATATGATTTTTTTCCCACTTTACTTTTATTAAGAGACTATTCTGCGCTATGTTTGTCTACATTATAGTCAACGTTTTTAATGGATCAGAGATATTTTTCATTCTCATCTCTCAGCATTCCATAAGTCATAATTTGTTTAGTTTATGTAGCTGTAGTCGTATTTTTTGTGAGGTGCAGTATATTTGTTAGGCATCATTTTGGGGGTACATATAAATTAGCATTTCATTTGTATAGATTTTTTTTAATAATGGAATGCATAAATAAATCAATTCTACCATTGTTTATTTTAGGTTTTTATGATGTTTTTTATGTTTCTATGTATGACCTTATTTTTTATTTCCATTATTCTTATTTGATTTTAACATTTATTTTAGGATGCCAATACATTACGGCCAGTGCATCTCAAATGCACTGGCATCTATTAGGGCATAACTACCTTTTTTACTAAAAGTCAACATTACAAGACAGCCTGTACTTAAACCCCAGGCTGTCATAATATAACCAACAGCCCTGGCGATTACAATGCCAGCGCTTAAAGGAAGCCCCCTCACTTTGTTTATACTTCTTAGATGCTGAAATCATTATTGATCGTGACATCTAAGAGGTTAAACGATTGGGATCAGAGGTTTCTCCAATCCCAGCAGGGCTCTCTTGGTGATCTTGTGGGCACAGCTTTTGCACCCGCGTCATCACCATTATGTCCTCTTGAGTCTCGAAGATTTGTGGGAAGGGTGAACATTTTTTCTGGGGGTAAAAAAAAAACTTTGAACTAAAATAATAAACTTCTCCATATAATTACCTTTAGACTATCTCTTTGTTCCCTAGCTGCCACTGTTTAGGTCCCCCTCCATATATTTGCTGATGGTGAGGAATTTTAAAGGTATGTTTAGTGAGAAGTGTATTATTTCAGCATAACAATTTTTGTTTTCCGGAAAACTCCTTTAAGTTAAATCTACAGCACGTGGTCTCACAATGAAGAAGTTTAGTGGATTTGAAAGCGTATAGAATGAGATGGATAATTGCAATACAGTTGTTATGTTTACTTGATTTTTTGTTCATCGACTTTGCAGCTTTTATCATTAACCTATTTGTTATGAGTCATTAGACTCGTCTTTTGGAAATGCAAATTGGCTCGAAAAGGAAGAGGGACTAAGTGGTGAGAATACGTCTGAATAACAAATCTATGCACACTATTATAACACTGAATAGAAATAGCACAAATTGTGTGAGGGATCATAGCTTCAGAAAAAAATAACTGTTATTAAGTAAATTGTAGACTAGGCAATTCATTGACACATACATGAAGAACAAAAACATAGAAAGACCTGATACTGACACTCTACTCACTATTATTTTTGAATATTATACTTTTCTGAGAACACTGATTCCTAGAATGGTTGTGACCACAAGAAAATAAGTTTTAAAGCTGTAGGGCTTTTTCTTATTTCAATATTGTGCATGCTAAGAATATCAGGACTCAGAATTAATAAATAATGCAATCTGTAGTCAAAGTGGGTAGTTTATTATGTACACCCAGGGCCGGTCTTCGGGTTGTGCGACCTGTGCCATTGCATAGGGCATATCACTCTAGCAGGTGGAAGGGGGCACTGCGCTTGCTCCCTTTCTCTGCTTGTGTTTCAGAAGCGCTCGGGCACGGCGACTCAGATTCTGCCTTTTGTGCCGGCTGACGGGAAGGGCCCCCACGTGGCCGGCAGCGCCGATAGCAGCCGCTGTGGCTTCTACAGTGGTAGCGATGTCACATTCAATAGTATATGCGTACTTAGGACGGAGATACTAAGTACGCAGGGAGGTATTTTCCTGCTCGGCTATCCACTAGCCAGTGGTTTTAACCGGGGTCTCTCGGAACTCTAGGGTGCCGTGAGAACCCTCCAGGGGTGCCGCGACACTCCTTTGAACCACTGCCACGGCCATACTTTCTCTCCTCCTCCTCCTCCTCACAGCGCGAAGTGCAGCAACCTGGTAGATAGCACCCCCCCACCTCCGTAGATACATAGCGCCACTGTAGCTCCCTGAAGGTGTGGAATCACCATCTGGCTATGGATTCCGCTCCTGGACGGAGTGCTTGATGTCTCTGACCATTTATGGACAGTGACATCAGGGGCAACTCCTGAAGCGGAATCCCCGTCCACAGCGTTGCCGACGCTGTGACCGGTGATTCCACTCCAGGAGAAGCCCCTGACGTCTCTGTCCATTTATGGACAGTGCTGTCAGGGGCTTCTCCTGGAGCCGAATCACTGGCCACCATGCCGGCAACGCTGTGACCAGGGATTTTGCTTCAGGAGTTGCCCCTGATGTCACTGTCCATATATGGACTGAGATAGCAAGCAATCCGTCCAGGAGTAGAATCCCCGGCCACAGGGGGATTCCGCTCGTTCAGCGAGCTACAGTGGATCTATCTACAGGAAGGGGGGTGCTATCTACAAGGGAGTGTGTGCCACTACGTAAAAGGGGGTCTGTGGCACTACCTACAAGGGGGTTGTGTGGCACTACCTACAAGGGGGCTGTATGGCACTACCTACAAGGGGGCTGTGTGGCCCTACCCAAAAGGGGGCTTTGTGGCACTACCTACAAGGGGGCTGTGTGGCACTACCTACAAGGGGGCTGTGTGGCACTACCTACAAGGGGGCTGTGTGGCACTATCTACAAGGGGGCTGTGTGTCCCTACCTACAAGGGGGCTGTGTGTCCCTACCTACAAGGGGGCTGTGTGTCACTACCTACAAGGGGCTGTGTGGCACTACCTACAGGGGGCTATGTGGCTCTACCTACAGGGGGCTATGTGGCACTACCTACAGGGGGCTGTGTGGCACTATCTACAGAGGGCATCTGTGAGTGGCGAGTTGGCGATCATTTTACTGTGAGTGGTGGGCTGGTGGTCATTTTACTGTGAGTGGCGGGCTGGTGGTCATTTTACTGTGAGTGGGAGGCTGATGGTAATTTTACAGTGAGTGGGGGGCTGATGGTCATTTTACTGTGAGTGGCGGGCTGATGGTTATTTTACTGTGAGTTGGGGGGGCTGATGGTCTTCAAGTGGTTTCCACCTCTGACCTCCAATCGACATTAATAGTAGGCTGAAAATACCCGCAGCGCTTGTTGTAGTGCTTTTTTGCATGTGTCTTTTGCATTTTTCAAAAAAAAAAAAACGTCAAATAACGCTGTCAATTTAAAATCTGCCTCAAAATTCCTGAAGGATTTTTGAGGCAGATTTTTTCTGCCTTACAAAAAACACTGTGTGAACATACCATAAGAGTGTAATGCTTGTTTTTAGCCATTTTCTGTCTTTCTCTAAAGAATTTTTGGTAGGGGTGCCCTGAGGAAATTTCTTTTTCCAGGGGTGCCTCGAGTCCGTAAAAGTTAGGAATCTGTACTAGGCTACAGGCCATTCGGATCATCACTGGATCACGCCGGCCTATGCAAGGATACCATCATCGGCGTTGTGGGGCATGTCAGTTTGTCGTGGAAACGGGGTCTATGTGAGTACAATTATTTTTGTTTGGAGGGCACTGTCTTCAAGGCGGAGGTGGTGGCTGCAAGGAGGTAGCATGGCACTGTCTGCAAGGGAGAGATCGAGCACTGTATGGCACTGTCTACAAATGGGAGGTGGGGGCTGTATGGCACTATCTACAAGGGGGAAGTGGGGGGCTGTATGGCACTGTCTACAAGGGGGAGGTGGGGGCTGTATGGCACTGTCTACAAGGGGTTGGTGGGGGGCTGTATGGCACTGTCTACAAGGAGGTGGAGCTGTATTGCACTGTCTACAAGGGAGAGGTGGGGGATTATGGCACTGCCTACAGGGAGGCTGTATGGTGCAATCTACAGGGTGGGGCACTATCTACAAGGGGGCTATGTGTGGCAGCCAGGGGAGAGGGGCATTATACTGTGCGGAGGCCACTAAGTGGACATTATACTGTGTAGGGGCACTACAGGGGGCATAATATTGTGTGGGCACAATTAGAGTACAAAATACTGTATCCTTGAAGGGGTTATAATATATTATAATATTAAATATTATTATTATACTGTATGGGGCAGCTATGAGGCATTATACTGTATGGGGCACTAAAGGGGCATTATACGGTGTGGGGGCACTATATAGGGCATAATACTGTGGGGGGGATTATAATTCTTTATGGGTCATTTTTTATGTTGGGATGAGGCGCCGAAAGATACGTTTGCATTGGGCGCCATCTATCCTAAGGCCGGCCCTTTGTACACCTGTACACCTTCTCATCAATATATCATCAAATAACTGTTCAAGGGTTTAAATTGATGTTTAGTCCACAGACCAGATTGAAGTATTGAAGATTGAAGACTTGTAATATAAGTTATATTGACAAGATTGTCGCCCTTGAACACCATTTGTTGTTGTTTTTTTTTATTTATTTATTTACTTTGGCTAAAAATTCTGCAATGATAAAATGCTTTATATGTTTTTATAGTGGTTGAAGCTTTGTTTTTCTGATACAGACCTCCAAATTCCCTGCATAGACATAAATATAAAATATAAATTGCTGTTTGCATGTAGCTGGATATACAACTAACTTGAAAATTGGAGTGAATAGGCTACAGCCGCAGAAGACCAGGCTTCTCCACCTGTCAACCAAGAACAGGAAACAGGGGCTAAAGGGGGTTTAGACTCACCAAAACGGATTAGAACAAATTTTACTTGATCTGAAAAATCTCACCCAGATGGCAGTGTTGAAGTTTGGTATAAACCATATAAATGATGCACCCACCCAGCTTTGTGTCAATAGTTCCGACTGGTAATAGTGGTGTAATGGTGTAAGGAATGGTTTCTTAGGACAAAGGAATGGTTTCTTAGGACACACTTGCTGCATTAATACTTTGCATCTTTCCAATATGGTCACAGTCTAGCAATTTTCTAATAGCTACTTTAAGTCACAAAGCCAATGCCATATTTAGTCCAGGTTTAAATACACACAGTTTTAAAGCCGTTTTGGTTCAGTGTTTTGAGCCAAAGCCGGACATGGATACAAAAGAAAGGATATGTATAAAGAAAAATCTGATTCATCTCCTTTCTTTTGTTTAAAAAAAAAAGCTGAGTCAGAAACGGTGCCAAAAATTGGATCAAAATTGCGTGTATGATCCTGGCCTTACAGTTCATGCTGCCCTAAGCATTCAGACTTTGAGCCTCACTCTCTCAGGCCAGATTCACACGAGCGTGTTCGGTCCGTGATATTTCTCGGACCGAACACACTGCAGAGAGCCGGGCTCCTGTCGTCATAGTTTTCTATGACGCTAGGAGTCCCTGCCTCGCTGCGGAAAACTGCCCCGTACTGAAAACATGATTACAGTACGGGACAGTTTTTTCCCGCAGCGAGGCAGGGACTCCTAGCGTCGTACATAACAATGATGCTAGCAGCCCGGCTCCCTGCACTGTGTTCGTCCTGGGAAATACTGCCGACATACGGACCGTATATCATGGACCGAATACGCTCGTGTGAATCCGGCCTTAGTCAATGTACTGTACTGTTGTTGCTTTTAACTATAAAATAATCTAAAAATAATAGTGTCAAAAAAATGCTCACATAATGTCACCACACAGCCCATATTCCCCCTCCCACCGCATACACTGAATTGAAGAAAGCTATGTACAAATAATCTCTCAATAGATCTGGTGCTGTATTTGTACTTTATAGAGATTTTTATCTGACGACATGTAAACATTGCCAGCAATTAGAATATAGTAATCATTTTCAATACATTAAATTAGAGATACTTCTTTTGGCCTTAAAATATGGTTATTATTGCATAAAAAATAAACAAAAAATGTCCCAGACAATCCCTTTAAGGTTGTATTCACATGGCAACATATATGTTGAAGTGGGAGGAGACCATCCAATGCCAGCTTTCTCTAGAAAAGTGGAGAAACTGTTGTGGATTTCTACATAAAGGCAGTTGGCAAGTTAACTTATCAGAGACTTCTATGAATATTCTCCATAGAACCTATTTAGTGCCTGAATGGCTTCACTCTATTTATCCAGCGACCTCCCCTTTCTGTTTTAGGAACTGTGGCTCTGTGGGTTCCATGTATCATACGTGGTGGGGGAGTCCCATTGCGAGTTCATTCTGGGACTCCATATGTCAACTTATTTCTGATGTTTTAGGCTTCAATTTTTATAAGGTGCCCTCTGTCTGTTTATTAGGAGACAAGCCCATAGGATTACGCTATGCCCCCTTTAAGTTGGCTCAATATATACTTTTGGCTTCCCGTATCCACATTGCTTCTAAATAGAAGACAGCTAACCTTTCCCTTTCGAAGGTCAAAAATAAAGTGGATAAAATACACTACCGTTCAAAAGTTTGGGGTCACCCAGACAATTTTGTGTTTTCCATGAAAACTCACACTTATATTTATCAAATGAGTTGCAAAATGACTAGAAAATATAGTCAAGACATTGACAAGGTTAGAAATAATGATTTTTATTTCAAATAATAATTTTCTCCTTCAAACTTTCCTTTCGTCAAAGAATGCTCCATTTGCAGCAATTACAGCATTGCATACCTTTGGCATTCTAGCTGTTAATTTGCTGAGGTAATCGGGAGAAATTTCACCCCCTGCTTCCAGAAGGCCCTCCCACAAGTTGGATTGGCTTGATGGGCACTTCTTGCGTACCATACGGTCAAGCTGCTCCCACAACAGCTCTATGGGGTTGAGATCTGGTGACTGCACTGGCCACTCCATTACAGATAGAATACCAGCTGCTTGCTTCTTCCCTAAATAGTTCTTGCATAATTTGGAGGTGTGCTTTGGGTCATTGTCCTGTTGTAGGATGAAAATGGCTCCAATCAAACGCTGTCCACAGGGTATGGCATGGCGTTGCAAAATGGAGTGATAGCCTTCCTTATTCAAAATCCCTTTTACCTTGTACAAATCTCCCACTTTACCAGAACCAAAGCAACCCCAGACCATCACATTACCTCCACCATGCTTGACAGATGGCGTCAGGCACTCTTCCAGCATCTTTTCAGTTGTTCTGCATCTCACAAATATTCTTCTGTGTGATCCAAACACCTCAAACTTCGATTCGTCTATCCATAACACTTTTTTCCAATCTTCTTCTGTCCAATGTCTGTGTGCTTTTGCCCATATTAATCTTTTATTAGCCAGTCTCAGATATGGCTTTTTCTTTGCCACTCTGCCCTGAAGGCCAGCATCCCGGAGTCGCCTCTTCACTGTAGATGTTGACAGCGGGGCCTCCCATTTCTCTTTCTACTCTGGTTAAAGCCTGTTTGTGCTGTCCTCTGAAGGGAGTAGTACACACCGTTGTAGGAAATCTTCATTTTCTTGGCAATTTCTCGCATGGAATAGCCTTAATTTCTAAGAACAAGAATAGACTGTCGAGTTTCACATGAAAGCTCTCTTTTTCTAGCCATTTTGAGAGTTTAATCAAACCCACAAATGTAATGCTCCAGATTCTCAACTAGCTCAAAGGAAGGTCAGTTTTATAGCTCCTCTAAACAGCAAAACTGTTTACAGCGGTGCGAACATAATTGCACAAGGGTTTTCAAGTGTTTTCTAATTATCCATTAGCCTTCTAACACAGTTAGCAAACACAATGTACCATTAGAACACTGGAGTAATGGTTGCTGGAAATGGGCCTCTATACACCTATGTAGATAATGCATTAAAAACCAGACGTTTGCAGCTAGAATAGTCATTTAGCACATTAACAATGTATAGAGTGTATTTCTGATTAATTTAATGTTATCTTCATTGAAAAAAACTGTGCTTTTCTTTCAAAAATAAGGAAATTTCTAAGTGACCCTAAACTTTTGAACGGTAGTGTAGCTATATACGAAAAAATGTAAGCTGTCCGTACTGATGGGATGGAACAATATGATAGGGTGTGGCAACCTTGGATACTCTCCTTCCACTCTTCTCATCTCACATATTATTTAACTCTTTATGGATTTCAGGGAAATGTCCCTGTAAACGTTTTATTGCTCTTTATTCATGTCTTTTATCCTCCCAACTAATTTTATTGTATGACCATACTCAGGATTGTACCCTTCTAAAACTTTGTGTAACCTGTCGAGCTCTTACACTACTTTTGTACTCAGACATGTGACTATGTGAATATTTCTATTGTACATAATTTATTTTCCCCTGTTCTACCTTATTTTCCTTTCTATTTTATTTTGCATTTCTTTCTTTTTGTGTAAATATGATGTATTGCCCTCTGCGTAGGGTCATTAGATTTTGTTTGTACATCCTTGGTCTTTTTACTCGCTATCAAAACAATAAACCCCTTTTTGAAACTAAAAACAATTACACATTATAATTATGAGATGACAAACATTATATAAATTGTGAATACAGTAGTGTCAAATACAAAATCCACTAAGAATAAAGTGTGCATTCTATCTTACGGATTTTCCATATAAGAAAGAAAAATAACAAAAGGAAAAGAAAGTGAAAGTTAAAAGACTTTAGACATGACAACATGGTGTATGAAGAATTTCTAAAGGTTATTACAGGGGTTGTCCACGACTGAACAACTGATGAACTATACACAGGATAGGTCATCAGTATAGGATTGGTGCCGTTCCGACACCCGGACCCCATACCGATCAGCTTCTCCGGGTGCCTGCGGACACCGGATGTTATGGACGGTATGCAGTAGTTGGAGCCGGAAGCAGATGGCTCCAACCACTGCATAGTGGCCATTCTGCAGAACTGCATCTCTGCTCCTGTTCACTTGAATTAGAGTAGAGCAGCAGAACTGCAACTCGGACGTTATTCCGTGACCGGAGCTACCTGCTTCCGGCTCCAACTACTGCATACCAATTAAAACATCCGGCAGTCGGAGCAGCTGATCGGTGCGGAGTCCGGGTGTCGAACTCCCACGATCATATACTGATGACCTATCCAGTGGATAGATCATCAGTTGTCCGGTCGTGGACAACCCCTTTAAGACTATAAGCAATGAGTTTTTATGATAGACAGTTATTGTTAATAGAATCATATATCGCTTTAATAATTTTTTTTAAATAGTGGTGCGTATCAATAAATACCTGCTATCAACACGTACAGTATAGTATGGCCCCATGAGCATATCAGAGCTGTACGGCCTCTTTATGCTGCCTTACTTGTGCCGTTGGGTGCAATATGTATGGAGCGCTGTATGTACGGCATCTGATGGAGAATCTGATGGAGAATCTGATGGAGAATGCCACAACTTCAGTAAACCTCTGTATGAAATCGTAGACATACGGATGTACAGTGGATGCCCCATACAATAGAATGGGAGCCTGGCTCCGTACAAAACGAAGGCATAGTATTTTCATGTGCATGGTGCAATAATGTGAGTGAAACACCAGATCTCGTCAAAAGCGTGGAGATCAGTTACCTACTAGTCACAACTTGTATTTCTATAAGGCTTAGGAAAATCGAGGGTGAACAAATGTATCTAATGGAGATTCTGAGTGACTCGCTATTGAATAATTACAATTGGAAAATCGCCTCCGCAGTTTAAAAATGCGATAAATCCTAGTACAATTTTTTTGTTTTTTCGTGAAATGTGTTAAACTTTCCTTTGGGGTTACTATTCTAATTCTCTTGAATTGAAACTGAATGGCTTCGTGCAGCATGTAGAAGCGTAAAGTACATGTAGAGACATGTATACAGACTTGTAGTTCTGGTAAAGACTTGTTGCTTCACACCCTCTATAGAACATGAAAAGTAGAAAACAAAGGAAACCACAAAACTGCACACACTGCAGTAGCTGACTGTATTATGACCCTAACCACCGAAACGGTGACATCACCGAGATCCCCTAGAAAACGAATGTATTATTTCTTTAATAAAAACTAACATTAAAAAAGTAATCTTATATAATGCAAGCGAGTACATCACTGTATGACAATGCATGTGCTCTATACATATCCTGCGAATTGTCAATGTTTCCTTTCCTGAGTGATACTTCTATAATTATAATGTTACCCTGTATAGAGATTTTGGACTCAGTTCTTATGTTTTCTTGTATTAACAGTCAATGATACATATTAATACTTTTTTTCTCCTTTGTATGCACATTTTATGGATCTTCTACGGAAATGACTTGACATCAATCACAGACACAAGGTAAGCGTACTCTATTGTTAGCACCCTTTTTGTCGGGGAGGTCCCTATATCAGGATTTCATGTGACCAAGCTTTTAGGCACTTTGCCAATTTCAGTTCTTTTTTTCTACATTTTTGACGTACTATAACACTGGCCAACTTCCTTTACTGACACATCTTAATAACACTGCAGTGTTTCCGGAAGAAAACATCCAATTTTAGATTTAAAACCAATATCTTTCAGCAAGATTTAACCACTATAAACCTAATCCTAATCGACATTACAACATTAACAGTGCTTAGATTGGAAAAACATGACCGCTTTTTTCCTTAAACAGCGCTTCTCTTGTCCAATGGTTGTATCTGGTATTACAGCTCAGCTCCATGCAAGTGAATGGGGCTGAGTGGCAATACCAGATAAAGAGAATGGAGAAGAGTGGCACTGTTTCTGGAAGAAAGCAGTCATGTTTATCGAATCTCAAATAATTGCTTTAGGACTTGATTTTTTATCTAAGTTGTGTTACTCGTAATGTTGTATTTTCCACTTATTTTCTTGATTATTGGGGCCTGTAGTTGCAAACAAATATCAGTATACATGAATTATTCATTGTCTTCACTTTTTTATTTTGTTTCAATAGCTCGGTAAAGAATGGGGAATTTTCTGTTATTTTATATTGAATTGGCTAGAATCTGTAAGCGGTTGTATATCTGATTGATTATAGGAACACTAAAGCAAATGAAGGACAAAAGTAAACATGTAATAAACTTGTCCACAGTGTTTGTCAGTTTGCAGGATTTTTTGCATGTTCCTGAAAGAACCTTATTGTGGACGTCATCCAGAAAACACAGGGGAAAAGGGCTTGTCCACACGTAATGGAATTGGCGCGTATTTTCTGTCCGGAATTGCATGTCAATTACTGCTGCGGAAAATGGACTGAAGTTTTAGGGGAGTTATCACTAATACACAGGCTTGAAAAAAATGCATCAAAATCCGCACTATTTTCCATACCTCCCAACCATCCCGGATTCAGCGGGACAGTCCCGGATTCCACACGGCCTGGGGTATGTCCCGCTTTCAACTGTATCCGTGTCCTCAGGACGCAAATACAGTTAAACCCAATTCTGAAGCAGGGAACCATCAGCTCCCTGCTTCAGAATTAGTTCAGAGCGGAGGAGCAGATGGAGCTCCTCCGCTCGCAAAGGACTCCCGGGGCACAGCGCTACATTAAGGGCTGTGCTCGGGGATGCCCTTGACGTCACTGTCCATATATGGACAGTGACTTCAGTGGCTACTGATTGAGTGGAATCACCTTTGCCGATTAACTGGCCGGGGATTCCTCTCCTAGAGGAAATCCCTGATGTCACTATCCATATATGGGCAGTGACGTCAGGGGCTTCTCCTGGAGTGGAATCCCTGGGCAGAGTCGGCAACGGGGATTCCGCTCAAGGAGTAGCCACTGACGTCACTGTCAATATATGGACAGTGACATCAGGGCTTCCCTCTAGGGGTGGAATCCCTGGCCTATGCTCTGGCAGGGGATTCCGCTCCTAGAGGGAATACCAATGGCGCTATCTACAGGTGGGGTGGCGGTATCTTCAAGAGGGGTGTGGCACTATCTATGTGGACACTGTGGCACTATATAGGAGCACTATCTACAGGGGACACTGGGGTGCTATCTACAAGGGCACGGGCACTAGGGGCAGATAGGGGCATTGTACTGTATGGAGGCAGCTATGTAGACATTATGCTGTATGGGGGCAGCTTTGGGGGCATTAAGCTGTATGGGGGCAGCTATGGGGCATTATACTGTATGGGGCAGCTATGGGGGCATCATACTGTATGGGGGCATCTGTGTGGGCATTGTACTGTATGGTGGCATCTATGGGGCATTATACTGTATGGTGGCTGCTATGGGGGCATTATACTGTGTGGGGACAGCTATTTGGTATTATACTGTGTGGGAGGCACTATGAGAGCACGATACTGTGTATGCTGTATGAAGGAATTTGTTTGGGCATTATACTGCATGAGGGCAATGGCATGGGTGAATCTGTGTGGACATTATACTGCATGGGGTCATCTTGCGGGCATTATACTATATGGAGGCATCTATGGGGCAGTATACTGTATGGTCGCAGCTATGGGGGCATTATACTGTGTGGGGGCAGCTATTTGGTATTATACTGTGTGGGGGGCACTATGGGAGCAAGATACTGTGTTGGCTGAAGCGGGTGTGTATGGGCGGGAATTGGGTAGGATTAGAGGCGTGGCTTAAAAGAAAAAAATTGACGCAACACGCTGTGTGAGCCGCATCGGTTGTCCCTCTTTGTGATACTTGAAAGTTAGGAGGTATGCTATTTTCGATTTAGCGGATTGGCTGCTAGTTTTAGCGGAAATGCTACAAAAAATGTCTGCAGAAATTCCATTACGTGTGGACAAAGAAAAGAATATTGCAATCCCTTTTCTTTTGTATCCACTTCTGTGGTTGGCTAAAAAAAATTGTCAAAAACTGCACCAAAGACTGCATCAAAGCTGCGTGCCACTCATGTAGTTTTTTGTGGCAGTAGTTATGGCAGTTTTCTTGGCAGGTTTTAGATGCAGTTTTTTGTGTCATAGCCAGGACTGGATCCAAAAGGAAGGAAAAGTATGAAGAAAAACTTTTGAATCCATTCCTGAGTTTAACTAAAAAAAACGGCATCAAAAACTGAAATGAAAACTACATATATTCCATCACCCTTAAGCCAGGATCACACATGCACTTTTGATGCCGTTTTTGGCTCTGTGCTTTTAGCCAAAGCCAGAATTGGATCCAAAGTAAGGAAAGATATATAACGAGAGGACTAACTCATCCCCTTTCTTCTGTGTTCACTCTTGTGTTTGGATCAAAAAACTGAGCCAAAAATGTCACCAAAAACTGCATCAAAACTGTGTGTGTGTGATCGTGGCCTTAAAGTTCCTTGTCTTTTATTATAGACAGAGCAGTGGGGGGGGGGGGGGCTCTTTCTGCAGCAAGATAATCTACCAACAGATACAGGATTGTGAGAAGAAGCAGGGGGGGTGCTGATCTCCTGTGTCACATACAAAAGATTCTTTATATATTTTTCGCAGTTTATATTCAATATGAGACAGGAAAGGGAAGGATCAAAGCAGAGAAATATAGTACAGGAAGAATTGCTGGGATATTTAAATTTTGTGTATTAAAGTGTCCCCCCATTTATACTCTCCCGTCCAAAGTAACACCGGAGAGACGCTCCTGCATGTTGGGCGGTACTGTTGCCATGGCAACTGTACAACATCCATGGAGTATCGTGCACGGTTGCAATTAATAAGAATTTTACCCATGTACGATACTCTCCAGGGGTCATACAGTTGCCATGACAACAGTACTGCCCAGCACGCAGGAACGTCTCTACCCACCCAATGTTTGTTTGTTCGGGAAAGTATAACTGAATACACTAACAATATTTACTGTTCCTTTAAGACACTGATGCTTTTAGCAGTACTCTCTCTAGTGGGATGCCAAATATCCTCCAATTCTCAGATACCGTCTTTATTATTATTATTATTATTATATATTTTAGAGTTACCCTAAAAACCTCTCTCTCAATAATAATGTCTAGGTGTAGATAAGACTGGTCAAACCCCTGCCCCCAAGTCTAACTTTCCAATTTTTCCAAGATGGAGTAGAGACTGGATTCTCTTAGGAAAACCAATACTACATTAGCCATATGAGATGCACAATTCTGATGCAGCACTGTTTCATGCATGATAAAATACCCAGTTTTTGGCAGTAGGTTGACGTCAAAGGGGAATTCTGGTGAACATTATTTATTAGGGTCCTTAACCCTTTCTGCTGGCATTGAACTGTCTACACAGAACCCACATCATCAGACTGGGCGGTCCAGTTGCCTACGAAACCGTACAACTCCCAAAGCCGCTTCTGCAGAACTTCGGGCATTGTAAGATATTGTGATAGTGTCACTTTAAAGAGCTGTTTGCAAAATAGGCCTGACCACACTATGCTCTTCTAAAGGCCATTGACGGTAATGGATAATGCATCACAATTTCTCCCTGCCTGAGATTTATTAAAATATTTTATGGAGCTTACAAAAATTCTAATATAAAAAAATCCAAAAGAACAGCAATGTCCTGACAATGTATACATCACACAGTTAATATAAATATAGCACATTTTAGATAGATATACCATGCATTCTGATTCACTGAGGTGCAATGTGAATGGTCTATTCCATTATATAGCTTTATTGAGAACTAGGACTCAATAGTTTATTTAGTGTATTAGTGACTGCAGCTCAACTGGACCATTTAACAGCCAACAAGGACCATGATAATATTAAAAGAAGCGTTTCCTCCGTCTCTAAAATAAACATAAGGGAGTAGGTGGAGACATCTGTACTCAGAGGTCTGGGGCAGATAGGTATAAGTCTGGATAAGTAATAAGTGTGGATGATGGAAAGCAAGGGTGGAAATGAAAGGCAGATCATCGGGAGACAAGACAAAGAGGAAAAGACACAGGGGACATCAAAACAATCATAAGAATTTCATGTCTATTCTAAGTTTTGCATTAAATCCAGAAAAAAGTCGAAGCCAAAATGTGCTACTTCATCACAAATTAAAGACGTCATCCAGTAGACAATACGCAATTCCATTTAATAAGGTTAATAGGGTGACACTTTTTTGACACCGAATATTATCTACTGGAGGACGTCTTTAATTTGGGATGAAGTAGCGCATTTTGGCTTCGACTTTTTTCTGGTCTTAATGAAAAACTACGAGATGGAACCCTGTTGTCCCACCGGTTAGGAAGCAGCTGCAACTACATCATTTATTGCTTATAACCAGTGTTATGCGAACGCACAACCTGTCCAGGTGAGGCTCACTCCTACACCTGTATCGTGTCTGTTCCAAATTGTATTGGGATTTCTGCACCATGAGGAACTTTTTTCTTAATTTTTTTACAGATTATCAAGCATTCTAAGTTTTGTTATAGTGCCCCATGCCTGCTTGTTAAACTCTTGTAAGGGTCCAGTCAGGGCCGGCCTATACAGTATGTGTCTCTGTGTGTTGTGAGACAGTGACAGGTAAAGTCATTGAGGGAAGGTACATTTCCCCTAGAATCCTGTCATATGTATCCTAGGCTCCAGGGAATGAGTAGTTTTTGCAATAGAAAGCTCTAGCTTTCCAATCTCGGCTAAAGGAAAAGCCGGAAAAAGGGCCTGGAGTTGGATTGGGGAAGAGCAGGGCGGGTTCCCCAATCCCTAGTCCATCTCTGTTTGTAGGACAAGGCTGCTGCTCAATTAGCTGCACCTGCAGCCTGTATATAAAAAGGTGCAGACACAGTGTGTGTCAGTCTCACCCCTGACTCAGACTGGAGACTACTAAGTCTGGAGTAGCTTGTATTCTATGTGAGTAAAGACCTGTGTTACTTTGTGTCCAGTGCCTGGTAGGAAGGCACTTGGTATATTTAGATAATATCTTGTTTAGTTAGTGCTCAGACGAGCAGGATTTATTTTGTATTTTGCCTTGTTGTACAAGAGGCTGTTTCTTTGACAAGAATAAAACACAGGCAAAGCCCTGTTATGAACTTTAATGCACGGTGTCCCTGTCTCTGGCTACTAAGAAACCGCTGTACCAACCTCTCCTGATGCTAAACCCCCACATATGGTGGCCGATGCGGGCATGGTCTTAAAGAGACATACACCTATTTAAAAGGACTTTTGCTGCTCCAAGCGGAAAATCGTTGCTAGGGGCAACAACACAATTTTTTTTCTCCCCGAGAGTGCTTGGAAGTGTATGTCTTGGGTGAAGGCGGCAACAGGGCTAGAAAAAGAGACTGTTAAAATGGATGAAATACTTAAACAGCTGATTCAGGCTAATATCAACCAGGGGAAGATAAGCACAGCTTTGCAAGAAGCCAGCGCGACTCAGCGAATGGTGCATGAGGAAGCCATGCGTGCACAGGCTGAAACCAATATTCTGCTGGGTGAAGCCCACAGGCTGGCCTTAAAAGAACAGCAGCAAATTAATCGCCATTTGCAAGACCAAATTCAGGCCTCAGTGGAGAGGTCAGCGGGGCCTCATGGTTTGCGCCAAACCACTTGTGCAGCGGTACAGACATCTCTGCAGAAGATGACACCAACCGACGACGTTGAGGCCTATCTCATGGTGTTTGAGCGAGTGGCAGAACGAGAGAAGTTATCTTCAGATCAGTGGGCAGCAGTGGTTGCACCTTTCCTAACCGGAGAGCCGCAAAAGGCGTACTTTGATCTCAATGAGCAGGATGCCAAGGATTACTCCAAGCTGAAGGGTGAGATCCTTGCCCGTCTGGGTGTTAATATGAATGTGCGTGCTCGACGGGTGCACAACTGGACTTTTGTGGAACACCTACCTGCCCGATCACAAATGTATGATCTTGTCCATCTTGCAAGGAAATGGCTACAGCCAGAGGAATCAGCTGCTGCGCAGATCGTGGAGAGAGTGGTGCTTGACAAATACATCCGCTCCTTACCACCGAAAGTTCAGCGTTGGGTCGGTCAAGGAGATCCTACAGATGCGGAACAGCTGGTGAACCTGATTGAAAGGTACAGAGCTACTCAGGATCTACTCCAAGAAGTACAGCCTGGATGTTCTAACCCGAGGAACAGCAAATCGTGCGGAGAACCCGGTAAGACTGTTCCATTTACTAGAGGGGTGAGAAATGTCTTTAAGGGAGGTGGCTCAGAAGGGGAGCAGACGGAGGGAAGAAATCCCAGAGAGACACTGGAGGCCAGACCAGGGTCTCAAGTTGGGGACCGGGGCCACATACAGTGCTAGCGGTGTTATGGACCTGGGCATATTGCTGCCAATTGTCCTCTGACTACTGAGCCAATGGAGTGTGATGCAGCAAGGCGAATATCCTTGTTTGCACGTCCTGTTTGTTCTGCTGAGACGGTTTACGAGACTGAACAACAAATGTGTGTCGTAAAAGTGGAAGGGTGTACTGTGAGTGCCTTGCTGTATTCTGGGAGTCTGGTTACCCTGGTGCATGCCAGCCTGATAGACCCTGGAACATTCAGAGGACATAGTATACGGGTCCTGTGCATTCATTGGGACACTAAAGAATACCCCACCGCTTTGGTCACTCTAGAGACTTCCTGTGGAACCGCTCGCCATGAAGTGGGTGTGGTCAAGTCCCTGATGCACAGTGTGATCCTGGGGAGAGACTTCCCAGTGTTCTGGGACTTGTGGAGGAAGAAAGATGTAACCTCCACTGTAAATGTTAATGATGGTATTAATGTGTGCGCTGTAATTAGCCCAGAACCCTTTAACGAGGATGCTGAGGTGCCAGCAGTAGGGGTGACCACTGAGCCTGATAAATTTCCTCTGGCTGTTTTTGCTGGTGAAACAGATGAGCAGGAGGAAATTTCTGATATACCAGAGTTAAATGTATCACGTAACAATTTTGGGAATGCTCAACTTAGCGATCCCACATTGGTAAAAGCCAGGGAAAATACTAAGGTATTAAATGGAGTGCCTCAACATCCAGGGGCTGATAAGGTGTTTCCACACATGGCGGTTAACCAGGATTTGCTGTATCGGATAGATATCGTACGTGGGGAGGTTGTTGAACAGCTGGTGATACCCCAACCGTATCGTAGAAAGGTGTTGGACCTGGCTCATAAACACGTGCTGGGTGGACATCTAGGTTGCGAAAAGACCAGAGAGCGTATCTTACAACGATTCTTCTGGCCGGGGGTATATACGGAAGTTCAGAGGTATTGCGAGTCCTGCCCGGAGTGTCAGATAACGGCTCCTATGCCACATTTTAGGAGTCCGCTGGTGCCTTTGCCTATCATTAGGATCCCTTTTGAAAGAATTGCCATGGATCTGGTCGGCCCTTTAGTCAAATCCTCTAGAGGACATCAATATATCTTAGTGGTGTTGGACTATGCCACACGCTACCCTGAGGCAGTCCCTTTGCGAAATTCCTCTTCAAAAGCCATTGCAAGAGAGTTGTTTTACATGTTTTCCCGTACTGGTTGACCTAAGGAAATCCTTACCGATCAGGGAACTCCCTTTATGTCCAAAATCACCAAGGAATTATGTAAACTGCTGAAAATTAAACACCTGCGTACCTCTATATATCACCCTCAAACTGATGGTCTTGTCGAAAGATTCAATAAGACATTAAAAGGCATGTTGAGGAAGGTGGTTAGTAAGGATGGGAAGGATTGGGACTGTCTTCTGCCCTATTTGATGTTCGCTGTACGTGAAGTTCCTCAATCATCCACAGGGTTTTCTCCTTTTGAACTTGTATACGACAGACAACCCCGTGGTCTCCTGGACATAGCCAAGGAAACCTGGGAGCAAGAGTCCACACCTTATAGGAGTGTAATTTAGCATGTCACGTTGATGCAAGACCGAATCGCTGCGGTCATGCCGATAGTTAAGGAACACTTGGAGCAAGCTCAGGATGCTCAGAGCAGGGTGTATAACCGAACTGCTAAAGTTAGAAATTTTAACTCTCGTGATCGAGTGTTGGTCTTAGTGCCAACCGTAGAAAGCAAATTTCTTGCTAGATGGCAAGGGCCGTATGAGATAATTGAAAAGGTGGTGGATGTAAATTATAAAGTTTACCAACTAGGTAAAAGGAAGACAGTGCAGTTATACCATGTAAACTTAATTAAGCCATGGAAAGAAAGAGAGACCCTTGTGGCAGTAAGTACCCCCTATAGTCTTAACCCAGATGTGTATGTGTCAGAATCCCTCGCAAAGCCACAGAAACAGGAGACAAAAGAGTTTGTGCAGAGAAACACAGACGTGTTTTCAGAAATGCTAGGACAGACTAGTATAATAAAACATGACATTGTGACCGAGCCTCAGGTTCGGGTCCACTTGAAGCCCTACAGAGTCCTTGAAGCTCGTAGACAAGCCATATCTGAGGAGGTCAAGAAAATGCTAGACCTTGGGATTATTGAGGAGTCAAAAAGTGAGTGGTCAAGTCCCATTGTATTGATTCCGAAACCAGATGGGTCATTACGTTTCTGTAACGACTTCCGCAAGTTAAATGAGATGTCAAAGTTTGACGCATACCCAATGCCAAGAGTTGACGAGTTAATAGAGAGACTGGGCCATTCAAGGTATTTTTCAACACTTGATTAAACCAAAGGCAAGTACCCCTCACGGAGGGCGCCAAAGAGAAAACTGTGTTCATCACCCCGGATGGTCTGTTTCAATATACTTGTTTATCATTTGGGCTACATGGGGCTCCAGCGACCTTTCAAAGGTTAATGGGCATAGTCCTCAAACCCCATCGTCGGTATGCTTCGGCATATCTGGACGACATTATAATCTTTATTGATGACTGGGAAAGCCACTTACCAAAAGTACAAGCAGTACTAAACTCCCTCAGAGCCGCGGGGTTAACAGCAAACACAAAGAAATGTTCCTTAGGCTTGGAGGAAGCACGGTATCTGGGGTACATAATTGGGAGAGGGGTGATAAAGCCACAGGTCAACAAAGTTGAGGCTATCCAAAACTGGCCCCAGCCCTCAACCAAAAAGCAGGTCAGAGCTTTCCTAGGAATTGTAGGTTATTACCGCAGGTTCATTCCAAACTTTGCCAGCACAGCAGCGCCCCTGACAGATCTTACCAAGGGAAGTAAGTCTGTCATGGTTAAGTGGGACACAAAGGCTGAAAGCGCCTTTCAAGAGTTGAAACTGGCCCTGTGTAACCAATAAGTCTTAGTCACTCCTGACTTCAAAAAGGAGTTTGTTGTCCAAACTGATGCTTCTGATATGGGGCTCGGAGCAGTTCTGTCACAAGAGGTGGGTGGTGAGGAACATCCTGTGACCTATTTGAGCAGAAAGCTTACCCCGGCTGAGAAAAACTATAGCATTGTTGAACGGGAGTGCTTGGCAATTAAGTGGGCACTTGAGCCCCTGAGATATTGCTTATTGGGTCGTCGGTTTAGGTTGGTTGCAGACCACTCTCCTCTTACGTGGATGTGTCAAGCTAAAGAGAGAAATGCAAGAGTTACACGGTGGTTTCTTACTTTGCAGAACTTCAAATATACTGTGGAACACAGAGCAGGAAAACGGCAGGGCAATGCTGACGCTTTGTCTAGGACACACTGCCTTGTAGCTAAATGTGTCTGATCCCACGGGCTCGAACAGAGGAAGAGGGTATGTGAGACAGTGACAGGTAAAGTCATTGAGGGAAGGTACATTTCCCCTAGAATCCTGTCATATGTATCCTAGGCTCCAGGGAATGAGTAGTTAGATAATATCTTGTTTTGTTAGTGCTCAGACGAGCAGGATTTATTTTGTATTTTGCCTTGTTGTACAAGAGGCTGTTTCTTTGACAAGAATAAAACACAGGCAAAGCCCTGTTATGAACTTTAATGCACGGTGTCCCTGTCTCTGGCTACTAAGAAACCGCTGTACCAACCTCTCCTGATTGAAACCCCACAGTGTATATGTGTACATACAGTATGTGTCTCTGTGTGTGTTTACAGTATGTGTCTCTGTGTATACAGTATGTATCTCCGTGTGTATACAGTATGTGTGTGTGTGTGTGTGTGTGTGTGTGTGTGTGTGTGTGTGTGTGTGTGTGTGTGTGTATACAATATGTGTCTCTGGTTGTATACAGTATGTGTCTCTGTGTGTGTATACAATATGTGTCTCTGTGTCTATATGTGTGTGTATACAGTATTTGTCTCTGTGTATACAGTATGTGTCTCTGTGTGTTTGTGTGTATACAGTGTGTCTCTGTGTGTATGTGTAGATGTTACAGTGTGTGTGTGTGTGTGTGTGTGTGTGTGTGTGTGTGTCTCCATGTTTTTGTGCCTCTTTGTAAAAGTGTGTGTTCAATATTAAAGTAGAACAGATAAAATGAAAATATCTTTGCTGCCCCATATATACCCTGCTGCCCCTTATATACCCTGCTGCCCCTTATTTACCCTGCTGCCCATTATATACCCTCCTGCCTCTATATACCCTGCTGCCTCTTATATACCCTGCTGCCTCTTATATACCCTGCTGCCCCCTATGTATCCTAATGCCTCTTATATACCCTGCTGCCCTATATACCCTGATGCCCCTTATATACCCTGATGCCCCATTTACACCCTGCTGCCCCTTATTTACCCTGCTGCTCATTATATACCCTGCTGCCTCTTATATACCCTGCTGCCCCCTATGTACCCTGGGGCCTCTTAGATACCCTGCCATCCCTATATACCCTACTGCCCCTTTATACCTTGCTGCACCCTATATACGCTGCTGCCTCCTATATACCCTGCTGTACGTATATGCCCTGCTGCCCACTATATACCCTGCTGCCCAGAAGCGTAGCTAGGTTCTCCAGCACCCGGGGCAAAGATTCAATTTGGCGCCCCCCCCCCAACCTCATTCCCGACATCTCCTTCCCCCTCGCCGTGTTTGTTTTCTCTACCAATCGACGTGTCATTTGTTTTCCACATTTCTTTTTCTGTGCACGCGAGCATAAAAACATTTGTACATTTTACAAGCAATATGGTTCTATACACAACACCAGAACCAAGCTCAGTACATATATACAGCCCCAGAACCAAGCTCAGTACATAAATACAACACCAGCACAAATACAGCTCAATTTAGTGCAAGCCCTGCCGTATAGGTGTGTACGGCGTAAAACTACAGCTCCCAGCATGGCCCGAACAATGGTAAGGATATGCTGGGAGATGCTGTTTCACAAAAAATAAATCATATCATAATCATACCCCCCATCATCTCACTGCAGATCATACAGTGACTACAGTGCTGATTAGAGGCAGAATAAACATTTACATTAAGTGACTCACCGGTGACGTCTCAGATTCTAGTTATTTTTCTCCATCCGATCAAGACCTCTATGATGACTTCTCCCGGTCACAGCCCATTTCTGCAGTTTGCTGCTCCTTTTCCAACATTTCTGCACCTATAAATAAATATAAAGTTATCATTATAGCACACACTACGCCCCTAAATATAATAGCGCCATACACTGCACCTCTAATTATAATAGCACCATACACCGTGTCCCACACACACACTGTGCCCCCTGTAGATAGTGCCTGCCATAGAGCCCCCTGTAGATAGTGCCCCCCATAGAGCCCACTGTAGATAGTGCCCCCATATAGCCCACCCCTGTATATAGTGTCCCACAAATAACTCCCCCTATAGTGCTCTACAGATAGCCCACACCTGTATATAGCCCCCTGTAGATATAGCCCAGCCCTGTATATAGTGCTCCACGTATAGCCCAACCCTGTACATAGCCCCCTGTAGATATAGCCCACCCCTGTATATAGTGCTCTACAGATAGCCCACCCCTGTATATAGCGCCCCTGTAGATATAGCCCACCCCTGTATATAGCCCCCCTGTAGATATAGCCTACCCCTGTATATAGTGCTCCACAGATAGCCCAACCCTGTATGTAGCCCCCCTGTAGATATAGCCCACCCCTGTATATAGTGCTCCACATATAGTCCAGCCCTGTATATAGTGCTCCACATATAGTCCACCCCTGTATATAGTGTTTCACAGATAGCCCACCCCTGTATATAGCCCCCTGTACATATAGTCCACCCCTGTATATAGTGCTCCATTAGATAGTCCACCCCTGTATATAGTGCTCCACAGATAGCCCACCCCTGTATATACTATATACGGGGGTGGGCTATCTGTGGAGCACTATATACAGGGTGGACTATATGTACAGGGGGGCTATATACAGGGGTGGGCTTTCTGTGGAGCACTATAGGGGGAGCTATTTGTGGGATACTATTTACAGGGGTGGGCTATATCTACAGGGGGACTATATACAGGGGTGGGCTATATCTACAGGGGGACTATATCTACAGGGGGACTATATCTACAGGGGGCTATATCTACAGGGGGGCTATATCTACAGGGGGCTATATCTACAGGGGGGCTATATCTACAGGGGTGGGCTATATCTACAGGGGGCTATATCGTGGAAAGGCGCTGAATAGCCGGGCACAGAACGTGCCCGGTCATTCATTGCTTCTAATTGTACTTGTGTCCTATAGACACAGGTGCAATTATAGTGCACATGCCCCACCTGCCGCCCCCTAGCTACGCCCCTGCTGCTGCCCACTATATACCCTGCTGCCCCTTATATACCCTGCTGCTCCTTATATACAGTGCTGTCCCTTATGTACTCTACTGCCCCTTATATACTCTGCTGCCCCTTATACACTCTACTGCGCCTAATATACCCTGCTGCCCCTTATATACTCTGCTGCCCTTAAGGGAAACACCACATTATAGTAATCTATAAAACTTTAACCAATTCATGGCAATTAATTATTGTAAATAATATTTTTAAAGTGTATCTCCAGGTTAGAAGTGCACTGCATGATATACATATACATACATAAACACATATATGCCTTTGTGTGTATTTATATGCTTCTGTGGGTATAGTTATTATCTACGAAATTATCTGTACTCATAGAGTTATCACTGTGTGTTATCTGTGGTGTTACATAAGAATGCAGGTAACACTACTACATTATCTGTAGTCAGAGAGTTATCACTGTATTATCTGTGGTGTTACATAGGACTGCAGGTAACATCTACTACATTATCTGTGTTTAGAGAGTTATCACTGTGTTATCTGTGGTGTTACATAGGACTGCATGTGAAATCTACTACATTATCTGTAATGTGTACATATGTGACTGTATGGGTATATACGGGTCTGTTTGTGAATGTGTCTTTGTGCTTGTATGTATTTGCCTGTATATCTATATATGTGCCTTTTATGTATTTGTATATGTTCCTGTCTGAGTATTTATCTACCGGTGTGTGTGTGTGTGTGTGTGTGTGTGTGTGTGTGTGTGTATATGTGTTGCTACGTCTATATATTTACCTGTATGTATGTATGTATATATTCCAGAATGTGTGTGTAGCGTCCATGGCCACGGACCGTCGGAATTACTCACCCGGGCAGCCGCAGCCATGGATCTGTGAGCGCTGGTCCGCATCTCCTCCCCAGGAGATGTCAGCGCTCACTTCCGCTCTGGTCTGCTGTGTCCCGTAGGGTGCCTGGGAATTATCATCATCAATTAGCCCATGTAAACCCCCATAGACTATAAGAAGGGCCCTACCCTTTTGCTCATTGCCTGAGCGTTGTTAGTATTCCCATGTCAGTCTTGCAAACGGTCCCTTAGTGTTATCCTGTTCCTGTTGTTACCCGTGCCCTGCTACCTGTATCCTGTGCTGTGTCCTTGTTCCTGAGCGTGTTAGTGTTTGTAGTCCTGTCCTACTCTGTGGGAACATCAGGGACCAGAGACTCGTGACTTGCAGTGCTTTTTACGTAATTTTCGTTCGATATTTGAAGAACCTGGGAGAGTTTCTTCTGTTGCTGCATCCCTGCTGACCCTACACCAGGGAGACTTCTCCACGGGCGAGTATGCCATTCTCTTTCGTACCCTGGCTGCTGAACTAACCTAGAGCAATGAGGCATTGGTGGCCACATTCTGGAAGGGACTGTCTTCTGGGATTAAAGACGAGCTAGCTGCTCGCAATCTGCCACCTACCCTGGACGATCTCATCCTACTAGCCACCCGGGTTGACATGAGGATCTGGGAGCGTTTCCAAGAGGCTCTCCGGGAAAGAGGATTTTCTAGGCTGGCTTCTACTTTCCAGCAATCCCTACTGTCCTCTTCAATCGTCCCACAGGAGGAGCCTATGCAGATGGACCGGGCCAAATTGCCTACCCAGGAGAGACAACGCAGACACACTTCAGGACTTTGTCTGTATTGTGGCCTCGGAGGCCATATTGTGTGTTTGTGTCCCCAGAGGCCAGAGAGACCCCATGCCTAGAATTGGTTGGAGAGACAACCCTAGGTGGAACGGTATCAAATAAAAAATTCAATTCCAAGCTGACCATTCCTGTGACCATAATGTCCGGCGAGAGGACGCACTGGGTTTCTGCCTATCTGGACTCCGGGTCTGCGGCAAACTTCATCCAAAAAGATCTAGTGGACCATCACCAGTTGCCCACAGTTCATCTGGAGATATGTTTGGCTGTTGCCTCGGTGAATGGACTGCCTCTGCCCGATCCGATTGTTTCTGAGACAATTTGGAGCCCTTCATTCAGAACTAATTTAGTTTCTTGTTTTGCCCAAAGCCGTCAATCCTGTTCTGCTGGGCCTGCCTTGGCTTCGACTACATGCCCCAGTCCTGGACAGGAATTCCGGAGAGGTTCTCCAATGGGGCTCCAAATGTCTCAATCTCTGTCTGTTGCAGATCCATCCTGTCCAGCCTCCTCTGCCTTAGTCATTGGCAGGATTACCCCTTCATTTCGCTCAGTTTGCGGATGTCTTCAGCAAGAGGGAGGCTGAGACGCTGCCCCCACATCGGACTTATGACTGCCCCATTGAACTGGTTCCAAATGCTTCTCTTCCCCGTGGATGGGTATATCCTCTCTCCTTGCCAGAGACTCAATCCATGTCGGCCTATATCAAGGAGAACTTGGAGAGGGGATTCATACAAAGTCTTCCTCCCTGGCTAGGGACAAGTTCTTCTACGTTAAAAAGAAAGACGTATTTTTTTGAACCTGCATTGACTACCGTGGTCTTAACTAGATCACGGTCAAGAACAAATACCCATTGCCACTTATATCCGAACTGTTTGACCATATACGAGGAGCCAGGCTTTTTAAAATTTAGACTTGCGTGGGGCTTATAATTTGATCTGAATCCGTTAAGGTGACAAGTTGAAGACGGCGTTCAACACCCAAGACAGACCCATAGAATACCTGGTGATGCCCTTTGGACTGTGTAACGCTCCCGCGGTCTTCCAGACATTTGTCAATGATACCCTCCGAGATCTCCTCTATGTCTGTGTTGTAGTTTATCTCGATGATATTTTGATTTTCTCTCCAGATCCGACGACTCATCAGAGGCATGTTTGTCAAGTTCTACTGCGATTAAGGGAGAATCGTCTGTGTGCCAAGCTGGAGAAGTGCGTCTTCGAAAGAAATTCTTTGCACTTCCTGGGCTACATCATCTCGGATCAAGGTCTCAAGATGGACCCTGAGAAGCTAAAGTTGTTTCTGGAATGGCCACGTCCTTAGGGCCTGAGGTCCATACAGCGTTTTTTGGGATTCGCCAACTTCTACCTGCAGTTTATCCCAAACTTCTCATCACTGACGGCTCCTATCTCTACCCTTACCAAGAAGGGTGTGAACACGAAGATGTGGACTCCAGAAGCAAAATCTGCATTTATTAGCCTCAAGAAAGCCTTCACTTCAGCCTCGATCCTCCATCATCCTGACGTGTCTCGGCAGTTCTCATTGGAGGTGGACACTTCTTCTGTTGGTGCAGGTGCATTTCTGTTCCAAAGGAGCTCCAAAGGAAAGGCAGTAGTATGTGGCTACTACTCAAGACTTTTTTCCTCTGCAGAGCACAACTACTCTATTGGGGATCGGGAGCTACTGGCCAACAAATTGGCTCTGGAGGAGTGAAAACATCTGCTAGAGGGCGCAGCTCACCCCATACTGATATACACCGACCACAAGAACCTCACCTATCTCCAGTTGGCTCAACGACTAAACACCCGTCAAGCCAGGTGGTCGCTGTTCTTCACCCATTTCCAATTTGTGTTCCACTACCGTCCCGCTGACAAGAATGTGAGGTCCGATGCCCTGTCCAGGTAATTTGAGACAGATTACACGGTGTTGTCCCTTCAAAGTATCATAGACCCGTCCTGCATTGTCACTGCCAAACCTTTGCAGGTTAGAGACATCACTCCGGGGAGGACTTTTGTTCAGTTGGCAGACAGGAGAAGAATTCTCCGCTTGGGACACAGCTCTAAACTGGCGGAGCACGCTGCTGTTCGTAAGACCTGAGACCTGATTACTCGTAATTTCTGGTGGCCCACGCTACCCAAAGACTTTGTGGACTTTGTCTCTTCCTGCACGGTGTGTGCTTCTAACAAGGTTGCTCACTCCAAGCCTTCCGGCCTGCTCCAACCCCTGCCTGTACCCAATGCCCCCTGGCAGCACATTGTGATGGACTTTGTCACAGACCTTCCTCCCTCAGCAGAATGCAACACTGTCTGGGTGGTGGTGGACCGGTTCTCAAAGATGGCACATTTTATACCGCTGACCAGTCTTTCTTCTGCTCCTCGACTGGCAAATCTCTTTATCCAGCACATCTTCCGTTTGCATGGCTTGCCCCTTCACATCGTGTCTCATCGGGGGGTTCAGATAAACTCGAGATTCTGGAGAGCCCTCTGTAAACTTCTGGATGTGAAATTGGACTTTTCCACAGCTTATCACCCCCAGTCCAATGGTCAAGTCGAGAGGATTAACCAGATCATGGAGAATTATCTCCGCCACTTCATCTCCATGCAGCATGTTGACTGGGTACAGTTTCTTCCATGGGCCGAGTTCTCATACAACTATCAGACAAATGAGTCCACCACTTCCACACCATTCTACATTGTAAACAGTCAACATCCAAGAGTCCCTCTTACTTTGTCGGCTAAATCTCAGGTACCCGCTGCTGACTCTGCATTTGGGGACTTTCCTGCAAATCTGGCAACAGACCTGGTCCTTTATTTTGTTAGCTGTCGATCGCATGAAGGAAAAAGCGGATAAGAAAAGAAGGGAGCCGCCTCAGTATCTTCCAGGTACCAAAGTCTGTCTGTGTTCACGGAATATTAGTTTAAAAGGGCCTTCATACAAGTTTGCTCCCAGGTTCCTTGGACCTTTTGAGATCCTACAACAGATAAACCCTGTCTAGTATAAGCTTCGGCTGCCTCCTACCCTTAGAATCCCCAACTCCTTTCATGTGTGCCTCCTGAAACCAGTGGTCCTGAACCTCTACAGTAAGACCCCCAGTCCCGCAGTTGCTCCCAGCTGTTCATCTGATGTGCTTGAGGTGAGGGAGATCCTGGACTGCAAAAGGGTAGGAGGAAGGACTTTCTATTTGGTGTACTGGAGAAGGTTTGGTCCTGAGGAGAGGTCCTGGGAGCCGGAAGAGAACCTCAATGCCCCTACCCTCATTAAAAAGCTCATCTCTCGCTCTGGCCCCAAGAAGAGGGGAAGTAAGAGGGAGGATACTGTAGCGTCCATGGCCACGGACCGTCGGGATTACTCGTCCCCCGGTGGCCGCAGCCATGGATCTGTGCACGCTGGTCCGCGTCTCCTCCCCAGGAGACACGAGAGCTAACTTTCGCTGTGTCCAGTAGGGTGCACGCGCACGCTCGTGCCTGGCCTTAAAGGGTCAGCGCACGCACATGGGAATCAACATCATCAATTATCCCATGATCACCCTGGACTATAAGAAGGGCCCTGCCCCTTTGCTCATTGCCTGAGTGTTGTTAGTATTCCCACGTCAGTCTTGCAAATGGTCCCTTAGTGTTATCCTGTTCCTGTTGTTACCCGTGCCCTGCTACCTGTATCCTGTATCCCGTGCTGTGTCGCTGTTCTTGAGACTTTTAGTGTGTGGAGTCGTGTCCTACTGCACCTACAGTCTTCCGCCACGTCTGGTGCAACCTGCTGCACCTGCTGTCATCCGCCACATCTTGCGCAACCAGCTGCACCTGCTGTCATCCACCACGTCTGGCGCAACCTGCTGCACTCACGTCCATCCGTGCTAAAGCCTCGGCCAATGTCTGGACTATTCAGGTACCCTAGAGCGGGACTTTGTATTGATTGTGTGCTCTGTTGCTTGTCCAGCTGCCTCCCCACTACGGCGGTGTGGCCTAGTGGGTCCACATACCCACAGACCATGACAGTGTGTATGTATATTGGCCTGTATGTCTGAATATCTGTCTTTATGTATGTACAGTATATATGTTCCAGTATATGCGTGTCTATATATGTGGTTAATTTTTGGTTTGTGTAGGGGGCGGCAACAGAGAGTTCCTCACAGGGTGCCATCCAACCTAAGGCCGGCCCTGGGTGCAGTCATACTGTACACTTTGCATAATCGCGGAAAATCGCAGTAAAAACACATGTGTTTTTTGTCGCCTGGTTTTTGGCCGCACGGCAAAAAAATGCAATAAAACCGCATACCCAATTTGTAGAAACTGCTGGAGATAGTATTTCAAGGCACCAATTGCTGCTGCGAAAGCTATTTCTCCAGATTCAACCATAAACATGTTTATTTCAATGAAGAGAGGGCAATCAGTTTAAATCAGTTAAATATCATTTTAAAGAGGGAGAAAAACTGTTTGCTTCCACAGGAGCAAAGGATCAGGTATGTTGAAATCCAACATGCCGGATCCCTCTTTTCCCCCAACAGATTGAGTCAATAGGGCCCCCCATACCCATAGAGTACAAACAGATTCCAGCAGGTTAAAATTACTTATATCTTTTTTGTATTGGCCAGCTTTACTTAAAAAATAAAATAATGTACTACCTAGTCTTCTATAGAGAATTTATCCACTCCCTTATGCTTAATACATAGGCAAAAAATATAACTGAGCCCATCACATACCATTGTGTATGAAAGTGTCAGAATGTAGGACATACGTACTATGGAATTAAAATATTCATTTGTATAGGCTCTGGCATGTACTATTTCTTCTATTTGGGACGCAACCTTTTCAGGCTGCAGTGTGGGGCGATTTACAACGGTCACTTTCATGGGTAAGCCTCCCTTCATTTACTTCTCATGTCCTGCGTAGATTCTTTTTGATCTACATAGGCTATGCATACTTGACGGCTTTTTCCTGGCAACTTTTAGTCCTATTACGACACCTTCGGTTGTGGTCTATACTTACATGTATAACTAACCGTGGTAATTAACTCTTTACACTACAGCTACTTTTGATACATATGGTTTCAGAGTGATTTTCCTCCCTAGGTACTCTTTGATACCACTATTAACCTATAGCTATGTATTATACCATCTAGACCATACCACCTGTGATCTATATCTGTTAGCGTACTTGTGCCAGAGAATTTTGTGTTGTGGTAGGCAATCTACCCTAATCTGTATTTTTTCTTGAAGCCCTTACACTGCGTTCCTTCTTTATTCGGATCCTTCTTTGAATTTTATATGTTTGTATTTTGTACTGTATGTCCTTAATAAAATTTGCTAATTTTTCATTATTTGTAGCGTACTGACTTCTTTTTTCTCTAAGTCTTCTACTATTTCTTCTATGTTTACGTTCCATCATAGAACAAAATTGTGGTGCAGATTTTTCAGGGCGTAATCTCCGCTGCGGAAACAGTGCTAGCAAAAAGAAAAGGTTCATACTTACCCCCGGTCGTTGTCATGGCGACACGTCCCTTTGTTCTGCATGCTGTCCGGCCTGCCGGAATGACGCTGCAGTCCATGTGACCACTCCAGCCTCTGATTGACGGCAGCAGTCACATGGGATGAAACGTCATACCAGGAGGCCGGGCTGCACTCAGAACAGAGGATCGTGTTACTATGACAAATCTTTTTATTATTTTTAAACCCCAAAAAGTTAGATTTTTTTCTGATTTGTGATTTTTGCAATACCAACATCTGCTATTTGTTGCAGGTTTTTCCTTCCCATTGAAGTCGATGGGAAAAACCTGCAGCAGAAGAGCCGCAAGTCAATTTATGAACGGTTTCTCTGAAGATTTTTTCCGCTCAAATTTCATCCACTCTGCTGCTACTATAATACGCTGCCTTTTTTCCACAATGAAATCCGTTCCAGAAAATCTGCAGTGTTTTTTCGCTGTTTTTTGAAAATGCATCCCATTAATTTGAATGCAGTTGTTTCTGCAGTAGGGTTTCTATAATGCCCCATTCTGATGAATGGGCAGTCGCATACATTTCTGCAACAATTCTGCTTTGTGTGAACTTACCCTTAATGGGCCTCTAACACGACAAGCTCCTGCCGAAGACAACCCAATTTGGAACAAACTTTGAAGCCAATTTCTTTCAAGTTTTTTCTTATGGATGACGGTCCGCAGCTTTCAGCTGCATCGCTGGGTCTCGTAAGTGACCCAACAATGCAGCACTAGCAGCCAGGGGCGTCACTAAGGACTTAAAATGTCAGGAGAAATAGCCCCAATACATATGTGTCCGCCCAAAAAAAGTGTGTGTGTGTGTGTGTGTGTGTGTGTGCGCTGTATAGGAGACAGCATAGCATATCTATAGCACTACGACCCTATAGCTATGGATAGGATTAGATACATTGGCTCAGCAGACAGTATCACACATGATAGGATTAGATACAGTGGCACAGCAGACAGTATCACACATGATAGGATGAGATACAGTGGCTCAGCAGACAGTATCACACATGATAGGATTAGATATAAGGCCCAGCAGACAGTATCACACATGATGGTATTAGATACAGTAGCTCAGCAGACAGTATCACACATTATAGGATTAGATACAGTGGCTCAGCAGACAGTATCACACATGATTGTATTAGATACACAGCTCAGCAGACAGTATCACACATGCAGTGTAGCTGAGCAGACAGTATCACACATGATTGGATTAGATATAGGGCCCAGCTTGCTGACATTGCGGCTCCAGCGCTGGACCCAGGAAAGGTACGTATAATAATTGTTTTGCTTTTTGATGTGTTACTATTTTTGTGTGTTTGTGTTTTTTTACAAGTTCGGTTGTTGGACTACTTCGGATTCGAGGACTACTTCAATGACAGCATTTTCTTATTCCCCTCTTCCCAGCTCTTCCCAGTACCCCTGGTGGCGGTGGGTACCGGGGTAATAATGGGGGTTAGTGTTAGCCTCTGTACCGGATAACACTAAGCCCCGTCTTAGCAATGGACGCTGTCAATCAGCCGGCGGCCATTACTAAAGCGGTAGTAATATAGTTTAAAAAAAACACAGACATAGAAAAAATATTTTATTGAAATAAACAAATCAAACACAACCCTCATTAACCATTTTATTGATAATAAAAAAAGCCGTCATCGAATTAGTCCTGGAATCCGACGTAGTCCAACGACCGAACCTGTAAGAAAACACACAAAAAACGATTAGTAACACGTGTTAGGCTTAGATACAGGGCCCATGTCTGATACTATCTGTGGTACCCTGTATCTAAGCCTACCATAAGGTAGGCTTAGATACAGGATCCAGCAGACAGTAATCTTATACAGTAATACATGTGATTGGCTTAGATACAGGGCCCAGCAGACCGCATCACACAATCTGTGATCCTGTCTCATGGGAACTCTAAGCCTGCTGCATCGTATGCTTAAAGGGGTTGTCCAGTCCCTAAACAGTGATGACCTATCCTCAGGATAGGCCATCAATAGCTGATGTGTCGGGGGTCCGTCTCCCGGGACCCGCCAATCAGCTGTTTTGAAGGGGCCGCAGGACTCGTACGAGAGCTGCTTCCCCTTCATTTCCCTTACTCGCTCACACTGTGAATCGCCGACACGGATTCACAGTGTGAGCAAGTGACCGGAATGAAGTGACCGGAATGAAGGGGAAGCAGCTCTTCTACGAGTGCTGAGGCCCCTTCAAAACAGATGAGTCGGACCCTGACCTATCAGCTTCAGCAGACAGGGATATTAATCTTACCCTCCTCTTCAGCCGCGGCGGAAGTTCTGTCCTGACTCTATCCAGGATCCTGATGTTGTGCGCGGCCCATAGCGTTGTGACATCATGCGCTGCGCACAGCGCTGTAACGTCAGGACCTCTGCTGCGCTCCGGAACCAGGAAGGTAAGTACTGTCAGTTACTATAGTAGCAGGGGCCCGCAGCCCGAGTTACTATAGTAACTTTTTATTGATGTGGTGCGGGGGGCCGCGGGCCCCCTGGCTTCAGGGCCCAGTTGCAATTGTGACCGCTGCGACCCCTATAGCAACGCCGGTGACGATAATAAAGATTATGAAACAATTAAAAGGAATAGATTGTAGGTGGGCCCTCAAAATTTTTGGCTCTGGTTGTCCAAATGATTCCAAAACTGACTGATGGTAAATATTCTTCTCTGGGTTTTAAAACGAGGAAGAAAAACATATGGAGTATTGTCAATTCTGTTTTTTGTAAAACAGTAGTAACAGGTGAAGAAGTGATACACGTGCTATGCGGTTATGCCTATGTTATGGTTTTTTAAAGTCTATGACATAAATACAACAGTTTTATAGAGAAGTAATATTTCACAAAGACTTCAAAGTTATAGTTAAATATTAATATGCAAATGCTATCACTTGTATACAGTGTCGGACATACTATATGCACAACCTGTGCAGTTGCATAGGGGTCCAGTTGCGAAAGGGGCCACTGCCAGTGGCGGATAATGTAGACCATGGGCCCTGGGCTGTTACCCAAACTTGGGCCCCCCTTCCGCACCGCCACCATGCCGCGCCGTAACTATTTTTAACACTACCTTTTTGGGCAAGCATTAACAAATGGGTGTTACGATTCCCCTTGTCACAGGGCTGTGTCCCTACATACTGACAGTATCACACTGTGCTGGACCACATCCTCCTGACAAGGGGAATTGTCTATCAGTCCTGGACTGCAGAAATACTTTTTGTGAAATGCAAGGATTTCCTATAATAAACATGTCAAGAGAGGTGACAGATTCTTTAATAAATCTAGTGACTCACAGTTGACGACGTCTCAGATTCTAGTCTTTTTTCCTCTTTTCTTCTCCACCCGGTCCAGAGCTCATGACGACTTCTCCCGGCCATGACTCATTTATGCAGAATTTGCCACTCAGATGTCTTCGGCTCCTCACTTTTCCAACATTTCCACACCTATAAACGAAAATAAAGTTATCATGGTGCCACATACGGTGTCCCTAAATATAATAGCACCAAACACTGCGCGGTTGAATATAATAATACCACACACTGTAAAACACTTCACACACACAGCCCCCTGTACATAGTGCCACACAAATCCTCCTGTACATAGTGCCACACAAAGTCCCTGTAGATATTACACACCCCCATAGATAGCGCCACACACAGCCCCCTGTAGATATCACACATCCCCCCCGTAGAGAGCGTTACACACAGCCCCTATAGATAGTGCCATACATCCCCTCTGTAGAGAGCGCCACACAGCCCTCCCCTTCTTGTAAGTTGCACCAAAAAGCCCCCCTATAAAGAGCACCACACACATACCGCTGTGAATAGCGATACACAGCCCCCCCTTGTATATAGTGCTACACAGCCCTCCCCATTTGTACATAGTGTCACACAGTGCTCCCCCTTGTATATAGTGTCACGCAGCACTCCCCCCTTGTATATAGTGTCACAGAGCACTCCCCCCTTTGTATCCAGGCCCACACAGCGCTACCCTCCCCCTTGTATATAGTGTAACGGAGCAATATATACAGTTTATTTACCTTACACCGTGGCGGCCGCTCCAGCTGGAATGCGTGTGAATCCTCCGGACTAGACGCATGCGCAGACCGGCGTGATGCAGTACCTCATCACGCCGGCCTGAACAGGGAGTCTTCCCAGCGCCTTATAGGCTGCAAGCCAAATGTGGCCTGCAGCCTATAGTATTCATTTGTATCTAAGTCCCGAGGACTCAGATACAAATGAATGTGGCTTCCACTAACACCGGGGCCCCCTCCGGTGCTTGCGACGTCACCGGGCATGAGGGGGCCCGTGCAATCATGTGCGGTTCGGCCGGCCATGGGCCCCCCGGAAGCCTTGGGCCCTGGGTGGCCGCCCGAACCGCCCTAATGATAATCCGCCATTGGCCACAGCCACCCGAAAAGCAGCTTGTCGCTTCCTACTGTCTATTTAGTTGTATATAAGGGGTTGATGGATTTCATAGCTCACAAGGTCAATTGTTATAAAGGCCCAAGGGAGGAGGGTTTCTGTGATTGTTGAAGCATAAGGAGTCCATATACTGTACTGTTCTTGCACATGGGGCCTCTCCTTTATTGTGTTCACCTCTGACTGTATATGTCTATGGTGGATAGAATCTGGTAAGAATGGTGTTTAATGCGCTCATTTATATCATAAATCCAATGTAGAGGTAAAAACTGATCCTAAATAAACGCTACTGGAGAGAATCTAGTTTAAAATTTTACCATTAGTAAATATTGATGCAAATGGCATTTTCATGTGTTGGTTTCCTGCAGGCAATTTTTTTCATGAGTCACCTATTTAGATTGTAGGTCTGGTGTATTTGAACTAAATCTAATTTACTGCTAGATCTGATTAAGGACAGAATGTGTTTTAGAATATCAATTTGATTTCCCCTCTTCAGAATGCAGAAGCTGCTACTTAAACACAGCCAACCATCTACATAGAGCTGTGTCAAGATAACATACTGTAAGTTCAATAAAATTTAAAGTCACCTCTAATTTATCTTTATGTGACAATATAACAAACTTGAGGTATAAGTAAAGAGAACATTGAAAAAATAATGCATTGGCGAATTACAAGACTTTTTTATCACTAGATAAAAAGTTGTGTTTTAGTGCAATGGTTTGGGTTTTATGGACGGTGACGTCAGACTTTGAGATTCCGGAATCCCTGGCAGGAGCATCGGCAATACTCTGGTCGGGGATTCCACTCCTGGAGGAGAGCCTGACGTCACGGTCCATATATGTAGTATATATTTATTAGTTCTATCTAGTGCCATCTACAGGGAGGGGTGTGGCGCTATTTACGGCGATGAAAATGTGACAATATCTACATGGGCACTGTGGCACTATATCAACAGGGTTAGTCAGCTTCTCCTGAAACATTAAATAAATATGCAGGGGCTAATCTGCTGTGACTTTTATGCAACATATTTAATGATAAAAAGGGAAGCAGATGCACGCTGTGGGTGCTTTTATATATATATATATATATATATATATATATATATACATATACACACACACACATTCGTACGTACACTTTTTATATTTATTACACATTTTATTATTTTATATTGCTTTACTGCTATATTTATTATACTTATAGGTGTGAGGTTCTTAGCGCTCAGTTTGATCAAATTGTGAGAGCCCATCTGCCACGACAAGGCGACCTCATACAAGGGGTCCCTACACTGAACCTTATGCCTATATAATAAGAGACTTACCTCTCTTGGGATTAAGCCAACAAAATGAGCTCAGGGTAGGTAAGACTCAGTTTTGAAGTGACCCTATGTATGAGGTTGCCTTGTTGTGGCAGATGGGCTCACACAATTTGATCAAACTGAGCGCTAAGTACCTCACATCTATAAGTATAATAAATATAGCAGCAATGCAATTTAAAATAATAAAAATTTATAATAAATATCAAAAGTATATATATATATATATATATATATATATATATATATATATATATATTTATATATATAAATTGAAAGATATTAGTGCCTGCAGCATGCATCTGCATCTTTTTTTATATATTAAACACTATCTACAGAGGACACTGTGGTGCGATCTACATGGACACTGTGGCATGATCTATGTGGGCATGAACACTCTATATGTGGGCACTATCTACAGTGGAGACTGTGGCACTATGTGGGCACTATCTATGTGAGCACTGGCACTATGTGGCTGCACAGTCTTCAGTGGGAACTTTGGCACTATCTACATGGGCACTGTGATGTTTTCAGGGGATTGGGACAAAACAAACTCTTACAAATGAAATATACCCGTTTTTTAACAGCCATGAAAAACAGATGGTAAACAGATGACAAATGGCCGTTAAAAATGGCCAGATGGCCAGGAAATGGATGAAAATTTGGAGACACACTGATGCAAAATGGCTACGAAAAACTGACAGTTGATACATTTTTAACAGTCATTTTTTTTTCATTGTCAAGTAAATATAGCCTTAGCCTTCTTCACTCTCCCCAACCAGCGATCACACTTAGGCTGGGTTCACACGACCACATTAACGTCCGTAATGGACGGACGTATTTCGGGCGGAAGTCCCGGACCGAACTCAGTGCATGGAGCCGGGCTCCTAGCATCATATTTATGTACGATGCTAGGAGTCCCTGCCTCTCCGTGGAACTACTGTCCCGTACTGAAAACATGATTACAGTACGGGACAGTTCTCCTGCAGAGAGGCAGGGACTCCTAGCATCGTACATAACTATGATGCTAGGAGCCCGGCTCTATGCACTGTGTTCGGTCCGGTTCTTGTGGCCGAAATACGTCCGTCAATTACGGACGTAATTAGTGTGTGTGCACATACCCTTAAGAATTTTCAGTCCAACACAGTGGATTCTGTTTGACACAGGCCATCAATGCCTGTCTTCTCCAGACTGGGAGCCTTGAGTGAATAGATCACACCTTTCTTAGAGGAGCCATCACAGCTGGCAGCTAATGAGACCCATAAGGCAGCCCAAACCCTGGACTGTCCTAAAGACGGAGTGGAACTTTACTTTTCTTTTCCACTCCAACAATCCAGACCTTTTTCCAGTGTTTTACCATAAGGGTATGTTCACACGCTAGACTAAAAACGTCTGAAAATACAGAGCTGTTTTCAGACGAAAACAGCTCCTGATTTTCAGACGTTTTTGTAGCAACTTGCGTTTTTCGCTGCGTATTTTACGGCCGTTTTTGGAGCTGTTTTTTAATGGAGTCAATGAAAAACACCTCCAAAAACGTAACAAGAAAGGTCCTGCACTTCTTTTGACGAGCCGACATTTTACGCACCGTATTTTGACAACGACGCGTAAAATTACGCCTCGTCTGAACAGAACACCATAAAAGCCACTGCAAGCAATGGGCAGATGTTTGTAGGCGTAATGGAGCCGTTTTTTCAGGCGTAATTTGAGGCGTAAAACGCCCGAATTACGTCTGAAACCCTAATACATAAGGAGAAAGGACACCTTCTCTATTAACATTCCCTTTCCTTATTACATTCTGGGCCCAAATCCTTCCCCTTAGTAGCCACACTGCTTCGCTAGAGATAGATAGATAGATAGATAGATAGATAGATAGATAGATAGATAGATAGATAGATAGATAGATAGATAGATAGATAGATAGATAGATAGATAGATAGATAGATAGATAGATAGATAGATAGATAGACTTTAAATGTGAAAAAAATATATTTTATGTAACTTGCTCATAATAAAAATAAAAAAGACATGGAATTCATTCAACTAATCTAGAAAATGAAAGCCTCATACTGTAAGTCTTGTAATAAAAAAAAAAGTCAAAATAGTTATGATGGTCAAAGCGGTTGCCGATATTACCGTTTAATGAAGAGCATGTCAGAAATGGGAAAATGTGACCTGGACACAGGGGCATCAATGACCCTTGGTCATGAAAGGGTCAAAACGAGTGACAGGTGAAGTTGAAAACATTGATTATCTTGTTACAATGGTAATGTCAAGTGGTGGAATATATTAGTCAGCAAGTGTACAGTGAATTTTTAGGCTGGGTTCACACAACCTATTTTCAGACGTAAACGAGGCGTATTATGCCTCGTTTTACGTCTGAAAATAGGGCTACAATACGTCGGCAAACATCTGCCCATTCATTTGAATGGGTTTGCCGACGTACTGTGCAGACGACCTGTCATTTACGCGTCGTCGTTTGACAGCTGTCAAACGACGACGCGTAAAATGACTGCCTCGGCAAAGAAGTGCAGGACACTTCTTTGCAACGTAATTTGAGCCGTTCTTCATTGAAGTCAAGCAGCTCAAGATTTACGAGCGTCAAAGACGCCTCGCATAATGCGAGGACGAGCTTTTACGTCTGAAACGAGGCAGCTGTTTTCTCCTGAAAACAGTCTGTCTTTTCAGACGTAAAAGACACTTCTCGTGTGCACAGTTAGACCAGTGTTTCTCAACCATTTTTCAGCCAAGCATCCCCTAATGCCATTAAGTTAAATGCGACTACGCCTGAAAAAAGGGATCAGTTCTAAATGTTAATAAAATAAAGCTCTGCTCACACTGCCATCAGAGGGAGACACTTGTTTTCAGGTCAAGAGGGACATTTTGGATTTGTGCCAAATTTATTTGGTACAAATTGAATCAAATAGCCGATTCGACCAAATCGGATCCGAAACAAATTTTGGGAAATTCCCTCATTTCTAATTTGAAAGAGCGAAAAAGGTTATACAGACGTCAATGACACCCGTAGATTTGTTATGAGGACCTCTGATGACGTGTTTACTCTGTAAGCATGTCGTCTCACACTTCATGTAACCTAGAACCCAGCAATGACATATTGTTAGATTCTAGGGAAATCAGTGTTGGAATTTTTTTCCACTGTGGCATGTACCCCCTTAATCTGCGGAGGTACTGAAGGGGAATAAAGGCCAGCTGTAGCACAAATTGCTAAAAAGTTAATGCTGGCTATCATAGCAAGGTTTCAGAACACAGTGCATCGTAGCTTGCTACGTATGGGCCTGCATAGCCACAGAGCGGTCAGATTGCCTATGCTGACCCTACCACCGACTCTACCACCAAAAGCACCTACAATGGGCATGTGAGCATCAGAACTGGACTATGAAACAATGAAAAAGGTGGACTAGTCTGATGAATCACGTATTCTTTTACATTATTTGGACTTTCAGTTGCGCGTGCGTTGTTTACCGGGTAAAGAGGTGTTACCAGGATGCACTATAGGAAGAAGGCAAGCTGGCAGAGGTAGTGTGATGCTATGGGCAATGTTCTGCTGGAAAACCCTGGGTCCTGCCATTCATGTGAATGTTACTTTGATACAGTGGTGGATTAAGTAGACCATAGGCCCTGGGCTGTTACCCAAACTTGGGCCCCCCTTCTCCACCGACCACACCTTATCTATTGTTAACACCACCTTTTTGTGCGAGCATTAACAAATGGGTGTTACGATTCCCTTGTCACAGGGCTGTGTCCCTACATCTCCAACCGTTGCGGACAGTATCACGCTGTGCAAGTGTAATCTCCGTGGCTGCGGGCCGTCAGCTCCAACCTCCCCCTGAGAGCCGCAGCCACGAGTCGGCAAGCGATGGCCCCAGCCTCCTCCTCAGGAGACGCCAGCGCTCGTGTCCACTGACCTCAGCCGGATCTCGTAGGGGCAGCGCGCACACCGGACTTTTGATGAAGTTTGAACCCGTGAGTACCCTGGACTATAAAAGGGGTCCCGCCCCCTGCTTCTATGCCTGAGCGTTGTTGATGTTTCCTAAGTTTGTCTATGTGATGGCCTCCTAGTGTGTCCCTGTTCCTGTTCCTGCATTTCATACTATCCTGGTCGAGCACTATGCTGTGCCAAAGTCGTGTCGTGCTGTATCCACGTCTGACTTGCTTCACCTCGCCTGACCTCTACCTACTGCCTAGTCCCAGCCGAGCCTGCCTTGCTGCTGTCCGAGCTGCCACAGGTACCTATGCTAACTATAGACATTTACCTGTGCCCTGTTGGCCAGCTGCCTTACCGCCAAGGCGGTACGGCCCAGTGGGTCCACAGACCCTTCGTGACAGCAGGGACACATCCACCTGACAAGGGGAATGGTAACATGCATTTGTCTATTAGTCCTGGACGGCACAAAGTCTTTATGTGAAATACAAGAATTTCCTATAACAAACATGTCAGGAGAGGCGAAAGATTCTCTATAAATCTAGTGACTCACAGGTGACAACTTCTCAGATTCTAGCAGTTTTTTTCCTCTTTTTCTTCTCCCTCCAGTCCAGACTTCATGACGACTTCTCCCGGCCATGACCCATTTCTGCAATTTGCCACTCAGAAGACTTCGGCTCCTCACTTATCCAACATTTCCACACCTATAAATTAAGATAAAATTATCATGGTGCCACACACTGTGCCCCTGAATAAAATTGTACCAAACACTGTAAAGTAAAGCACCACAAACACACAGCCCCTGTAGATAGCGTCACACACAGCCGCCCTGTAGATAGCTCCATACACAGACCCCTGTGGATAGCGCCACAGTCACCACACTTGTATATAGTGTCACACACCAACCCTTGTATATAGTGCCACACAGTGCTCCCCCCTGTATATAGTGCCACACAGCACTCCCCCTTGTATATAGTGCCACACAGCGCTCCCCCTTGTATATACTGCCACACATCGCTCCCCCCTGCTACACCGGACCGCCCCCCAAAAAAAATATAATAAAAAAAAATATTGTACTTGCCTTGCCCTGTTCCCGCGACAAGCAGAGCGCTACACATCCTCCAGGCGGGACGCATGTGCAGACCAGCGTGATGCAGTGATGTCATCAAGGCGGCCTGCGCAGAGATTCTTCCCAGAGCCTTATAGGCTGCACGTTAGGCCTGCAGCCTATGGCATTCATTTGTATCTGTGTCCTGAGGACGCAGATACAATTGAATGTGGCTGTCGCTAGCACCGGGGCCCCCTCCGGTGCTAGTGACACCACCGGACATGAGTGGGCCCGTGCGGTTCGGGCGAACAGCCCTAATGATGATCCGCCACTGCGTATAGCACCTGTGTATGTGTCGTGCAGAGACTCAAACAGATGTTAATAAAGATGGCTGCCCCCACAAAAGTAAAAACATGAATAAATACCGTTACATTAGGGAACATATTAAAATAATTAGAAAAAATAGGCACATAACTTAAAGGCTATGTACACACTTAAAAGCGTTATATTATAATATATATACATGTTTATTTATATATATATATATACATATATATATATATATATATATATATATATATATATATAGAGAATGTTTGTGTGTGTATCAGTGTTATTGATTGATTTTATTAAAAAATATTTGTGCTTTTTGAGATACAGCTGCTTTGTATCCTGTATCCGTCAGGTTAGCAGGACTGATGGGATCAGTGACACGGGTCCTGTGTGTCTCTGACATGCAGGATCCACCTGTAATCTATCACATATAAGATTATAACTTAGCGCAGGACCCGTGTCACTGATCCCGTCAGTCCCGTTGACCTGACGGATACAGGATACAAAGCAGTTGTATCTCAAAAAGTAAAAATATGTTTTAATAAAATGTAATTACAAAGTTGCACCAAACACACATTTTTATAAAAAAAAATAATAGAAAATATAATAACTACTGAGAGATCTATGGGGGGGAGAGTTATACTGCAAGGGGGTCTAACCATCTCACAGCAGGCAGAGGGCTCTAGGAATAATCCCCCCATCCCCCATAGGGTCCTCAGTAGTTACTATACTGCAAGGGGGGGGGGAACGGAGCGTCTAACGGACTGAAGCGAGCTTTATGAGGGGAAACTATTATCCCCCCCCATAGAGCCAGCTGTCGTTAGTTAGATGGTTAGACCCCCCCTTACTGCATAATCCCCCACCTAGCGTCGGACAATGACTTTAATGTTTTTATTTTGAAAAACGATCATTTTTGAGCAAGTTATGAACAAATTTAGATTTATGCTAATGATAAATTATGATAATTAGTTTCTTAATGACCAACTGGGCGTTTTTTAACTTTTTACCAAGTGGGCATTGTATGTTCAGCAGTATTCACAGCACAACGTGATCTCGTGAGATCACGCTGTGCTGTGAGTATGTCCGACAGAAACTTTACCGAAGTGTCGGGAATGTGAATAGACATTGCATCCTGGCTGGTAGGCAATGTCTATTTACTCTCAAGACACTTCGGTAAAGTTAATGTGGGAGTAAGTGACAGCACAGCGTGACCTCGCGAGATCGGCGTCATACACTTCTCTTTACAATGCCCACTTGGTAAAAAGTTAAAAAACGCCCAGTCATCATTAAGAAACTAATTAGCATAAATCTAAAATTGTTCATAACTTGCTGAAAAATGATTGTTTTTCAAAATAAAAACCACCGTTGTTATCTACATTACAGCGCCGATCAGATTAGGTAGGAGATATGGCATTTATAAACAGGTGACAGAACCTCTTTAAAGCAGAGCTGTGCAAAATTATAAAGACTTATTCAAAATGGCTTGAGTAAGTGACATACTAAGTTCTTCAGCCATAATACTATAGTACATATATTACAAAAAAAATCTGCTGTTTTTTTTTATTTTAGGCTTTTTGCAAAATCAGTAATAGTTGCCTCATATTAATAATACTAAACATATTACATAATTTTCATCCGAAAATGTCGGCATTTTCTATTTAGAGCCTGAATAAACAGATGACCCAATGATACCATAATCAATTACACATCAGATATTTTTATAATATTTTTGTTAATTCAATATTTAAGCCATTCCAGTGACATACATAGTAAGACAACTTAGAAATAATGATGTCTTGAAACAGAGTTGAGGTTTGTAGAGATCAGGGTAGGAATTACCGTACTTCCAGTGACTGGTTCCATGTTCTGGGTTTTAGTTGTGGATTCTTGATTTTAGGACTGAATGAGAATTCTTGTATGCTCTACAATTTCCCGATAATCTGTTTACCTATCCAGTATGTTTTGGAAATGTGTGGAGGGAAACTAGAATACTCAGAGGAAAACTATGCAAACATGGGGAGAACACCATGTTTCCATGTTTCAATGTTATATGCGGTGAGATTTAATCCCAAGACCCCAGTGCTGCAAGGCTTATTGTGGAGCCACCTTTTATAACAAAACCAAACACTAACATTGTCCAACACAAAGGGATGGTAGTAAGGGACATTTTAGCCCAAAGCTACTACATTAAATAACAGGCTTAACCTAGAAAGCAGATGACAACATGACATGGCAATAAATCCAGGAAGACTAAGTGATTAATAGGTTACAGTACAGCTAGATATTAAAGTCTAAAGGCCCTATTACATTTTGGCCGATGCAGCAAGCGCCGATCAACGAGACATCGTTGATTGGCGGTCGTTTGCTCCTATCACAAGGAGCTATGGATGGGGACGAGCGGTCATTACTCTGATCGCTCGTCCCCATATATAATCATCATGTCGGCAGCACGTCTCCCTGCTTGTCTGCCCGATGATTGCCCAGTGTAAAACCCCCTTACGTTCCCTTAAAAGGCAACATGATACAGATACAAGATGCTATGACATAATTGGAGACAGTCACGTTCCTTTTTCTGTATGAAATGATATCCTGGATCTGTCAACTATCATGGAATCTTTCCCCATGAAGACAGAAGCAATTATGTAAGATGGCTAAAGGTCCTTTTACATGGCCCGAGATAGCTCAGTGATCGGCACTCGTTTGCTCCTTTCACAAGGACCAATGATGGGTTATGCATGGTCACGAGCGATCGTTACTATGATCCATTGAGTCAGCAGCACATTTCCCTTTTTAAATGGGGAGATGTGCCCCCGACTAGCAACCATTTTATTGGAGAAGATCAGCCAATAAACAAGTGTTTGCTTGTTCATTCGTTGTCCTGTTACACAGGGCAATGATCGGGAATGAGCGTTCATAGGAACACTCATATGTCCAATCATTGGCCCGTGTAAGAGGGCCTTAAGTTAGATGTACGCGTGCTTAAACTAGAAGCATGGACTTCAGATAAGTAGAAAAAAAGGTGGAAATATACATAAGGCCTAAAGGTTTGTTACATTGGTAACAGGTTTTTTTTGTGAGATACTGAGGCTTTAATTTGGGAACTTATTTTACAATGGATTTTAATGATTTTCTTAATAACAAAGTATCAATTTCATAGGATGCACCTTCACTCCCTAGTTCATTCGTTGCCTGGATGTTATTTAGGCAACTGTCTGGCAGTGTTATTTGGACACTTTATTGCACTGATTGTATTATTTAGGCAATATATGGTACTCTATAAGGGGGCGCACAGGTAGAAGGTTCTGCATAGGGTACCAACCAACCTAAAGCTAGCCTGATTACCAAGGATTGTCACAGGAGACTTTCCTTTGGCAATGTCCAAGGGAAGCTTTGTTATGGCTTAAATAGGAACTACACTTTCATTAAACCTTCGATATGTCATAGAGACATATCAAAACTTTGGATAGGTAGGGGTTCGGGTGTAGAGACCCCCTCCGTTGCTCAAACAAAGGTTCATCAGCACTCATCAGGCTAAAGTCGGCTTACAAAGAAAGTCTATCATGTAAGACATCTTCAGCTTGACAGTGAGTGTCGATCACGGCAGAAGGTGCAGGGGTCTTAGCTAAGCGCATCTGCACCTTTGTTTCAGCAATGGTGGGAGTCACCCGGACCACCACCGATCCAAACTTTTGAAATGTCTCTATGACATATCAAAAGTTTAATGAAATTGTAGTTATTTTTTAAGCAAATGGACCTAGTGTATCTGTGGTATGTGACACTTGCCTAAGGTTTCTTTCTATATATTGCTTTGTCAATCAGCTTTAAGGTATAACTTGGTGCAGTGTGACCGTGACATGGCACCTGATGACAAATGATAATTCACAAGTAAGAAAATGCATTATTTCTAGTTGATAGCATACACCACATGGGTAATCATGACATCTACTAGTACTGTATGATATTCATTTTATGTAGAAATGCGCTGAATTTCACATTTGGTTTGCTTTATCCACTCATTTGTGTGGTCTGTGGCTTCCTTCTTGGTTTTCACCCATTGTTATGTTTTCACTGCAAAGAAACATGAAGCCGTATCAAACCTAGCGGTTTGGTGTCCAGCAGAGTGCCCCCATAAATAATATGCCAGCAGAGTACTTCCTATAAGCAACCCCCTATACATAATAAGGTAAACAAAGTGTAGTGGTATTCATAAATATATGATCAGGTCTCGCTAGTGGCAGCTATCAGCAGACGTGTTGCATAAGTTTTCAGCAAAGACATGTGAAGGATGATTAACCCTTTATATAGTTTATTAGAGAATAGCTATACATGCAGTGCTCTATTGCTTTTTATACATTGTTCTGTATTTATTGGAAAAAAAAACTGCAGCAAGTAAATAAAAAATACAATTTATACATAGAATGTTTAGTATAAGGTGAAAAAAGAATTGTGAAGAGGAATAGAACTTTCACCATAAATTAAACACTCTTCATGATGGAAGACATCAATGAGTAAACATAAAATAAAGATAGGGGTAGTAAAATATTGCGTAAACAGGCTTATGTAAAAGTCATAGCAATGATTTTTGTAAAACAGATTGGACAAGTCTTGATTGGTTGCTATGGACATTCAGTTTTCATTTACGTTTGTTTTATTATTCGCAATAAGCCTGTTTATACAATATTTGACTACCTCTATCTTTATTCCATGTATACTCATCCATGTTTTCCACCATGAAGAGTGCCGGAAGAGTAGGTTGGGTAGGCTGTCTCCCTCCAGATCACTAGAATTTCTGGCTGGCCATGAAGTGTTGTTGCCCCTGCCAGTCAGCACCATTCTAGAATTATGAGGAGCCACTGACCTGTTAGAGCCAGCACTGCAAAGAAAAAATAATAGCTGTGGCCAAAAATTTGTGCACTGTCCAGGCCAGACAGGTACTGCTGAGAATGGTGGATGTCACCAAGCCCGATGTGAGACTCGCAACCAAGTTAACTGATGGCAGAAGTGTACCCTATCAGAGAAGACCAGGTTGAACAAAAATCGCAATGGCAGGTTGAGCCTGCGTACGTCATCGCTCTGAGACAACCAGCCATATGGGTAAACCCATCCTGAAGAAGATACAGTTGGAAGGTGCAAAGCTGTCTGCTGGGGAATTAGGAGAAGTGGCTCAAATCTTAGGCGTGCATTCTAGAGCTTTGACCCAGACCCTGAAAAAAGAGATTCCCACTTGGAATGCTCGACCTATTCAGGAGCGCTACTGCTATATCCCTCCAGCGCTCCATCAAGAGGACAAGGTGTTTTTGAAATGAATGGTAGATAGTCACGTCATCAGACAAGAGTCCATGGGCTTCCCCCAACATTTTAATATAGAAGGAAAATAGAAGTTTGCTGATCTGTGTGTATTATAGGTGTTATAAAGGCGTGGACAGTATGAGATGCCTACCTGCTCCCACATATAGAGGACTTGGGCCATGTGAAGTACTTCTCTACTTTGGACTTGGTCAGTGGATTCTGACAAAATACTTTGCTGAAAAATATCAAGAAGGGACTGCATTCATCATGTCTTTGGGACTTTTTGAGTTCCTGCAAATGCTCTATAGGCTGATTAACGCCCCAGCAACCTTTCAGAGGCTTATGGAGTTATACTTGGGAGAGATGAATTTTGAGTGTCTGCTGATCTACCTAGATGACATCATAAACTACTCCACTACCTTTCCTGAGAATCTGTAGAAACTGCATTTGATGTTGACATAATTTGGATGAACATAGGCTGAAGCTGAAACCCAGCAAGTGTCATCTATTCAGACAAAGCACTGAGTATCTGGGACACATGGTGACCAAAGAGGGAGTTCGGCCCATGGATTCGAAGGTATGGCAACGGCAGTTCAGAAAAGGCTTTGCTAAGATAACCACACTCCTGTATAGGTATCTCCTCAATGTATCTACTTAATGGAGCCGCTCCAAAGGCTACAAAGAGAAAAGCCATAGTGTGAGGAGCCGGAGCAAATTAGGCCTTCTGAAGATTAGAGAGGTGTTGATGTGTGCTTGTATTCTGACCTATGCTGGTTATACCTAGGCTTTTGCCCTGCAGAGGGATGTTAACTTGAAAGGGCTGGGAGCAGTCCTGTCCCAAGTGCAGGTCAGACGTAAATGAATAATCGCTTATGCCAGCAGAACTTTGAGGGAAGAAAACCACATTGGAACAGTGTTGGATGAACAGACTAAGAAAGTGCAGGTGCGGTATCGACTACGCCATAGTAACGGGAATGTAACACACAGGGACACTGTTGTAGCATCTAACTTTGCGGTACTGCTATCATACAGCAGAGGGCAACAGAGAGTTTTGTTCAGGTTGGTCAGGGAGGGAGAATCTGCCTGGACAGGAAGAGGTGGGGAAATGTAGTTCCTGTGAAGAGACGCGTGGGCAGTGAAGGTTGTGATAGAGAGGGACTGGCTGCTAGGAGAACTGTAAAACAGAGAGAAAACCGGTCTGGTACAGAAGTTGCTGTATTTTGAGAGGCAATGGCTGCTAGAAGAACTGCTTGGCAGGGAGAGGACCGGCCTGCCACAGAAGTTACATCTCAGAGGGGAAAACAGTCAGGCCCCAAGCACACGACCGTGCCTGTAATCACGTTCCGTGCTGCCATTATAAAGTATGGGAGCCGGGTCTGTAAAATAAAAAAATAGGACATGTCCTATTTTTTACAGGAAGCTTTCTACGGCCCGGACACCTTCCCATAAATATACGGGAAGTTGTCCATCGGCCATAGAAATTAATGGGTCCGTAATTACGGTCCATAATTACAGAGCGTAATTACAGAAAAAATCGTGTGCATGGTGCCTCAGTGTGAGAACCTGGGGAAAATGAAGACAAAGGCCCAAATTCGTCTGCAGCGAAGAGGCCAAAGGGAAAGGACACCTAGTGTATAGAGCAACTGCTGTTAACAAAGAGAATATATACAGACTGCAGCCACTTCCGGATTCGTTCTGAGCATGTGCTAAACCGTTAAACTGTTACCATCAGCAGTACTATCACCTAGAATAGTGATTGTCACTAGTAATATAAGTACTATTTAATTCTTATTTGAAGTTGCATCATATGTATGTCGTTGTCGTAATACTGTTTTAGATGCAACATCTATTCAAGTAAAGAAAGTTATCTTCTTATATAATTATATATCCCACTTATCAATCTTCAAGAAATGATGACAGGAAGAGAGAAGAAGCCGATTTTTTGTTTTTATGCATAAGGCGTCCCTTTTCAATATTATAACTATGCCTGCACAATTGCAGGTGCGTACAACATAAACATTGTCAGCTAGTATTGACCTTATAAACATTGCTACCCGGAACTTGAAGCACCTAGCCCCTATGCAAAATTTATACCACGGCCAAATAACCTACTATAACATTTGACCAGGTCCGGACTGGGGCATAAAATCAGCCCTGGCATTTTAAAGCAAACAGGCCCACCTGCTGTATACACCGTACATGACTCACATACAGGAACGGAGTCTGATTATCCATTATAAAATGTTTGAGCAGCAGAGAAGGAAGACAGAAGGAATGAGACCTACTGGAGATGGTGACAATACCCAGAAATGAACTTTCTTTAATCATATTTTAATTTCTAGTAACAAAATATTGCAGACATTTTTGAAAATATATTTGTGCACTAAATACAATACATCATACAGTACCAGGATATATAGCATGGGTCTATAATTTATTTAATAAAATAATTTTGGGCAGTAAGGATAAATTAGATATTAGCTTAATTATTAAGTGGATGAAATTAATATTTTAGTATTCCTTACTGCCCTAATTCATCTATAATGGCACAATATGCTGTTCACACTAGCAATGCAGGTATATATAGTGTACAACATGAATATTGAATAGCACCAATATATACAGTACACATAAAGAAGGCTTCTATATATAATATACACATGAATAACACTACCACATATTCTGTACATGTGAACAGGTCCGGCCTTAGGATAGATGGTGCCCCATGCGAAATGGTCTTCCGGCGCCCCACACCATCATTAAAAAAAATGCCCCATAAAAAAATTATAATGCCGCTTTAGTGCCCTCATTCTGTATAATAATAATATTTAATAATATAATATATTACAACCCCTTCAAGGACACAGTATTTTGTCCTCTAATTATGCCCACAGTATTATGCCCCCTGTAACACCTCTACACGGTATAATGTCCGCTTAGTGGCCCTCACACAGTATAGTGCCCCCTGTAGATTTTGCCATACAGCCTCCCTGTAGACAGTGCCATAATCCCCGACCTCCTCCTTGTAGATCGTGCCATACAGCCCCCCCCACCACCCCCTTGTAGACAGTACCATACAGTCCACCACCTCCCCCTTGTAGACAGTGCCCCCAAACAAAAACAAAAATTGTACTCACCTAGGCCCCGTTCCCACAACGAACTGAGCTGCTCCATGACAGGATTCTTGCATAGGCCGGCGTGATCCTGTAGCCTAGTACAAAGTTTCCCAACCTTTTCGAGGCAGCACTGGAAAAACAAAATTTCAAAACAAGCACTACACTCGTAGGGTATGTTCACACATGTTTTTTGTAAGGCAAAAAAAATCTGCCTCAAAATTCCTTCAGGAATTTTGAAGCAGATTTTGTATTGACAGCGTTGTTTGACCTTATTTTGTTTTTTTTTTCTTAAAGAGGCTCTGTCACCAGATTATAAATGCCCTATCTCCTACATAATCTGATCGGCGCTGTAATGTAGATAACAGCGGTGGTTTTTATTTTGAAAAACGATAATTTTTGAGCAAGTTATGAGCAATTTTATATTTATGCTAATGACTTTCTTAATAGACAACTGGGCGTGTTTTTACTTTCTACCAACTGGGTGTTGTACAGAGGAGAGTATGACGCTGACCAATGAGTGTCATACACTTCTCATTGTTCCAGCCCAGCTTCTTTTACTGCACAATCACAGTGTGTGTGCAGGGAAAGAAGCTGGGCTGGAACAATGAGAAGTGTATGACGCTGATTGGTTACTGATTGGTCAGTGTCATACACTTCTCTGTAGAGAGTGCCACACAGTAAGTAGTGCCACACAGCCCACTGGTAGGGAGTGCAACACAGCCACCTGGTAGGTAGTGCCACACAGCCCACAGCCCCCTTATTGGTAGTGTCACACAGCCCCCTTGTAGGTAGTGCCACACAGTCCACAACCCCCTTGTAGATAGCACACCCCCCCCTGCCTGTAGATAGCGCCACTGTAGCTCCCTGAAGGAGCGGAATCCCCGTGTGGCCCGGGATTCTGCTCCTGTAGTGCTCCGCTTGATTTCTCTGTCCATATATGGACAGTGACATCAGGGGAAACTTCTGAAGCGGAATCCCCGTCCACAGCGTTGCCAACGCTGTGACTGGGGATTCCACTCCAGGAGAAGCTCCTGTAGTCTGTGTCCATTTATGGACAGTGACGTCATTGGCTTCCCCTGGAGTGGAATCTCCGGTCACAGTGTCTGCAACGCTGTGGATGAGGAATCCGCTTCAGGAGTTTCCCCCCGATGTCACTGTCCATATATGGACAGAGACATCAAGCGGAGCGCTCCGGCCACACGGAGATTCCGCTCCTTCAGGGAGCTGGGAGCTACAGTGGCGCTAGTAGATAGAAGAGCAGGGAGATACCGCCCTGCTCTGCTATAGTGTATTCGATACTGCTGTTGCTAGCGGCGCCACCGCCCTCATGCCCGGTGTCGCCGCTAGCAGCCACTATGGCTGCTACAGCGGTAGCGACGGCACTTAGTGAAGAAGCGCCCGGGCGGAAAGGCGACTGCTGACTCCCCTTCCACCTGCTGGAGTGATGCGCCTGTGCGAAGGCACAGGTCGCACACCCATAAGGCCGGCCCTGCATGTGAATAACCTTGTACACATGCCGAACATGTGCCACTCGCACCTTGAACAGATGCCGCACACATGCCCCTCAAACCTAGGACATTGATGAACAATAGAGTTCATCAGGCTAGGGCGTGGTGTCCGTCGTTTTTACAGGAAAAATTATACTGTATGGGGGGCACTTAAGGAGCATTATACTGTGAGGGGCATTATACTTTTTTTATGGGGCATTTTTTTATGATGGGGTGGGGCGCCGAAAGATCATTTCGCACGGGGTGCCATTTATCCTAAGGCCGGCCCTGTGTACAGACTAACCAATCGGAGCGATCTCCGACAAGGGGGTATATACTCTCTCCTGCTTCTTCTGGATCTCTTTGCAGCCTTTGACACTGTAGACCACAAACTCCTACTTAACATGCTCCACTCTATTGTCCTTAAAGACACAAATCTCTCTGACTGCTCGTTCAGTGTGTCATTTGCTGGTTCTACTTCTTCTGCTCTTCGTCTTCCCCATGATATCAGGGATCAGTCCTAGGTCCGCTATATAATAGGTTTCTATTATACACACACAGCTTGTTTGACTAAGTGACCCGCTTTGCTGCTATATATACAGCACTTTTGTGTATATGTTATCTTCTGAATAGCCTTTCTGTTCTCCATATCAGTGTATTTTAATTGTTTGTTTCATTTTAGGTCCTGATGGCCAATATGTTTTTATGATTTATTGTAATAAAGTATTCATACATTTTTGCAGATACAATTTGTATTTGGTGTTATTCTTCCCTCAGTGGAGGTGTCATATGTCCTCACATTCAGTTATGGGTATTCTATGTCTATTCTTCTTTTGATATGTGCGGACGTTTATTATAACGTTTATCGTTTGGCCTGTCTCAGTATAGGTATTTAATATGTTAACACTGCTTAACAAATGTAGAGGAGAGCCCAAAATCACAGGCTCAAAAGGCTATACCAACCTGTAGATTGCATGATATGTCCCACAGAAAATATCACCACACTAGACGCCCCCCGACGCACGTTTCGCCGTCAGCTTTCTCAATCTGTCCGCTGTCTCTAACATCATGTCCTCTCTCTATCTGAAACTGAATCTTTCTAAAACTGATCTCCTTGTGTTCCCACCATCTACTAACCTACCTAAACCTGATGTCTCCATTTTAGTGTGTGGCACTACCATAATTCCTAGGCATCACGCCCGCTGTCTCGGTTAGTTTTGACTCCGATCTTACCTTTACTCCTCATATTCAACCACTTACATGCTCCTGTCATTTTCACCTCAAAAATATCTCCAGAATCCGCCCTTTTCTTACAGAGGAAACAGCCAAAACTCTCATTGTTGCTCTGATTCACTCTCGTCTTGACTACTGTAACTCATTATTAGTCAGTCTTTCACTCACTAAAATCTCCGCTCTCCCATTTATCCTCAATGCAGCAGCCAGGCTCATCTTTCTGACCAACCGCTACACCAACACCTCTACCCTGTGCCAATCACTGCACTGGTTGCCCATACCGTTCAGAATTTAATTCAAACTTATTATTCTCACCCACAAAGCTCTCCACAGTGCTGCACCTCCTTACATCTCCTCCCTCATCTCTGTCTAAATCCCTACTCGGGCTCTACGTTCTGCCAACGACCTTAGATCAAAATCCTCCATAATTCGAACCTCCAACTCCCGCCCCCTGGATTTTTCTCGTGCTGCACCTGTCCTCGGAAATGCGCTACCACAGACAATCAGATTAATTCCCAATATCCACAGTTTTAAACGTGCCCTGAAAACACAGGCCTATAACATTCCCTAATCTGCCTCTTTTCCTTGGTCCCATTGGTCATCAGAATAAGATTCCCTCACACTCCTTGCACCGTACTGTATTTCATGTCCATCATACATGGATACTGGCTGGTGACCGGCTCATGCAGCTTTATGTGTACTACCCCATGTGTATAAAAGATGGCTGGACTATTGTACTGAACAAACACTTTTACACTTTGTGTCTCCCTTATTTCCTCATAGATTGTAAACTCTTGCGAGCAGGGTCCTCCCTCCTCCTGTCTGAATTGTAAATTAGCCTTGTCACTATGTAATGTCTGCTATTGTCTGTTTATGTTCCCTCTAAATTGTAAAGTGCTGCGGAATATGTTGGCGCTATATAAATAAAGATTATTATTATTATTATTTGTACTCTGCCTGGAGATAAGCGCAGATGCTCCTTGCAGGCAAACGCCGCTGTAGTTTAGTGCCGCGCAGTGGTGAACTTTAAAAGTGATGCAATTATGGCTTCAGCAACCACCAGTGGGGGGGAGCTCACTACATATATATTTATATAGCTCCCTTTGAAGTTCATAGGAGCAGTTTACACTGTCCAGCCATAACATTAAAACCCCTCACAGGCAAATGTGAATAACATTGAGCAGCGAGTGAACAGTTATGCCCAGATTTATTAAAACTGCCATTTCGACTGAAGCCTGCTGGAGTAAGATGGGACAAATTTATTTAAAACTTGTTGCATCTTGGACTGCCTGTCCGCCAAAAACGGAAAAAAATTGGCGTAAATTATTGCAGACATCGATAACTGGAGTGGATTTCCGCTATAATTTACACTAGTTCCTGACCTAAATTATAGTATGTTTGCCAGGCCGCAGGTGGTCACATCCCTTTCTGCAATGCCCTGCCCACTTTTCTAAAAGTGGCGACAGCGGGGTAATAGTTTTGGCAACCGGAGGCCTAACAATGGCCTCCTGTTTGTCAAGTACAGAAGCCTGTTAAGCCCCGCCCGTTGACCTAAATCACTTTTAGTCGGGGTCTAAAAGGCTTCCGGTCGCAAAATGAAGAAGGCGCGAGCGCAGAAGCTGAGCTAAAAATGCCTTACAGATTCTGATGCATTTTTTATTTTTTTCTTCTAGCCCCACAGTTCTTGAGATATCGGGGGCCCTTATTTCTGGTGTCCGATATGCAAATTAGGTATTTTACTGTCAAGTGGGCTGTTTCGCCTTATCAAGTGACAGATGTTACCCACCCACTTGACAGTCAAAGGCTTTATTTGCAAATCGGCACCAAAACAAACGGCAAATATATCTCAGGAACGGTGGAGGCTAGAAGAAAAAAACAAAAAGCGGCAGAATCTGTGAGGAGCTTGCAATCTAACCATTTTGGCAGATGAAAGGATAATCAATTAGGATTAATCAAATTCAAGCTACAGGGATGGTGGCTTTGTAGCTATTGTGGGTGCAGAGGTAGCCTGAAGGGGCCCAGAGTCTCCTCTACCACATAAGGAAACACCAGTTTAATAAATGGCACCAGGTAGGTGGGGGGCCTGTCACAATTTAGCTTTAGGGCTCAGGAATACAGAGAAAATAACCATTGGGTTTGTTTGAGCCTAACCAAATTTAGATTTTAAAGCCAATTAATCCTGTAAGGACTGGACCAATTTTGGCCTTGATCACCAGAACAATTTTTTTTATTTTTTCTCTTAGCATCCAACGGTTAGAATTTTGTTATTTTATGTTCAACATAGATATATTAGACTTTGTTTTATGCGGACAAGTTGTTCTTTATGTATTTATATTCATTTTTATTTTGACAAAAAAAGCAGTTCTGCTGCAGTTTTTATTTTTATTTTTTTAAAGCATACACCGATCATTATAAATATTGCTATAAATTTATTGTGCAGGCTGTTACGGCCATGACCTATAATAAACATGCGCACAGTGAAACCTCTTTGAGAGGAGCAGTCAACTTTGATTTGAAAAGTGTTCTTCTATGGGGTGGTTTTTCTAAAAAAAAAACGGCCAATAACTGGTGGAACTGAAAATCTGTCACAAAAAAATCTGGTCTGGATTAGGGGGTGATCTTCTCAAAGAGGTGGTCTTTTGGAGAGGTTTCACTATATATATTTTACTTTATGTTTTGGGACTTATATTTAATAGTGCTCATTTATAAAAATGTTCATTTGTGTGTCATTTTTTGTATAATTTTTTTTTTAAATGAATGTAACTTTTTTTTTTTTTTTTTTAATCCCATAGGGGGATTTAAAATACTGATATATATATATATTTAAACTAAGATGTACTGGCATATATCTAGTACATGTGTATTACAGCCATTGTTCTGCTCCTGATCACACGGGCACGCTTGCTGCACGATCAGCAGGAGGAGTATGCTCGTCTTGCCGCTCTTGATGAGCATACTCGTCATTAGTCGTGAACCAGTTAAAAAACAAATAATAATTATTCTTCCAGTATTGTATCAGTTCAGATTTTTATTTTACCCACATTGTCTTACCCAATACGCGGAAGCAAAAGAAGCACAATGCAACAACTGAAAGCAATTCATTATAAACCTGCCTATAAAAATACTTTTTTGAAATAATATTGGCATAACCTGACTGTGAAAATCACATTTCCTAAAAGATAATACAGCAGGCGCAGAATTTCTGAGCTTGGTAGCATTCATTCTTTTGTGTGAGAGGTTTCTAAGCACTAATGGCTTTCTTCATCACAATTCAGTTCTTTTTCTAAGTGACAAAAGCAAAAACAATTATGATTACTGGCAAAAGTACAATGCTGTAGTTTGTGGTGTGAATCCAGCAGAGGGAGATGTTTATTACATATAATAGTCACTTGTTACTTTTTTCTTTTTTTCAATCAAAATTTTGCGGCCGATTTCCGCAGAGATTTCATTCCAGTCATTGAATTAAAGAAACAGGTGGCAAAACCTCAGTGTAAGATCAATGGTGCAATGAAATAATAACGTTGTTTCATGAGCTTAAACCTGCAAAAACAAGAACATGATATGCTTTGAATACTAAGAGGAATTCTAGATGCAAAGTGTGTTTTATACTGTGTTTGTTTTACAGCTATTGAAATTGTTTATTTCATGGAGATTATTACATGTTCTTTTTTTGCACAATAGAAAATTCCGCTCACATTAAAAACATTTCGTAAAATTTTCTAAATAGCTAAAGTTTGTTTTGCTATCGCTGAACTATTAAGATTTTCATTTCTTTGCCTGTCTACTTTTCAGGTCCTGGGTGTATCAGCTTTGGCACTTGTGGGCCAGATCTTTACCAAAAGAGTGTCCTTGTGGCATATGTATGGGCAGTATACCACTACGTTTTCAATACAATGTGATCCCTCCAAAAACATAAAAGTAGACTGTGCATTTTTTTTTTACAATTTCAATGGATGATGTGTACCGTGCAGTTACATACATTTGCATATGTCAGGGCTATACACTGAATGTTTATTGCAATTGTAGTGTGAACAAACCCTTAGGCCGGGTTACCATGTAGTGTAAACGCTGTACAATTGCCGCAACAGAAATCTATGCGGAAATTCCGCAGCACATTCAGTAGCAGCAAAGCGAATAAAATTTGATGAAATCGCATGCACATGCTGCAGAAAAAATCTGCAGCGAAAACATTTCTAAACTGACCTGCGGTGCGGATTTTAAATCTGCAACATGTCAATTTATGCTTCGTATTCATTGCTTAGCTGTTGCAATATTTCCCCAATGAATTCAATGGGGATGTAAATCCTGCAACAAATAGTCAAATGTTGCAAATTTTGGGGCGGAAACGCTGCGATTCTGCCCCAAAAATTGCAACTCAGAAAAAACTTCTTGGTTTAAAATAAATAAAAAAGCTTATACTTACCACACGGGCATTGTCATAAGGACACTATCTTCTGTTCTTCTTCCAGGCCGGCCTCCTGCGTCATCCCAGGAGGCTGGACTGCATGGACAACGGAGAGTCATGTCACCATGACTGCCATCAGGGTTAAGCATAAACTTATTTTTTCTTTTTAAACGCTGCTTTCCGCAGCAAAGATTCCACCCAAAAAAAACGCACCACATCGTGGTGCAGTTTTTCAGACGGAATTTGCTGCAGGTTTTAGGTCGGATACACTGCATATTTTTACGCAGCGTATCCAACCCATGGGAACTCAGCCTTTACCCTTTTCCGCCGCAGCCATTTTTCGGATTTTCACTTTTGTTTTTTCCTCCCCACCGTCCAAAAGCCATAACTTTTTTTTTTTTCGTCGATAAAGCAATATGAGCTTGTTTTTTGTGGGACGAGTTGTAGATTTTCATGACAGCATTTATTGTAGCGTATAATGTACTGGAAAACTGGGAAAAATTATTTGTGGGGTGGAATGGTAAAAAACTGATTCCTCAATTTTTTAGGGGGTTTCGTTTTTACGACGTTTACCGAGTGGTAAAAATGACATGTTAACTTTATTCTGCGGTTTAATACGATTACAGCGATACCAAATTTATATATATTTTTTTTAATACTTGACTACTTTTACAAGAAAACAACTGATTGTTAAAACTAAAATTTGTTGTGTCGCCACATTCTGAGAGTCATAACTATTTTATTTTTTCGTTGTGGCGAGCTGTAGTTTGGGGTACATGAGACTTTTTGATCACTTTGTATTCCATTTTTTGTGGGAGAGGAGTTGATCAAAAAACACTAATTCTGGCATTTTAATACTTTTTTTTACAGCGCTCACCGTGAAGGGTTGAATAATGTTATATTGTAAAAGTTTGGACTTTTAGAGATGTGATGATACCAGATACGTTAATGCTTTTTTTTTTTTTTTTCTACATTGCGTTTGGGGGAAAATGGGAATTTAACAATTTTTTTTAGATATCTTTTTTATTGAATTTTCCCATGGTAAAGAACAGCAAATAGGAAAACAAATACAATCAAAAAACAATATTGAGGTACAATATAAATAACAGCCTCAGATATAAAGACTAGATAAGGGCCTGTAGGGACATTACATATGGAAGCATAACAATCACATATGAATCATCACGGTAGCTACATGGCATGTAATTACAGTATTCTGAGGAGAACAATAAACAGGTAAATTTTTTGAACGTAAAGAAAAGGAAGGGGGGGGGGATAAAGTATGGAGACAGGGAATGTATCGGAGTAATACAATGATTACAGTGCATAGTCATAAGTACCAAGGATCACATTTAAAGCCGTAAAGCATAGCACAATACAGAACAATCACAGACAGTAGTCATAGATCACCATTATGTCAGAAAGGCAGAGGGAACTAGAGCAGTGTTAAGGATAGGTTGATGAAGTGCAATTACCCGCTGCGCCCTAAATCTGAGACCTGTTATCTCACCAACTCTTCCAAATCCTAACACTAGGAGTCCTGAGTAGAGATGAGCGAACCGGGACAACCGAACCCGGTTTCGGTCCGAACTTCAGGAAAAGTTCGGTTCGCAGCGAATCCGAACTTTACCGGGTTCGGCCGAACCCGTTTTGACCGAACCCGGCTACATTTTGGCGCCTGCCACATGTTACATCTAAAATGGAGGATTACAGAAGATCACCTGACATCAGGCTACCCCATAATGCCTTGCAAACGGCTCTCCCAGCCTATCGGGAGGCAGCATAGGGGCGGGCTCAAGCCTGCAATAAAAGTCTATGCACGGAGCTCAGCGGCCATTTTACAGACAGGAGCTGTAGGAATAGCATCTCTGTGCAGTAAGGGAAAGCTTTAGGAATCTAAAAGGCAGGAATTCAGAAATCGAAGGGGCTCATCCACTACTCACTACTCAGCCAGTGTGTGAATACGCTTTTATAAGGGGCTCATCCCCGTTGCATCCAACTTGCAATACAGGCAGCCTAGTAGTACTATAAGGCCCAGCATTCCCTGAGTGCACTGCAGCGAGGCTGATTGAAATTCTCATTCATTGCCATTTGCCAAGCCAGTGTCCGTGTGTGAATACGCTTTTAAAAGGGGCTCATCCCTGGAATAACAATCCAACTTGCCATACAGGCAGCCTAGAAGTACTACAACGCCCAGCATTCCCTGAGTGCACTGCAGCGAGGCTGATTGAAATTCTCATTCATTGCCATTTGCCAAGCCAGTGTCCGTGTGTGAATACGCTTTTAGAAGGGGCTCATCCCCATTGCATCCAACTTGCAATACAGGCAGCCTTTGTAGTAGTGGTAGTAGTAGTACTACAAGGCCCAGCATTCCCTGAGTGCACTGCAGCGAGGCTGATTGAAATTCTCATTCATTGCCATTTGCCAAGCCAGTGTCCGTGTGTGAATACGCTTTTAAAAGGGGCTCATCCCTGGCCGTTATTAACAGGATAACAATCCAACTTGCCATACAGGCAGCCTAGAAGTACTACAACGCCCAGCATTCCCTGAGTGCACTGCAGCGAGGCTGATTGAAATTCTCATTCATTGCCATTTGCCAAGCCAGTGTCCGTGTGTGAATACGCTTTTAAAAGGGGCTCATCCCTGGAATAACAATCCAACTTGCCATACAGGCAGCCTAGAAGTACTACAACGCCCAGCATTCCCTGAGTGCACTGCAGCGAGGCTGATTGAAATTCTCATTCATTGCCATTTGCCAAGCCAGTGTCCGTGTGTGAATACGCTTTTAAAAGGGGCTCATCCCTGGAATAACAATCCAACTTGCCATACAGGCAGCCTAGTAGTACTACAAGGCCCAGCATTCCCTGAGTGCACTGCAGCGAGGCTGATTGAAATTCTCATTCATTGCCATTTGCCAAGCCAGTGTCCGTGTGTGAATACGCTTTTAGAAGGGGCTCATCCCCATTGCATCCAACTTGCAATACAGGCAGCCTTTGTAGTAGTGGTAGTAGTAGTACTACAAGGCCCAGCATTCCCTGAGTGCACTGCAGCGAGGCTGATTGAAATTCTCATTCATTGCCATTTGCCAAGCCAGTGTCCGTGTGTGAATACGCTTTTAAAAGGGGCTCATCCCTGGCCGTTATTAACAGGATAACAATCCAACTTGCCATACAGGCAGCCTAGAAGTACTACAACGCCCAGCATTCCCTGAGTGCACTGCAGCGAGGCTGATTGAAATTCTCATTCATTGCCATTTGCCAAGCCAGTGTCCGTGTGTGAATACGCTTTTAGAAGGGGCTCATCCCCATTGCATCCAACTTGCAATACAGGCAGCCTTTGTAGTAGTGGTAGTAGTAGTACTACAAGGCCCAGCATTCCCTGAGTGCACTGCAGCGAGGCTGATTGAAATTCTCATTCATTGCCATTTGCCAAGCCAGTGTCCGTGTGTGAATACGCTTTTAAAAGGGGCTCATCCCTGGAATAACAATCCAACTTGCCATACAGGCAGCCTAGTAGTACTACAAGGCCCAGCATTCCCTGAGTGCACTGCAGCGAGGCTGATTGAAATTCTCATTCATTGCCATTTGCCAAGCCAGTGTCCGTGTGTGAATACGCTTTTAGAAGGGGCTCATCCCCATTGCATCCAACTTGCAATACAGGCAGCCTTTGTAGTAGTGGTAGTAGTAGTACTACAAGGCCCAGCATTCCCTGAGTGCACTGCAGCGAGGCTGATTGAAATTCTCATTCATTGCCATTTGCCAAGCCAGTGTCCGTGTGTGAATACGCTTTTAAAAGGGGCTCATCCCTGGCCGTTATTAACAGGATAACAATCCAACTTGCCATACAGGCAGCCTAGAAGTACTACAACGCCCAGCATTCCCTGAGTGCACTGCAGCGAGGCTGATTGAAATTCTCATTCATTGCCATTTGCCAAGCCAGTGTCCGTGTGTGAATACGCTTTTAGAAGGGGCTCATCCCCATTGCATCCAACTTGCAATACAGGCAGCCTTTGTAGTAGTGGTAGTAGTAGTACTACAAGGCCCAGCATTCCCTGAGTGCACTGCAGCGAGGCTGATTGAAATTCTCATTCATTGCCATTTGCCAAGCCAGTGTCCGTGTGTGAATACGCTTTTAAAAGGGGCTCATCCCTGGAATAACAATCCAACTTGCCATACAGGCAGCCTAGTAGTACTACAAGGCCCAGCATTCCCTGAGTGCACTGCAGCGAGGCTGATTGAAATTCTCATTCATTGCCATTTGCCAAGCCAGTGTCCGTGTGTGAATACGCTTTTAAAAGGGGCTCATCCCTGGAATAACAATCCAACTTGCCATACAGGCAGCCTAGTAGTACTACAAGGCCCAGCATTCCCTGAGTGCACTGCAGCGAGGCTGATTGAAATTCTCATTCATTGCCATTTGCCAAGCCAGTGTCCGTGTGTGAATACGCTTTTAGAAGGGGCTCATCCCCATTGCATCCAACTTGCAATACAGGCAGCCTTTGTAGTAGTGGTAGTAGTACTACAAGGCCCAGCATTCCCTGAGTGCACTGCAGCGAGGCTGATTGAAATTCTCATTCATTGCCATTTGCCAAGCCAGTGTCCGTGTGTGAATACGCTTTTAGAAGGGGCTCATCCCCATTGCATCCAACTTGCAATACAGGCAGCCTTTGTAGTAGTGGTAGTAGTAGTACTACAAGGCCCAGCATTCCCTGAGTGCACTGCAGCGAGGCTGATTGAAATTCTCATTCATTGCCATTTGCCAAGCCAGTGTCCGTGTGTGAATACGCTTTTAAAAGGGGCTCATCCCTGGAATAACAATCCAACTTGCCATACAGGCAGCCTAGTAGTACTACAAGGCCCAGCATTCCCTGAGTGCACTGCAGCGAGGCTGATTGAAATTCTCATTCATTGCCATTTGCCAAGCCAGTGTCCGTGTGTGAATACGCTTTTAGAAGGGGCTCATCCCCATTGCATCCAACTTGCAATACAGGCAGCCTTTGTAGTAGTGGTAGTAGTAGTACTACAAGGCCCAGCATTCCCTGAGTGCACTGCAGCGAGGCTGATTGAAATTCTCATTCATTGCCATTTGCCAAGCCAGTGTCCGTGTGTGAATACGCTTTTAAAAGGGGCTCATCCCTGGAATAACAATCCAACTTGCCATACAGGCAGCCTAGTAGTACTACAAGGCCCAGCATTCCCTGAGTGCACTGCAGCGAGGCTGATTGAAATTCTCATTCATTGCCATTTGCCAAGCCAGTGTCCGTGTGTGAATACGCTTTTAAAAGGGGCTCATCCCTGGAATAACAATCCAACTTGCCATACAGGCAGCCTAGTAGTACTACAAGGCCCAGCATTCCCTGAGTGCACTGCAGCGAGGCTGATTGAAATTCTCATTCATTGCCATTTGCCAAGCCAGTGTCCGTGTGTGAATACGCTTTTAGAAGGGGCTCATCCCCATTGCATCCAACTTGCAATACAGGCAGCCTTTGTAGTAGTGGTAGTAGTAGTACTACAAGGCCCAGCATTCCCTGAGTGCACTGCAGCGAGGCTGATTGAAATTCTCATTCATTGCCATTTGCCAAGCCAGTGTCCGTGTGTGAATACGCTTTTAAAAGGGGCTCATCCCTGGAATAACAATCCAACTTGCCATACAGGCAGCCTAGTAGTACTACAAGGCCCAGCATTCCCTGAGTGCACTGCAGCGAGGCTGATTGAAATTCTCATTCATTGCCATTTGCCAAGCCAGTGTCCGTGTGTGAATACGCTTTTAGAAGGGGCTCATCCCCATTGCATCCAACTTGCAATACAGGCAGCCTTTGTAGTAGTGGTAGTAGTAGTACTACAAGGCCCAGCATTCCCTGAGTGCACTGCAGCGAGGCTGATTGAAATTCTCATTCATTGCCATTTGCCAAGCCAGTGTCCGTGTCCGTGTGTGAATACGCTTTTAGAAGGGGCTCATCCCCATTGCATCCAACTTGCAATACAGGCAGCCTTTGTAGTAGTGGTAGTAGTAGTACTACAAGGCCCAGCATTCCCTGAGTGCACTGCAGCGAGGCTGATTGAAATTCTCATTCATTGCCATTTGCCAAGCCAGTGTCCGTGTGTGAATACGCTTTTAAAAGGGGCTCATCCCTGGCCGTTATTAACAGGATAACAATCCAACTTGCCATACAGGCAGCCTAGAAGTACTACAAGGCCCAGCATTCCCTGAGTGCACTGCAGCGAGGCTGATTGAAATTCTCATTCATTGCCATTTGCCAAGCCAGTGTCCGTGTGTGAATACGCTTTTAAAAGGGGCTCATCCCTGGAATAACAATCCAACTTGCCATACAGGCAGCCTAGTAGTACTACAAGGCCCAGCATTCCCTGAGTGCACTGCAGCGAGGCTGATTGAAATTCTCATTCATTGCCATTTGCCAAGCCAGTGTCCGTGTGTGAATACGCTTTTAAAAGGGGCTCTGAAATGTCTGGGAAAAAAAAGGTTGTGAAAGGACGGGGTAGAGGAAGAAACACCCATGCCGTCTCCTCTTCCAGTCCAAATGTTGGATCTGTTGGTGCCAGACCCAGTAGCAGCATTTGTGGCACAAGACATGTGCCCAGTTCCACTAGTAGCAGCTGCCATGTGCCTGCTAGTAGTAGTATCAGCAAGCCAGACTTGTCCATCTCCTCCGGTGGGCGGGTTACTTTAGACAATACGGCCATTGTGGACTGGTTGGCTGGCTCGCGGTCATCTCAGCAGGAAGACTCTGACGATCTGGCTTCAAGCCAGGTTTCGTTGGATTCCAGATCCTCTACAGTTCCTTGGCACGGTGACAGTAGTAATATAGGTATTTCTAGCGTTTCCATTCCATCATCTATGTCTTCGCTCCCCCTTCCTAGCGGGAAGCCATCTTTCCTGAGAGTCCTAAGAGACATCTCCTCGGGTGCGAAGGAAGATACTGAACAACATAGTGATGATGATGATTTGTTTTCCGCGAGTCAGCCAACGGAGTGTGTTGCGGCGGTGGTGGAGGTGGAAGCGGTGACCGAGACGCATAGCTGCGGTAGTGGGGGTGTTGGTGGTGGTAGCCGTGGTGGCAGACGCAGTAATGAGGGGGGGCATGGAGCCCGCCATGATGTCACATCACATTCACAACACAGTGACAGAAGTGGCGGGGATGATGAGGAAGGCTATGATGATGATGTTGTTTTAGACAGGACGTGGGAACCAGGTGACGAGGTGATGACGGCGTCAGAGGAGGAGGGTAGTAGTGGCGGCACTGGATGTGATAAACAGCCAAGCCGAGGTAGGGGCAGAAGTCAATCTGCAAAACGTTGCAGCGGTAGGGTCAGCTCAGGAGCCGGTGACGGCGACACAGATGCTGGTGTAGGTTCCCGAAAAAAGCCTGCCAGACAAGGGGCAAGCTCGGGTGGTTGTGGTGGTGGTGGTGGTGGTGGACGTGGTACTACCTCTTTACGGTACTCTGCCGTGTGGCAATTTTTCTGTACCTTCCCAGAGGAGGAAAACATGGCACAGTGCCGTATCTGCAAGCAGAAAGTAAGGCGTGGGCAGGGCAGCAATGTAGGAACTACTGCTCTACGTAAACACATGGAACGGCATCACAAGGCCATGTGGGACAATCAACATGCCCCACCATCATGTACATCTAATGAAGACCCCTCTTCCGCTGCTGCTGCTGCTCCGAGTCCCTGTCATCTAAGTAGTAGCCAGGCCTTATCCACCATGTCGTTGTCATCATCATCATCACTGTCATCTAGTGCTCCTCCTATGTCCCGTCAGTTATCCATTACGGAATCGTTGTCCAATAAGCAACAATATATACCCAGTCATCCACTTGTCGTGCGGCTTAATTCACACCTGGCAAAGTTGTTGGTGGTGCAGTCGCTGCCATACCACCTGGTCGACTCCGCCGGCTTCAAGCAATTGATGGCGTGCGCTCAGCCTAGGTGGCGAATACCTAGCCGACATTACTTCTCCAAAACAGCTGTCCCTGCCTTGCACAAGCATGTGGAGGAAAAGGTGTCCAAGTCCTTGCAATTATCCGTGTGCAGCAGGGTACATGCCACCGTCGACACGTGGAGCAGCAACTATGGGCAGGGACAGTACATGTCTTTCACGGCCCACTGGGTCAATATTTTGCAGTCCGATGCACCACCGCAGCAATGCCAGGCATTACCACCTCCACGCTTGTATGTTTCTAGTTCAACTCCGGACACCAGGCGCCTACCATCCTTCTCCTCCTACTCCTCCTCCTCCTCCTTGCCTTCCTCCTTGGAGGTCTTCCCGTCCCCGACAGGACACAGCGTATCTTCCACTCCTCCTCCCTCCTCTTTTCATAGGTGCAAGGTGAAGCGCCACAACGCTGTCTTACACCTGCTGAGCCTGGGCGAGAAAAGCCACACAGGGCAGGAGCTGCTGCTGTGCATCAAGGAGGAAATCGCACGCTGGCTGTCTCCTCTGAAACTCACACTGGGCAATGTTGTCTCTGATAACGGCAAGAACGTTGTGGCTGCACTGCGTCTAGGTCACCTGACACACGCTCCTTGCATGGCACATGTGATCAATCTGGTCATAACACGCTTCTTAAAGTCATATGTTGGTTTGAAGGGTGTGCTGGCCATGTCCAGGAGGGTTTGCGTTCGCTTTAGACGTTCGTATGCATTTAAGCACGCCCTCCTGGACTTGCAGCGTCAAAACAATCTCCCAGAACACAGCCTGATTTGCGACGTTCCAACACGATGGAATTCCACCCTGCACATGTTGGACCGTCTGTACGAACAGCGGAAAGCCGTGAATGATTTCCTGATGCAGCAGACGGGCAGCGTTTGGAGCCAGTGTAATTTCGAGCTCAGGCACTGGCAGCTGGTTAGAGACGCATGTCGCGTTTTGAGGCCCTTTGAAGAGGCCACACGATTTGTGAGCCGTGACGCTAGCGGAATGAACGATGTTATGCCGCTGATATTCATTATGGAGCAAACGCTCACAGCGATGATTCAGCAAAGGATGGAGGAAGGATCACATCTGGCTATGGATGTTGAGGAGGAGGAGGAGGATGAGGAAACAGGACCTGAAGAGGAGCTGGATTTGGAGATGGAATCACAGGAAGGGATAGGGGACGAGGCAGCCGCACAACATGACAGTGATGGTGGTGATGACGAGTCTGACGACGACCTTGATGATGGACAACCATGGCAGTATGGGGCGGAGATGGAACCAACCGGGCCCTCTGAAACGCTGGCCAGGATGGCGAGCTGTATGCTTCGTTACTTGCGCGCTGACTGTCGTATTGTTAGCATGAAGCAAAGAGATGACTACTGGATAGCCACACTTTTAGACCCTCGGTATAAAGCCAGAATGGGGGAGTTTTTTGCGCCTTCCGAGAGGGAGGCAAAATTGGCTTATTATAGAGAGAAGCTATGCAGCCAGCTTGTCATGGCTTTCAAACGGCAGACACCCGCTGCAAGCATGTCTGACCGGGGGGCCACTCTCCGCTCCCCACTGTCTCATCGTTCCACCGCCTCTGGCAGAGCTACCTCTGCAATAGGCGGCAGCCGTGGCAGCAGCGGCAGCAGCAGCAGCAGCAGCAGCCAATTCAGTTTGGAAAATATGATGACAACATTTTTACATCCAATACCCCGACCTGACACACATCGTAGCACTAGTCACCAAAGGGATGTTCACCATCTCCAGGTGCAGCACCTAAACAACCAGGTTCACTCGTACTTGGACTGTGCCCTTTCTCCGTCAGAAATGCTGATCCCAGACCCCATGGACTTCTGGGTCAGCAGATTGGATCATTGGCAAGAACTGGCCCAGTTTGCCATGGGTGTACTGTCTTGTCCACCCTCCAGTGTAGCGTCAGAGAGGGTATTCAGCGCAGCAGGGGGCTTCGTCACCCCTAAGCGAACAAGATTGTCCGCCAACAGCTTGGAAAATCTCACGTTTCTGAAAATGAATCAAGCGTGGATCGGTGAGGATTTTAAAACCCCTGTGCCTGATGCCACTGATTAGATCTTACATTGCTGCTGCTGCTGCCGCCTGCTACTGCCGCCTGCTACTATGGGATTCTGTCCTGTCCACTCTTTTTTTAATGTGCCGCTGTTGGTGCTGCAGCTGCTACTACTTCTACCACCAATCCACCCCAGTGCCGTCTGCTACAAGCAGGCCTGCCCCACCAGAGGGCTTTGTCCTGTGACTCTCCAGTCTCTTTTTTTAATGTGCTGCTACTACTGCTACTACTGCTTGCACCCTTGCTGTCTGTGTTGGCTAGTACCTCTACTACCACCAATACACCTACACTGCCATCTGCTACAAGCAGGCCTGAGGCCTGCCCCACTACAGGGCTTTGTCCTCCTGTGACTGTCCAGTCTCTTTTTTTAATGTGCTGCTACTACTGCTACTACTGCTTGCACCCTTGCTGTCTGTGTTGGCTACCTCGACTACTACCACCAATACACCTCCACTGCCGCCCGTCTGCTACAAGCAGGCCTGAGGCCTGCCCCACCACAGGGCTTTGTCCTCCTGTGACTGTCCAGTCTCTCTTTTTTTTAATGTGCTGCTACTACTGCTACTACTGCTTGCACCCTTGCTGTCTGTGTTGGCTACCTCTAATACCACCAATACACCTACACTGCCGCCCGTCTGCTACAAGCAGGCCTACCCCACCACAGGGCTATGTCCTGTGACTGTCGTCCAGTCTCTTTTTTTAATGTGCTGCTGCTACTACCAGTCCTACCACCCTTGCTGTCTGTGTTGGCTAGTCTACCTCTACTACCACCAATACACCTCCACTGCCGTCTGCTACAAGCAGGCCTGAGGCCTGCCCCACCACAGGGCTTTGCCCTCCTCTGACTGTCCAGTCTCTTTTTTTAATGTGCTGCTACTACTGCTACTACTGCTTGCACCCTTGCTGTCTGTGTTGGCTACCTCGGCTACTACCACCAATACACCTCCACTGCCGCCCGTCTGCTACAAGCAGGCCTGAGGCCTGCCCCACCACAGGGCTTTGCCCTCCTCTGACTGTCCAGTCTCTTTTTTTAATGTGCTGCTACTACTGCTACTACTGCTTGCACCCTTGCTGTCTGTGTTGGCTACCTCGACTACTACCACCAATACACCTCCACTGCCGCCCGTCTGCTACAAGCAGGCCTGAGGCCTGCCCCACCACAGGGCTTTGCCCTCCTCTGACTGTCCAGTCTCTTTTTTTAATGTGCTGCTACTACTGCTACTACTGCTTGCACCCTTGCTGTCTGTGTTGGCTACCTCGACTACTACCACCAATACACCTCCACTGCCGCCCGTCTGCTACAAGCAGGCCTGAGGCCTGCCCCACCACAGGGCTTTGCCCTCCTCTGACTGTCCAGTCTCTTTTTTTAATGTGCTGCTACTACTGCTACTACTGCTTGCACCCTTGCTGTCTGTGTTGGCTACCTCGGCTACTACCAGTCTACCACCAATACACCTCCACTGCCGCCCGTCTGCTACAAGCAGGCCTGAGGCCTGCCCCACCACAGGGCTTTGTCCTCCTGTGACTGTCCAGTCTCTCTTTTTTTTAATGTGCTGCTACTACTGCTACTACTGCTTGCACCCTTGCTGTCTGTGTTGGCTACCTCTAATACCACCAATACACCTACACTGCCGCCCGTCTGCTACAAGCAGGCCTACCCCACCACAGGGCTATGTCCTGTGACTGTCGTCCAGTCTCTTTTTTTAATGTGCTGCTGCTACTACCAGTCCTACCACCCTTGCTGTCTGTGTTGGCTAGTCTACCTCTACTACCACCAATACACCTCCACTGCCGTCTGCTACAAGCAGGCCTGAGGCCTGCCCCACCACAGGGCTTTGCCCTCCTCTGACTGTCCAGTCTCTTTTTTTAATGTGCTGCTACTACTGCTACTACTGCTTGCACCCTTGCTGTCTGTGTTGGCTACCTCGACTACTACCACCAATACACCTCCACTGCCGCCCGTCTGCTACAAGCAGGCCTGAGGCCTGCCCCACCACAGGGCTTTGTCCTCCTCTGACTGTCCAGTCTCTTTTTTTAATGTGCTGCTACTACTGCTACTACTGCTTGCACCCTTGCTGTCTGTGTTGGCTACCTCGACTACTACCACCAATAAACCTCCACTGCCGCCCGTCTGCTACAAGCAGGCCTGCCCCACCACAGGGCTTTGTCCTGTGACTGTCGTCCAGTGTCTTTTAATGTGCTGCTACTACTCACCCTTGCCAATAAAAAGGGTCAATTTTTGGAGGGCTTGTGAAAAGCCATTGCTTGTTGCTTTTACATCCATGTATGGAAGAACCCCGGCAGGCATCTGCCAATAAAAAGGGTCAATTTTTGGAGGGCTTGTGAAAAGCCATTGCTTGTTGCTTTAATGCTTTTACATCCATGTATGGAAGAACCCCGGCAGGCATCTGCCAATAAAAAGGGTCAATTTTTGGAGGGCTTGTGAAAAGCCATTGCTTGTTGCTTTAATGCTTTTACATCAATGTATGGAAGAACCCCGGCAGGCATCTGCCAATAAAAAGGGTCAATTTTTGGAGGGCTTGTGAAAAGCCATTGCTTGTTGCTTTAATGCTTTTACATCCATGTATGGAAGAACCCCGGCAGGCATCTGCCAATAAAAAGGGTCAATTTTTGGAGGGCTTGTGAAAAGCCATTGCTTGTTGCTTTAATGCTTTTACATCCATGTATGGAAGAACCCCGGCAGGCATCTGCCAATAAAAAGGGTCAATTTTTGGAGGGCTTGTGAAAAGCCATTGCTTGTTGCTTTAATGCTATTACATCCATGTATGGAAGAACCCCGGCAGGCATCTGCCAATAAAAAGGGTCAATTTTTGGAGGGCTTGTGAAAAGCCATTGCTTGTTGCTTTAATGCTTTTACATCCATGTATGGAAGAACCCCGGCAGGCATCTGCCAATAAAAAGGGTCAATTTTTGGAGGGCTTGTCAAAAGCCATTGCTTGTTGCTTTTACATCAATGTATGGAAGAACCCCGGCAGGCATCTGCCAATAAAAAGGGTCAATTTTTGGAGGGCTTGTGAAAAGCCATTGCTTGTTGCTTTTACATCCATGTATGGAAGAACCTCGGCAGGCATCTGCCAATAAAAAGGGTCAATTTTTGGAGGGCTTGTGAAAAGCCATTGCTTGTTGCTTTTACATCCATGTATGGATGAACCCCGGCAGGCATCTGCCAATAAAAAGGGTCAATTTTTGGAGGGCTTGTCAAAAGCCATTGCTTCTTCTTTTACCACCTTATATGTATGAACCCTGGCAGGCATCAGCCGCCTAAAATGGTAAATTTTTGTACCTTTTTTAACAATGCATTAAGCATACAACATGCACAAGTGCAGTGGTTTCTGTTAGTTATCTCCGTGTCCCATCCGTTTTCCTAGAGCCATACATGTTGGCGTAACTTTGACACCAACTTTGCATTAAAGACAGCTCAAAAGTACTTGGATACACTCATGGGTGACCTAAGAGTGTTATACAGGGCTTCTAGGGCTTTAAAACAGTGTTATACACGATTTTTAGGGGCTTTCTTGTATTACAGGTTCGGTCAGAACTAGTTCGGTCCGAATCGAACTTTTGCACGAAATTCGGCGAACTTGCCGAACCGAACTTTTCATAAGTTCGCTCATCTCTAGTCCTGAGCTTCCAGTGGGATAACTGCTCTAACCTGGCAATTTGGTCTACCTTTCATACCAGTGTTGTAAAGATGGGTGATCCGTGGATTTCCAGAGAAGAGGAATTAATTAACTTTAAAGGGCCGCTAGGGGTGACGACCGGAAATAGTGCAAGAAGGGCTATCTCCGGAGAGGCAATAATCCTCATCCCACAGGTTCTATTGATGTGAGCAAAGATCTGTTGCCAAAGCATGACATGGTCAGGACAAGCCACCAAATGTACAGGAAGGTGCCCCTCTCCCTGCTACACCTCCAACAGGTATCTGATGCGGAACCATACATGTGTTTTAATCTAACAGGGGTCAGGTACTATCTTGAGAGCACTTTGTATGCATTCTCCCAAATTTTGATGCAGCGAGACGTGGATCTGGGGGCCCTCATCATCAGATCCACCTCAACCGGGGAGAATTTCTTATTCAAGTCTTTCTCCCAATCCGCAATATAGTATGGGACGTATGTGGATCTGGATAGGGCTAACTGTTTTCTCATCCTTGATAAGAGTTTAAATATATCTTTTTTTTAATGTATTTGAAAAGCTTTACTTAACTGTATTTAACTTTTTTTTTATTAGTCCCCCCTAGGGGACTTAAACTAGCGATCATTGGATCACTGGCATTATACAGTATACTGCAATACTAGCGTATTGCAGTATATTGTTATTTTGACAGGCTCCCTTCAAGCCCAGCCATGACAACCATCGGCACAACGATGATGATGATGAGTGGTCAAAGGGGGCCGCCCCCCTCTATCTAACTTCTTAGATAGCGTGATTGACCACAGCATTTAATGAGGTTAAACGTATGGAATCAAAGCGATCTTTGATTCCACCTGTTTCAGTGAGGTGATAGCTGTATAACACGGCCATCACCCGCTAAGTATGGAGCGAGCTCAGCCTGTAAAACCCACTCCATACCTCCCTTTAACGCTTATCACATACAGTTACGAGATAATGCGTTAAGCGGTTAAAGTGTGGGTCATCTCTTACTGAGATCCGTTGCTTACCATTTAAGGCGGTTTTCCATGGATGAATATACCTTTTAAAGAGGCTCTGTCACCAGATTATCAAATCCCTATCTCCTATTGAATGTGATCGGCGCTGCAATGTAGATAACAGCAAAGTTTTTTGTTTTTTTTAAACGATCATTTTTGCCCAAGTTATGAGCAATTTTATATTTATGCAAATGAGCTTTTCAATGGACAACTGGGCGTGTTTTCTCGTTTTACCAACTGGGCGTGTATTGTGTTTTTACCAACTGTGCATTGTGAATAGAAGTGTATGACACTGACAAATCAGCATCATACACTTCTCATCGTTCCCACCCAGCTTCTTTCACTGCAGACACACAGCGTGACGTCACCCACAGGTCCTTCAACGTTGGCGTCGGACAAAGAAGATACATCGGCTCCAGCCGTCCAAGAGGTTAATATGCTCGTCTCTAGGGAGTTTGCTATGCTTACCTGCACATGGAGATGCTGCAGCTGATTCAACTATACCCTCTGACGCCTGGAGCTGATGTGTCTTCTCTCTTCCGACGCTAAGGTTGAAGGACCTGTGGGTGACCTCATCGTTCCCATCCAGCTTCTTTCACTGCAGACACACAGCGTGACGTCACCCACAGGTCCTTCAACCTTGGCATCGGAAGAGAGAAGACATCAGCTCCAGGCGTCAGAGGGTAGAGTTGAATCTGCAGCAGCATCACCATGTGCAGGTAAGCATAGCAAACTCCCTAGAGACGAGCATATTAACCTTTTGGACGCCTGGAGCCGATGTATCTTCTTTGTCCGACGCCAAGGTCGGGGTGTAACATTCTCCATTCTTTAGTAAATAGTATAATACAATTTAAATAATATTTTTTAACATGATCTCGCATTGCATAATAATTTCAATCTGTTTCCTTTCAGGTAACTGTGCACAATATTATAATAATCATAGGAGTACAGCCTATGCACAACTCAAATGTAAGTTCAGTAGCTCAAAACTGACTATGAAACCTAAAAAGCTTATTTTGATGAGTCTGGGCTCAATATAAATGTATATTATTCCCATAGTTCATGGATACTAAGTTATTATATTTTAGTCACATACACCTTAAAACGTTGTAAACGTACCAGTGTAGGATCTACGACAACATGTTATGGTAGCGTCCATACAAAATTGAAGCTCCTGGGCCCAAAAATCTGTTCAGGGCCACATCAGGCACCAGGGCTAGGGTGCGACTTCTTCCTCTGCACCCCTATAGCTACATCCCTACCTCCATACTTCAAATCCCCCAAATTCATGTCGGAAGCCTGAGTTCATATTCAGTTTGTGAGCAGAAACTTTGGATTCACATGAACAGCATCGCGACTGGTTATACTCATTCATAAGTTTTTGTACAATAATAATATTTAACGTCAATTTCTACAGACCACATCTATGGCTTTCCTCTAGAATAAATCCCTTATCTATGTAGATTTGTCTAATTTGAGTTTGTGAAGGATGTGACATATTTTATTAGTCACTTTATCTAAATAGTCAGATTTATTTTTTTTCAAAATTTCGACCATATAGGAGCAATAATATAAACATAATATAAAATAGTTTATAGCGGCCACGTAGCAGGAAAAAAACAGCAGATTTTCTCAGCTCCTTCCCTACCTAGAGCTGCGGCCGGTATTCCTCATGTTGTGTGACTGATGGTGTATATAAAAGGTATGTAAAGCTGTTTTCTATATATTTATCCTTACCCTTCTATGATTGCCTATGACTTGGCATCAGCTGCGAGTTTCCCCGGGGGCATACACAAAGATATTACCCATGATACAAAAAACATTTCCCATAAAAAATAATTTCTTTCTTATGAAACCTATCTGTGCATTGTCCCACATGCATCTTTCTTGAAATAGTAAAGTTAATGGTACGAGTGTTGTGTTTACCACTAATGATCGGGAACTATTTTGCAGCATGAATGATAAATGTTCTGCAGATTACCATAGTTTTGAAGAAAGCTTGTATGGCGGCACACATATATGCCACTGTATTGTTCCTCGGAACAGCGCCATATTTATTTATATATATTTTTGTTGCTTATACAGCGTCAACATATTCAGCAGTGCTGTACCTAAGTTGTCTTCACTCACTGTCCCCAATGGGGTTTACAATCTAAATTCCCTATCTGTATAGAAGAACATACTCCATGCAAATATTGGGGGGGACCGCACAACGTTTATTCCATTTAAAAGAAATAAAAATGACATGGGTCCTCCCCATTTTTGATAACCAGCCAGATACAACATAGCAGCAGCAGCCTAGCATTACCAGGGTCAACGGAGGTCCGGTGCTAGCATTGCCTCTGGCTGCCAGGAAACATATTATAGATGCATTCTCTCTAGTAAGAGAATACCTTCAAAATACTGCCTCCAAAAGGAAGATAGAACCATTTTTTTCTGTCCGATTCATACAGAAACCGACACAGACCGCTGTCAAAAATCAGAGGCATACAGACTTCTAATGGGACTGTAATATAACACCTTACAACTCAAAGGTTGTACAGAGCAGTAATACAGTAGTGTGCATGAGCCCTAAGATTCCTGAATCCAACTTATTATTCAGCCATACATCTTCTTTCCAAAGTTCTGTATAACTCTGCAAATTTGGCATTTGGGGATTTGTGCAGGAATTATGTCATCCCCTATGTGAGCTGTATGGTTACCGCACGTTTTTAACTCTTGTCTTTTATGCAAGAATGTGCAAAAAAATGATGCAGTATGAACATATTCTATACATATGCTTTAGTGTATGTGTCCCTGGTCGAATGTTACTAATAGACCTCTTTGTTCCGTAGGGTGTGCCAAGAGAAAAAATTCCACCACCATCATGTGGAAAGAAGAGATCTTAACAAATGAAATGAAATACCAAGATGGACATTTAATTATTCTAAGTAAAGGTCTATATTTTATCAATTGCCATCTTCACTTTCTTATTAATAAATGTTTACAAACGGATGAAGACTTACGTACAAGCTTGTTCGTGGATGGAAGTCCAGTATATGAAGTGCTGAATACTGTTTTACTGACAAATAGATCAAACTGCAGGATTTATCGAGATCAACATCTCAGTCTTCACATAGAGCTGAATGCGTCTGCCAATGTATCCATCCAAACAAACTTTCCTCAATGGCTTAATGATGAATCATTAGCTGACAGCATTGTGTTTGAGGCATTCAAGCTGTAAATGAAAGAAATGCAAGCTGTTTAGATGTCTTCCTCTATTACATTTTAATAGGTAAATACGTAATATTAGATTGTGATCCTTATGGTCAAAGTTCTCTAAGGGGCAGATCCCAATGTTAAAGTTTTCGCAAAATTTAGAGGGGTTGTCTCCTGAAGACAACCCCTTTTGAAATGGAAGTCGGGGATCGCTGAAATGGAAACCGGGGATCGCTGCGGGTCAGGTTGGTCTATTCTGGATCTGGCCAGACTTGTTTCATTACATGGCAGCCATATAAATAAATGGTTGTTTAAGTAATGTATGGACAGAGCATATGGACAGGGGTTGTCTTCATCAGGCTACTAGTTTAAGATCTGGCTAGGTCTGTAATCCTAGACTAATTGTCATTAGGATACACACAATAATCGAATACAGTAGATAAAGGGGTTTTATTTAACAGTCTTTAAAGTAAAGCTCTAACTTTGATAGGTAATGACTATATAGTTGTCAAATGGGAAATCTAGCATCTATGTAATATATAGTCACAATTAAATTCTCACTGTGTTCCGCGACTTATGTGCTGTTTTTTTTTTCCATATACAATTGTATTGAAAAATATAGCTGTCTACACTTTGTTATACATCAGGGGCTGCGGGATCCCGACATAGAGTGGCCAAATATATGCCAAATGGACACCCTTGTATAGAACCATAATACAGTACCCATAAAAGTATACCTCCATAAGCCATATAGACATCGCTTCTAGGAAAGAATACCTTCATAATATGGTGCCTCTGGCTCCATAGTACTAAACCGTAGGGATTCCATGTGTTGTCATATAGGTTCCGCCATATGCTTTATGCCTTACTCCATACAGTGTCAAATATGCTGTTACATGTATATATATATATCTCAACTAGCTGAGTGTTTGCTACAGATAGCTATAGTTGTATTGTTAATATCACTTGTGCCACTACCCAGTAACAAGCATACAATTATATGAACATGTTTCATTGGATATTCATATAAACGGCCACAGGGGTTAACAAATGAATAAGACACGCAGAACAACAATAGCATAACATAATGCACCAATGATGCTAAAAAGGGCACATAATAAGAACAGATTTTTTTTTTCCAGGTAACAGCAGGAGATTGTGTGAAGATGTCTGGTATTAGAAAGCTGCCAGATTTTGCATCGGCTGACTATATAGGCGATCTTAAGATAGACCCTGATTTTAACTGTATGGGAATGAGGCCTTACATTAACAAATGACACGCAAATAATATTGTGTCATTTGTCTAATAAACTTGTACAAAGAGAGGGAGGACTCATGGTTAAAGTGGATCTGCCTGCTTAATATGCTGTCTCATCTATGGGAAGTTTATTACACTCAGTTCTATCATCAATAACAAGCTCTGTGCTCGTAAATGACATTAGGGAGGATATATATAAAAAAAAATCCCCCATAATTAATGATTATGTGTATAGTAAGTCGTCCAACACTAATATTTGTGTATGATGTTTTCATACTTAATTAACATCTATATATAAGGAGCTTTGGAATGGGCAAAAGATACATTTAGTAACCAATTATAAAATGACAACACACAATTGAAGGCGCTTACTGAGACCTGAAAGGAAAAAAAACAAAACTAAATAGCACTAAAAGAACTCCTAAGAATAAAGTGGCATTCCTTTCATCAAGTCCGGAATAACTTTTTTCAGCTCTTGAATGCATGCGGAAGCGAGTCAACAACGAGTCTGTGGAGTGGTTTCCCAGGAACTTGTAAAGGATCTGCCAGGCACAGCTTCTGTGTCAACGCCCATAGGTAATCAGTCTGCACCTGCTTCTATGTCTGTTAGACTGACTCCATCTTCCACCACTCAGGATGGCAGGCTTAGGAGTGGGAGAGCCTATCACAGCCTGGCCAGACGGAGCTAGCTCCCGCCCTCTGTCTATTTATACCTGCCTTTCCTCTTCCTCCTTGCTTGTGATTCTTCTCGTTTGGTTTCCTGGCCCTGCTGCAGCTTCTTGAAATATTTGTCCCTGCTTCATACTGACCCTGGCTTACTGACTACTCTCCTGCTCTGCGTTTGGTACCTCGTACTCTCCTGGTTTGACTCGGCTTGTTCACTACTCTCCTGCTCTGCGTTTGGTACCTCGTACACTCCTGGTTTGACTCGGCTCGTTCACCACTCTTGTTGCTCACGGTGTTGCCGTGGGCAACTGGCCCATTTCCCTTAGCTTCTGTGTACCCTTGTCTGTCGTGCACTTATTGAGCGTAGGGACTGTCGCCCAGTTGTACCCCGTCACCTAGGGCGGGTCATTGCAAGTAGGCAGGGACTGAGTGGCGGGTAGATTAGGGCTCACTTGTCTATTTCCCTACCCCCATCGTTACAGAAATATACAAGAATGTGGTCTGGGACCTGCCAAGATATGACTAGAGTTTTTTTTTATCGCACACATTTTCATAATATTAACTATACGGACGGAAAGTGATTTATTAAAGCGACCCTCCGGTCTCAGGACAAAATTCTAAATGTCATGGGCTTTATGGAGTAATATTACCTGGTGCCCTCCAGTTGCCCCCCCTATGCAGTGGATCCGCCATTCTAGGGTCCCCTCTGTGATGTCTCAAAATGGCCAAAGCGCTTCTCGAAGACACTCCCTCTGTTCACGGATTGGACAGAACTGCTCATGTGAGACGGTCTGGCCAATCCGAGAACAGTGGGAGTGTCTCAGAATCTTAGTCTAAGAAGCGCTGCAACACAGAGGGGATACTAAAATGGCAGATCCATGGCAGAGGGGCATAACTGGAGGGCATCAAATATTATTACTCCATATACACCATCATATTTAAAATGTTGTCTCGGGACCGGAGGGTCGCTTTAAGGGAACATATCACATTTTGCTTATCTCTAACTTTTAGTTAAAAACTGGTATTATTTGGGCAGTCACGGTTTAGAATGATGAAGATCTAAATGTGAAACATTGAACTGTACACAAAGACTGAATACAGAAAAATCAAATGAAATTCAACCACCTCATGAATTATATTTCCTTAGATTTTCACACTGGCATCAAGTCTTCCATTTTCACCATATCCATGATGTTTATGATGTACCTGACGATCTATGACCCATTTAATGGAAAGGAAAAATACAGCCCAGGATGTTCCATGTCATTTCAGAACCATTACTCGCTGTTAAGCCACCTGGTACCATAGAATAATTAGTGATCCCATGTCCTAAATAAACCCATCTTGTTTGAGATCTAGATTTGTACTGTCAAATTGATTATTTATTTAATCCTTCACCCAATCTATGAGGCGCTAATAATAATCTGCACCACGGAGGAAAAGCCAAGCGGAACAAGAGCAAATTCTCATTTATGATTGGGTTTTGACAGCTTACCGTGATTAAGCGCAACCTCTCAGCAGTCACAAGAGTCAATCTCAATTGTATTTTTTTTAGAATATAATCAAGGTTCCTATGGTTACCAGTATCTTCACCCATTCCAAGTAAAGGTTTGATTACAAGCTCAAGGCGCTGAGTGATTGTCAGATCGCTCTCTTGGGAACGCTGCTCCATTGACCTTTTTAGAGGTTGTTCTGTGTTTGACATACTAGCACAGTGGTGAACTTTATTTTAGATTTAAAAAATAGTTGAAAACTAAAGAAATGGGAAAAAAAAATCTCTTTACTTACATAAATATGATCATGTTATACTCTCAGGTAGATAAAGAAAAAAAAGACAATGTAATTTTATTAATTTATTATGTTCCCAATATTTTCAATTTTTATTGCAATGATCTTCGATGACATTTAAAGTCCAATGCATATTGGCCACTAAGCGATCACGTAAGCTATCCCACAATCCCTTGCACACTACGTCTGTAATCAGAGTAAGGCCTTGTGTTGTATGGAACTGTCATATGAAACCTTTAGAATTTTATGGGGCTATACTTTACCTCTGTATGACTTTGATTTCTTACAGAGATATAAAACCTTTTTCTTTTGCTGTAGGATTCAGTGAAACTAAATAAACAAAAATGTATGGCATGCAACATCAGATGCGGTATGCGGAACGGTAGGCTTCTAATGAAAAATTAACCCATTGTATGGCGCCATTAGGTGCACCATATGGAGGCGCATTTAATGCCTATGGCTACTTAGTATGGAGCTGAAGGGACTCCATGGGTGAATTTTCAACCTTTCTACGACAGGTTTCTGGCATAGAAAGTTGCAAAAATACTTCAATGGGAGGCGGAGGCGCTTTTTTCCTGCGAGCGTTAAAAAACACTTGTGGGAAAAAGCAGCGACATGCCCTATCTTCGGGAGTTTACGTCTCTGACCTCCTCCCATTGACATCAATGGGAGGCAGCGAAAGCGTATTTCGCTGCATTTTTGCGCGTGGAGCTCAATGGGCACGAGCGAAAAACGCAGCAAAATAACACGGCAAACGGCGTGCAGGCAGATCAAAATTCAGTTTGGAATTTTGAGGCAGAATTTTCTGCCTGAAAAAAACTGTGTGAACAGGGCCTTAGGCTCTCACAGGGCAGCGCCAGGACGTTGTATGTGACACAACACTGATAATGTTGAGTGCTGAATCGCATATAAGGCCTTGTATGAGCCGCAGCATGCTGAAGGGACAAGGATGGTAAAATGTCTAATGGGGGAAGAAAGTAATGGTGCATGGAAGCTTTCGCCTCTTAAAAAATCTGGTGCATATCACTCCAACGGAGAAGATAGCTAAGACTGGCATGTGAAACGCCAGTCTTAGCTAATCTGCCCCAATGCACAGAGTACTGCACATGGTGCTGCCGAAAGAAGCCTAGTGTTTATAAAGAAGGGGCTCCCATAAGCTCCTGGTTTTTTAAACAGCCCACGGAACTGGCAGGGTGTTTAAGACAATGTATGATTGTGAAGTTTGCTAATGAATATGTAGATTACCATGTTCAAAAATTATTTCAATACATTTGGCTTTTCTTATTATTGTATTTATTTTTGTATAATTTTGTATGAAGTTCAGTCATAAAAATTAGCTTTTTGATTTTCATATTTTGGTCATAAAGGTTACATATTCCTACCAATATAATTTCTCTTAAAATAGTTAATATCACATAAACTTGAAATACATGGAAATAAGAAATTCAACAATATCTTTTTATAGGCAGTGCCCGGAGAGAGCTCGCATATTGAAATCATTGCTGATCAACATATGTTTGTACATCGCTTCAGTCAATCACTTTATATAGGGTATACCAGACTTCAAAATAAATAAGGTTGCCACAAATTGCCTCCATTCAAATTTGTTCAGCAATTGGTATATTATTGTCAACATTATTTGTTAATCATACTGTAAGTTATTTAAATCAGTTATGTTTCCACATTTCTCTACAGCTTTGGCTATATATATATATATATATTACATTTGAGTAATTGTGATTTCTAAAATTTTGTGATAAAAAATATTTTGGAATAAATCTATTTAAAAATTGTGGAAAATTGTATTCTGTGTTGTCTTTTATCTAAATGTGATTGTATTTCTTCTATGCTCATTTGAAGCTGCACCCGATGGATAAGTAGTCTCCGATTCTTTATAGAGATTACTAAAGTGATTCCTTAGTAGACAGCTGTTCAATCCACCCTGTGAAGCAAGAGTACATATATAAAGTTTAAAACTGTCTTATTAAATGTTTTTCTTGTGTATATAGATCTATCCATCTTTAAAAAAATTCTCATTGATTCCAAGAAATTGCCACTGTATGATTAACCCAAGAGAACAATTAAAGGCCACATCTAAAGTATTAATATTGTGCTTCCTAAAGTCGAACGGCACTCATTTAATGGACCTTTACACGGGCCAATGTAAACTGTATGGGGATGAACGTTAATTCTATAGTTCAGTCCCCATCCAGTTTACATAATGTCTGCAGCATATCCCCTATTTACACGGGGAGATGTGCTGTTGACAACAATGATTTTCGGGGCAGCATAAAAGATGAAATTAGCAGACGAACAAGCGCTTGCACAGGGCAATGACCGGGAACCAGTATTTGTAGAAAGCTTGTACAACTGATTAATGGCCTATGTCAAAGGGCCTTAACCCCAGTCTTCTGTGCATTTTTTTTCCAACAGGACCATTTGTTTCAGAAACATGTAGAAAATCCAGAAGATTGGCAAACTGTGGGTGAAATATTTCTCCTGTTTACTTTATCATTCATTTCTAGAATTAGTGTTGATTTAACCTTTAGCAGTGTGGTGGAAGTGGAGAAGACGAGCAAACTTTTTGTGGCCCCTCCTGATCGCTAGATACTTCCACATCAAGTGTTCTCTTCAGTGGTCGCTTCCATTTTGGTCTTGTTTTTTGATATGAAAATTTTTTGGTTTGCCTCACTCCGACTAATTCATCAATGACATTCCCTTAACGATGTAACCAAAAATCTGAACCATGTGTCACTCACTTTTCATCAGGTTGCAAAACTCGTATTATAATGAACGATGGCATGTAGGCTCTGTTCACATCTGCATTGTTAATTTCCGTTCATTTCCGTTGTTTTGCTTCATCATAGGAGCTGAACAACGAAAATGGCGGCAGCTATGGATTCGTAGCATGATGGACACTAATGATACCCGACGGACTCCGTTGAATATATTGGGGTTCGTCAGGTTTCCTTCAAGGTGGCGGTCATGTTACCATACTGCGCTATTTTGTCTGTCATTTCTGACCAGATCGGCGATGGTACACAGCCTCAGAACACTATTTACTTTGTGACTGTAATATCAATGTCAGTCTAATTTAGACATTATTGTAACTTTCCTATTAGCTATTCTATTCCCCAGAAAATAAGTAATTTTCTAAGCAATTTCACAAAAAATTTAAATCTGTTAATTCACAGCACATATGGTGCATTGGGATTGTATGCACTTTTCTGCAAATTGCACACATTTACGTTAGATGGCATTACAGTGAATACAAAAGTTATTTATTTTTTTTACATATTATCTAATCTTCCATTGTTTGATCTTTCACATAGACTTATGATATCCACAGCTGTTCTGTATTTTTGTGCCTATTACATACAGTATATGCAATGGGTGTAGGAAAGCTTTAGGCGGGATTCACACGACCGGGTCGGGTCCGAGCCCGAGTGCCGGCCGGTAAAATCGGCCATTCTGCCCGGCCGGTTTGCATAAAGTTATGCATCCGTGCCGGGCCGGGCAGATCCGGACAGTGACATCAGCGGCAACTCCTGAAGGGGAATCCCCATGTGTTCATGGGATTCCGCTTCAGGAGTTTCCCCTGATGTCACTGCCCAGATATGGACAGAGACATCAAGCGCTCTGTCCAGGAGCGGAATCCCCGAACACACGGGGATTCCGCTCCTTCAAGGAGCTAAAGTGCGGCTAGCACATAGCAGAGCGGGGAGATACCTCCCCGCTCTGCTATAGTGGCGTCGCTACAGTAGTAGCAGCCGCAGCTGCTGCTGCTACTAGCGGCGCCATCAAAGGTGTCGCCGGGCCAGGGCGCTTTTAAAACAAGCAGGAGAAGGGAGCCAGCGCAGCGCTCCCTTCCACCTGCTGTACACCCCGGCCCTGCCACACCGTGTACAGCGATGCCATTCGTCAGAATGGCATCAACTCCTCCTCCTCACATGCACTCTGCGCTGTGAGGAGGAGGAGATAGAGCGCAAGAGCCGGAAAACCCGGCCGTCACTCGGGACACATCCCGGTGATGGCCGGGTATTACCCGGCCCCATAGACTTCTATGGGAGCCGGGCGGCCGGGTACCCGGGCGAAAATAGAGCATGTCCTATTTTTTGACGGGCGGTTTTCCCGGCCGTCAAAAAATCGGTCGTGTGAATAGCCCCATTAGGGGTCTATTATTCCTAATGCAGCCGGGTGCCGGCCGATTTATGAACGGCCGGCACCCGGCCGGGAAACCCTGCCGTGTGAATGAGGCCTTAGGAGGGTGAGGAGGGCTGCAGGTCTCTTCAGTCTAAGAATCTTCCATGCCAACATGTCAATATTTGTCCTTTATGTCTTAAATATAGTATTTTATGTTTCTCAAAAGCAGATTTATTGCATTGTGACTAGAGATGAGCGAATTTCATAAAATTTGTTTTGGGTCAGATTGTATTGCACTGCCCGTCAGGTTTGACTCAATCCCCCAAAAAATTGTCGCCATTCAAAAGTGTCCCGATTGCCCTGAAAAGTCGTGTATGACACTCTGAGGTCTTCTAGGACTGTATTCAACTCCACTCAATCTCTTAAATGCCAAGACAGCATTAGTAATGTCAAAGTGACAGCATCGTATATGGCTATGGGTATATATATATAGTATCCACTACTTCTGCCATGACTACATGTGCCAGGGACAATGTGCTTGATCGTCCTGGAAAGTGAAGAAACAATGGCTTTTTACAAAAACCTTAAAAAAATTATGCCTTTTTTGGGAGCAGCTTTAGGTTTGTTATATTTATCCTGTGCAGGGTTGGGTTCCCAACAGCAGCAGTACATTATGGAACATGATGGACAACGGAGGAGATATGCGGTTGTGGAGGGCTAGTAGGTAGTAGCAGGGGTAGAAGTAGCTGCAACAGCAGTACATTATGGAACAAGATGGACAACGGAGGAGATATGCGGTTGTGGAGGGCTAGTACGTAGTAGCAGGGGTAGAAGTAGCTGCAACAGCAGTACATTATGGAACATGATGGACAACGGAGGATATATGCGGTTATGGAGGGCTAGTAGGTAGTAGCAGGGGTAGAAGTAGCTGCAACAGCAGTACATTATGGAACAAGATGGACAACGGAGGAGATATGCGGTTGTGGAGGGCTAGTAGTAGTAGCAGCAGGGGTAGCATTAGCTGCAGCAGCAGTACAATATGGAACATGATGGAAAGTCAAACTACGGCAGTGGAATAATTGGGCCGGTGATAAATAGCGAGTCCTCACTGTCACCATTATCATATCTATCAATTGGCATCAGGTGGAAGTGTGTGAAAATACATTTTCACAAATGTAATTTTATACACACTTGTCCGCTTAGGTGTGATGTCGCCACTTGCCACCCTGAGCACCCTCTCTAAAAGTACACTGGAGGGTGGACAAGACAGTACATGGATGGCAAACTGGACCAGTTCCTGCAACTGGCCAAATCTGCTGACCCAGAAGTACATGGGGTCAGGGCTCAGGGTATCTGCCGGAAACTGCTCCCATCGCGCCACCTGCGTAGTTGAAAGGTGCTGATTGGCAGGGTGCCTTGCCCTGTCATTCAATGGCGCAAGTGGCGCGATCACGTCATCGCGCCACTTACATCATTGAAAGGTGTTGAATAGTGGGTCACAGAACGTGCCCCGGCATTCAGCGCTTATGCATGTAATTGTATCTGCGTCCTATAGACAGGAGGTGCAGGAGGGTGTGGCAGCGGCTGGTTTCAGTGGCCCCGCAACCCACTCAGACAGGCGGCAGGCTGCCGCCTGAGGCAAGATGTTATGAGCGCCTTGCTATAGTTATGAAGATCAAAATTCTGAAGTCAAACAGTCTATCTATTAAAAGTGCAATGTATTGTAACTTGCTGCTGCCTGCTGTTGGCTAAGTTTGACGCAGAACAATATGTAAAATTTTGGCTGCAATTGGATATATGTAAAACAATGAATGACCTCCGTGACGTCTGTATCAGCAGGGAGCAGCTTGTATCAGCACCAGAGTTTACACTTGAAATCTATTTATTTAAAAACAAATTGTCACTTGGACGCAGACTGATGTATAAGGGCACTGTATACAGCTTTAGAACTGCTTGAAGCAGAATAATACGATTTTTGGTGGGACTATTATTAGCAATTAGATATGTGCAAAACAATGAGTGACGGTATTTCTGTGATGCTTGTATCAACAGGCAGTGGCACGCTATCAGCATCGGGACTTAAATTGAAATTAAAATCTATATATTTGAAAAAAAATTGTCACTTGGACAGAGACTGAAATCAAAACGGCGCTGCATATAGGCTTGACGTAGAACAACACCCCAATTTTTGGTGGCACAATTAGATATTGGTAAAACAATGATGTCATGTTCGTGACATCTGTATCAGCAGGTAGCAGCACGGTATCAGCACCTGGATTAATATTATTAATATCTTAATATTTTTTTTTTTCATTTACCATGTATTTAGCATTCTAAATGGTGCAGTGGTTTTTGCAGGCACAGATTCATAAAAAACAATTTTAACTTGAGGGAGTCCATTTTTCTTGGAAATATGAGGCTGTGTGTGTTTTAGTGGCAAAATATATAGCAGTGGTGATAACTTTCACACTGCAGATGCGGAAGTGAGAGGGTGGAGGTTCTGAAGTTAATTTAGCTACATCAGGCAATTCCGCTCCTGGACTGAGCACTTGATGTCTCGGTCCATATATGGACAGCGACATCAGGGGCAACTCCTGAAGCAGAATCACTGTCCACAGCAATGCCGACGCTGTGACCGGGGATTCCACTCCAGGACAAGCCAGTGACGTCACTGTCCATGAATGGACACAGATGACAGGGGCTTCTCCTGGAGTGAAATCCCCGGTCACAGCAGCGGCAACGCTGTGGATGGGGATTCCGTTTCAGCAGTTGCCCCTGATGTCACTGTCCATATATGGACAAAGACATCAAGCGCTCCGTCCAGGAGAGGAATGCCTAGCCACAGGGGGATTTCGCTCCTTCAGGGAGCTACAGTAGTGCTATATACAGGCAGGGGCGTGCTATCTACAAGGGGGCTGTGGGCTGTTTGGCACTACCTACAAGGGGGCTGTGTGGCACTACCTACAAGGGGGCTGTGGCACTACCTACCAGGGGGCTGTGTTGCAGTAACTAAAAGGGGGCTGTGTGGCACTACTTACAATGGGGGTAAATACAGATCAGCAACACAGGATCCAAAAACTCAAGTCGGGTGCACGCCTCTTGGGTCACAGTCCAAAAATGACCCCTCAATTTGGACAGAAGAAAGTGAGGCAGCACTACCACATATATGGAAAAAGATCCTTTTATTCCACGTGCAACGTTTCAGCTCAGTGTGAGCCTTTCTCAAGCAAGGGGGGGGGGGTGGCACTACCAGGGCTGGCCTTAGGTTAACCAAATATGCAACTCAGCTCTCTACTCACTGAAATATCTCAACAAGGAGATGAGCATCCGGAGCAGGTAAAAAAGAGGTGAAATTCTCAACACCACAAAAAACAGAGACAAATTGATAGTTTTTTACTGCTCAGACGATTGTAGATGTAAAGTCTGAAGTGTCCATCAAGGGTTTGACCTTCCCCCAGCTAGCATGCAGAAAAATCGATCCAAATTTCCACTGGTGTGTATATCTCACTGGTACTTGTGGTTCGACATAGAAATGAAACGGCAGAAATACAACTGCTTGCTGTGTATATCCTCGTACTTGATGTCCTAAATCTCCAACAAGGGAGAAAAAGGAGATAGTGCACTACCTTTTGGAAACTGCAAATTCCACGAGTTTATTCCATACTTACAAAAACAGATACCAACCACAGAAAAGAAAAGAGAGCTTGTAGCCAGAAATATATATAGAAAATAAATATTTTATTGACATTATTGACATAAATAAACAAACAGATTTTAAAAGAATGGATGAAAAGACAAGACCCTAGTAAAAGAGATAGGAGCCATTACTGACACTTAGGCTATGTTCACACGGAGTATTTTGACGAGTTTTTTGACACGGAAACCGCGTCACAAAACTCGTCAAAAACGGCCCGAAAATGCCTCCCATTGATTTCAATGGGAGGCGTCGGCGTCTTTTTCCCGCGAGCAGTTAGGCCTCATTTACACGAGCGTAATACGCGTGTCGTACGCACCTATATTACTCTATGGGGCAGTGCAGACGATGCGTGAATTTTGCGCAGCGCGAGTGCGTTGCGTAAAACTCACGACATGTTCTATAATCGTGCGTTTTTCGCGCATCACGCACCCATTGATGTCAATGGGTGCGTGAAAACCACGAAAGTCGCACGGAAGCACTTCCGTGCGAACTGCGTGATTCGCGCAAGAGCTGTCAAACTGAATGTAAACAGAAAAGCACCACGTGCTTTTCTGTTTACAAACATCCGAACGGAGTGTCTTAGACATGAGCGAACCGAACTTTACCGGGTTCGGCCGAACTCGTTTTGACCGAACCCGGCAGGAGAAAGTCACTGTGCAGGGTGCTGAAAGAGTTTAAACTGTTTCAGCACCCTGGACAGTGACTTCCGATTCCAATATACGTGAACGTGTAAAAAAAAAAAAAAGTTCTGACTTACCGATAACTCCCGGCTTCTTCCTCCAGTCTGACCTCCCGGGATGACAATTCAGTCCAAGTGACAGCTGCAGCCAATCACAAGCCAAGCACAGGCTGCAGCGGTCACATGGATTGCCACGTCATCCAGGGAGGTGGGGCCAGATGTCAAGAGAGGCGCGTCACCAAGGACGCGTCACCAAGGCAACGGCCGGGAAGTTTTCGGTAAGTACGAACCTCTTTTTTTTTAAACAGGTTACTCGATATGGTGATCGGAATTCACTGTCGGGGGTGCTGAAAGAGTTACTGCCGATCAGTTAACTCTTTCAGCACCATGGACAGTGACTGACGTCGACTAGCCTCATCTCTATGATGGCGGCTGCACGAAAATCACGCAGCCGAGCATCATACTCGGTTGACACACGGAGCTGTCAAGTGCCTTTTGCGCACGCAAAACTCTGCGTTTTTTGCGCGCGCAAAATGCACACGCTCATGTAAATGAGGCCTTAGGGTATGTTCACACGCTGAGAGGCAGTTACGTGTGAAAAGACAGACTGTTAACAGCTGCCTCGTTTCACACGTAAAAGCTCCTCCTCGTAATTTACGAGGCGTCTGAGACGCTCGTAAACCTTGAGCCGTGCTTCATTGATTTCAATGAAGAACAGCTCAAATTACGTGGCAAAGAAGTGCCCTGCACTTCTTTGCCGAGGCAGTAAATTTACGCGTCGTCGTTTGACAGCTGTCAAACAACGACGCGTAAATTACAGGTCGTCTGCACAGTACGTCGGCAAACCCATTCAAATGAATGGGCAGATGTTTGCCGACGTATTGCAGCCCTATTTTCAGACGTAAAACGAGGCATAATACGCCTCGTATACGTCTGAAATTTGGCCGTGTGAACATACCCTTAAACTGCCTCGCAGGAAAAAGAAGCGACATGCCCTATCTTTGGGCGTTTCCGCCTCTGACCTCCCATTGACTTCAATGGGAGGCAAAGAAAGCGTATTTTGCGGTGTTTTATGCCCGTGGCGCTCTATGGCCGCGGGCGAAAAACGCCGTGAAAGACTCCGCGAAAATCGGCGTGCAGGGAGAGGAAAATCTGCCTCAAACTTCCAAATGGAATTTTGAGGCAGATATTCCTCCTGCAAAATACTCAGTTTGAACATAGCCTTATGGTACAAGTAGGGTAACAATGCTACCAGATATCTGATCATATTATATATTCATGTAAAAGGTTCCCCTTTAAATAATTGAAGATCCATTGAAAGGTATAAACAATCAATGTGAAGATAAAGAAGCTAAGGAAAACCGATAGTATTCAAAAAGTGCTAGTGCAAAAAGTATAATAAATGAAGCAGATGGCAGCAGCTTACCCATAAGTATAAGATAGTGATGGTCAGTGCTCGTTCCAGCACATAAGCTTATCTGGTAGCATTGTTACCCTACTTGTACCATAAGTGTCAGTAATCGCTCCTATCTCTTTTACTAGAGTCTTGTCCTTTCATCCATTCTTTTAAAATCTGTTTGTTTGTTTATTTATGTCAATAAAATATTTATTTTCTTTATATATTTCTGGCTACAAGCTCTCTTTTCTTTTCTGTGGTTGGTATATACTATGGAGCTGCCTATGTGGTAATTTATGGGGGGACGTTTCTTTTTTGAACCGTGCCTAGCCCGCAGTACTAATGCTATCGAAGTGCATATATTGATTACACACACAGATATAGATAAAAGCATAAGATAAGCTCTTGTAACACGCCAAAATAATGCAACCCGACCTGGGTTTCGCCCTTCTGGCTTCATCAGTTTTTGTAAGTATGGAATAAACTCGTGGAACTTGCAGTTTCCAAAAGGTAGTGCACTATCTCCTTTTTCTCCCTTGTTGGAGATTTAGAACATCAAGTACGAGGATATACACAGCAAGCAGTTGCATTTCTGCAGTTTCATTTCTGTGTGGAACCACAAGTACCAGCGAGATATACACACCAGTGGAAATTTGGATCGTTTTTTCTGCATGCTAGCTGGGTGAAGGTCAAACCCTTGATGGACACTTCAGACTTTACATCTACAACCGTCTGAGCGGTAAAAAAAACTATCAATTTGTCTCTGGCCTTAGGATAGAAGTAGCCCTGTGTAAAATTATCTTTTGGCGCCCCACCCCACCATAAAAAAGTTTATAGTGCCCCCACACCGTATAATGCCCTTTTAATGCCCATCTAGTATAATAATAATATTTAATAATATATTATAACCCCTTCAAGGACACAGTATTTTGTCCTCTAATTTTGGCCACAAAGTAGTATGCCCCCAAAGTGCCACACACAGTATATTGACCCCTGTAGTGCCCCTACACAGTATAATGCCCCCCTCCCCTGGCTGCCACACACATCCCCTCCCCTTGTAGATTGTGCTATACAGCCTCCATGTAGACAGTGCCATAATCTCCAACCTCCTCCTTGTAAACAGTGCCATGATCCCCCACCTCCCCATGTAGACAGTGCCATACAGCCCCCACCTCCCCCTTGTAGACAGTGCCCCCCAAACAAAAAAACATTGTACTCACCTAGGCCCCGTTCCCACAACGAACTGAGCTGCTCGAGAACGCTGACCATGGGTTCCTTGCATAGGCCGGCGAGATCCTGTAGCCTAGTACAGAGTTTCCCAACCTCTTCGGACTCGAGGCACCCATGGAAACAAAATCAGCCCCCCACTCACAGTAAAATGACCATCAGCCCGCCACTCACAGTAAAATGACCATCAGCCCCCCACTCACAGTAAAATGACCATCAGCCCACCACTCTCACTAAAATAACCATCAGCCTGCCACTCACAGATGCCCTCTGTAGATAGTGCCATGCAGCCCCTTATAGGTAGCGCCACACAGCCCCTTTAGGTAGTGCCACACAGCCCCATGTTGGTAGTGCCACACAGCCCCTTGGTAGGTAGTGCCACACAGCAGCCTTGTAGGTAGTGCCACACAGCCCCCTTGTGTGTCGTGCCACACAGCCCCCTTGTCGGTAGTGCCACAAAGCCCCCTTGTAGATAGCAACCCCTTCCTGTGCTGTTTGGCGCAACCGTAGCTCCCTTGTAGGTAAAGTGACACAGCCCCCTTGTAGGTAGTGCCCCACAGCCTCCTTGTAGGTAGTGCCACATAGCCCCCTTGTAGGTAGTGCTATACAGCCCCATTGGTAGTGCCACACATCCCCTTTGTAGGTTGTGCAACACAGCTAACTGGTAGGTAGTGCCACATAGTCCCCTTGTATGTAGTGCCACACAGCCCCCTTGTAGGTAGTGCCACATAGTCCCTTTGTAGGTAGCACCCTCTTCATGTAGATAGCGCAACTGTGGCTCCCTTGTAGGTAGTGTGACACAGCCCCCTTGTAGGTAGTGCCACACAGCCCCCTTGTAGGTAGTGCCACACAGCCCCCTTGTAGGTAGCACCCCACCTTCCTGTAGATAGCGACACTGTAGCTCCTCCCTAAAGGAGCGGAATCCCCCTGTGGCTGGGGATTCCACTCCTGGGCGGAGCGCTTGATGTCTCCAAATATGAACAGAGACATCAAGTGCTCCAGGCCGGGGATTCCGCTCCTTCAGGGAGCTACAGTGGCGCTAGTAGATAGCAGAGCAGGGATTTACCACACATCCCCTTTGTAGGTTGTGCCACACAGCTAACTGGTAGGTAGTGCCACATAGTCCCCTTGTATCTAGTGCCACACAGCCCCATTGTAGGTAGTGCCACATAGTCCCTTTGTAGGTAGCACCCTCTTCATGTAGATAGCGCAACTGTGGCTCCCTTGTAGGTAGTGTGACACAGCCCCCTTGTAGGTAGTGCCACACAGCCCCCTTGTAGGTAGTGCCACACAGCCCCCTTGGAGTAGCACCCCACCTTCCTGTAGATAGCGACACTGTAGCTCCTCCCTGAAGGAGCGGAATCCCCCTGTGGCTGGGGATTCCACTCCTGGGCGGAGCGCTTGATGTCTCCAAATATGAACAGAGACATCAAGTGCTCCAGGCTGGGGATTTCGCTCCTTCAGGGAGCTACAGTGGTGCTAGTAGATAGCAGAGCAGGGAGTTACAGGCGGAAAAGCAGGTGCTGAGTTGCCAGGCCCAGGCGCTTCTGAAACACAAGCAGGGGAAGGGAGCCAACACAGCACCCCATTCCACCTGCTAAAGTGATGCGCCTTGTGCAATGTCACAGGTTGCACACCCCTAAGGCTGGCTCTGATGTTGAGAACGGTAGGATCTAGAGAGCTTAAACCCGGTCAGTGGCATAATGACCACTGTAGCAGCCATAGAAGCTGCTTTGGGTGCCCGTGGCATGAGGGGCCCGTGATGCCTGCCGGCACACCCCCCCCATGTACGGTGGTGCCGCTAGCACTATGGCTACTACAGTGGTAGGATGCAGATACTATTGAACACTATGGAGGAGTAGGGTGGTATCTCCCTGCTCTTGCCATTTACTCAGCTACACGCCACGTTTGTTGATGTTACTGGATCACGCCGGCCTACGCAAGAATCCCGTCGGTGTTGAGAATGCTGTGGAGCAGCTATGTTCCCGCAACTAGGTGAGTATATATTTTTTTGTTTTATTTGATAGGGGGCGCTATCTACAAGGGGGGAGCTGTATTTTTTCCCCTTTACTTTTTATTCACAAGAAAATAGTGTTTTGTACAGATACAACACAAATATACATATTTATACGTATCCCAACATATATCATGTTTAAGAACTTATTTACAAAACCTGTGTAAATAACCATACATTTTCCTTTTTTTATTCTTATTCCTTCTCTTATTTTGCATCCTCCTCTCACCCCACCCGGAAAAACTAAAAGAAAAAAAAAACGAAAACAAAGAAGAATCTATTTATATGACTTTTACATACACTGCCGTTCAAAAGTTTAGGGTCACTTAGAAATTTCCTTATTTTTGAAAGAAAAGCACAGTTTTTTTTCAATGAAGATAACACTAAATTAATCAGAAATACACTCTATACATTGTTAATGTGCTAAATGACTATTCTAGCTGCAAACGTCTGGTTTTTAATGCAATATCTACATAGGTGTATAGAGGCCCATTTCCAGCAACCATCACTCCAGTGTTCTAATGGTACATTGTGTTTGATAACTGTGTTAGAAGGCTAATGGATGATTAGAAAACACTTGAAAACCCTTGTGAAATTATGTTAGTACCGCTGTAAACAGTTTTGCTGTTTAGAGGAGCTATAAAACTAACCTTCCTTTGAGCTAGTTGAGAATCTGGAGCATTACATTTATGGGTTCGATTAAACTCTCCAAATGGCTAGAAAAAGAGAGCTTTCATGTGAAACTCGACAGTCTATTCTTGTTCTTAGAAATTAAGGCTATTCCATGCGAGAAATTGCCAAGAAACTGAAGATTTCCTACAACGGTGTGTACTACTCCCTTCAGAGGACAGCACAAACAGGCTCTAACCAGAGTAGAAAGAGAAGTGGGAGGCCCCGCTGCACAACTGAGCAACAAGACAAGTACATTAGAGTCTCTAGTTTGACAAATAGACGCCTCACAGGTCCTCAACTGGCAGCTTCATTAAATAGTGCACGCAAAACGCCAGTGTCAACGTCTACAGTGAAGAGGCGACTCCGGGATGCTGGTCTTCAATGAAGAGTGGCAAAGAAAAAGCCATATCTGAGACTGGCTAATAAAAGGAAAAGATTAATATGGGCAAAAGCACACAGACATTGGACAGAGGAAGATTGGAAAAAAGTGTTATGGACAGACGAATCGAAGTTTGAGGTGTTTGGATCACACAGAAGAACATTTGTGAGACGCAGAACAACTGAAAAGATGCTGGAAGAGTGCCTGACGCCATCTGTCGAGCATGGTGGAGGTAATGTGATGGTCTGGGGTTGCTTTGGTGCTGGTAAAGTGGGAGATTTGTACAAGGTAAAAGGGATTTTGAATAAGGAAGGCTATCACTCCATTTACAACGCCATGCCATACCCTGTATTGGAGCCAATTTCATCCTACAACAGGACAATGACCCAAAGCACACCTCCAGATTATGCAAGAACTATTTAGGGAAGAAGCAGGCAGCTGGTATTCTATCTGTAATGGAGTGGCCAGTGCAGTCACCAGATCTCAACCCCATAGAGCTGTTGTGGGAGCAGCTTGACCGTATGGTACGCAAGAAGTGCCCATCAAGCCAATCCAACTTGTGGGAGGGGCTTCTGGAAGCATGAGTTGAAATTTCTCCCGATTACCTCAGCAAATTAACAGCTAGAATGCCAAAGGTCTGCAATGCTGTAATTGCTGCAAATGGAGCATTCTTTGACGAAAGCAAAGTTTGAAGGAGAAAATTATTATTTCAAATAAAAATCATTATTTCTAACCTATTGTCAATGTCTTGACTATATTTTCTAGTCATTTTGCAACTCATTTGATAAATATAAGTCTGAGTTTTCATGGAAAACACAAAATTGTCTGGGTGACCCCAAACTTTTGAACGGCAGTGTATCTTCTAGTACATAGGTTCTTTCAGCCTGTTCCAAAAGATCAATACAAGGCTTCTATTTAGATTTAAAATAGGTACTTCTTGCTTCCACAGAATAGTATGATTTTTCATATAATATGGTCTTATATATTAGAATTTTCCATACATAAAATAGTGGAGGGTTACCAAATATTCAATTCTTAAGAATTTCTAAGCGTGCTAAAAATAATAATTGAAGCGTTAACTGTACCTGTAATCTATTATATAAGGTTTCAATCTCAGTCAAGTCACTCAACAAAATCAAAATTTCATCATTATCTGACCCAAAAGGTGCCATATGAAGTGAAACACGTTCCATATTGCTGTGAATCGAATCCCATTGGGACTCATTAATTGGTCCCAAGTCCCTTATCCATTTATTTATATTAGTAGATTCTATATTGTTTCTAGAGCCTAAACTCAAGTGTTTGTAACAAAGTAAAATTACCACTTTACAGTGAAATTTGTTTAGAAAAATATCACCCATGGAAAAAGGTTTAATTCTGTATTTGTGCTTATCTTTGATGTATTTCCACACGTGACTTAATTGAAGATAGGATAACCACCCTTCGTTTGGTAACCCAGACTCCATCTGAAGGACCTGGAAGGATCTGAGATTACCATTTTCAAATAAGTGAGATATTTACGTTATCCCATACTTAACCCAAATTTGTGAGTCCTTTATTTTAGAAAATTCATGAGTCCCTTATTTTAGAAAATTCATGAAGATAAGGATTATTCCAAAGAGGAGTACATTCCAAATATCCCCCATAAGAAAGTATAGACTTAGCCTCTTGTCAGACTTTAACATATAATCTTAACAAGAGGTCCAGAGGGTATTGGGGTCTAATTACCAAAATTATGAAGCAAAAGTGGCAAGTTTAGCATTTTAATTAATGCTATTCGTGATACATATTGGGGTAGTATCTTATTCCAAATTCTAACCTTATGTCTTAAGGTAACAAATAATGAAAGAATATTCGATGGTACAAAATCCATTATTGTCATGGAGATTCTGATACCCAAATATTGTATAGGGTCCACCACCTGAAGTTTTTGTCTTCTTAGTACAAAATTGGAGTTAAAAGTCATCATTGACGATTCTTCCCAGTTTATCTTTACTCCTGAAAGCTCTCCAAAAATCCCATACACTTCTATGACAAGGGGGAGTGCTGTATGACACCATTTACAAGGGGGAGGTGGGGCCACTATCTACAGGGGGCTGTATGGCACTATCACAAGGGGGAGGTGGGGGCACTATCTACAAGGGGTGGCTCTGTGGCAGTATCTACAAGGGGGAGGTGGGGGCGCTATCTACAAGGGGGGCTGTATGGCATTATCTAAAAGAGGGAGGTGGGAGGCGCTATCTATAAGGGGGGCTTTATGGCACTATCTACAATGGGGATGTGGGGGGCGCTATCTACAAGGGGAAATATGGCACTGTCCTCAAGGGGAGGTGGGGGCGCTATCTACAATGGGGAATAAGGCACTTTCTACAACGGGGAGGTGGAAGGCCACTATCTACAGGGGGCTGTGTGGCACTATTTACAATGAAAAGGTGGGGCGCTGTCTACAAGGGGGGCTGTATGACACTATCTACATGGGGGAGTTGAGACGACTATCTACAGGGGCGGCTGTATGGCACTATCTACAAGGGAGAGGTGGGGGTGCTATCTATAGGGGGGCACTATCTACAGGGGGCACTATCTACAGGGGGGCTATATGTCACGTGGGAAGGACACTATCTACAGGGGGAAGGGTGGCACTATCCACATGGGGGGAAGGGTGGCAATATCTGCAGTTGGGGAAGGGCAGCACTATCTACAGTGGGCGGCTGTATGGCACAATCTACAAGGGGCCCCTATGGCACAATCTACAGGGGGGACTGTATGGCACAATCTGCAGTGAGGGCTATATGACACAATCTACAGGTGGGGCTGTATAACATAATCTACAGGGGGCTGTATGGCACAATCTACAGAGGGGGCTGTATGGCACAATCTACAGGGGGCGCTATCTACAGGGGGCATTATCTACAAAGGGGGCTGTGTGTGGTACCCAGGGGTGGAGGGGCTCAGTCAAACGTTTGCTATGGGGCCCAGTGTTTCCTAGTTACATCCCTGAACCTTCTGTAAAACCTTCAAAAGCGCCTGATTTACATATGTGTCAAATTTGGTGCAGATTGGTCAAGTCGTTTGGCCACCATCATTGTTGCTTTGAACAATTAATTTTAAATTATGACTAAATTAGGAGAAAGAAATCTGCATCAATTATTAGACATTTGGGACATTGAGTAGAATTATTATTTTTTTTACATTTTTTCTTCACATTTTTTACCAGTGGAATTCAGTATTTGCATCCAATACCTCCCTCCAACTTTTAATGAGCCAACTATTTAGTGGAGGGTTGAATAAAACATTTGGCGAATAAATCTATATTTTGTATGAAAAAAGGGAAGAGTGAGATTTGGGATTATTTCCTATATATAGAATATATTTGGAGGTCTTGAAAGTTGTAAAGAATTGATACATAAAATGTATTAAAAAGTTGCATAACTTTTCATAATAAAATGAATAAGCTTTATTTGCTGAAACTGGAAAACCCCTTTAACCCCTTGAGGGTTGGTCCAATTTTGTCCCTTACGAATAGAACAATTTTTGATTTTGACTTTTTTATTTTTTGTTTGACCTATCTGTGTAAGGCTTTTTCTTTTGCAGATTAAGTTATACGTTATTTATGTGCATTTTTTTTGTACATATGGTTCAGCATTTATTTTGTATACATTTTTATTTTGTGTTTAGCTAAGGCCAGAATCACACACATACAGTTTTGATGCAGTTTTTGGTCACAGTTTTTGGCTTCGTTTTTTGAGCCAAACACCTAAGTGGACACAAAAGAAAGGAGATGTATCAGTCTTTTCTTTATGCCTTTCCTTCCGTTTCGATCCAATTTTGGATTTGACTCCAAAAATTGTCACAAAAACTTCCACAAAAACTGCAACAAAACTGTGTGTTTGATCCTGACCTAAATGGACTGAGCTGAAAACTGCACTAAAAACTGCATCAAAACTGTGTTTGATCCTAGCTTTATACATCTCATCTCTTTTGTATCCACTCCTTCATGTGTGAATCCACCCTTAGGCCAGGATCACACACGTATTTTTGATGCAGTATTTGGCTTAGTTTTTTGAGCCAAACAAAAGAATGGATACAAAAGAAAAAATATTAAATTGTCTTTTCTTTATACATTTCCTTCATTTTAGATCCACTTCTGGCTTTTTCTAAAAAAACTGATCCAAAAATTGCTACAAAAACAGCATAAAAACAACATTTGTGTTCCTGGCCTAAGGCTGGTTTCACACATAGCATTAGGCCTCATTTACACGAGCGTGTGCGTTTTGCATGTATGATGCGCGGCTGCGTGATTTTCGCGCAGCCGCCATCATAGAGATGAGGCTAGTCGACGTCAGTCACTGTCCAGGGTGCTGAAAGAGTTAACTGATCGGCAGTAACTCTTTCAGCACCCTCGACAGTGAATTCCGATCACAATATACATCAACCTGTGAATAAAAAAAAGACGTTCATACTTACCAAGAACGTCCTGCTTCCTCCAGTCCGGTCTCCCGGCCGTTGCCTTGGTGACGCGTCCCTCTCTTGACATCCGGCCCCACCTCCCTGGATGACGCGGCAGTCCATGTGACCGCTGCAGCCTGTGATTGGCTGCAGCCTGTGCTTGGCCTGTGATTGGCTGCAGCTGTCACTTGTACTGAATTGTCATCCCGGGAGGTCAGACTGGAGGAAGAAGCCGGGAGTTATCGGTAAGTCAGAACTTCTTTTTTTTTTTACACGTTCATGTATATTGGGATCGGAAGTCACTGTCCAGGGTGCTGAACCAGTTTAACTCTTTCAGCACCCTGGACAGTGACTGTCTCCTGACGTCGCGTACCGGAACATTTTTTGCCGGGTTCGGTCAAAACGAGTTCGGCCGAACCCGGTGAAGTTCGGTTCGCTCATCTCTAAGACACTCCGTTTGGATGTTTGTAAACAGAAAAGCACGTGGTGCTTTTCTGTTTACATTCAGAGTTTGACAGCTCTTGCGTGAATCACGCAGTTCGCACGGAAGTGCTTCCGTGCGACCTTCGTGGTTTTCACGCACCCATTGACTTCAATGGGTGCGTGATGCGCGAAAAACGCAGAAATTTAGAACATGTTGTGAGTTTTTTTCAGCGCACTCACGCTGAGCAAAACTCACGGACTGTCTGCATGCCCCCATAGACTTGTATAGGTCCGTGCGACCCGCGTGAAAAGCACGCGCGTTGCACGGACGTATATCACGTTCGTGTAAATGAGGCCTTAACCAGCGTTTTTCATTGCCACAAAAAATGTATGTAAAAAAAATAAAATGCTTGTGCTTTTTCCTGCAGTTTAAAAAGCCAGGTAAAAACCCTGTGCGAAGGAGGCCTTAAAGGGAACCTGTCACCAGCATTTCACCTATTAAACCAGCATTACCTGGTGGTGGTGGGTGAAAAATCATTTCTATATAACCTATAATTATCTTCATAGTCAGCACTGTAGCTTTAGTATTCAGTTTTTTAGTGTTCCCGCACTGTATGCTAATGAGCATAAAAGAGTCAAATCTTCGCTTGAAAAGAGTCAAATCTTCATTTGAAAAGAGTCATATCTTCATTCCTCAAGTCTTTCCGAGTTAACCCCGCCTCCTTACTTTTGATTGACAGCTCCTCACTTTCACCCAGCACACAAAATCCTGCGCTTGTACATTAATGTCTTCTTCTGGTAAGTGCGCACAAAAGGATACCGGATTATTACTATAAAAGGCGCAAAATGTTTGCAGACCGTTATTTACAGTTGGAGGAGGAGTTTAGGAGAGGGGATAACGGCAATGAACTTTTGAAAGCAGCGGCCAGCGAGGGATAAGTAAAGTTCAATAGGTGAAATGCTGGTGACAGGTTCCCTTTAAAGTGTATGCTAACTAGATGGACTTGCAGGGCCAAAAATGGGAGATAGCATTCCCTGCAGCCATGCAAGTTTTTTGTTTTTTTTTCAGTCTGCGCACATTTGCAAAGGAAGGAATGTCATTGGTATAAATTTAGGTTTATAGGAAGCTTGTAACGTGGGGTTACTAAAGTGGATCTTTTTTTAATTCAAAAACCCCAATCGCAGACGTAGTGAAGTTTAACCCCTTCCCAACAATGGCCTCCGTGTCTTCCTTATATGGGAGCATATAAGGACCCGCCTCCGGTGGGACTTCATAGGCTTGCTGTCAGTCTATGACTGACAGCTCTAATACACTGCATGTAGTGCAGTGTATTAGAATAGCGATCAGGGCTTCAGGCCTTCAAGTCCCCTAGAGGGTCAAAAAAAAAGATAAAAAAGTTAATAAAAATGTTGCAAAAAAAAAAGAAATAAAAATAAAAACTTTCAAGTTAAAAAACCCCAAATTGCCTTTTTTCCCATGAGGCGTTTATTATTGGGAAAAAACGTAAAGAATAAAAAAAACCTATACATATTTGGTATCGCCACGTCCGTAACGACTCAAACTATAAAACAATTTATCCCGCATGGTGAACGCCATAAAAATAAAAATATGAGAAGCAACGCCAGGATCTCTGTTTTAGGTCACATCTCCACCCAAAAAAATGTAATAAAATGTCATTAAAAAGTCACATTTACCCTGAAATAGTACCAATAAAAACGACAACCCTTCCCACAAAAAACTCTCTGACACAGATTTGTCCACGCAAAAATGAAAAAGTTATAGGTCCCTGAATATGGCTACACAAAAAACATGATTTAAAAAAAAGCTGCAATACATGAAAAAATCGATATAAATTTGGTATTGCTATAATCGTTTCAACCCGCAGAATAAACTTAACATGAAATTTATGACGCACGGTGAATGCCGAAGAAAAGAAAACCAATAAAAAGACCAGAATTGCTTGTTTTTGGTCATTTCCTTTTACAAAAAATGAGAAAAAAAAAGTCGCATGTGTCCCAAAATGGTACCAATAAAATCTACAGCTTGTCTCGTAAAAAAAAACATGCCCTCACACAGATCCATCAACCGAAAAATAAAAAAGTTATAACACTATAATGCAGTGATGAAAAACATCCTGATGTGCATGCCAGAGGAGAATTTTTTTTCAGTTTCAGGCCCCTAGTATATAAGAACTAGGAAGGGACATAGCACATCTGCTGGAAGCGAGGGTACCCGTGTTATACCAGGGCAACACTTTCCCAGTAAAATTTCCCAAACTACAAATGAGGAAAAGCCCCCAAAAGGTGGAGTGTTACAAAAGGGGGAAAAGAATGGACTCTGGCCTGTGCATAACGGATTGCTTTACAGTGTACCACACATCTATGGATAATAGTTTTTTTTACTGCATTATTATACCCTCTTATTATGTCCTGATGTACTCCGTACAGATTACATATGCCCCTACATTAGGCCACATTAGGCCCCATGCACACAAACGTGCTTTTGCGGCTGCAATTCCCCCGAAAATCCACAGGAGAATTGCGGCCCCATTCATTCCTATGATGCCATGCACACGACCGGGGTTTCCACGTGGACCACAGAAAGAAGGGCAAGCCTTATTACGCCCATGTTCTGTGGTTCGGGCTCATTGAAAATTTCGGCCACGGCCATGTGCACAGCACGTGATTTGCGGACGGTTCGCGGCTGACACTCCGTTGCCGGCTGACCTGAAAATCATGGCCGTGCACATGGCTACGGTCGTGTACATGAGGCCTTATTAACTGAAATACTAATAATACTCAAACAGAACATATACCAAGCAAAATCCACACTCCAAACAGCGCTCCTTCCTTACTAAGCCCTACAGTGTACTAAAACAGCAGTTTACGTCCATATGTATGGCATTGCCATAATCGGGAGATCCCGCTTATCAATTTATGGAGTAAGATTCTGTAGTAGCAAAATCTGGGCACAACATATTGAGCAGTGGAACAGCATATCAGTGGAAAAATTGCAATTTTCACTTTGCATCATCCACTGCGTATTAATTTCTGAAAAAAACCTGCGGGGTCTGAATGCTCACTACATCACTTGATGAATGCCTTTAGGGGTGTAGTTTCTAAAATGGGGTCACTTTTTTTTGGTACATCAGGGGTTTTGCAAATGTGACATGGGGTCCGCATACCATTACTGCAAAATCTACGCTTCAAAAGTCAAATACCACTCATTTTCTTCTGAACCCTCCCATATATGTAAACAGCCGTTTATAACCACATTGTAAAGGATTTGCCAGACACAGCTTCTGTGTCGACGCCCGTGGGCAATCAGTCTGCACCTGCTCCTATGTCTGTGAGACTGACTCCATCTTCCACCACTCAGGATGGCAGGCTTAGGAGTGGGAGAGCCTATCTCAGCCCGGCCAGACGCAGCTAGCTCCCGCCCACTGTCTATTTATACCTGCCTTTCCTGTTCCTCCTTTGCCTGTGATTCTTCTATGCTTGTTTCCTGGCTTGCTGCTGCTGCTTGTACCACTCATCATCTGCTTGTTATTGACCTTGGCTTTCTGACCACTCTCCTGCTCAGCGTTTTTGTACCTCGTTCTCTCCTCGTTTGACTCGGCTCGTTCACTACTCTTGTTGCTCACGGTGTCTCCGTGGGCAGCTCCCCTGTTTCCCTAGCTTCTGTGTACCCTTGTCTGTTTGTCTGTCTTGCACTTACTGAGCGTAGGGACCGTCGCCCAGTTGTACCCCGTCGCTTAGGACGGGTCGTTGCAAGTAGGCAGGGACTGAGTGGCGGGTAGATTAGGGCTCACCTGTCTGTCTCCCTACCCTGTCATTACATAATCACAGGCGCATATACCTAGTCTACACTGGTCCCTGACACATCTATGGACCCCCTTGAGACCCTGGCTCAGCAGATGCAGGGCCTCTCCCTACAGGTCCAGGCCCTGGCTCAGAGGGACAACCTGCGTGATGCTTCCCTGGTAGTGCCCCCTACCTCTCCTCTCAAACCCCACCTCAAGTTGCCTGACCGGATCTCAGGGGACCGGAAGACTTTTCTCTCCTTTCGGGAGAGTTGCAGGCTCTATTTTCGCTTAAAGCCTCACTCCTCAGGTTCTGAGAGCCAGTGGGTGGGTATAATTATGTCCCGGCTCCAGGAAGGGCCCCAAGAGTGGGCCTTCTCCTTGGCTCCTGACGCCCCGGAACTTTCCTCCGTTGATCTTTTCTTTTCTGCCCTCGGACTCATTTATGACGAGACTGACAGGACTGCCTTTGCCGAGAGTCAGCTGGTGACCTTACGTCAGGGTAAGAGACCTGTTGAGGAGTATTGTTCTGACTTTAGGAAGTGGTGCGTAGCTTCTCGGTGGAATGACCCTGCCTTAAGGTGCCAGTTTAGGTTGGGTCTATCGAACGCCCTGAAAGACCTGCTAGTTAGCTATCCCTCTTCTGACTCCCTAGACCAGGTTATGGCTTTAGCGGTACGACTTGACCGACGTCTCAGGGAACGACAACTTGAACGTTTTTGTGTTTTCCCCTCTGACTCCCCCATGATGCCTCCCGAGGTCCCGTTGCTTCGCTCTTCCACGGAAGACTCGGAGGTACCTATGCAACTCGGGGCCTCCGTGTCCCCCCGACAAGGTAGAGAGTTCCGCAGGAAGAATGGTCTCTGCTTCTATTGTGGGGATGACAAGCATCAAGTGAAAACCTGTCCTAGGTGTAAGAATAAGCAGCCGGAAAACTTTCGCGCCTAAGTGATCATCGCGGAGGTCACTTGGGCGCACAGGTATTTCCCGTAAATATAAATCGTAATAAAATATTGCTTTCCTTTCAGGTCTCTTTTGGTGGTAGGTCTGCTACCGGCAGTGGGTATCGACTCCACTCCTCTTGCTAATGGTTATTTTACACAGCATACCCCTGTTTTTGAACTCCTTGTTGGCTCCATGCATTTGGAGCAGTGCTCTGTACTGTTGATGCAGGGATTATCGTCCAATTTGGTTTTAGGCCTTAACTGGTTGCATAATCCCACGTTTGACTGGAATACTGGGGAGCTTACCAAATGGGGTAATGAATGCTTGACGTCATGTTTTTCTGTTAATTCTATTTCTCCCCCTGAGCAGGTGAACACGCTACCTGAGTTTGTTCAGGACTTCGCTGATGTTTTCTCTAAGGAGGCCTCCGAAGTGTTACCTCCTCATAGAGAATACGATTGCACTATCAAATTGGTACCAGGAGCTAAGCTCCCTAAGGGTAGGATATTTAATCTTTCTTGTCCCGAACGTGAAGCCATGAGAGAGTATATCCAGGAATGCCTGGCCAAGGGTTATATTCGCCCCTCTACTTCTCCGGTAGGTGCTGGCTTCTTCTTCGTAGGGAAGAAGGATGGTGGTCTTAGGCCATGCATTGACTACCGTAACTTGAATAAGGTCACTGTAAGGAACCAGTATCCCTTTCCTTTGATTCCTGATCTCTTTAATCAGGTTCAGGGGGCCCAATGGTTCTCTAAGTTTGATCTACGGGGGGTGTATAACCTTATCCGCATCAAAGAGGGGGATGAGTGGAAGACTGCGTTTAACACGTCCGAAGGTCATTTCGAATACCTCGTCATGCCCTTTGGGTTTTGTAATGCTCCTGCGGTCTTCCAGAATTTCATAAATGAGATTTTAAGAGATTACCTGGGGGTATTTCTTGTAGTGTACCTTGATGACATACTGGTGTTTTCCAAGGACTTGTCCTCCCATATTGAGCATGTCAGGAAGGTGCTCCAGGTCCTTCGGGAAAACAAACTGTTTGCGAAAACCGAAAAAGTGTGTTTGGGGTACAGGAGAAACCATTTTTGGGTCAAATCCTCACTCCTCATGAATTCCGCATGGACCCCGCCAAGGTCCAGGCTGTGGCGGAATGGGTCCAACCTGCCTCCCTGAAGGCGTTACAGTGTTTCTTGGGGTTCGCTAATTATTACAGAAGATTTATTGCTAACTTCTCGGTCATCGCTAAGCCTCTTACGGACCTCACTCGCAAAGGTGCTGAACTCCTCCACTGGCCTCCTGAGGCTGTCCAGGCTTTTGAGGTCCTTAAGAAGTGCTTTATCTCGGCCCGGGTGCTGGTTCAGCCCAACCAAATGGAGCCATTTATCGTGGAAGTTGACGCATCCGAGGTGGGAGTGGGGGCTGTCTTGTCCCAGGGTACCAGGTCCCTCACCCATCTCCGTCCCTGTGCCTACTTCTCCAGGAAGTTTTCGCCCACTGAGAGTAACTATGATATTGGCAACCGCAAACTCTTAGCCATTAAATGGGCATTTGAAGAGTTTCGCCACTTCCTGGAGGGGGCTAGGCACCAGGTAACGGTCCTTACCGACCACAAGAATCTGGTTTTCCTAGAATCTGCCCGGAGGCTAAACCCGAGACAAGCTCGATGTGCGCTATTTTTTACCAGATTCAAATTTTTGGTTACCTATAGGGCTGGGTCTAAAAATATTAAGGCCGATGCACTGTCGCGTAGCTTCATGGCTAGCCCTCCTTCGGAGGAAGATCCTGCTTGTATTTTGCCTCCTGGTATAATCATTTCTTCTATTGATTCTGATTTAGTCTCTGAAATTGCGGCTGATCAAGGTTCAGCTCCCGGGAACCTTCCTGAGGACAAGCTGTTTGTTCCCCTGCAATTCCGGCTAAGGGTACTTAGGGAAAATCATGACTCCGCACTATCTGGTCATCCAGGCGTCCTGGGTACCAAACACCTCATTGCCAGAAACTATTGGTGGCCTTGGTTGCCTAAAGACGTTAAGGCCTACGTCGCCGCTTGTGAGGTTTGTGCTAGGTCCAAGACTCCCAGGTCCCGACCAGCGGGCTTACTACGTTCTTTGCCCATTCCCCAGAGACCTTGGACCCATATCTCCATGGATTTTATCACCGATTTGCCTCCATCTCAAGGCAAGTCGGTGGTGTGGGTTGTAGTAGACCGCTTCAGTAAGATGTGCCACTTTGTGCCCCTCAAGAAACTACCCAATGCCAAGACGTTAGCTACCTTGTTTGTCAAACACATCCTGCGTCTCCATGGGGTCCCTGTCAATATTGTTTCAAACAGAGGGGTACAATTTGTTTCATTGTTTTGGAGAGCCTTCTGTAAAAAGTTGGAGATTGATCTGTCCTTCTCCTCTGCCTGCCATCCTAAAACTAATGGCCAAACTGAGAGGACTAATCAATCTCTAGAACAATATTTAAGGTGTTTTATCTCTGACTGTCAATATGATTGGGTCTCATTCATTCCCCTCGCCGAATTTCCCCTTAATAACCGGGTCAGTAACTCGTCAGGGGTCTCCCCCTTTTTCTGTAATTTTGGGTTTAATCCACTGTTCTCCTCCGTTTCACCTAGTAGTTCCAACAATCCCGAAGTAGATGTCGTTCATCGGGAACTGTGCACAGTCTGGGCCCAGGTTCAGAAGAATCTAGAGGCATCCCAGAGCGTACAAAAAACTCAGGCTGATAGAAGACCTTCTGCTAACCCCTTGTTTATGGTCGGGGATCTGGTGTGGTTATCGTCTAGGAACTTGCGCCTTAAGGTCCCGTCCAAAAAGTTTGCTCCCCGGTTTATTGGGCCGTATAAGGTCATTGAAGTCCTCAATCCTGTCTACTTTCGACTGGAGTTGCCCCCATCTTTTTGAATACACGACGTGTTTCATGCCTCCCTCCTTAAACGCTGCTCCCCGTCCTTGGCTCCCTCGAGGAAACCTCCTGTTCCCGTTCTTACCCCTGAGGGGGTGGAATTCAAGGTGGCCAAGATTGTGGACAGCAAGATGGTCCAAGGCTCCCTCCAGTACCTGGTCCATTGGAGAGGATACGGGCCTGAGGAGAGGACTTGGGTACCCGCCCGGGATGTTCAAGCTGGGGTATTGGTCAGGAAGTTCCACCTTCGTTTGCCCAATAAACCAGGTCCACTTAGAAAGGGTCCGGTGGCCCCTCATAAAAGGGGTGGTACTGTAAAGGATCTGCCAGGCACAACTTCTGTGTATACGCCCATTGGTAATCAGTCTGCACCTGAGTCTATGTCTCTGAGAGTGACTCCATCTTCCACCAATCAGGGTGGCAGGCTTAGGAGTGGGAGAACCTATCACAGCCTGGCCAGACGGAGCTAGCTCCCGCCCTCTGTCTATTTATACCTGCCTTTCCTGTTCCTCCTTTGCTTGTGATTCTTCTCGTGTGGTTTCCTGGCCCAGCTACAGCTTCTGACTATTCGATCCTGCTCCATACTGACCCTGGCTTACTGACTACTCTCCTGCTCTGCGTTTGGTACCTCGTACACTCCTGGTTTGACTCGGCTCGTTCACCACTCTTGTTGCTCACGGTGTTTCCGTGGGCAACTGCCCCATTTCCCTTAGCTTTGTGTACCCTTGTCTGTTTGTCTCGTGCACTTACTGAGTGCAGGGACCGCCGCCCAGTTGTACCCCGTCGCCTAGGGCGGGTCGTTGCAAGTAGGCAGGGACAGAGTGGCGGGTAGATTAGGGCTCACTTGTCCGTTTCTCTACCCCCATCATTACAACACAGCTAGATAAATTCCTTGTGGGGTGTAGTTTTCAAAATGGGGTATTTTTTGGGGTGTTTCCTTTGTTTTGGTACCACAAGACCTCTTCAAACCTGACATGGTGCCTAAAATATATTCTAATAAAAAGAAGGCCCCAAAATCCATTAGGTGCTCCTTTGCTTCTAAGGCCTGTGCTTCAGTTTATTAGTACACTAGGGCCACATGTGGGATATTTATAAAATCTGCAGAATCTGGGTAATACATTTTTAGTTGTATTTTTTGGTAAAACCTTCTGTGTTACAGAAAAAAATGGATTGTAAATTTCACCTCCACTTGCTTTAATTCCTGTGAAACGCCTAAGGGTATGTTCACACGGGCTATTTTCGGGCCGTAAACGTCATGAAAAATGGCTGAAAAATCGATATCAAAACGCCAACAAACATCTGACCATTGCTTTCAATGGGAAATACAGCATTCTATTCCGACGGGGCACTTTTTATGCCTTATTTTTAAATAACGGCGCATAAAAAAAATGGCTTGTATAAATAAGTACATGTCACTTCTTGAGCCGTTTTTGGAGCTGTTTTTCATTGACTCAATAGAAAAACAGCTCCAAAAACGCTGCAAAAAACAGCTGAAAATCAGGAGCTGTTTTCCCTTGAAAATAGCTCCGTATTTTCAGCCGTATTTTGTTAAGTGTGTGAACTTAGCCTTAGGGTATGTTCATAAGGCTTATTTTGAGCCTTTTTTTGGGCCGTAAGCGGCCCAAAAATTTATGGGTGATTTTAATTAGTTTAATGCTGGTTCCTAACATCCCCAAGAATATATAGGTTTAGTCCCAGTTCTGGGTGTATGTGCAGCGTAGATTCCCACCTCATAGAGGTCGCCTTGTCGTGGCAGGTGGGCTCACACAATTTAATCAAAATGTGCGCTAAGAACTTCCCTATTGTAAGTAGATTTGGCAGTAATGCATATTTATTTATATTTAGTGGCTTAGGTGGCATTATTGTTCACAGTGTGCTGTCGCCATTTCTTTTTCTGCTGTATATTTGCAGTCACAGGTGTCCTTGCACCTGTATACACGTTTTGTTTCATTTTGTTGGAATGTGCTGTTCAAACTTTTGTGTTGTTAAAGTGGGGGGGGATCACACTGGTGGGGCAGAGTAAAAATAACTAAAAAATAATATAGCGGATCCGCTACCGCTATTACCGACGGCAACAACGCTATGAATCGGCCCTTTCGCCGATCTGAATTTAGCGCCAAAGCACCTTTTTTCTTTCAATCCTCCCATCCTATAGGCCAGCCAACTCTGCAATCCCTTCCGCCTAGCTCTGTCCTGGAGGCCTCCCCTTATTATGTTTATGCTGTTTTCTGATTGGCCCCCAGAAAAGACTACCTCCGAATGAGCTGGGCCGCATTGTGGGAAGTCAGGGCAGTGTGAATAATGCAGGATGTCAGATGTCAGAGAAGACCTGTCCCGTGCTTCAATGTTACTTACTGAGGGTTTTTACAAAGCTGGAATGGAGCATTGCTATGGACAACAAAAGGTACTAAATTGGGACTCAGAGGCAAAATACTAAGGCCCCATGCACACGACCATAAAAATTGTCTGTAATTGTGGGCCGCAATTACCATCCACAATTACGGACCCATTCATTTCTATTGTCCAGGGACACCTGCCCGTTTATTTATGGGAAGGTGTCTGGGCCATAGAAGTGTACCGCAAAAGATAGGACATGTCCTATCTTTTGCTTTTTTCAGGCCGTGTGGGAGCACGGGCCAAAAATTCGGGCCGCTGTCCGCAGCCGACGGTGGCCGGCCATGCCTGCAATCGTGACCCCTGATTACAGGCACAATAGTGTGCATGGTGCCTAAGAGGTTTAAATTCCAAGAATACCTGCTGCTCAATTCTGACTTTTTTTTGCCCGGAATGAATATTATACTTTAACTTTACTGGACACAACTGCAGTACACCTGTACAGTGGCGCACATGCATTATGATTATATCTCATTTTCAGGCACAATAGGCCTAATGGTTGTAACTCTCTGAATAGACACACAATATTCATACAGCACATAAAGTGGCACAATATCTTAAACGTTACAAAATTACTAACCGGTGGAAACACTTAACCAACAAGGAATGTCTCTTGTAGATGTCTCAAATTCTCATCCAAAGACTACCCCTAGACTATGTTACCTCCTGGGCATATCCAGTCCTCCACACTTCTGCTGTCCCCATTCCATTTTACAGTGACAGCATACAGCACTGCTACAGGGCATCGCAGCCTGCCCCTCCAGTGAACCTGTAAGACAAAAGCACACATATACAGTGCATTTCATGTTTACACTTTATAAACCAAAAAACACCTGAGCAGTCTCTCAGCAAAACTTTGCAGTTTTCTTAAAGTATGAGGCAAAAATAGTTAAAAAGATACAGAGACAGTCTATGGGCTGTATATGGGGGGTACTTAGTTCATCCTCCTTACAGACTGCTTAATATTCTAATTGCACCAGATAAGTCTTCTATAAGGTGCCAGACACACGATTACGTGTAGCGCACCATGCTGGCTCACAACCACTTGGTAATGCTCATACTATTATATCCAACAAGCTGCCCAGCACCTTTTAATTGTACCACACAAAGTTCTGACACCCCATTCTCCCACAACATCACAAGGCAAGACTGCAGCCAGCCTCTTCCTGATGGATAGGTGTGTGAATGGCTGTTCATCAATATGTTGGACCTCTGCGACCTCCCTCATATAACATTGTGGCTTGTCTGCATCCTGCTGGGAACTTGCGTTTTAATCTATCCACTAAGTATGGCCTTCTTCAATGATATGTTATTCTTGATCTTACAGAATTATTTGAATCGAGTATCTGACTGAAACCATAAATTATAAATATAAATATTTGAGATAGCCATATGACAAAATCAATGACTACTGGTTAGGACTTTCAGTGAAGTCACACAGAGGACCCATTTTATCTAAAACTTTTATATTCATTACTTTGAGTCAAATGAAGATTACTAAAATATTTATGTTGAACAATCTAAATGTAGGAACGTGTTAAAATATCTTTTTTAAACTTGTAAGAAATATTACCAATAACTGATCTCTGAGATTTCCTTAGAGGCATCATTAATTATGTAATGTCTCCCTTTCTAAATTTTATAATATCTTCCAAAAAGCCTTGGGGCTGGTCCATGTAAGGTTGTGCTCAATCTAATTTCACGCATTTTACTGTGGAAAGAGCTCTTATTGTACATTTCGTAGAATCATATTTTAAAACAAAATCCTTTTTTTTTTTAAATTAAAATCATTATTTTAAATTACATTTCCACAATAATAGGGCACATCAAGTAAATGTAGAATTAATGAAAATTTCTCTCTGTACTACTCAAGGTACAATAGTGCTATGTTTTCTTTTCTGAGTTGGTGACCTCAGGGAAGTAGCTATAGGGGTTGAACAGATAGAAGTCACACCCGGGCCCTGTTGCCTGTGATCGCTCAAAGGCCTTCTTCAACCAATATTAAAAATGGCACCTGATAGGTGAAGTGCCTTGTGACATATTTTGCAATGGTGCCCAAGAGTTTCATGTTATGCCTCTGGGTGACCCACGTGGCCACTCTGCCTGTCTATTTCTTTCTTGTGTACAGTATCTGTCACCGTCACAGGACACTAGACATATCTAAAAATAATGACCTAATCTGACCCAGCAGTTGTTACTAGTATGACTTGAACTAGAGTTATTCGCTACATTGCAGACCTCCTGAAATCCATCTGTGCTTTTCAACTATAATCATACTTTCTAACATTTGTATTCCAAATTTTACACTCTGCCCGCACCCAGTTCATTAGGGGTTCAGCTCTCTTAGAATATCTAATTTAGTGGCTTCCTCTACAGCTGATAGGCCTCTACGGCCTTGTTCAGACAGTGCAGATTTGCGGCAAATAGTGCATGCCTTTTTTAACTAAAAACCAGAATTGGATGCAGGAGAGGAAAAACTTTAAGGCCTTCCTCTTATATATTTTTTCTGCTTCGGCTCCTTTCCTGGTTTTGGCTTAAAAAAATATTTGCAAAATCTGCAGTAAATCTGCACTGTGTGGACAAGGCCTTAGGCCGGGTTCCCACGTAGCGTAAACGCTGCGGAATTTCCGCAATGGAATTATGTGCAGAAATTCCGCAGAGTTTACAGTAGCAGCAAGGATGAGATTCAGAAAATCTCATGCCCACGCCGCGGATTTTCCATTGCGAGTTGAATTCAATGGGGATGCAAAACCTGCAACAGCGGCTTTTGCGGCGTAATCACATAGTTTACGCCGCAAAAATCGCAACGCCGGAAGAAAAAAAAAATCATACTTACCTGGAAAGCCCTCCTTCTTCCTCCATCCGGCCTCATGGGATACATCGTCACATGGCCTGCAACGTCATCCAGGGAGGCCGCAGCGGACGTCAGAGGAGGGAGTATTGAGCGGCTTTCCTCCGCAGCGGAATTTCTGTCCGAATGTGGTGCGATTTTTCAGATGGAATGCGGATTCCAGGTCGGACACGCTACGTGATTTTTACGTAGCGTATCCGTTTTGTGGGAACCCAACCTAGGCTAGATACCTTAGGCCGTTTTTCACGTCTGAGGTACATCCGTGCTCAGCGCTGCGGTACGCGATATCACGCATCCCCCATGGACTAGAGGGATGTGTGAAGTGTGAAAAAGTAGGACATGTCCTCTTTTCTCACGGACCCTTCACACGGCCCGTTGAAACAATGGCCGTGTGAACGGCCACATTGAATTATATAGGTCCGTGTGATGGCCGTTGTTTCAACGGCTGTCACACAGACGTTTAACATGTTCGTGTGAATAAGGCCTTAGAGTGTGGGGATAATTTACAACTCTTAAAGGGAACTTTGATGTCTAATTCGTAAATTTGTATATATACAAGAAAATGTTTTGTTTGTTTGCGCACTGGACCTTTGATGTGTACTGTTTGTGTTGTATTTCATCCCCTAGGTTGCACAACGAGTATTGTGAGTCTGTAACTGCAGCAATGAATGGTTGGTCGAGGTTATAAAACAATAATACATTGCCCAAATAATATTGCTATATCATTAACTGCACAAACAATAATACCATATATTCAACCATACCTTGCACAAATAATAATTGAATGTATAATACTTAAGTGTATAAATAATAATGCTATAAACGTAACAAGTGCCTATTTAATAATGCTATACAGTACTAATATCATAATCCCATATAGTATGTGTATATATATATATATATATATATATATATAAAACTATAATACTACAGCTACATAATTAAAGCAATATCGTGTTTACACAATACCAAACAATACCTGCATATAGTGCATATAAATAATGCCGCTTTAGAGTGTTTTAATAATCCCTCCACTAGGTGGCACTGTTCTGTCAGGTTTCTGGTCGATGGGATGGGAGATTCCTGTCAGATTCCTGTCAGTATGGACGGGTAGATTGAGGAATAATCTTGATACAGTGCAATATGGGGGAATTATTGGGGGAAGGCAGCAATTTTCTGTCTAGTCAGGACTGAGTTCTTTAGCCGCAGCACAGTTTGGGCAGATAGGTTAGCCAAAGTATCAGGACATGCTCACTTTTAGACACATTTCCACTGAACATTGCAGCTGCATCTAAGGCCTTATTCACATGAACGTGTTATACGTCCGTGTGACGGCCATCAAAACAACGGCCGTCACCCGGACCTATGTAATTCAATGGGGCCTTTAGTGATTTGCTTTACAGCAGTCACATGGACATTTCAAAACAGTATTCTGTCTCATTGACTTCTAAGGGTATGTTCACACGATGAGAGGCATTTACGTGTGAAAAGACAGACTGTTAACAGCTTCCTCGTTTCACACGTAAATGCTCCTCCTCGCATTTTGCGAGCCGTCTGAGACACTCGTAAATCTTCAGCTGTGCTTCATTGAGTTCAATGAAGAACAGCTCAAATTACGTGGCAAAGAAGTGCCCTGCACTTCTTTGCCGAGGCAGTCCATTTACGCGTCGTCGTTTGACAGCTGTCAAACGACGACGCGTAAATTACAGGTCGTCTGCACAATACGTCGGCAAACCCATTCAAATGAATGGGCAGATGTTTGCCGACGTATTGTAGCCCTATTTTCAGGCGTAAAACGAGGCATAATACGCCTCGTTTACGCCTGAAAATAGGTCATGTGAACCCAGCCTTAGGGAGAATGTTGTAGGTCACTGTGCAGAGAAGGACGGGAGGGGAGTTGTGAATATCGCTTTTTGTCAATGGTGTGATCCTGTGTCATCTGTTTCAAGCTTCATAATAGAGGCGTAACCTTTTTATAGTAATCTTGCCTGTGATGATATTGAGACTATTGCTGAAAAGTGATCAATACAGAAAAGGAAGTGTCAGCCTATTGTGAGTACCAGTGGTCAGAATGAAAACTGCAGGGAAAAACCTTGTGGCATTGGCAATGCTTTTAGAGGTGAATCCATCTGTAATACGATGCCACACAGAGGCACCATATGGTGGCACATATATTGCTTATGAGCAGGGCTCGCCTTGAGCGTGTGTGCCTCACTTATTATTATTGAAGCAGGCACTAAAGACCCTAATGGCCTGGGCACCTGAAGCTTGCACTCTGATCCCACATTTGTTACCCAAACCTGTGGTAAGACAGCTGCACAATATTGGGAAGGGTTATATCGGCAACTGTTTAGTAGTGTTATTTGGGCACTGCATGATATAGTTATTTGTACACAGTATGGCTGGATTATTTGGTGCACCATAAGGTCGGGTGTCAATAGAAGGTACTGCACAGGGCACCATCCATCCTAAGGCAAGCCCTGCTTATGGCTGCATAATATGGAGCCGCAGGGACTACTTGAGCCTCCATACCGACTCCATGTACACTATTCTGCCTTGTGCATGACGACCAAATCTGTTGTTAAATAAATGACATAAATGAGTCAATAAATTTGCGACAAATTTAAATGGCATTTTTACAAGTATGGACTGTGTTGAAATGCATAAAAATTGACTTTTAAATATCATATACCTACACAATAGATTCAGTACTATAAGGAGGCTGTAGACAAATCAACAAGGTGGCAAATTGGCTTATCTGTCTTGATAACATATGAAAATACAGTTGCGGTTATTATAAGAAAGCTCAGTAATTATCTAAAATGATAATTCCTTTCTCAGTAGCTACTGAAAGAATATGTTCTGGAGTAATACGTGTGGGCTGAGAGAAACAAACAACCTCCACGGGGCTATTAGATTTCTCAAACGAAGGTGTGTCTCTGTCGGCTTTCTCCATAAAGTTGAGAAGCTCTAGTGAAACTGAAAATCAACAACATTTTTATCTTATCTCATAGCATGCACTTTCTACAACACAAATTTCATTATCTGATTATGCAATACACTACTTATTCTGGAATTGCACCATGACTTCCATGCCAACTAAACAAAATTAACCTACATACATATAGGGAAACACTCTTATAATGAAACATTCAGCAATTTTTAGTAATTGTACTGAAACTAAAAATTGGCGAGATAAAACACCAACAAAATAAAAATATATTTCCAAATTATCCTCCACGAAAGTACATAAAGTGCATTTATCTTAACTACAATGTTGAATTTGCAAATTGCAATAAAAAAATCACAAAGGTCGATATAGGCAAAATGACCAAATTATGCAATAAGTATAGTCAGCTATAGGGGGTGCAGAGGTAGCAGTCGCACATGGGCCCCGGTGCCTGAGGGAGCCTGAAGGCACCTTTGTCACATAAGAAGTAACCAGTATTATAAATGTCACATGGTAGGTGGGGTGGCTCTGTTACATATTTGGCATTGGGGCCTACAAGCTTCAGATTACGCCTCTGAGTATAGTATTCAGCTAAAAGCTTGCCACACCATAAGAATTATAAGGACTTCGCAAAGCAATACAATGATTACCTTGCATTCTATTAGACATAATGAAAAGACTTGTGGAGACTTCATAAAATGCCTGACACGTGTTTCACCCTAAAAGGCTTTGGCCTGACCTGCCTAAGTAGAGTCGTGTGTTAATGAACCTTCCCTTACCCATCCTATCCCTCCACCCCCACCTTTAGGAAAGACACGTGACACCGAGGTTGGATGTGAAATGGCCACAGCAACCGTTTATTAATTTCACAGTTTTATAAAAACAATTTAAATCCGAAACATTCGGATAACTAGTTAGGAATCCACCAGAGAATTCCTCCTAATAATTCACATGACCCAACATGGGTCAGAATCGTAAATAACAATTTTAACGTTAACATTAACCCGAGCAGAGGAAGTCCTTGAAGCCCTTTCAGATATTCCTTTTTTAAGAACACACCGAGTTAGCCATCTGCAAACCACCAATTACCTCCAGCCGTCAACCAGCTCGGAAGCACCGTTCACCTCTGCAGATGGCTCCAACCACTAGAAGTCCACTTCAAAGGGATAACACCCGATGAAGCCCTCAAGTGATATACCGACCACTATAAGTCCACTTCAAAGGGATAACACCCGATGAAACCTTCAAGTGATATACCTTCCACCAGAAGACCACTTCAAAGGGATAACACCCGATGAAGTCTTCAACCATGTACCTTTTTTGGGGGACGCATACCCCCGATGCGACCCCCCCACCATTTTGTACTGACTGGCCTCAAGGACTCCCCCCGCCAGCTGCCATGACAACAGAACCTACTCCGGAAAAAGGAATAAACATGTTAAATAAGCACACAAATCAAACACAACACTCATAGACAGACGTACATAAAGACCCACAGGGGTAACAAACCAAGGGCGGGAGGGTGGGAGCTTGTCTCTCCCTGTGTTACTTCTCCCGCTGCTTCCGGCTCAATGCCGAAAACAGCGGGAAGCTCAGGAACGGCCCCCTGACTCCTCCTTGTCCCTCCTCCACCTCCTCCTAACTCTCCCTCCAACTCTCCCTTACCTATTAACCCTTTCCCTACCAGGGAGGTCATGGAGGCTTCCCCTTAAGCCCTGCAGGCTGCGTCCAGCCTCTTCTTGACCTGCCTAAGTAGAGTCGTGTGTTAATGAACCTTCCCTTACCCATCCTATCCCTCCACCCCCACCTTTAGGAAAGACACGTGACACCGAGGTTGGATGTGAAATGGCCACAGCAGCCGTTTATTAATTTCACAGTTTTATAAAAACAATTTAAATCCGAAACATTCGGATAACTAGTTAGGAATCCACCAGAGAATTCCTCCTAATAATTCACATGACCCAACATGGGTCAGAATCGTAAATAACAATTTTAACGTTAACATTAACCCGAGCAGAGGAAGTCCTTGAAGCCCTTTCAGATATTCCTTTTTTAAGAACACACCGAGTTAGCCATCTGCAAACCACCAATTACCTCCAGCCGTCAACCAGCTCGGAAGCACCGTTCACCTCTGCAGATGGCTCCAACCACTAGAAGTCCACTTCAAAGGGATAACACCCGATGAAGCCCTCAAGTGATATACCGACCACTAGAAGTCCACTTCAAAGGGATAACACCCGATGAAGCCTTCAAGTGATATACCTTCCACCAGAAGACCACTTCAAAGGGATAACACCCGATGAAGTCTTCAACCATGTACCTTTTTTGGGGGACGCATACCCCCGATGTGACCCCCCCACCATTTTGTACTGACTGGCCTCAAGGACTCCCCCCGCCACAGCGAAACAGGCCTTGACCACCTTAAGCCTGTGAGTTCCGCCACACCACCACCGCCCTTTCTATTCCTTCTGCTATCGCCAAGCTCCAAAGATCAATGCCAACCTCGATCAGATGAACCCCATCACTCCTCCAGAAGTTCCCCACTCCTGACTCCAAATCCCTGTGCCGCACGCAAATGCCCCCGTTTTTTGCTACAAAACGGGACACCGCCCGATTAACTTTAATGCGAGCCTTATTGACTCTCTCCACTGACCTAGCCAACCGCCAATGTTTCCTCGGGACTATGTCCGACCACACTATCACCAACTTGGGATAAGAAACCCACAAACACAACATATCGTGTTTGATGTCCCGCACCAACTCACGAAAGGGGCGGACTCCTAAGTCATTCCCACCCACGTGCAACACTACGACCTCCGGAACCCTATCAAGCCGGGCATATGTCTGGAATTCCGCCAACACCCTGCTCCATGACATACCTCTAAATCCCAGCCAATGCACAACCGCATCCTGTCGCGGAATGCGCAACTGGCGACCGTCCGGGCGGACGTCCGCCCTCAAAGCCCCCCAGTGCACGTAAGAATGACCCAGCAACCACACCAAACACGGAGGCGAATCTGAAACAGAAAAACAATTAGACACCACCATATAAAACATTTCTTAAGCGTTAACAACAAACCTCATAACAAATGGGGGCGGACATAGGACTTAAATCTGTTGGACTCCCAACGACCAATGCGCCGAACCCCTTCATCATCCAACCCCCAGCGCCCCGCTTCAGTTGCTGCGCCAATCCTGAAGGAATGAGATGAATATGAGCCCGCCGCGACACCAACCGCCGTCAGACATTTTTTAAATACAGCTCCAAACTGAAACCTGGACAAAAACGACCCGTCCACATGACGTAACAAAGGCAAATCTGGAGACCCCGCTCGCGGCTTAAAACCCTGCATGCACTCTACTGGGCACATAACCGACCCCGGGAGGGCGAACAAAACTATCAGCTTACCCTTCCCTAATTGGTCAGTTTTTGACCGACGCAACCATACCTCCAGCCGATCTGCGAATAAGCTCACTTCCCCAGATCTCAGCCCCCCTGCCTGTTTGGTACTTGGCGACACCAACTCACCTATTCTAAATGCCCCAAAAAACGCTAACGAAAAAGCTAACCGAAACAAATCCCTTTCGTCTGAAGAACGACAGACCGATGCTAATGAACCGCCCAACGAACTAAGCAAAGCAAACGACACAGGCCTTCTACTATCCGCCTCCACTCTACCTCGGCGCAACCCCTTCAAAGCCTGTAGCACCAGAAATTCCTTAGATACATCCTGAAAGCCTCGCAACTTAAAACCAAACGCCACCGCAGATATGAACCGGTTCACCTTTGCCACTGAAAACCCCGCCTCCCAGGCGTCCCCTAACCAGTACAAAAGTGCCACCAACCTGTCTCTATCCGTATTGACGTCACCCAACTCTCTTACCCACTCCTCCCACTGCCTCCAACAAGCAGAATAAGCACTCCACGTCGTGCGCGCCAAAGACCTTTGTACCAGTTGTTCTACGGGACCGAGACCAGATCCCAAAGATGTTCCGGACAAGCCAAACCGAGACGTTCCGCTCCCGGTGCCAATTGCCGAAACCGGTCCCACTGCGAGCGAGAAAGAGCATCAGCGATACAATCCCGGCACATGCACCGCCACCACCCACGCGTTCAACGACAAACACACCAACACTAAATGTCGCAACAATTGAACTACCGGAGGAGAGGACGCCGTGATGTTATTAATGGCCAGCACCACCCCCATGTTGTCGCAGCAAAAACGAACCTTCTTATCCCTGAGCCTGTCCCCCCAAATGGTCGCCGCCACCACGATGGGGAACAGCTCGAGCAGGGCCAGATTCCGCGTGAGTCCACTGGACACCCAACTAGCCGGCCATTGACCTGCGCACCACGGACCTCCCCCGTAAGCCCCAAAACCGCCCGCCCCAGCCGCATCCGTAAAAATATTCAAATCACTCGTATCCTGCGCTGGGGCCATCCACAGCGAGCGACTATTGTACTGGCCCAAGAAGTCATCCCAAACCTGAAGATCAGCTCGGTGCTCCTCCTTGAGCCGCACAAAATGATGCAGCGCACGCACTCCCGCCGTTGCCGCCGCCAACCGTCTACCAAACACCCTCCCCATTGGCATAATCCGGCAGGCGAAATTCAACTTCCCCAGCAGCGACTGAAGCTCCCGCAGCGTGATTTTCTTCAGTCTACAAGCCCGCCGTACCTCCAGCCTCAAAGCACCCAGCTTATCCGCAGGGAGACGACACTCCATTGCCACCGAATCTATTTCAATTCCCAAAAAACAAATCGTCGCTACCGGGCCCTCCGTTTTTCTGGCGCCAAAGGGATCCCAAAATCCCTCGCCACCTTCTGTAGTGCATAAAGCAAATTACCGCAAACCGGCGAACCCCCCGGCCCAACGCACAAGAAATCATCTAAGTAATGGATCAACGAGTCGACCCCGGATACTCCCCTCGTTACCCACTCCACGAAGCTACTAAACGCCTCGAATTATGCACAAGAAAGGGAACACCCCATCGGAAGGCACCGATCCACGTAAAAAGCCCCATTCCAAAAACAGACCAACAGCCGTTGGCTTTCTGGATGAACTGGCAACAACCTGAACGCCGCCTCGATGTCGGTTTTTGCTAGCAGCGCGCCCGGACCCGCAGCCCGCACTAAACCCACCGCCTTATCGAATGAGGTATAAACTACGGAGCACAACTCGTGATCTATCCCGTCATTTACCGACGAACCCTTGGGATACGATAAGTGTTGAATTAAACGAAATTTTCCGGGCTCGCGCTTAGGAACAATACCCAACGGGGACACAACTAAATCGTTTACTGGCGAATCAACAAAAGGCCCCGACATGCGACCCAACGAAACTTCTTTTAACAATTTGTCCGACACGACCTTGGCATGCAAGTAAGCCGATTTTAAATTCCTCCGCGTAACCGGAACCTCATAAGGAGGCGGAGGAATAACGAAACCAACACAAAACCCCTCGTAATGCAACTTAGCCGCCGCCCTATCCGGATACTCATTTAGATAAGGGGCCATCTTTTCCACCCTCACCGGTGACACCCCCTTGACCAGCCGCGGAGGACTGGTTCCCTGACCTCTTTTTCCGCATACATTTTGCCGCCCCGTGTGATGCACCATTACACTCGGAACACACGTGCTTGAACTTGCACGTGGCCCCGAACTTACACTGGCCTTCATTAAATTGCCAGCAAAACCCCGCCTTTCCCCCGCCGCCTTGTCCAACCTGACTAGACTGGCCTCCTTGGCCGGCGCTCCCGGGAAAGGACTGCCTAACCGGAGCCGTAACCCGTAACCAGAGAGCAATATCCTTCTGGTCCCACCGAATCGCCGGCCGAACCGCTTTCCGCTGACGGAATTGCTCATCGTATCGCAGCCACGCCTGACCCCCATACGCCCTATGAGCCTCCCCAATGGCATCAAAATAACAAAACAACGCCGAACAATTTTCCGGCGCCTTTTCCCCTATCACACTGGCTAATATGGCGAACGCCTGCGACCAATTAACGAACGTCTGCGGGATAAGCCTATACCGCCGCCGTTCCTCCTCGTCCTTTTTACTCTCGTCCCGCTTGCTCTTATCTAAATTAAATTTAGCGAGCGGCAAGAGAGAAAAAATCTCAACATATTCGTCCTTCTAGATCCGCTCACGCACCTCCTGCTTTAAATGCGCCCCCAACGGACCTTCGAAACAAACATACACCTCCCCACGAGCACGATCATCAATACGCACCCGATCGCCATCTTTTTGCGCCTCGGTCTGTACCGACACCGCGACCGCCTCTCTAACCGCCGTCACGGGCCGCGCTTGTAACAATCCCACGTTCCTGGGACCCTCCCAAACTACCGCCGGGGACACTTCCGTGACTACCGGCGCCACCGCCCTATCTAGGCGCCCGACCAGCTCTCTCAAGCAACCCACTAAATCTGCCAGACCCGCGCCATCACGCCCGCCCGCGCCACTACCGGCCACCGATGCGACGCTAGCAACCCCCCCGCCGACACCCGACATAAAAATCGCTGGATATGACAATGATGGAGTTATACACTCACCGGGCTGCACAGGCGCTGTGTTCCCGTCAGCCGGACCATCCTGACCTCGACGATACGCGTCCAGTTCACCTTCCTCCAGCTCCTCTCTCGCAGACGACTGGCCATCCCACCGACATCTTCGGAACGGAGATGATGAAGCGCTGACCGATGGGCCGGCAACCTGCCGCCCGACCGCTGGAACCCAGACTTCCGACCGGACCTGTTGCCTCGACGTCGCTGTAGATCTAGGCGTCCGTCTTGATGATCCTGAAGAAGCCTGCCCCCTGGCCGGAACATCACCAGGCGGGGCGGCCGTACCTTGTCCTCCGAATCTTCCATCCGATGGGGGAGGGGTGACAGGGAGCCCGGCCTGCGACTCCCTGCATACCGCCGGACCTCGTCGCGGCTTGGGATTCCTGCCAGGACGCAGGGCCTGGGAAGGGGCGGTCCTCCCAGCTGCCTGGCCTGCAGCGTCCGTGATCGGGCTCCCTCTGCGACGCCGTGTCCGCGGGACTGCCTCAGGACTGAGGCGCTCTGGAGGTCGGGACCGCCGGGAGGGACGGGTCGACCCGGCCTGAGTCGCCGTCACCCCCGGCAACGCTCTCTGCCTGCTCCGATCAGGAGCGGTTGTTGCCGACTCCCCCCCCGCCGCCATAGTAAGGCTAGGAAGGGGGCCGGGGGAGGGGAGCCTGTCCTCTGCAACAGACCCCGAACGCCGGGCCTGACGTGGCGAAACGGCGTCCGGGATCCTAGTTAATGCAGCCACGGTCTCCTCCAGCCATCCGGGACCGTGGTGCACAGCAGCGGCGCGCAGCCGCTCTAATAATAATGCCTCCGACATAGGGAGTAGCGCGGGCAACGGGGAGCTTGTCTCTCCCTGTGTTACTTCTCCCGCTGCTTCCGGCTCAATGCCGAAAACAGCGGGAAGTTCAGGAACAGCCCCCTGACTCCTCCTTGTCCCTCCTCCACCTCCTCCTAACTCTCCCTCCAACTCTCCCTTACCTATTAACCCTTTCCCTACCAGGGAGGTCATGGAGGCTTCCCCTTAAGCCCTGCAGGCTGCGTCCAGCCTCTTCTAGAGCACAACATATTTTTTCATTATGTCAAATAACATAATATCTTAATATAATACACATCTGTAAATAATATTTAGAGTGGCACTACATAGTAAACTCCTTACCTCAACTTGAAGTAGTCTGTCATAGATCACTTTTGCAGGAAGTCCCTTCTCTTGTGCCAACCATTGTTTGACTGACAGGCAATGCTCCTTCATCTCTGTGAAATGAATGTATCAGAAAATGGAATATTATTTTAATCAGGTTTCTCTTATAAACATATTGGGGCAGATTAACTAATAGGCTGGGTTCACACGAGCATGTAGGGTCCGTAAAGGACAAAACGTATTTCGGCCGCAAGTCCCGGACCGAACACACTGCAGGGAGTCGGGCTCCTAGTATCATAGTTATGTACGACGCTAGGAGTCCCTGCCTCTCTATGGAACTACTGTCCTGTACTGAAAACATGATTACAGTACGGGACAGATGTTCCGCAGCGAGGCAGGGACTCCTAGCGTCGTACATAACTATGATGCTAGGAGCCCGGCTCCCTGCAGTGTGTTCGGTCAGGGACTTGCGGCCAAAATATGTTCCGTCCTTTACGGACATTACATGCTCGTGTGAATCCAGCCATACTGTCAAGTTTTAGACATATAAACTTAGACTAGGCAGTCAAAAAATGTGCCAAATTTATCAAAGTGGTGCATGCTTTATTTTCTTTTTCATAAAAAACACTTGGACTGCAGGAGCAAAATGCAGTACTTCAAACATCGGTTTGACAGCCGTTTCACGTCACATGACGCTTCACCCTGGTGCACTAGGTTATAGACATCATAGAGCCAGTAGCGTAGTAAGTGGGGGGACATGGGGTCCCGGGCCCACTGAGATGGTGGCGTCCACCGCGCAGGGCCGATTCTGGCTTTTCTGCTTCCTGATGCGAAAATTGAAATGGCGCTCCCCAGATTTTGATTGACATTCCGCTGGCTGTTCTACATCACTATCAGCCACCTCCAACTCGCCGTTGCCTTGTACTGGCATGCGCGGTGGAGCCTGGCAGAGTACACCTCGCTGCACGGTGTGTGCCTGTCATGTCCGTGGCTGCGGGCCGTCAGGTTAATTCTCCCCCTGACGGCCGGAGCAATGGGTCTGCGAGCACTGGCCCCAGTCTCCTCCTCAGGAGACGCCAGCGCTCACTTCCACTCACCTCGGCCGGGTCCCGCTCTTAAAGGGGCAACGCGCGCACCGGTCTTTATCTACCCAGGAGAGACAACGCAGACGGCACTTAGGTTATCTTGTGAGTCTGTGTCCCCAAAAGCCCCAAAGCCTAGGGCAAAGAAGGACTTCCGTCTAAGTTGTCTATACCCGTGACCATAGTGTCCGATGAGAAAATGCATCAGGTCTCTGCATATCTGGACTCTGGATCTGCTGCTAATTTCATTTGTAGAGACCTGGTGTGACCAAGCCGCTCAGGGTCTAAGTAGCGGCTCTCCACTCCGAACTTCTATATTTCTATGTCCTATCCAAGGCCGTTAACACCGTGCTGCTGGGCCAGCCTTGGCTCCGACTACATGCCCCAGTCCTGGACTGGAACTCTGGAGAGGTTCTCCAGTGGGGCCCCTAGTGTCACAGCCGATGCCTGGTGCAGATTCGTTCGGTCCAGCCTCCTCTGCCTTGGTCATCGGCAGGATTGCCTGGTCATTATGCTGCATTTTCGGACGTCTTCAGCAAAAGGGAGGTGGAGACACTGCCCCCACACCGGGCGTATGAATGTCCTATCGAGCTGATCCCTGGTGCATCTCTTCCCCGTGGTAGGATATATCCTCTCTCCTTGCCAGAGATTCTGTCCATGTCCGCTTATGTTAAAGAGAATTTGGAGAGGGGCTTCATACGGAAGTCTTCCTCCCCGCCAGGAGCCGGGTTTTTGTTCGTCCAAAAAAAGGATGGCTCCCTGCGTCCTTGTATTGACTACTGGGGTCTCAACCAAATCCCGGTGAAAAATACTTATCCATTGCCAATGATCTCTGAATTGTTTGATCGTATACGTGGTGACAAGATTTTTTCCAAGCTAGACCTGCGTAGGGCATACAACCTAATCCGGATTCGCCGGGGTGACGAATGGAAGACTGCATTTAACACTCGTGATGCACACTATGAGTACCTAGTAATGCCCTTCGGCCTGTGTAATGCTTCCGTGGTCTTCCAAGAGTTCGTTAATGACATTTTTCGTGACCTCCTCTATGTTTGTGTTGTGGTCTATCTTGATGACTCATCAGAGACATGTCCGTCAAGTTTTGCTGTGGTTAAGAGAGAATCGTCTGTCTGCCAAGTTGGAGAAGTGCGTGTTTGAAAAGGATGCTCTACCCTTCCTCGGCTACATTGTCTTGAATAGTGGTCTCAAGATCGATCCTGAAAAGGTAAAGTCCATCCTGGAATCGCCACGCCCTCAAGCCTTGAGGGTCATACAGCGCTTTCTGGGATTCGATCATTTTTACAGACAGTTCATCCCAAACTTCTCCTCACTGACATGTCCTATCTCTAACCTCACCAAGAAGGGCATGAACGCCAAGGTGTGCACTCCTGAAGCAGAGTTCGCATTGAATAGCCTGAAGAGTGCCTTCACTTCAACCTCTATTCTCCATCATCAAGATGTTTCTCTACAGTTCTCATTGGAGGTGGACGCATCCTCTGTCGGTGCTGGTGCACTCTTGTTCTAGAGAGGTTCCAAGGGCAAGTCTATGGTATGTGGATATTTCTCTAAGCTCTTCTCTTCCGCAGAACGCAACTACTCGATTGGGGATCGGGAGTTACTGGCCATCAAATTAGCCCTGGAGGAGTGGAGACATCTACTAGAGGGCGCAGCTCATCCCATTCTGATTTTTACGGACCACATGAACCTCACCTATCTCCAGACGGCCCAACGGCTGAATCCTCGTCAGGCCAGGTGGTCGCTGTTCTTTACCAGGTTCCAGTTTGAGCTCCATTATTGCCTGGCTGACAAGAATGTGAGGGCCGATGCCTTGTCCAGGTCTTTCAAGACAGAAGACACCATGAAGATTCCACAGAACATTATTGATCTGTCTTGCATTGTCTCTGTCAATTCCTTGCAAATTGGGGACATACCTCCAGGGAGGACTTTCATGCGCCTGGCTGACCGAGGGAGAATCCTCCACTGGGGACACTCCTCCAGACTGGCAAGTCACGCAGGGACCCGTAAGACCCGAGATCTGATTGCCCGTCATTTCTGGTGGCCCACGCTGCCCAAGGACATTTTGGACTTTGTTTCTTCCTGCTCAGTGTGTACAGCTAACAAGGTCGCTCACTCCAGACCTGCTGGCCTGCGTCAGCCATTGCCTGTGCCCGATGCTCCCTGGCAGCATATAGCTATGGACTTCATCACTGACCTGCCTCTCTCTGCTGGATGCAGTACTGTCTGGGTGGTGGTGGATCACTTTTCGATGATGGCCCACTTCGTTCCTCTGGCCGGTCTTCCTTCTGCTCCTCTTCTGGCCAAGCTGTTCATCCAACACATCTTCCGCCTGCACGGCTTGCCGCAGAATATTGTGTCTGATCGGGGGGTTCAGTTCACCTCGATGTTCTGGAGAGCCCTCTGCGGACTCCTAGGTGTAAACTTGGACTTTTCCTCGACCTACCATCCTCAGTCCAATGGTCAGGTCGAGAGGATCAATCAGATCTTGGAGAACTACATACGCCACTTCATCTCCAAGCAGCATGATGACTGGGTGCAGTTGCTCCTGTGGGCTGAGTTCTCTTACAATAATCACACTAATGAGTCCACACAGAAGACACTGTTCTTCATTGTCTACGGCCAACACCCACAAATTCCTCTCCCGGTGCCTGTTATGTCCGAGGTACCGGCTGCTGACACGGTTTTTAGGGACTTTCTGCAGATCTGGCAGCAGACTCGATCCTCCATCCTGCTGGCAGTCGACCGCATGAAACAGAAGACGGACACAAGGAGAAGAGAACCTCTTCAGTTTCTTCCTGGCACGAAGATCTGGCTGTCCTCCAGGAATATTAGACTGAGGGTGCCATCGTACAAATTTGCTCCCAGGTTCCTCAGACCCTTCAGCAGATCAACTATGTCGCCTACAAACTTTGGCTGCCTCCTAGCCTCAGGATCCCCAACTCCTTCCATGTCTCTCTCCTGAAACCAGTGGTTCTGAACCACTTTACCAAGACTCCTAGCCTTGCGGTTGCCTCCAGCGGCCCATCAGACACCTTTGAAGTTAAGGAGATCTTGGACACCAAGAGAGTGAGAGGAAAGACTTTTTATTTGGTGGATTGGAGGAGGTTTGGTCCTGAAGAGAGGTCCTGGGAACCTGAGGAGAACCTCAATGCTCCTACCCTTCTGAAGAAGTTTCTCTCTCGCTCTGGCCCCAAGAAGAGGGGGCGTAAGAGGAGGGATACTGTCATGTCCGTGGCTGCGGGCCAACAGGTTCACTCTCCCCCTGATGGCCACAGCCATGGGTCTGCAAGTGCTGGTCCCAGTCTCCTCCTCAGGAGACGCCAGCGCCCACTTCCACTCACCTCGGCAGGGTCCCGTAGGGTGCGCGCACACGCTCGTGCCTGCTCTTAAAGGGGTAGCGCGTGCACCGGACTTTAATGTTTTATCGGCCCATGAGTGCCCTGGACTATAAGAGGGGTCCAGCCCCTTGCTTCGATGCCTGAGCGTTGTTTGTCGTATCCTAGTTTGTCTATGCAAATGGTCTCACAGTGTTTTCCAGTTCCCAGTGTTTCCTGTATCCTGTATCCCGTGCTATCCTGGTCAAGTGCCGTGGTGTAGTCGTGCTGTGCTGTATTTCACGCCTGTCCTGCTACTCCACGCCTGACGTCTACCCGCTGCCTAGTCCCAGCCAAACCTGCCTTGCTACTGTCCGAGCTGCCACAGGTACCCTATCTGAACTATAGACTGTTACCTGCGCCCTGTTGGCCAGCTGCCATACCGCCAAGGCGGTACAGCCTAGTTGGTCCACGAACCCTATGTGACAATACCCAAGCAGTACAAGGCAATGGCACATCCGAGAAAGTTGGAGAAGACTGGTAGTGATGTAAAGCCAGGGGGATATCAATCAAGCATGTAAAAGTGGGTTTAGAGGCAGGACTATGTGACACTTCAGGATAGCGGCACCGCCCCATGACCCTTTAATGAGTAATTAACATATAGTGTGCACTGGTTTAAAACTTGGTTTTATAGATTTTGCTGCATCTGAAAAAAGCACATAGGGGACTGTTTGGAAATATTGTCAGGTCATGTATTATCGCATGGTGGTGGTTCAAGGGGTTAAAACTACCTGACAGGTTTCCATTAAATATACAATGAACTGAAAACAATTCTATCAGCCCTGCAATTTTGTTATAATAAATATATCCTATATGATTACAGCTTTAGAACATATATACAGTATCACAACCAAGCTCAGTACATAAATACAACACCAGAACAAAGCTCAATACATAAATACAGCACCAGACCAAAGCTCATCCATATGTACGGCACGAGGACCGAGCTCAGTACATATATACATCCCCAGAACCAAGCTCAATGTATATATATATATATATATATATATATATATATATATATATATATATATATATATATATGTAAAGGATCTGCCAGGCACAGCTTCTGTGTCAACACCCATAGGTAATCAGTCTGCACCTGCTTCTATGTCTGTGAGACTGACTCCATCTTCCACCACTCAGGATGGCAGGCTTAGGAGTGGGAGAGCCTATCACAGCCTGGCCAGACGGAGCTAGCTCCCGCCCTCTGTCTATTTATACCTGCCTTTCCTGTTCCTCCTTGCTTGTGATTCTTTACTATTTGACCCTCTTCATACTGACCCTGGCTTACTGACTACTCTCCTGCTTTGCGTTTGGTACCTCGTACACTCCTGGTTTGACTCGGCTTGTTCACTACTCTCCTGCTCTGCGTTTGGTACCTCGTACACTCCTGGTTTGACTCGGCTCGTTCACCACTCTTGTTGCTCACGGTGTTGCCGTGGGCAACTGCCCCATTTCCCTTAGCTTCTGTGTACCCTTGTCTGTTTGTCTGTCGTGTACATACTGAGCGTAGGGACCGTCACCCAGTTGTACCCCGTCGCCTAGGGCGGGTCGTTGCAAGTAGGCAGGGACTGAGTGGCGGGTAGATTAGGGCTCACTTGTCTGTTTCCCTACCCCCATCATGTCATATATATATATATATATATATACAGCACCTGAACCAAGATCACAACATATATACAGCACCAGAACCGAGCTCAGTATATAAATACAGCACCAGAACAAAGCTCAGGGCATAAATACAGCACCAGAACAAAGCTGAGTACATATACACTACCGTTCAAAAGTTTGGGGTCAGCCAAACAATTTTGTGTTTTCAATGAAAACTCACACTTATATTTATCAAATGAGATGCAAAATGACTAGAAAATATAGTCAAGACATTGACAAGGTTAGAAATAATGATTTTTATTTGAAATAATAATTTTCTCCTTCAAACTTTGCTTTCGTCAAAGAATGCTCCATTTGCAGCAATTACAGCATTGCAGACCTTTGGCATTCTAGCTGTTAATTTGCTGAGGTAATCGGGAGAAATTTCACCCCATGCTTCCAGAAGCCCCTCCCACAAGTTGGATTGGCTTGATGGGCACTTCTTGCGTACCATACGGTCAAGCTGCTCCCACAACAGCTCTATGGGGTTGAGATCTGGCGACTGCGCTGGCCACTCCATTACAGATAGAATACCAGCTGCCTGCTTCTTCCTTAAATAGTTCTTGCATAATTTGGAGGTGTGATTTATGTCATTGTCCTGTTGTAGGATGAAATTGGCTCCAATCTAGCGCTGTCCACAGGGTATGGCATGGCATTGCAAAATGGAGTGACAGCCTTCCTTATTCAAAATCCCTTTTACCTTGTACAAATCTCCCACGTTACCAGCAACAAAGCAACCCCAGACCATCACATCACCTCCACCATGCTTGACAGATGGTGTCAGGTACTCTTCCAGCATCTTTTCAGTTTTTCTGCGTCTCACAAATGTTCTTCTGTGTGATCCAAACACCTCAAACTTCGATTCGTCTGTCCATAACACTTTATTCCAATCTTCCTCTGTCAAATGTCTGTGTGCTTTTGCCCATATTAATCTTTTCCTTTTATTAGCCAGTCTCAGATATGGCTTTTTCTTTGCCACTCTGCCCTGAAGACCAGCATCCCGGAGTCGCCTCTTCACTGTAGACGTTGACACTGGCGTTTTGCGGGTACTATTTAATGAAGCTGCCAGTTGAGGACCTGTGAGGTGTCTATTTCTCAAACTAGAGACTCTAATGTACTTGTCTTGTTGCTCAGTTGTGCAGCGGGGCCTCCCACTTCTCTTTCTACTCTGGATAGAGCCTGTTTGTGCTGTCCTCTGAAGGGAGTAGTACACACCGTTGTAGGAAATCTTCAGTTTCTTGGCAATTTTTTTGCATCGAATAACCTTCATTTCTAAGAATAAGAATAGACTGTCGAGTTTCACATGAAAGCTCTCTTTTTCTAGCTATTTTGAGAGTTTAATCGAACCCACAAATGTAATGCTCCAGATTCTCAACTAGCTCAAAGGAAGGTCAGTTTTATAGCTCCTCTAAACAGCAAAACTGTTTACAGCGGTGCTAACATAATTGCACAAGGGTTTTCAAGTGTTTTCTAATCATCCGTTAGCCTTCTAACACAGTTAGCAAACACAATGTACCATTAGAACACTGGAGTGATGGTTGCTGGAAATGGGCCTCTATACACCTATGTAGATAATGCATTAAAAACCAGACGTTTGCAGCTAGAATAGTCATTTAGCACATTAACAATGTATAGAGTGTATTTCTGATTAATTTAATGTTATCTTCATTGAAAAAAACTGTGCTTTTCTTTAAAAAATAAGGAAATTTCTAAGTGACCCTAAACTTTTAAAGGCTAGTTTATATATATATATATATATATATATATATATATATACATGACCAGAAACAAGCTCATACATATATACGGCATGAGAACCAAGCTCAGTACATATATAAATCCCAGAACCAGGCTCAGTACATATAAACATCCCCAGAACCAAGCTCAATACATACATACATCCCCAGAACCAAGCTCAGTATATATATATATATATATATATATATATATAGCATCAGAACCAAGCTCAGTACATAAATACAGCACCAGAACCAAGCTCAGTACATAAATAAAGCTCCAGAACAAAGCTCAAAACATATATACACCACCAGTACCAAGATCATTACATATATACAGCACCAGCACAAATACTGCTCAATTTAGTTCAACCCATGCTGTATAGGTTTGTACTGTGTAAAACTACAGCTCCCAGCATGGCCCGAACAATGGTAAGGATATGATGGGAGTTGCTCTTTCACAAAAAAATCATATCGTAATCAAACCACCCATCATCTCGCTGCAGATAATACAATGACTACAGTGCTGATTAGAGGCAGAATAAACATTTACATTACATTGGAGGAATCTGGGTTTGGGGGATGCTACCTAAAAGTACTCCATATTAGGGTTGTCACGATACCAGAATTTGGACTTCGATACCGATACTTCGTGAAGTATTGTGATACGCGATACCAAAACGATACTTTGCCAACAATAATGATAAAAAAAAGTTCTTACATTGTCTGATGTGAGGTGCGTGGTGTGATGAATATTGAACCTCCATGTGCCTCACATTAATAGTAATTAACTCCATTATGTTCCTCACCGTCATAATGGACAACATTGGGTTAATGTGTGAGGTACATGATGGGGTTAATTACTATTAATGTTAGGCACATAGAGGTTAAAAATTCATAATACCTCGTGCCTCACATTAATAAGTGAAAGAAATAAGTTTTTATTTTAACAGCGTAAACATCATAAATGACGCTATAAACTTGTTATTATGGTCGCGACGATATGAACCTGTGCATATTTTATGTATTGAGACTTTTACTTTAATGTTAATTGTAAAAAATGTGCGTGTTTTTAAAAAAAATTAATATTACTTTATTTACTTTTTTACTTTAATGTACTGGCATATATATCTACGTATATGCCAGTACATTAGCCTGTGTACTGATAGTACACAGGCAGTTGTTAGGACATACCTAAGTATGCCCCAACAACAGGAAATATGGACCCTTCAATGAACCCTGTGCTGTCTGCCCATATATGGAATGTCCCACGATCGCGTCAAAGGGATTCCCTGTGACTCGATCCAAAAGGCACCCCCTTCTCATTTTCCTCTTAAATTCTGTGGTTAGTTTTGATCGCAGCATTCAGGGTAATGGCGGCAGAGATGAGAGGTTTCTCTGATCTACACCTAATGCAGACCGCGCGAGCACTTGTCAGGACTCAGGAGTGGGGCAATGGCTGTATTACACAGCCAGAGCCCCGCTCTGACTACATTCATGTGTTACAATACCAAGCTTTGCGGCCGCACACCTAAGTATCGAAATACATTAATTAACGGTATTCAACCGTTTGAGGGTGCACGGTATCGAAACAGTATAGAAATGTAGATGCATGGTGCAGCCCTACTTCATATTAACGCCCATGGTTTTAGAATGGAATGTCTAACAAGCTCATAAAGGTGTGATGGTCAGGTGTCCACATGTGTGTGTGTGTGTCTCCAATATGGCCGACCCAGGGAAGTTTTTAATGATAAAAAAAAAAAATACATACCTACAACGTTAAAAAAAACGTCAATATTTCACAGGAAAACTCATTCAACTCGATCATGAAAAGAATAGCCACTTGAACTTTTTAAATTGGGACAGTCAGAAGAATTACAGAGCTATTCTCTTGAATAACTTAGTGAGTTTTTCTTCGTTGTGGTACCCAGAAGATAAATTATTTTCAGACAGTACCCATCTGGGACCGTGATAACAACTCAAACTGTTAATTTACTTCTTTCTTTATCTTCCGGACAAGTTCTAGGTATAGTGGTGTGGATTATCCATGGTTTATCTCTTTCTTCTATCTAAGCTGCCAGGTATATACACTATCAATGCATAACGTGTGTGAAAAGGGATTCATAAAGGGATTTGTGTTTTATATATTTTTTCCCTTGCAATCTTGTATCTTTATTGTGTTGTATTATCTATTATATTATGTCTTTTTTACAACTGCATTTCAAAAGCAAAAAAAAAAATGTATGTATTAAAATAATTATTTGTATTAATATGATTTATTTTTCAGTGGAAGCATTTGGCTGTGTTGTTAGTTTATAGTAAATAAACACAAAAAATACTTTATTTTCATTGTCAAAATGGTCACAGCTGTATTTAAAGGGTTATTCGCATCATAAAAATGTATGGCATATCCAAAGGACCCGTTCCTATCTCCAGAATTGAAGACCCCACCCATGTAGATAGCACCACCCCATGTAGATAGCACCATCCCCCCTGTAGATAGCATCATTCCCCCTGTAGATAGCACCCCCCGTAGGCAGAACAACACCCCCTATAGATAGTGCCACCCCCTGCAGATAGCGCCACCCACCTGTAAATAGCACCACCACCCCATAGATAGCATAATCCCACTGTAGATAGCATCATCCTCCCTAGTAGATCGCACCACCTAAGCTCCCTCTAGGAATCCCTGTCAGAGCACTCTTGCCGGGGATTCTGCTCCTAGAAGGAGCCCTTGACGTCTCTGTCCATATATGGACAGTGATGTCAGGGACTCCCTCTAGGAGCGGAGTCCCCGGCCAGAGTGCTGCCGATGCTCTGGTCGGGGATTCCGCTCCTAGAGTGAGCACATGACGTTGCTATTCATATATGGACAGTGACGTCAGGAGCTCCCTCTAGGAGCAGAATTTCCAGACAGAGCGTCAGCAAAACTTTGACCGGGGATTTCGCTCCTAGAAGGAGCTTAGGTGTTGCTATGTACAGGCGGGTTTGCACTATCTGCAAAGGGTTGTTGTGTGTTTCGCTATCTACAGGGGGGTTGTTTGTGGCGCTATCTACAGGGAGGGGTGTTCCAGGCATCTCAAAGCCCCGGCAGACATGAAAGAGCTGCGCTGCTTACACCGAAGCAGCACTGCATACATTAAACCATGTTCCAGGCTGCCAACATTTATATATGGGACAACTGCACGGGGCATCAGTAGTTGGAACGTATATAGACGTATGACTGTCATGAAGGGGTTAATAGCATGGCATGCAACTGTGCTTTAAAGAGGCTCTGTCACCACATTATAAGTGCCCTATCTCCTACATAAGGAGATGGGCACTGTAATGTAGGTGACAGTAATGCTTTTTATTTAAAAAAAACGATCTTTTTTCACAACGTTAGGAGCGATTTTGGTTTATGCTAATGAGCTTTCTTAATGCCCAAGTGGGCGTACTTTTACTTTCGACCAAGTGGGCGTTGTACAGAGGAGTGCATGACGCTGACCAATCGGCATCATGCACTCCTCTCCATTCATTTACACTGCACTAGCGATATAGTTATATCACTATGTGCAGCTACATACACAAACCCTAACATTACTACAGTGTTCTGATAATGAATACACATGACCATCCAGCCTGGACGTCATGTGTACTCAGAATCCTGACACTTCTGACTCTTTTTTTGTGAGATTCCGGCAAGTGAAACCAAATCTCGCGAGATTACGGAGCTAAACGAGATTTGGTTTCACTTGCCGGAATCTCACAAAAAAGAGTCAGAAGTGTCTCTAAGTAGGTCTTAAAGAGGTTGGCCACTTTAGGAAAGCTATCAGCAGTTCATTGTTAACAGTATTTTTGGTAAACCTAGGCCCCATACACACGAGTGGGAATCACTTCCGTGTGCTGTGCGTTGAAACAACGTACAGCACACAGACCCATTGTTTTCAATGGGGCCATTCACACATGCATGATTTTTCATGCAGCGTGAGTGCGTTGCGTGAAACTCACTGCATGTCCTTATTGGCATCTGGAAACTAGCGCAGGTGCTGTGTGATACAATGGAGGATGCAGAGTGATGTGTCTAGTCACATACTCCTCCATCCTTGGCCACATTATGGACGGGACCTGCATAAGGAGGATACATAATGAGGGGGCGTGGCTTATGACCCCAGGTAAACGGTGCTGAACTGCAAAAAAAAGTCTAAAAGTACGTTTATCAAAAATACTGAGTAGAATGCACTGTTGATAGATTTGTTAATGTGGCCTACCCCAACTACTTATATAAAATCAGTTGCTAAAATTTCTTTTTGTTTTTCACACCGAGGCATGAGGCATTATGAGGCATTATGAGGCATTATTTTGAGATTTCCCATTACCAGTTAAGTGCTTAGTCAAAGCTGAGCTGATGTGTGCATCCTGTGTGTGTGTGTGCCGATGTCCCAAAGCAGAGGCGTAGCTAGGTTCTCCAGCACCCGGGGCAAAGATTCACTTTGGCGCCCCCCCCGCCAACTTCTTCCCCGACATCTCCTTCCCCCTCTCCGTGTTTGTTTTCTCTACCAATCAATGACGTGTCATTTCTTTTCCACATTTCTTTTTATGTAACTCGAGCATAAAAACATTTGTATATTTTACAAGCAATATAGTTCTATACACAACACAAGAACCAAGCTCAGTACATATATACAGCACCAGAACCAAGCTCAGTACATAAATACAACACCAGCACAAATACAGCTCAATTTAGTGCAACCCCTGCCGTATAGGTATGTACGGCGTAAAACTACAGCTCCCAGCATGGCCCGAACAATGGTAAGGATATGCTGGGAGTTTCTGTTTCACAAAAAATAAATCATATCATAATCATACCACCCATCATCTCACTGGCGATCATACAGTGACTACAGTGCTGTTTAGAGGCAGAATAAACATTTACATTAAGTGACTCACCGGTGATGTCACAGATTCTAGTTCTTTTTCCCCATCCGGTCCAGACCAAAATGATGACTTCTCCCGGTCACAGCCAATTTTCTGCAGTTTGCCGCTCAGATGTCTTCAGCTTCTCACTTTTCCAACATTCTACACCTATAAATAAAGATAAAGTTCTCATTATACCACACACTACGCCTCTAATTATAATAGCACCATACACTGTGTCCCACACACACACACACACACACACGCACACACACACACACACACACACACACACCATGCCCCCTGTAGATAGTGCCTGCCATAGAGCCCCCTGTAGATAGTGCCCCCCATATAGCCCACCCCTATATATGGTGTCCCACAAATAGCTCCCCCTATAGTGCTCCACATATAGTCCACCCCTGTGTATAGTCCCCCTGAAGAAATAGCCCACCCCTTTATATAGTGCTCCACATATAGTCCATCTGTAAAGGATCTGCCAGGCACAGCTTCTGTGTCAACACCCATAGGTAATCAGTCTGCACCTGCTTCTATGTCTGTGAGATTTACTCCATCTTCCACCACTCAGGATGGCAGGCTTAGGAGTGGGAGAGCCTATCACAGCCTGGCCAGATGGAGCTAGCTCCCGCCCTCTGTCTATTTATACCTGCCTTTCCTGTTCCTCCTTGCTTGTGATTCTTCTCTGTTGGTTTCCTGGCCCTGCTGCAGCTTCTAGAACTACTTATCCTCTGCTTGTGATTGACCTTGGCTTTTTTGACCACTCTTCTGCTATGCGTATTTGTACCTCGCTCATCTCCTGGTTTGACTCGGCTCGTTCACCTCGCTTGTTGCTCACGGTGTTCCGTAGGCAACTTCCCCATTTCCCTTGCTTCTTTGTACCCTTGTCTGTTTGTCTGTCGTGCACCTATTAAGTGTAGGGACTGACGCCCAGTTGTACCCGGTCGCCAAGGGCGGGTCGTTGCAAGTAGGCAGGGACTGAGTGGCGGGTGATTAGGGCTCACTTGTCTGTTTCCCTATCCCCATCATTACACCACCCCTGTATATAGTGCTCCACAGATAGCCCACCCCTGTATATAGTCCCCTGTAGATATAGCCCACCCCTGTATATAGTGCTACATAGATAGCCCACCCCTGTATATAGCCCACCCCTGTATATAGGGCTCCATAGATAGCCCACCCCTGTATATAGCCCCCCCTGTAGATATAGCCCACCCCTGTATATAGTGCTCCACAGATAGCCCACACCTGTATATAGCCCCCTGTAGATATAGCCCACCCCTGTATATGGTGCTCCGTAGATAGCCCACCCCAGTATATAGCCCCCCTGTAGATAGAGCCCCCCGTAGATAAAGCCCCCCGTAGATAAGGCCCCCCCCGGTAGATAAAGCCACCCTGTAGATATAGCCCACCCTGTATATAGTGCTCCATAGATTGCCCACCCCTGTATATAGCCCCCCTGTAGATATAGCCCACCCCTGTATATGGTGCTCCATAGATAGCCTACCCCAGTATATAGCCCCCTGTAGATAGAGCCCCCTGTAGATAAAGCCCCCCGCAGATAAAGCCACCTATCGTAGATAAAGCCCCCCTTGTAGATAAAGCCCCCCATGTAGATAAAGCCAACCTCGTAGATAAAGCCCCCCTGTAGATAAAGCCCCCCATCATAGATAAAGCCCCCCTTGTAGATAAAGCCCCCCCCCGTAGATAAAGCCCCCCCTGTAGATAAAGCCACACACTTTTTTATTACAATAAAATAACAAACGATTCAAACTCACCTTAATCCCGCTCCCACGCCGGCCAGAATCAATGGAGACCTGCTCTCTTCTGCGCAGGTCTCCTGGGGGTTGAACGAAACGTCTATGAAAGGCGTTGATTGGCAGGGCAGGATGACTTTCCCTGTCAGTCAGCGACTTTCATCGACGGAAGCGCGATACCGCTTCTCTCATGGAAAAGAGCTGAATGGCCATGCACGGTGTCACGGACACAGGGTATGTGTCACGGACACAGGGTATGTGGACCCACTAGGCCGCTCCGCCGTAGCGGGGAGGCAGCTGACCAGGTCACAGTCTATACGAAAGTCAATGGCAGACAGTAACGCTTGGGTACCTGAAATAGTCCGGACGGTGGCTGTGGCTTCAGCACGGATGGAGGCTGGTGAGGCAGGTTGCGCCAGACGTGGCGGGCAGTATCCGATGAAGCAGAAGACACTGGACGTGGCAGAAGACACTGGACGTGGCAGACGACACTGGACATGGCAAAAGACACTGAACGTGGCAGAAGACACTGGACGTGGCAGCAGACACTGGACGTGGCAGAAGACACTGGACGTCGCAAACGACACTGGACGTGGCAGACGACACTGGACGTGGCAGAAGACACTACTCCAACGCAGGTAGGCACAGGAACTAGAACATTACGGAATACAAGAACGGGTAACAGGGCACGGGTAACAGCTGTAAAGGGAAACACTAAGGGACCATTTACGAGACAGACTGGGATAGACTAACAACGCTCAGGCAAGGATCAGAAGGCCTGGGGCCTTCTTACAGACCAGAAATCATGGCAGTTGATGATGATGATGACGAATAATTTGTGCGCGCTCTGCCCGTTTAAGGCCGTGCGCGAGCGAGCGCGCGCACCGTACGGGACACAGCAGGACGGAGCGGAAGTGAGCGCTGGTGTCTCCTAGTAAGGAGACAGGGACCAGCGCTCACGGATCCATGGCTGCGGGCGTCGGGGGGTGAGTAAACCCGACGGCCCGCGGCCATGGACGTTACAGTATCCCTCTCTTACGCCCCCTCTTCTTGGGACCAGAGCGGGAGAGGAACTTTTTAATGAGAGCAGGAGCACTGAGGTTCTCTTCTGGCTCCCAGGACCTCTCCTCAGGACCAAACCCTTTCCAGTCCACCAAATAGAAAATCCTTCCTCCTACCCTCTTGCAGTCCAGGATCTCCTTTACCTCGAATACATCAGAGGGGCCGCTGGGAGCAACTGTGGAACTAGAAGTCTTGCTGTAGCGGTTCAGGACCACTGGTTTCAGGAGGGACACATGGAAGGAGTTAGGGATTCTGAGGGTAGGAGGCAGCCGCTGTTTATAGGAGACAGGGTTGATTTGTAGCAGGATCTCGAAAGGACCAAGGAACCTGGGAGCGAACTTGTATGAGGGTACCCTCAAGCGCATGTTCCGAGAGGACAGCCAGACTTTAGTCCCCGGAAGAAACTGAGGCGGCTCTCTTCTCTTAGAATCTGCGTTTCGCTTCATGCAATCTACTGCCAGCAAAATAGAGGACCGGGTCTGTTGCCAGATTTGCAAGAAGTCCCCATATGCAGAGTCAGCAGCGAGAACCTGAGATGAAGTCGACACAGGAAGAGGGACTCTGGGATGTTGACTGTACACGATGTGAAACGGAGTGGAAGTGGTGGACTCACTTGTGTGGTTGTTATATGAAAACTCGGCCCATGGAAGAAGCTGTACCCAGTTATCGTGCTGTGAAGAGATGAAGTGGCCGAGATAATTTTCCATGATCTGGTTGATCATCTCAACTTGCCCATTGGATTGGGGGTGATAGGCAGAGGAAAAGTCCAAACTCACATCCAGGAATTTACAGAGGGCTCTCCATAACTTAGAGGTAAACTGAACCCCCCCGGTCGGAGACAATGTGAAGAGGCAAGCCATGCAAGCGAAAGATGTGCTGAATAAAGAGACTCGCCAGTCGGGGAGCAGAAGGTAGGCCGGTCAGTGGGATAAAATGTGCCATCTTAGAGAAACGGTCCACCACCACCTAGATGGTGTTGCATCCTGCTGAGAGAGGATGGTCTGTGACGAAGTCCATTGCGATGTGCTGCCAGGGGGCACTGGGTACAGGCAGAGGTTGAAGCAGGCCGGCAGGCTTGAAGTGAGTCACTTTGTTAGAGGCACACACCGTGCAAGCAGAGACAAAGTCCAGAACATCTTTAGGTAGCGTGGGCCACCAAATGTGATGAGCAATCAGGTCTTGGTTTTTACGGACACCAGCGTGGCCAGCTAATTTAGAACTGTGTCCCCAGCGGAGAATTATTTTTCTGTCTGCCAACCGAACAAAAGTTCTCCCCGGAGGGATATTTCTAAGCTGCAGAGGATTGGCGGTGACAACGCAGGATGGGTCTATGATACTCTGAAGGGACTCCACCGTGTCTTCCGTCTCAAATGATCTGGACAGGGCATCGGCCCTCACATTTTTGTCAGCGGGACGGTAGTGGAGCAGAAATTGAAAACGGGTGAAGAACAGCGAACACCTGGCTTGACGAGGATTCAGTCTTTGAGCGGACTGAAGGTAGGTAAGGTTCTTGTGGTCGGTGAAGATCAGGATGGGGTTAGCTGCGCCTTCTAGAAGATGTCTCCACTCCTCCAGGGCCAATTTGATAGCCAGTAGCTCTCGATCTCCAATGGAATAATTGCGCTCAGCAGAAGAAAACAGTCTTGAGTAGTAGCCACATACTACTGCCTTTCCTTTGGAGCTCCTCTGGAACAGAAGTGCACCTGCACCAACAGAGGAAACGTCCACTTCTAGTGAGAACTACTGAGATACGTCAGGGTGATGGAGGATTGAAGCTGAAGTGAAGGCTTTCTTGAGGCTAATGAATGCGGACTCTGCCTCTGGAGTCCACACCTTGGTGTTCACACCCTTCTTGGTAAGGGTAGAGATGGGAGCTGTCAGAGAAGAAAAGTTCGGAATAAACTGCCGGTAGAAATTGGCGAATCCCAGGAACCGTTGTATGGCCCTTAGGCCTTGAGGACGTGGCCATTCCAGGACGGACTTTAGTTTCTCAGGGTCCATCTTAAGGCCTTGATCCGAGATGACGTAGCCCAGGAAGGGCAAAGACCTCTTTTCAAAGGTGCACTTTTCCAATTTGGCATACAAGCGATTCTCTATTAGTCACAGAAGAACTTGACGAACATGCCTCCGATGGGTCATCAGATCTGGCGAGAAAATTAAAATATTATCGAGATAAACTACAACGCACATATAGAGGAGATCTCGGAAGATATCATTAACGAACTCCTGAAATACTGCGGGAGCGTTACCCAGTCCGAAGGGCATCACTAGGTATTCGTAGTGCCCATCGCGGGTGTTAAATGCCGTCTTCCATTCGTCACCCCGGCGAATCCGGATTAGATTATAGGCCCCCCGCAGATCTAGCTTAGAAAATTTTTTGGCTCCTTGTATGCGATCGAAGAGCTCGGAAATAAGTAGCAATGGGTATTTGTTCTTGACGTGATCTGATTGAGACCACGGTAGTCAATGCAGGGTCGAAGAGATCCATCTCTCTTTTTAACGAAGAAGAAGCATGCCCCGGCCGGGGAGGAAGATTTTTGAATAAAACCCCTTTCCAAGTTCTCCTTGATATAGGCTGACATCGATAAAGTCTCTGGCAAGGAGAGAGGATATACTCGTCCACGGGGAAGAGAAGCATTGGGAACCAGTTCAATGGGACAGTCATAATTCCAATGTGGAGGCAACGTCTCATCCTCTCGTTTGCAAAAGACATCCGCAAAACTGCATATTGAGATGGTAGGCCGGAAAGTGACTGAGGCAGAGGGAACACAACAGGACGGACTTGTGACAGGCAATGGCTATGGCATCTGGAACCCCATTGAAGAACCTCTCCAGAATTCCAGTCAAGTGTCGGGGCGTGTTGACGGAGCCATGGCAGACCCAGCAGGATAGGATTGATAACCTTGGGTAGTACCAGGAAGGTGATCTGTTTTGAGTGAAGAGCTCCGACCCGTAGTGTCAACGGCTAGGTGATGAGCATGATCGGATCAGGCAATGGTAGACCATTCACAGAGGCAACTGCCAGGGGTCTCTCCAGACGGACTGTGGGTAGTCGAAACCGATCCACTAGATCCTGCTGGATAAAATTAGCAGCTGCTCCAGAGTCAAGATAGGCGGAGGAAGGATGTGATGTCTCTCCGGTGACGATGGCCACAGGAATCGATAATCTGGAAGAGGTTTTAACGTTTGGAGACGTTCCACCTAGAGTAGCCTCTCCAATCAATCCTAGGTACTGGAGTTTCCCGGTTTCTGTGGGCATTGGCGCACAAAATTACCCTTGAGGCCACAATACATACTAAGTCCAGAGGAGCGTCTGCGCTGCTTCTCCTGTTCAGATAACCGGACTCTGTCTACCTGCATGGGTGCTTCAGGTAGCGCACTAGGAGTGGACAATAGTGGTCTCTGGACAGAGGATGCTGGTCTGTGGACCCGGCTCTCCTGACCAACCTCTTGAGAGCGTTCCCTGATTCTCATATCAACCCGGATGGCTAACAGGATGAGGGCATCCAAGGTAGAAGGAAGGTCGCGGGCTGCCAGTACGTCCTTGATGTGAGAGGACAGTCCCTGCCAGAAGGTCGCCAACAGTGCCTCATTGTTCCATGCCAGCTCGGCTGCTAGGGTATGGAAGGAGATAGCATACTCCCCTACTGTGGAGCCTTCTTGCTTGAGGGTCAACAGAGTGGCTGCAGCAGAGGATGTTCGACCCGGCTCCTCGAACACGGCACGAAAGGACTGCAGGAACAAGGCTAGGTCCGAGGATACAGGTCCTTGTTGCTCCATGATTGGGTTCGCCCATGCGAGGGCCTTGCCAGCGAGGAGGGAGATAATGAACGCCACTTTGGCCTCCTCGGAGGAGAAGAGATGAGGCCGTAGCCTAAAATGCACCGTGCATTGATAGAGAAATCCTCTACATGCTCTGGGGTCACCGTCATAGCGAGGAGGAAGAAGCAGAGGAACTGTGGATCTGGAGCAAACAGGAGGAGCAACAGGCAGTGGCACAGCAACAGCTTCAGGAGGAAGAACCGGAGGTGGAACAGCGAGTAGATGCAGGCGGACCAGGATAGAATTCACCGCCTCAAGGAGTTGATCCTGACGTGTGCGTAGGTCCTGCATCTCTGTCTGAATCTTCTGTACTGCGGTCTTGGGCTGGCCAGCAGGTTCCATGGCCTGAGCGTACTGTCACGGACACAGGGTATGTGTCACGGACACAGGGTATGTGGACCCACTAGGCCGCTCCGCCGTAGCGGGGAGGCAGCTGACCAGGTCACAGTCTATACGAAAGTCAATGGCAGACAGTAACGCTTGGATACCTGAAATAGTCCGGACGGTGGCTGTGGCTTCAGCACGGATAGAGGCTGGTGCGGCAGGTCGCGCCAGACATGGCGGGCAGTATCCGATGAAGCAGAAGACACTGGATGTGGCAGAAGACACTGGACGTGGTAGAAGACACTGGACGTGGCAGACGACACTGGACGTGGCAGAAGACACTGGACGTGGCAGATGACACTGGACGTGGCAGACGACACTGGACGTGGCAGACGACACTGGATGTGGCAGACGACACTGGACGTGGCAGAAGACACTACTCCAACGCAGGTAGGCACAGGAACTAGAACAATACGGAATACAGGAACGGGTAACAGGGCACGGGTAACAGCTGGAACGGGAAACACTAAGGGACCATTTGCGAGACAGACTGGGATAGACTAACAACGCTCAGGCAAGGATCAGAAGGCCTGGGGACTTCTTATAGACCAGGAAATCAGGGCAATTGATGATGATGACGAATAATTTGTGCACGTGCTGGCCCTTTAAGGCCGTGCGCGAGCGAGCGTGCGCACCCTACAGGACACAGCAGGACGGAGCGGAAGTGAGCGCTGGCGTCTCCTAGGAAGGAGACATGGACCAGCGCTCACGGATCCATGGCTACGGGCGTCGGGGGGTGAGTAAACCCGACGGCCCGCGGCCATGGACGTTACACACGGAACGTATCTGCCCATTCATTGCTTCTAATTGTACCTGTGTCCTATAGACACAGGTACAATTATAGTGAAGGAGGGGATGGCGCTGGCACCCCCTCTAAGTTGCACCCGGGGTACATGCCCCGCCTGCCCCCCCCCCCTAGCTACGCCCCTGTCCAAAGCATGAAAACATGTACAACAATGCAATAATTCACAGCAGTGCACAGGCTACACCACATCCGGTGGTCCATGTAACACTGTAGCAAGAAAAAATGATTGTTTAGGTGATTTTTGCAGTAAAGAATCAACACAAAACGTAAACACTTTACAAATGAATTTGTGTTCACATCATGTCCAATAATACTCCTACACACTCAGCACTACAAGCCATTGTGCTACCTGTGGCAGAAAGTGACATGGTGCCAAATCAGACATGGGAAATACAAGCAGTATCATTACAGATTGGCATAGGAGAAGAATATCTCTGTAGCAAGAGAATCTGTTTCTGGCAGAAAGTGCTGCCTACACACTACATTTTGCAAATACACAGAGTTGGCTACTTTGCTGAATTTTACCCAGGGTAAGGAGCGAGAAGAATTGCCGGTAGGTGAATAGACAAAATGAACTGATGAAGGAGCGTAATAGAAGAAATGTTCCTCTCGGGCCAGCACAACTGTATATTTATCTTTCCTGACTTATTGGAGCCTTAACTTATTTTATTTTTTCATAGACGTAGTGGTATGAGGGCTATTTTTTTTGCGGTACGAGCTGTAGTTATTATTGGTACCATTTTGTGGTACATGCGACTTTTTGATCACTTTTTATCCTTTTTTTTGGGAGGCAAGGTAATCAAGAAACAGCAATTCTGGAATAGATTTTAGGGATTTTTTTTTATACAGCCTTCACCATGTGTTATAAATTACATGTTAACTTTATTCTGCGCGTCAGTCCGATTCTAGCGATACCTAATTTATAGCACTTTTTTATGTTTTACAACCTTTTTGTACAATAAAATTACTTTTGTAAAAAGACTGTATTTTTCCTGTCGCAGTGTTGTAAGAGCCATAACTTTTAAATTTTTTTGTAAATTAAGCTGTATGAGGGCTTGTTTTTGAGACAAGCTGAAGTTTATATAGGTACCATTTTTGGATAGATGTGACTTTTTGATCACTTTTTATTTCAATGTTGGAAGACAAAGTGACCAAAAGAAACAACAATTCTGGCAGTATTTTTAAGGGTATGTTCACACGCACTATTTACGGATGTATTTCAGGCGTTTTACGCCTGGAATTACGGTAGAAAATACTGCTTGAAAGCGTCGGCAAACATCTGCCCATTCATTTGAATGCGTTTTACGACGTACTGTGCAATCAAAAGACGGCGCGTAAAAAAGACGCCCGCGTCAAAGAAGTGCATGTCACTTCTTGGGACGTAATTGGAGGCGTTTTCCATTGAATCCATAGAAAAACAGCTCCAATTACGTCCGTAATGGACGCTGCGAAAAACGCCTGCACATGCCATTACGTCAGAAATTCAGGAGCTGGTTTCTCCTGAAAACAGCTCCGTAATTTCAGCCGTAACGGACGTGCACGTGTGAACATACCATTAGGGTTTTTTACGGCAATTTCACTTCGCGGGGCAAATAACATAATATTTTTATAGTTCAGGTTGTTATGGACGCAGCGATAACAAATATGTATGGTTTTCTTAATTTTTTTTCTATAATAAATGTCTTCATAAGGGAAAAAGGGCGATGGTGTTTTATCTCATTACTTGAAACTTTTATTTTTACTTTTTTTACACATTTTTTTACACTTTTCTTTAGTCCCTATGTAGTGCAATGTATTAGAACTGACAGTTGTTCACTGACTGCTGATGATGCCGGCTCAGCTTCTGAGCCGGAAGCTGAGCCAGCGCCATCTTGCCGATGTTATCGGAAGCCTTTCAGGCCCTGCCTCAGAGCGGGGCATAGGAGGCTTCTGTTGCTGGCAGATTGGGAGGCCAGTATTAGGCCTCCGGTTGCCATTGCAGCCACCGGCAACCCAGCGATCAAGTTGCTGCGGTGCTGGTGACTAAAAACCCCTCACATGCTGCAATCTCTATTGAATGCAGCATCTGAGGGGTTAATCGTCCAGATCGGAGACTAGCTCCGGTCCTGGCCGTTACATCAGGGCGCCAGCTGTAACATACAGCTGAGCAAGTACCATCACCGTGACGTAATAATACTGCTCTTTGCGGGAAGTCTGGCCCGACATCGCCGTATATATATATGGCGGATGTCGGAAAGGGGTTAATGGCACCATTTAATGTACTATATAATGTACTGGGAAACTTTGAAAAATTATTTTGTGGAGTGAAAAGGAAACAAAATATAAATTTCCCCATTGTTTTTTGGGTTTTGTTTTTACGGCGTTCACCCACGCGGTATATATAAAATGTTATCTTTATTCTGCATGTTAATACAATTACGGCAATACCAAATTTCTATAGTTATTTTTATGTTTTACTAGTTTTACAAAATACAAACATTTGGAACTCTGTGAGCGCATTTTTTTTTTTTGTGGGGAAAGTTGTCGTTTTTATTAGCACCATTTTGAGGGACAATTTTTGATCACTTTATATTACATTTTTTTGTGGGAGGCAAGGTGGCCATAGAAAAGCAATTTTGGCATTTGTTTTTTATTTTGTATTTTTATGACGTTCAATGTGCTGGTTACACATGTTATATTGTAATAGTCCTGACATTTAGGGACGCAGCTAAATAAACTAAGTTTATTTTTACTTATTTTTTTTACATTATTTTTAACCTCTTCATGACACGGCCAATCTTCATTTTTTCATTTTAGTTTTTTCCTCCATGCCGTGAAAAAAACAATAACTTTTTAATTTTTTTGTTGACATAGCCGTATGCGGGCTTGATTTTTGCTGGACAAGTTGTAGATTTTCATGGCACCATTTACTGTACTGCATAATGTACTGGGAAGCTGACGAAAAATTATTTGTGGGGTGAAATGGAAAAAACAGCGATTAGGCCATTGGCTGGGGGGGTTTTGTTTTTACAGCGTCCATCAGGCAGTAAAAAATACTTGTTCACCTTATTCTATGGGCTGATACGATTATGGCGAAACCAAATTGATATATTTTTTATGTTTTACCACTTTTAGAAAAAGAAAAATATTTGCTCAAAAAAAATATAATTGTTTTGTGTCGCCATATTTTGTGAGCCATAACTTTTATTATTTTTCCGTCTATTGATGTGAGGGCTTATATTTTGCAAGGCGAGCTGTAGTTTTTACCGATACCATTTTGGGGCTTCAATAGGCCCCCAGGGTTCCATGACGACGTTGGCAACCCGCAATTACTTCATTGGTGCAATGGCACGTTGGAGGTGGCCGCCCCCTGATTCTAAAAATGTAAATGCTGTGGAGTTTAACGTGTTAAACGGGTGGAATCAAAGTGATCTTTGATTCCGCCCGTTGCAGTGAAGTGTCAGCTGTATTACACAGCCGTCACCCGCTAAATATGAAGTGGTAATTTTAGTGGTGTTGGATTCTTTTATCAGCAAATTCATAGATATGTATATATATAGAGTTTGTGTTTCTGTGATTTTAACATTTTTTTATTTGTATTTGACAGATTAGCTTCTTTTAATTGAGATTCTTCTCAGTATATCCGGATTTCCTGCTTGTTCACTTTTCTTGGGGACCTCCATCTTGAATTATCATTTGTCTGGCCTTTTCATTGTGTTCATCGATTATATTATTGCAACTATTTTTGACGTTTTTTAACACAATAAATATTAATTAATTTTTTATGCATCACAATTATACTACTGTAACTACTTTTGATGTTTCTTAAACACAATAAATATTAATATTTTATATTTCACAATACTTCATGTGCACTCATTCTTGTTATGATTATATATTTATTTGCACCAACACTTTACTTTATTTTATTTTATTTATTTATTTCACCCACATTTTTATTAATGTTTTATATTTATTCATCTTATTTTTATTTTTTATTATCACATTTATATTTATTTTATTTTATTTTATTTATTTATTTCACCCACATTTTTATTAATGTTTTATATTTATTCATCTTATTTTTTATTATCACATTTATATGGCCCCACACGATGGTTTCTTCTTTTTCTGTCGATGGTGTTGTTTGTCACTTTTACATATACACATATGTCACCCACACGGTTTCTCCCCCCCCCCCTTTTTTTCATTACATCTTACATATTCTTCATTCTTCACATGTCATTTTGGCACACACATGTATATTGCTTTTTGTTGTTGAGTGTTGATGTGCTTTTGTAATCCATTCTTATGCTATGCACTTATACTACTTTTTTGTTTGCAATTGTTTATTAATTTATGTCAATACATCAAATATATGTTTTGTATGGTTGCACAGTTGATTTCGGCCAAAACACTAAACATTCTTTCATATTTCTTACACCAGCCAATACATTCTGATTCTGTATCCCAGGGTTACCCCTTCCTCGCTGTGTCGCTCCTTTGGGTGGACGAGTGACGGGCCTCCGTTCCATCGCTGGTGACGTGTCGGATCTCGGACTCACGTGACCGTGTCAGCTGACGCGGTGACGCGTCTCCGATTCCGGCCCCTCATCGGCGGTGTTTCCGGCGGCGCGGCCATCTTGCTTCACCTCGAGGTAGCGACCTGTATTTAGACAGCGAGGTATGTGTGTATATATTTTTCATTCCCGGGACCCCTCATTTCGGATACTCTGTTACTATTGGCTGGTTTCCCCTTTTTAAAGTGACACGCACATTGTCCAGCACTACCCCCAGACGAAGGCATTAGCGCCGAAACGCGCGTTGGGGTGGACATACTGCTGTGCATCCAGTCCTGGACTTATTATGGGTACGTTCTACCATCGCAATTCGCTCATTTATTAGCAATGTGTTCTTTCTGCCTTGTTCACACATACCTGTTTAAACAATTATTTCATCATGTATTCCTTTACTCTATGTTGATACCAACTGTGTTGGGCAGGAGTTCATTTGTCATAGCGATAGTGTCATAGCGATAGTGTCTATTACCAGGCATTTTTTCATGCATCTATACTTATATATTACTTACCTCATGAGCTGCATGGCTTGTATGTCCTTTTAACCTGTTGGTTTATGGATTCGTTTTTTATTCTAGTACGTCTATATGTTGTTTTCAATAAAGTATTTTCTCAATTTCATATACTTCCAGTCTTCAGGCATCTTCTTTTTTAGGTTATATAAATATGAAGTGCGCTTAGCCCGTGAGCCAGCTACATACTTCTACGTAACGTGGCATGTCGTTAAGGGGTTAAAGGAAAAAATGAGAAAGTATTTTTCTTTACTTTTATTATTAGTCCACCTAGGGGACTTGACCAGCAATCTTTAGATTGCTTGCACAATATACTGCAACATTCTGGTAGGGCTTAATGGGACAACAAAATGGCAGATCTGGGGGGCTTCATTAGGGCCCTAGGTGGCCATGACACCCATCGGCACCCCACAATCGCCTGGGGAAACCGATGGGCTTTCAAAGGGGCCTGCCCACTTTCTAAGGGCTTAAATGCCACGGTCTCTATTGACTGTGGCATGTTTTGGGGTTAAACAGCTAGGATAGGAGTTAGCTCCAATCCCAGAGTGTTGTCTGCAATAAACAGCTGACACCCACAGTAAGCAAAACCCCCTATTATACGTACCATAATTGGTCCTAATTGGGTTAATGGTCCAGTCGGTGGTCTGAATTTATTTTGCCATGTGGTGTCTGCGCAGGTGACGTAGATGCCACGTATGAGGAGGAGGCGAAGACTTCGTCCAGACGGGTAGCCATGGTGAAAGATAGAGCCTGCAGGAATCTGAAACAGCAGCCAGTACTGCAACTTGGTTAGTGACTGTACTGTGTAAAAGCAGCAGCTCCAGTGCAATGATTTTTTTTTATTGTCCCCTCTGTCCCCTTTCCACGGAGCCCTGCCCACCTCTTTCCCACCTGCCCAGCGACAGTGCCCATTTTAAGGTGTGTCTCCCCCCTGGCCTCACTCCCACCACTGCCACTTTCCACTATCTTAGCCTTCCCTCCCCACAGAGCCATGCTACCTAGTTTCTCCACCATGTCCTTTGACAGAGCCCTTACCCACCTACTGTTTTCGTCCTATCCCTCCACAGAGCCACCCCTGCCCCTTTCCATTGCCAAAAGAGCACCACTATGAGCTGTGCCAGTCAGGGAGTGCCCTATAATCAAAGCCGACCAATATGTGAAAATAAAAAAGATGTATTTAAGGCACCCTTAATCCAGCACCTCTGCATGCTGCCAAAAGCAGACGCATACATGTCACTTTCACCTATTGTTGATGTCTATAAACAAAGAGTTTTTCTTCCGAGTATCCATCAGCATGCTGTCATTACATAGTAGGGCAGAAGTCAAAATAGTAACTAATGCACCATTATATTTATGTTTCACTGAAAGTGATTTGATTCTAAAATTTAATTTTAGCAGATAGCTTTCCTGGCTATGCAACAATCTCTGCTCTGTGCTTCAGAAGTGAATGGAACTGTAGCAACAAATACCAGGTAGCTGCTCTCAGGGTTGAACAAAGACAGTAGAGCGTCCCTGTGCAAGAACAGTATATGGGCCCTTTGCTCTCCAATGGCTCAATATAGAGCACCCTTATATGTCTCTCTCACAATTAACCAGTAATTGTGAGCCATGAAGTTTATTAGCTCAGTCCCTTAAATGCGATCTAATAGACAGTAGGAAGTAAGAAGTTGCTACCGTGTTTCCCCGATAGTAAGACACCCCCGATTGTAAGACGTATCGGGGGTTTCAGGGGGGTCGGCTAATATAAGCCGTACCCCGAAAGTAAGACATATGTCTTACTTTCGGGGAAACACGGGGTATTGCCGCCTCCTGCCCACTTCCGCGCCGCCCCCCTCTCCATACGTCACCCCCAGCACTTGTCAATGCCGCCTCCTCCTTAAAACCCGAGCCATAGACTTTTTACGGCTCGGGTTTTAACTTGCTGCCCGCGCGATCGGGCAGCTGAATGTCGGGTCTCCGGCTGTCAGTGACTGCCGGGGACCCGGAGGAGAAGATAGAAGCAGCTTTAGCTGCTTCTGTCTTCTCCGATGTGTTTTTACACAGCGTTCAATGAACGCTGTGTATAGGAATAGAGACAGCAGCAGCGGCGCTGTCTCTATTCCTCCCGATGATCATGTGACAGGTCACATGATCGCCGGGTCCCGTTAGTGGCAGGCTGCTGCTGTGTCTAACAAGACCCAGCACAGCCCTATTAGTGACAATCGTCACTATGAGAGGGCTGATTTCCCCTGTAACTGGGGCTGCTGTGCAGCTCCAGTTACAGGGGAAAAGATGGTGTAAAAGAAAGAAAAAAATATATATAAAGTTCCCCAAAGGTCTTTTTTGACCTTTGAGGGACAGACCATAGTAATAAAAAAATAATAAAGTAAAGTGCAAAAAATTCGACAATTTTTTTCTAATATAAGACATACCCCGAAAGTAAGACATAGTGGGGCTTTTGGGGATAAAAAGAAAGTAAGACACTGTCTTACTTTCGGGGAAACACGTTATGGTGGCAGTGGGCCCCGTTATCTAGGCATAGATACACATAATAATAATAATATTAGGAAGGAATTGTTTTACCCTTTTAGGCCCCATGCACACAACCGTATTTTCATCTTTCTGTAAATACTGTCCGTAAATACGGATCTGTAGTCATCCGTATTTTATCTGCATATACGGAAGGGTGTCTGTAACAATGATCCATATTTGATCCGTATATACGGATCCGTAAAAAAGAGGGAGAATGCAAATGATGTCACTAACATGTTGCATAGCAATGCTTCTGTAAATACGGACGGTTTACGGATGCACATCAGTAGCTGTCCGTATTTACGGATGCGCCCATAGGCTTTTATGGGAGAGTCTGTGCCGTAATTTTGGACAAGAATAGGACAGGTTCTATAATTTTTTTAGCACGGACACCCATCAGTAAAAATACTAAGGGCATGCCCAGACGTGGCGGAATTCTTCCGCAACTGTCCGCATCAATGCCGCACAGAATCTGTGTTGCAGATTCTGTTGCGGATCTGCCCAAAATGGGCAATAAATTGATGCGGACTAGCCGCTGCGTATTGAGGTGAAAGTACTTCCCTTCTCTCTATCAGTGCAGGATAGAGAGAAGGGACAGCACTTTCCCTAGTGAAAGTAAAAGAATTTCATACTTACCGGCCGTTGTCTTGGTGACGCGTCCCTCTTTCGGCATCCAGCCCGACCTCCCTGGATGACGCGGCAGTCCATGTGACCGCTGCAGCCTGTGAATGGCTGTAGCCGTCACTTAGACTGAAACGTCATCCTGGGAAGCCGGACTAGAGGAAGAAGCAGGGAGTTCTCGGTAAGTATGAACTTCTATTTCTTTTACAGGTTGCTGTATATTGTGATTGGAAGTCACTGTCCATGGTGCAGAAACAGTTACTGCCGATCGCTTAACTCTTTCAGCACCCTGGACAGTGACTATTTACTGACGTCGCCTAGCAACGCTCCCGTAATTACGGGTGCACACACGTAGTCACCCGTAATTATGGTTGCACACACGTAGTCACCCGTAATTACGGGAGCCCCATTGACCCCTCAGTCTGGCTGTAGACCTAGAAATACATAGGTCCAGTCAGAATGAAGAAATGTCATGTGAAAAAAAACAATACGCTCCGCAGCACACATAACATCTACATTACATCCGCGGAACTCATTGCGGAACTTAGAATCTCCATTGAAGTCAATGGAGAAATTCCGCAATGAGTCCGCAAACAGTCCGCCACACGTCCGCAACAACCATTGTATGCTGCGGACACCAAATTCCGCACCGCAGCCTATGCTCCGCAGCGGAATTGTCCGCAACGTGCAAATTAACCCTACTAAAAAGCTGTGGAAGGCAATGGAGAAACGGGTCCGCAGCGGAATTCCAGAGCAATTCCGCTACGTCTGCCCATGCCCTAATAGGTGTCAGTGGCAAATAGAAATAAATAGGTCCATAATAACGGTCCGTAATTATGGATGAAATATACGGTCGTGTGCATGCTGTCTAATAAGGAAAATGTACAACTGTCTCAGAGAGCTGTGAACACACATCATGGTGAAAACTCTAATTTACTGTGATGTGTAAACCTAGCCTAAAGGCCCAAACTCGCGTTCCATATCATCGCTAAGTGTAAACAGGGCAATGATCAGCCGATTAAAGAACAAATACTCATTCATTTGCTATTTCATGCAGTCAATAAAATTGTCGCTAGTCGGCAGTATATCTTCCTGTGTAAACAAGGAGATGTGCTGCCGACATGATGCAAATGCATGAGGATGAATTATCGTATTAACGATCATTCGTTCCAATACATTATCAATTACTGGTCTTGTGAATGGAGCTATCCAGCGCCGATCAACATGCTCTATAGTCGATCAGCACTCGTGGTGCAGTGGACACGTGTTTTGTGAAGTGACGAACCACCCTTCTCTATCTGGCAGTCTGATGGACGAGTCTGGGTTTGGCAAAGGGCAGGATAATGTAACCTGCCTGACTGCATTGTGCCAACTGTAAAGTTTGGTGGAGGAGGGATAATGTTATGAGGTGGTTTTTCATGTGTTAGCCTTTACCACTTAATTCCAGTGAATGGAAATCCTAATGCTTCAGCATATCAAGACATGTTGGACAATTGTAGCTTCTAACTTTGTGGGAACAGTTTGGGGTTCGTCCCTTTTCTGGTCCAGTATGACTGTGCCCCAGTGCACAAAGCGAGGTCCATAAAGACATGGATGATGTGTGATGTGGAAGAGTATGATGTAAGGAAGAGTATGATGTGGAAGAACTTGATAGATCCGCACAGAGCCCTGACCTCAACCCCATCAAACACCTTTGGGATGAACTAGAATGAAGATTGCGAGCCAGCCCTCTCATCTAACATCAGTGTCTGACCTCACAAATACTTTTTTGGATGAATGGGTAAAAATTCACACACTCCAAAATCTTGTAGAAAGCCTTTCCTAGAAGGGTGGAAAGCTGTTTTAGCTGTAAAGGGGTCACCAACTCCATATTAATGTTTATGGATTTAGAATGGGATGTCATAAAACTCCAGTAGGTGTAATGTGTAGGTGTCCCAATACTTTTGTCCATATAGCGTAACTATGTAACATTGTAACATTCTGTGGCAAAGAGTTCCATAGTATCACTGCACTTACAGTAAAGAATCCCCATCTGTGATGATGGTAAAACCTGTTTTCTCTAGACGTAGGGGATGCCCCTTGTCATGGGTATTGGTCATCAGACTGATCCTTGTACTTTCCATTCATATATTTGTAGATTTTAATTACATATTTATAAAAATTCTCCTGCATGGCATTGTTCAGTCGTGGGCACCAGGAATACAGCGTGTTGCGTTTTTTCTTCATATTGGCGTACTGCAGAGTAGTACACCAGTTTTAACAATTGTGCCTCTCCAGTTTTTGTACTTAAAGTTGGTTAAAGGGCCAGATTTGAAAAATGATGCGATAAAAGGAAAGCAATGGTGCAATGATATGTAATGTGGTTACATACCAATGAATGGTACAATAAAAAATATAATTAACCTGTAATGTCTCATTGTTTGCACTTTTCAGAAATGACCGACAGTGTATTTGCAGCACCTAATAAATGTAATTTACATCAATGTTCAATTAAACAGAACATTTTTAACGTGTGTGAATGCTAAAACAAGTAGCGGCAAAAATCCCTAAAGTTCAATCGAGCAAATAACAGAGAATTCCCTCTGGCTGTCGTCTGAGTTTCACTCTCAATTCTAAATCCCTTTTGTACTATCTTCTCCACTTCTGTTTGCAATGTGACCAACCCACACAAGTTCATTATCCTAACACCACCTACTATATTGTACAGGGACTTTCCTAAGACATTGCATTGTAGAACTGAGCTAGTGCACTAGTGAGGAGTATCGACTGTAGGCGGAAACACTCCCTTACAGGATTGGAGGGGATCACCGGACACTTGGAAAGGGGGGGGGAGCTGGTGCCTTTATTTATTGCTCTGACCGCTTCATGAGAACATGATTACTGGGGCCTTTCTCAATCCTGAACTGAAGCTGGGAGCACAGAAATCACTAAAAGATATGGATCATACAAGCATTAACATGCTGCAAGTAGAGAAGAATCATGTTACTTCCAGCTCAGGCTCTTCACATGCTCAGGATAAAAGTATTAGGTGGCTGAAATGGGCAGTCGCCTTCTGTCTCATTCTCCTCTTCGCCCTGGCATTGTTTATATTTTGGCAATTATTGAGAGGTGGTATTCCTGACAAAGACAAGGTAATTCACAATGAGCTGATGGTTTGTGCTTCCAGAAAACAATATGGGTCATGCGCTCACAAATTGGAACATTGTTTAAACTGTTGTTGTATGGGTGCGGTATTTCTCAAACTTTCGCACAATGCTTAGTGGATATGGCACACTTTCATGTGGGAGGACTATGTACGGTGTATCCTGCAAATCTGGTGCACTGAAAACCATATTAATGTTTGATGTGTCGCGGTGTGCCAACGGGAGATTAAAGGGATGGACTGTCTGGCTGCCAAAAATGCTGCAACCCAAGCAGTCAGGGAAGGATGCTGCCTAAGACAAAGTTCTTACCTCAGAGATGGTGCACACCTTGATGTGTCACATTGTATTCTAACCACAACCCTTTCTATTAACATCATTCTTATTGTTAAAGTTGTCAGTAGGTGGGTCCAAGAAGCAGCAGTGGGTTATTTAATGCGATAACCTGCCTGCTATTCATGTACTGAAATGCATAGGTATTATCATGTCAACTAAATACATGACTATTAGGGTATGTTCACACACAAAGTGTTTTTCTATTGACACTATGAAAACCAGCTCCAAAAATGGCTCAAGAAGGGACATGCTCCTTCTTTTTAAAGGGCCTTTTTTTATGCGCCGCTTTTTAAAACAGCAGCATAAAAAAACGCCCCGTCGAAACGAAACACCGGTTTTCCCATTGAATTCAATGGGCAGATGTTTGTAGCTTTTTCGGTGTGTTTATGCGACGAAATACGCCTGAAAACACAGCGTGTGAACATACCCTTACACGAACATGACAGAGCATCATCAGACATATGGGTTCCTCGGTATGTTTTTGACATCCTTATCATTTAGAAATTCTTAATCGAAAAGTGGTGAATTGGTTTTTAAAGTTCCATTCACAGTGCATGTATTTTTGTATTTTTTTTCAAACTATGGCAGCAAAGAAGCACGTGTGTTGCATGTGGTTCTGTTGGGGGTTTTGTGGTGTTGTAATAGTGCAGCTACGTATATAGCCATACTACTACTACTGCTTGATGTGGACATACCCTTATTATGCAATGTATCAGCTGTTTCTAAACTGTAGATGTGATTTCCTAGTTGCATGACAAAACAAAATTACTGAGAAAACATTCAGATTAAAAAAACAAACAAAAAAAAACAAATTCAAAGGCGGGGGTTCCATTTTATAGCGAGATCTCGAAAGATCATAGATTACAATGCAATCGCTATATAGATATGGCTGTACAGAAGTCTTTTAATTTAACACTTCAATAAGCATCATAGATTGCCATTTATACTCGCACTAATGTCCCAACCATCCCACATGTGTTCTGCATTGTGGGCATATGCAAGGTACCGAGAGGGAAGCGTGTGATCACTCTCCTTCCTGATGGTACCCACGCGAATATTGAAATCTTCAGGTCGTCAGTCTTTGGTAAAACTGGACCAATATAAAGAATAGATTTTGTTGCGTTTTTATAAAAAACGAGTCCGATACAATTCGCAAGTGGAAATGCAAGATAAATTGACATGTTGCAGATTTTAAAATACGCACCGCAGGTCAATTTACATGCAGAAAAAAATCTGCAATGTGTAAATGGGATTTCTTGAAATCTCATTTACTTTGCTGGTACTATATTACGAGAATTACAAAAATGTGCGCAGCAAATTCACACGTAATATGTATCATGTGCATTTGGCCTGAAAGTGCCACAGCGCTAGCCCCTTCATTCTCATACTAGGGACTTATACGCACAGGATCTATACAACAAGTTAGGGAATATTCAGATGTGGCACATTTTTGCAGACACTGTCTGCATCAATGCCACACATAATCTGCGTTGCAGATTCCGTTGCGCCTTTGCCTAAAATGTGCAGTAAATTGCTGCGGATTAGTCGTTGCGGATTCAGGTGCAGATCACACCCTGCTCTCTTTAAAAACATTCCATCTCAGTCTGGGTATAGACCTCGACACACATAGGTCCAGCCAGAATTATGAAATATCCTGTTCCTGAAAGCAATCTGCAACGCAACACACATTACATCTGCTGATTTCATTGCATAATTTTGCAACTCCATTGAAGTCAATGGAGAAATTCCGCCACAAGTCCGAATCAAGTCAGCAACAGACAGTGTATGCTGCGGACAACAAATTCCGCACCGCAGCCTATGGTCCGCAGCGGAGTTGTCCGCAACGTCTGCACGAAGATAACTAAAAATGTGTGGAAACCAATGGACAGACTGTCTGCTGCGGATTTCCAGTGCGCACTGTCTGCAGCGGAATTCCACAGTAATTCTGCCACGTGTGAACGTGCCCTTAGAGTACCGATCCTCTGCTATGGGCCATACAGTACTGCAATTATATACTGAAGCACAAAGAGGTTTTTTTTCTCATGGTTTCACATGCCATAATATGAAGGTATTCTCTGCTTCTAGAAAGCAATACATGTGCCACAATGCCATGCACATGAGCTCTAAAGGGGGTTTTACACTGGGCAATTATCGGGGAAACGATCGTTCACGCTCATTGACGATAATTGCCCTGTGTAAACAGGGCAGCGATCAGCAGATGAACGAGCAAACGCTCAATCATCTGCTGATCATATCAATTTAAAAAATAAAAAATTATTGTTGTCGGCAGCACATCTCCCTGTGTAAACGCGCTGCCGACATGATAATAATGTATGGGGACGAGCGATCGGCGCTCATTGGAGCGGATCGGAGCGCGCTGATCGGCACTCGTTGCACCGGCCAAAATTGGCCGGTGTAATAGGGCCTTTGGTGTCAGTTGTCTACTAACACGATTCTAAGACAATTGCTACAAAGGAAATCCCAAATCAGCTGTCCTGCTGTATTATCTGATATAGAACGGAACTACAATCCAAGTAATTGCCTAACAGTTTATGTTAACTACATATAAAATAAAGGAACGCTTTAATCTTTCTTCATAAGCACACAAACTGTTAATATAGTTTGGACAATATCCGTGTGGTTGCATCACTATAGTTGGATTAGTTGCCTCGAGCGTTTTACTCGCATGACACTTTCTGTGTTTCGTTAATCATTAAGATAGATGTGATTTAATAGGATTACAGAGGATAGCCGTTTTCATTTGCGAATATATGTTATATACAATAGTGTCATAGTAAATAGAGACTAAAATACATGGTCTAAATATAATAAGTATATTATACAAGATGGGTGATGGAAATCAGTGTTTTTAGGATTTTCTTGATAGATGAATAGATTAAATGTGTGACAAGTGTACATTTATATATATATATATATATATATATATATATATATATATATATATATATATATATAAAAATAGGATTGCTGATGGACTGCAGAAATCTGTGGAGAATTTACATCCTTTTGCAGCATGCCTATAGGGCCTTAAGGGGACAAGTAGAAGTACATTTTATAGGGGTTTCCCCATAATTTACTTTTAGGAACTGTCAGGCTGGGTTCACACGACCTATTTTCAGACGTAAACGAGGCGTATTATGCCTCGTTTTACGTCTGAAAATAAGGCTACAATACGTCGGCAAACATCTGCCCATTCATTTGAATGGGTTTGCCGACGTACTGTGCAGACAACCTGTCATTTACGCGTCGTCGTTTGACAGCTGTCAAACGACGACGCGTAAAAATACAGCCTCGTCAAAAGAAGTGCAGGACACTTCTTTGGACGTTGTTGGAGCCGTTTTCTCATAGACTCCAATGAAAACAGCTCCAAAAACGGACGTAAAAAACGCAGCGAAAACGCAGCGAAAAACGCGAGTTGCTCAAAAAATGTCTGAAAATCAGGGGCTGTTTTCCCTTGGAAACAGCTCCGTATTTTCAGACGTTTTTGGTCACTACGTGTGCACATACCCTCAACTATTTAGAGCAATAGGTTTCTCATCTGCAAGAAACACATATCATGAAAAGGCAGATTCCATTCCTCAGTTATGTGCAAGGGTCCTTAAATTAAATGTGAATTAGAGAAACCAATGATGAAGAGGTTTCCCCCGAATCTGTTGGTTTTTTTTTTTGACATGTGCAATTCAGATGTCGTAAAAATTAAATCCACGATGCTTATGTTTTCTAATCAAAATTTCCAACTGCATAATCCAGTCAGCAACTATAACTACTGGTGCTTGTAATTTTCTCTTATCCATAAGGGTATGTTCACACGATGAGAGGCATTTACGTGTGAAAAGACAGACTGTTTATAGCTGCCTCGTTTCACACGTAAATGCTCCTCCTCGCATTTTGCGAGCCGTCTGAGACGCTCGTAAATCTTGAGCTGTGCTTCATTGAGTTCAATGAAGTACAGCTCAAATTACGTGGCAAAGAAGTGCCCTGCACTTCTTTGCCGAGGCAGTCAATTTACGCGTCGTCGTTTGACAGCTGTCAAACGACGACGCGTAAATAACAGGTTGTCTGCACAATACGTCGGCAAACCCATTCAAATGAATGGGCAGATGTTTGCCAACGTATTGTAGCCCTATTTTCAGGCGTAAATCGAGGCATAATACGCCTCGTTTACGCCTGAAAATAGGTCGTGTGAACCCAGCCTAAGACTGTTTTATTGTTAGTAATCTTATTATTTTCAGAAATAACCATCATTCATCATTCTGACCACTTAGTAATAAAACATATATAGCTTCTCTATTCTTGAGTTAAAGTGTTTTTTCCCATGAGAGACATTTATGACATATCCACAGGACACCGTTACTTCAGAGTAACGAGCGGCATCGCGCCCCCCCCCCACGCAACGCAATCGCGGGGGGGGGGTGATGGTTGCTATGGCTGCCTGGGGGCCTAATGAAGGCCCCCAGGTCCGCCATCTAACGATCGCTGGTTGCAGTCCCCTAAGGGGACTAATAAAAAAAGTAAAAATTAGTTAAATAAAGGTTTTTTTTTAATGTAAAAAAAAATTTAGAAATTGAAAGTTCAAACAACCCCCCTTTTCTCATTCCCCCCATGGAAAAAAAATAAAATAAACATAATTGGTATCGCCGCATCCGTAAAAGTCTAAACTATTACAATATATCATTATTTAACCCGCACAGTGAACGCCGTAAAAAAAATAAATTGTAAATGCCAGAATCTCTATTTTTTGGTCACCTCATCTACTACAAAAATTTAAATAAAAAGTGATCAAAACGTCGCATGTACACCTAAATGGTATTATTAAAAACTACAGCTTAAAGTTATGGCTCTCGGAATTTGGCAACACAAAATAAATTGTCTTTTTTACACTTAGGTTTTTACTTGTAAAAGTAGTAAAATATTGAAAAAACTATATATATTTTTTGAATCGCCGTAATCGTATTGACCCACAGAATAAAGTTGTTGTTTTAATTGCACAGTGAATTCCGTAAAAACGACGCGCAAAAAATAATGGAGGAATCGCTGTTTTTTTTCATTTTCTACAACACAAATAATTGTTTCCCATTACCTAGTAAATTATATGGCACAATAAATGCTGCGACAACAAACTACAACTTGTCCCGCAAAAATCAAGCCCTCATAGGACTATATCGACGTAAAAATAAAGAAGTTATGGCTTTTGGAAGGTGGGGAGGAAAAAACAAAAATTTTAATCTGAAAAAGGGCTGCGGCGGGAAGGGGTTAAATGACTCATGTCAGCTAGAAATGATAGAGTTTTAGACGAGTTATAAAATTAGATATTTGCTTTCTATCTATCATTTTTACTCATTATATTTTTTGTTTCCTTACAGGGAGAAATGGACAAACATGTAGGTATGTTATATAAACTTTAACTTCTTTAAATATCTTATCTCAATCTACGTAATCATGTATCCATTATAGATCAAAAGTCATAGCGATTAAAGGCTTTTTTATATGGGTCAATTATTAGGAAAACGAGCGTGTGTAAACAGGGCAATGATCAGCTGATGAACGAGCGTGCTGTTTGTATCGTTTATGCAGCCGAAAATGTTGTCGTTGTCAGCAGCACATCTCCGGTGTAAACAGGAAGATGTGCTGCCGACATCAAAGAATGTATGGGGACGATCAATCGTAGTAACGAGAGTTCATCCCCATACATAGATACTTGTGAAAGGGGCAAACGAGCGCCGATCAATGAGCTGTCTCGTTGATCGGTGCTCGTTTACACGGCTAACGTCAGGCCGTGTAAGAGGACCCTAACACTGAGTATACATGTATCAATCTCACTTGCTAGGCAGTTCAAAGTATAGATGATCAATGAAAGGTCGATAAAAAAATTATATATATATATATACTGCATAAACATTTTTCTAAAATAATATTTATGTCTCACATGTTTATGGGTATTTGACTACACCCAAAACTTCTTTAGTAAATTTAAAGAGTTTTTTTTTGTGATTTTGCATTGAGGAACCCCCCCATCAGCAGTATAAAGGGGCAGCGGCCCCTTCACTGCAGTATCTGACACAGTGACATCCATATGCAGAGTTGTGTCTAGTAAAAAGGGCTAAGCTGCAGTACCAGACACAGCTACAAATGTATGAATGATGCTGTGTCAGCTGCTGCAGTGAAGTGCCCACTGCACTCCAGTATAGGGTACGCAGCTGTCCAGAGAAGTGGTTGGGCACTACAGTATAGGGTACGCAGCTGTCCAGAGAAGTGGTTGGGCACTCCAGTATAGGGTACGCAGCTGTCCAGAGAAGTGGTTGGGGCACTCCAGTATAGGGCACACAGCTGTCCAGAGAAGTGATTGGGGCACTCCAGTATAGGGCACGCAGCTGTCCAGAGAAGGGGTTGGGCACTCCAGTATAGGGTACGCAGCTGTCCAGAGAAGTGGTTGAGGCACTCCAGTATAGGGCACGCAGCTGTCCAGAGAAGTGGTTAGGGCACTACAGTAAAGGGGACCAAGCTGTCCAGAGAAGTGGTTGGGGCACTCCAGTATAGGGAACGCAGCTGTCCAGAGAAGTGGTTGGGGCACTCCAGTATAGGGCACGCAGCTGTCCAGGGAAGTGGTTGGGGCACTCCAGTATAGGGCATGCAGCTGTCCAGAGAAGTGGTTGGGGCACTACAGTGAGCACTACTGCCCCTTCAATCTGCTGATTGCTGTGGGTCCCAGGGACCTAGGGATAGGCCATAAAGTAAAGTCCTTAAAAAACGAATACATTGCAAAAGTGGATTACATCACTACTACTATTAGTATTTCTAGGACAGTCAGATAATGATCTCGCTAGGACAAATAGACAACTAAGGTATGCACACATACATGAATGATTTCCCATGCATCTTAACTGAGAACAATGTGTTTCTTGTTTATTAACATGGCGGTACATTAATGATTAACACTTATTTATATTTATGTTTTTTTTTTTATTAAGGGCCAAATCTGGTCAATGATTCAAAACCCAAGGCTCATCTAACAGGTATTGATTCTAAACATCAGCCCTTATAAGACAAAGATCATCAAAATTCTTTACGTTATTTGAGGTAATGGGAGAAGAACATATACTTTGCATGCATAGTTGGCTACAAGCACATTACTGTGAATCTAACTAGAAAGAATCTTGCCTTCGCGCACCAGAACGTTTTAGCGTGCCCTGATGCGGGGGTGAAATAGGGAGCGGGCTCACGTGCTGACAGGTGGCACTCTAGCATTGTGGCTACTAGCACATTACTGTGAATATAACTAGAAAGAATCTTACTTTTGATTTTTTACCACTTTGCACACCACGATGTAATAGCACGTCCTTATGCGGGCTCACGTGCTGACAGCTGACACCCTGGAATAATGGCCAGGAACTGCGATTGATCTGTTCCTGACCGTCTAACCCCTGCGGTCAATAGCATCATCTAAGCCATTAGAAAGGGGGCGACCCCTCTGACATCCCATCAGCCCCCCGCGATGCGATCATGGGGTGCCGATGGTTGTCATGACAGCCCAGGGACCTAAGGTCTGCCTTCTAATGATCTCTGGTTCAAGTCCCCTAGGGGGACTAATAAAAATTGTGAAAAATTGTTTGTTTTTTTTTCTTTATCAAAGATTTTTATTTTGAAAATATAACAATACATAAACATTTCACGGTTTGTGCAAAAAATAGAAATTTGCACGCAGTGCAATACATTTAAATGAAGTATCATAGTATAACAACAGTATGCATATATATACATGTATAAGAACAACAGTAGAAGGTAGCCTCCCACCTATCAGAATTGAGTGATAAGAGAGATATAACGGCAATAACTGTACCATGTTCGCATCAAATCAGTGCAATAGTCAGGGAGACCGCCCCCCCCAGTAAAGTGAGAAGTGACACATATAAGAGCACTTTTGAATATATGGACACACAACACATAACACCAGACAACAAAGGGAAAACACATACAGACAAAAGCGCCTCAGGTAGGTAATATGATTTGTTCAGAACATTCCATCCAGCCAGAGAGGTAGATCAGCACCATCCCGGAATCCAGACCACACCATCCAAGTTTGGACGAAGAGCCCTGATTTGCCCCTATCAGCGGACAGCAACTCCTCCATCCTCATAATCCCGTTCACCTCCGTTACCCATTCCGCCAGGGACGGTACAGTATGCGATTTCCAGTGACGAGGTATCACCGTTCTCGCTGCGGTCAAGAAATGTCGAAAGATCCCCTTTTTGAGGTGTGGGAGTGATCCAGGAACCATAGAAAGCAAGCCTATGGAAGCCGAGGTCGGAACCTCCGTATGGAAAAGCTTGTTGCCTAGATCAAAAATCTTTCCCCAAAAGGGACGTAGCATGGGACAGTCCCACCAAATATGCAACATAGTTCCAGGAGCCCCCCCACACCTCCAACAATCAGCAGACACATCAGGGTATAGCCTATGTAACAAGGTCGGACAACGTTACCACCTGGTAAGTATTTTGTAATTCTTTTCCTGGGCAAAACAAGACATCGGTAACTTATGGGCTAAAAAGAAGGTGGTGCCCCACTCCTCTTCAGAGTGTCTAACCCCCATTTCCTCGTCCCATGCGGCAGTGAAGGATAATTGAGAAAAAGAAAATTTTGGCAGAAGGATCCCATGTAGGTGGGACAACACATGAGAAGGGGCTTTGGGCAAAGACAAGTAGAGTTCCAGAGGAGTCTTATCCTGTAGTAATACCAGGCAGTCACCCATGGAAGAGAGATAGGACCGCAACTTCAAATAGGACCACCAAGTTGACCGCCTCCCCGGGCAGGCAGCAGATACATCAGTCATTGGCAACATGGCACCGTCTGGAGTAAGGGTCTCAGACAAACATCTACCATTTGCTCTCTCCCAACAGAGGAATGTATCAACACCCTCCGCCGGAGGGAAAGAAGGATTATCAAATAGAGTAGTCAAGGGACCCGGGCGATGAACAAGGCCCGTAGTACCCAGGATCCGTTCCCATACCATGAGAAACTGACGTGTGAGGAAAGGTAGAGAGAGAGTTTGTCTCTGAAGGACTGACAGCCACGGCAGAGAGGATAATGCAAGAGGAGACATAGCCTTTTCAATGCGCACCCATTGCTTACCTGTTTCCGAACTGAACCAATCCACTACTCTCATAATTATCGCTGCTTGATGGTATCGTTTAAAGTCTGGGAGACCCGCGCCCCCGTCTACTTTTGGCCGGCTAAGGACAGCAAACCGGATACGAGGCTTAGAGGAGCCCCACATAAACTTGGTTATGGCCCTATGTAAAACCTGGAAAAAACTGGATGGTACGGCAATAGGGATGGTCTGGAAGATATACAGAAATTAGGGCAAGATATCCATTTTAACCGCATTGATACGCCCAAACCACGACATGCGGTTCCCGCCGTATTCCGCCAAGTCCTTCATGGTACGCTGTAGAATGGGCGTATAATTCAGAGCATACAAATCCGACTGTTGCGTGGGGACATGTACCCCTAGGTATTTTAAAGATGTAGGTTGCCACCTGAACGGAAAAACCTGAGCGAGATGGGCAGCTAGAGGGTGATCCAAAGAGATATTCAAGGCCTCCGATTTAGAGTAATTGACTTTAAAGTTACTTAAATGACCAAAGCACTCAAACTCCTCCGTCAAAGATGGCAAAGAAATCATGGGAGTTGTGATGTATACCAGGAGGTCATCTGCATATAACGCCAATTTATGATGCTGTGAGCCAACGCGTATACCATTAATATTAGGGTTGTTCCGCAGTGCCATGGCCAGGTGTTCCATGACCAGAACATACAAAAGAGGCGAAAGTGGGCACCCCTGTCTCGTGCCATTAGCAATAGACAGAGGATCAGATAATAGTCAGTTGACACGAACTCGAGCAGTAGGCCTTTGGTACAAGGCCATTATCCTATCCACCGTGGTGGTGCCAAGGCCAACCTGCGTCAGGACACTGCGGAGGAACACCCAGTGCACTCTATCAAAAGCCTTTTCGGCATCTATCGAGAGTAAGCACATCGGTATCTTACGGGTTTGGCAGTATGACGTCAAAAGGAGGGTTTTGTTAGTGTTATCCCACACTTCCCAACCACATACAAACCCCACCTGATCATCCACGATCAAGCCAGGCAGTAATGGCGATAAACGAGAGGCAAGCAACTTTGCGAAAAGCTTCACATCTACATTGATTAGCGATATGGGCCTGAAGTTTGCGCACACCATTGGATCCTTGCCTGGTTTTGGTAGGAGAGTTATATGAGCCTCGAGGGATTGAGGCGCAAAGGGACACGAGGAGGACACCGAATTAAAAACTTTCGGCAGAAAAGGAGCCAATTGATCTTTAAATGCCTTATAAAATTTGTTATTAAACCCATCGGGCCCCGGGCTCTTGCCCAACCCAAGGGTGACTCTCCAATAGCACGCTCCACTTCGGCTTCCAAAAAATCCTCCTCAAGCTCCAAAGCCACCCCCTCCTCCAAGGTCGGCAGCGCAGTATCATGAACATAAAAGTCGATTTTATCCCATAACGCCTCTGCCTGCATATCATGAAATTGGCCTTTAATATTGTATAGCGCCGAGTAATAGTGTTTAAAGCAGTCAGTAATACCAACCGGGTCATGAACCTCACCGCCCGAGGGAGATGAAACTTTAGGGATATATGACGCTTGTGTACGGGGATGCAGCATCCGTGCCAGAGACCTACCGCATTTATCCGCATGTTCGTAGGAGTGCTTGCGCATCTGATCCCTGAACCAAGCGTGTGACTGGTCTATCAAAGAACGCAAGGATTCTCTCACTGTAGTGAGCTCCGCAAAAATCTGTGAGGATGGAACCTGTTTATGACAGGATTCCAGATCCCGTATCTGAATCAAGAGACTTGCAATAGCAAACCCCTTTTCGCGCTTCAATCGTGCCCCATTTTGTATCAGTACCCCTCGAATGACACACTTCAGTGCCTCCCACTGGAGTGGCAAGGGAGTAGCTTCATGTTCATGAACCTCAAAGAAAGCGGTAAATTAATCTTTAATGGCCGCCATGCATACTGCATCCCGTAACAAATTGTCATTAAGTTTCCAGGATTGGAAATTAGGCAACGAGTTAGGAAATGTAAGGGTCAGAAACACAGGGGCATGATCCGACCAAACCATAGGGCCCACGTCAGAGGTAGGATGCCAGGTAAGCAAGTGGTGGCTAACCAAAAAAGGGTCTATCCGACTGTACATGTTATGCAGTGGGGAGAAATAAGTGTATTCTCTTACCTGAGGGTGTAGAATCCTCCACACGTCAATCAACTGCATGGAATGCATCACAGTTTTCAGTGCCCCCAAATGCGACTTAGGGACAACAGACCTGCCCGAGGAGGTGTCAAGTCTGGAATCGAAAGTCAAATTAAAATCACCTCCAACAATTAAAACGCCCTCAGTGAACTCCTCCAATTTCCTTAAATACAATCGGCCCACTCGTGCCTGGTCCTTATTGGGGATATACAAATTAGCCAGAGTAAAGATCTTATTACGTATGGATAGCTTGAGAAAAACATATCGACCATCCGGGTCAACCAGAACATCAATAATTTTATAAGAGAGTGACTTATGAATACATATACTGGCACCCTTGGACTTGGATTCCGAGTTGGTACTGTGGAACCAGGCCGGAAAATATCGATTCGTGAACTGTGGCGTATGGCCCGCCTGAAAGTGGGTCTCTTGTAGGAACAAAATATGTACCCGCTCTTTATGCATGTTATATAAAATTTGTGAGCCTTTTTCTGGGACATTAAGCCCCATAGCATTAAAGGTACAAGCCTTCAATTGTGCCATCGCCACCTCTCACTGAAGGAACTCGTAGAGCAATGCACTAAGCAGAGGCGAGACGAACAACAACAGGACAAACAAGGAAGGGAGACACGATAACAAAGACAAACAGACAGGTGAATAATCACCCACTCCTTGAGCTACTCAAGGAGAAACAATCCAATATACACCGGATATAATCATTGAGTCCCTAAAAGGAGAAGTGTCAGGACAAGGTCTAGCCAGCGCCCCGCACCCCCCAACCCAGTACAAATATCACACATCTTAGAACCAAAACATGAATGGCAAGAAAATCAAGGCAATTAGCTCAATATCACGAGAAAATGAAGTAATGGCCGACATTAGGTCAGGATCGAACAGAGATGCTAGCATAACAATACATTCCCGGAAATTTACACAGTTACCGCATGAGTGTACAGGCATGTAATTAGTAAAAACGTAGATAATCACATAACATACATAGTGCAGTAGTACTGGCAGCTGAACATTAATTAATCACGGGCAAATGGCCTATCTGATCACCTGTAGCCCCTACTTAGAGCGAAAGAATCGGTATAACGGAGTATTACATGAAACACATCAGACCTTCGCCTCCCAAGATATAAGCAGTAACAATTGAACTTAATAGGCCTAAGCCGACTGCTGGCCGACAAAGAAACATCCAGACGAAATCACAGCGGATCAGCACGTCGCCCACCAGGACGACCCATAGGAGAAGCGGGAGAACGACCACGCCGGCGTGGCCTTGGACGCTGTGGTGGTAGAGGGACATACGGCCAATCAAGCAGGGAAACTCTCGGCACCTGGAGGGCAGCACAGAAGTCCGGGACATCTCCTGGGTCTCGAACATTCAGTAATGTCCCGTCCCTGCGAACCTGCAGCTGGAAGGGGTGACCCCAGGAATAGGAGATCTCATGCTCTCTCAGCACATCCAGTAAAAGACGAAGCACTCGGCGTTTGTCCAGGGTCATCTTGGACAAATCGGATAACAACTGGATCTTGACCCCTTGTAATAAGACTTCTCCTTTATCTCGGGCCTTCCTCATGATCTGCTCCTTTAGAGAGAAAAAATGGACACGGCATAGCACATCTCTAGGCCTATCAGGATCCGGGTTACGAGGGCCAAAAGTCCTGTGAGCCCTATCCAGCTCCAATGGATCATCAGCAGGACGCTCCAGCAGGGAGTTAAACAAGGAATGTAAGACAGGTATGAGTTGCCCCGAAGATATATCCTCAGGAATACCCCGGAGCCGAATATTGTTACGGCGATTCCGATTCTCATGATCTTCAGCCAGGTTAAATAGTGCATGAATCTGCTGGGAGTGATGATCCAGCCGTTCTGCATGAGAGACTTGCTGCTGTGTAACAGTGGAAACGTTGCCTTCTATGCGCTGAACTTGATCGGACAATTGAGAGACATTAGTCGTAAGAGCCTGTATCTCAGATTTATAGGTCATCTCAAGACGATTCACATAACGCTCCATGTCCTGTTTAGTGGGCAATGTGGCGAGCTGTTGTCTCTGGCCCTGTAAATCATCTCCCATGCTAGCAGAGCCGACAATGTGAGGAGAGGAATGTAGATCCAGATCCCAAGGAGAAGCAGGCATCGATGCAGACCCCAGCATGCCAGAGGATGAGGAAGGAGAGACACGGGCGCCATGACTAACACCACGTGGTGAGCAGGACGGAGCGGGAAGCGCCATGACAGTTCCAGAAGGACCCATCTCCACCCCCGCCAGCAGGGAAGGAAACGGACCCAGGGAGCCAGAGACCGAAGAGGGGGTACTGTCGGTACCTGATGCTGCTGCAGCGGCAACCCCCGAAGAAGACTCTTCTGCAAGCGGGAATCCTGTTCCAGTTCGTCTCCCCTCCAGCGGCGCCATCTTGGGAGACGGCCCGGCAGCAGCGTCGGTGAGGAATCTTTGAATGGAGCCGGCTTAAGACATCTGCCTCGTACAGTATGGAGTCCCCGTGGTTGCCTTAGATTTCCTGACCATTAGGTAGGTTCAAGTCTGTCTTTTTAGTATGCTTATGTGCGGGTTATGGAAGTGCAGGAACGGACCTCTCAAGCAGCACGTCTGGTCAGCGCCATGTCCAAGCCACGCGCCCGTGAAATTTTTTTTTATAACGTTTTCAGTAGTAAAAAAAAAATATATGTATTCAAAGTTCAGAAAACCCCCCTTCCTATTTTCCTCTAAAGTAATGTAAAAAAAATAAAAAAGTAAACAAAATTTGTATATTATACATTATATACATATACGTAAAAGTCCAAACCATTACAGTATAACATTATTTAACTCACATAGTGAACGCCGTAAAAAATAAAAATTAAAACATCACAGTTGTATGTACAAATGGTACAAATAAAAACTACAGCTCGTCCTGCAAAAAATAAGCCCTCACACCGCTCAGTCAACGAAAAAATAAAAAAGTTATGGCTTTCGGAATGTGGTGAAACAAAACAGTTATTTTAATAAATAGTTTTTTCTTTGTAAAAGTAATATATAAATAACTATTTAAATTTGATATCACCGTAATCGCACTGAGCCGCCGAATAAAGTTAAGTTGTCATTTTTATTGCACGGTGGGAGCCTTAAAAACAAAACTCAAAAAACAATGGAGGAATCACACTTTTTTCCAATTCTACCCCACAAATAATTTTTGAATGGTGTATGTGAACCAAACCACCACCACCTCCATTATGGTCCTGTTCTAGGATGTTGAAATGGCTGTAACTATTCCCAGGTTTGTTGTGCCAATGGTCTTGTGATGTTGTAACACTTCGCTTCCACCAATGGAGCATCAACTGAAAATTTGAAATTGTTGTACTTTGTGTCATACTCTAGAAATGGCACCCAACAGTACATACAGCTCCTGGGGCACTGCCATCGAGTTTGCCCTATTATCCTACCCTACAGTAATTGATAAGGATTTGCCGTTCGATACGTGTCTGGTATCAACCACTGTTATTTCAAGAAAAAGCACATGGTTCATCTGTCTATTGGCATGGCCACTATTTGACCATTGGAAGAACAAACTGGTTGTTAGTAGGGTACATAAAGAAGTTATCGTGCAGGTTCAAGAAGTGTAGTATTAAGCCTCATGCACACGACCGTAAAAATCTCCGTAATTGTGGACTGTTATACGGTCGCATTCGGTTCTATTGGGCGAGGACACCTTTCCGTATCAATACGGATAGGTGTCCGTGCCGTAAAAACCGTGCCAGGAATTATGAAGCATGTCCTACTTTTCGTATTTTACGGCCATGTGCATGAGGCCTTAGGGTCGATTCACACACGGCAGATTATGTTTCAGAAATTTCTGCGACTGAAAATCAGTTTCATTCATTTAGGTGGGGATTTTTCGGCAGAGAGCACATGGATTTCTGAAAACTCCACTCAGAATAATGGAACTGATTTTAAGTGGCAAAAAATGTCTGCAAAAAAAATGCAAATCCGCCCTAACTTTTATCTGACAATCCGAATTATCTTTACTTTTTGAGCACAAGTGTATATTAGGAAATGCTAAATTTCCTAATATACAGCCCACCAAAGGTAAACATATATATTTTACTGTATATGTCAGGAAAAAGTGGCGCAGAAGCTTCATAAATATGGCATTCGGCAGGCTTTTTATTTTTTCTATTTAGATGCAAGGTGGTTTTTGCCATTATTTTTCCAATCTGTTCATTTTAATGCTATACTTGACTTGCTGGTTTCTTTTTAGGCACAAAGCAAAATGATGCAACTCAAGATCTGCAGTGGGAATCTAAACGTGGTCTGGCATTTCTCAAGAACGGAATGATGTATACCAACAAATCCATCGTCATTCCTAATGAAGGATATTATTTTGTGTACTCTCAATTGTCTTTTCGCCCTCCAGTTACTACATGTTCTGATGATAAATCTATATCACAGAGCATCATGCGGTCGAATTCCAACTATCCAGAGCCAGAAGTTATTCTCAGTGGAATTTCATTTTGTACAGAGGGCAGTAAGATATACCAACCCATTTATCTGGGTGGCCTTCTACATCTGAAAAGTGGTGATCGCCTGAAGGTGAATGTGAGTCCTATCACTCCAGTTGACACCTCTGTTGATCACAAAACCTTCTTTGGTGCTTTCTTGGTGTAATGGAAGTTACTGGATTACTGATGTGAATAGATTTATGATGGACACTATCATTGTGCCTTTATCTTTAAAGTTTATTAATTTATAAAGTCCCTCTATGTAATAATAGACCGACCATTTATATTTTCTACTTCTTTATGTTTTGTGTTAAAGTTATTTATATATGACCAAACTAGTTGTACGTCATCCTCCCATATTAGTTAAGAATAAGCCAAGAATTTCAGGATATGTTCATATTTTACATCTCAGTTTTCTACTAGGAAAATTTGCTGCTATGTAATGTCTGCACATTATAAAAAAAATATAAAAAAATACACATAGACACATCCCTAACAGCTCAGCCTATAATTAAATTAAACAATTAGTATTCCTACAGTACAAAACAAACTCTTTGTAGAAATTGAGGGACTGCTGGGAGATTTCAGCTCTGAAGGCTGCAGAATTGAGAATGCAGCTTTGAACTATAATACAAACTGTAACCAGGGATCAGTACAAATAATGCAATTTATTTAAAAAGGTACTCAATATTTCAAGTAAACTATTAAGAAATGTAAATTGTAAAATGGTGCTAAAAGGTGGACAGTTCCTTGAGGATCCTCTGGTACTCAAGTTGCATGACCGAGAAATCAACGTTTAATGCCTTCGGCGCCGCAATCGCAAAAGTCACGGACGCATCTCCACTATGTCGGAGTGCTCCAAATTTTCCTCACTGAATGCTGCCAGCCCCTCCCCTCCGACTCTAGTGGTCTCCTGATTGTACGCAGATAGAGGCACATGTGATGCCGGCACCGGGGGTATTAAACGTCGATTTCTCAGTCATGCAACTTGCATGACCGACACAACAGCTATTGTTACACTACCCACTCCCTCCTCTACAGAGCACTGTCAGCAGTTTTGAGGGATTCAAACTGCTGACAGATTCCATTTAACAACAGATCTTACACAGCATATTGATACATAATCTGTAGTACAGTACAGTATAGTTGCCAAGTGGAACTGTCATCATTAGGCCCACAGAAATGTATACAATCTCTTCTATGAAGAGTCACCAGCCGTATCTCATGAATACTGAGACACTTATTAACATTCTCAAGCAGATACTATATAAACAATGTGGAAATTGTTAAACTTTGACCATGAAAAACTTTTTGTGACCTGAGTAAATTTACATTCCCATATTTATAAATGTTTATTTCTGTTTGTAAATTTACAAACTTTTTTCACATGTGAAATGTCAATTTATATTATGTAATCACAATTTTTTATATTGAATAAATTTTGAGATATAAAAGTTATAGAACATTTTGTTTTGAAAAAGCTGGGAAACCATATTGTATGGATAGTTTTGTTAGTGCAATATAAGCTTACAGTACACCCTCCTTAAGGGTCAGTTCACACAGCGGATTTTGCTTGGCGGGTCCCGTCGCAAAATTTGGCGCAGCATTATTCCTGCCATCGGCAGGAAGATTCCTCCTCCCATTGACTTCAATGGGAGGTTCGGGCGGAATCCACCCAAAGATTGGACAGGACGATTCTTTTTCCCGCTAGCTAAAAAAAAGAAGCATCCAACGCCCATTGAAATGAACAGGAGGTGGAATTTTGTGGCGGAATCCACAGCGGGTTCCGCTGCAAAAGTTCCGCCTTTAGAACAGGGCCAAAGCCTTACGCACAAGAAGGGTCTCTGCAAATCTGTACTATGGAGACATAGATGATCTGTGCCGCTGTATGGTGCCTCTGTACAGCACCGGATTACAAAGATATTCTTCCCTAGAAGCAATGTTCATATTTGCTACATTACTCAATCTTCTTTGTATATCTATGTATTAATCTGCTTATAAAAGTAATAACCAAACGTAAACTATCATAATGTAAATGAGTATCAAAATATTTAAATTTGAATAAAGTAACAAATGTTAAATGGTTTTTCCAGTGCTAAGAAATGAATGGCCTATCCTCAGGATAGGCCATCAAAATCTCATCAGTCGGGGTCCTACTCCTGACAACTATGCCGAACAGCTGGTTTGAAGGAGCCACAGTGTTCGTACGAGCGTTACTTTCCCTTCATTAACTTTACTTCTCACACTGTGAATCGGCAACACACTTGCAGCAGGGGTTCACAGTATTACAGCCTTCTCCCATTCACTTCAATAAGAGAAGGCTGTAATACTGTGAAGCGGGTAAAGGAAATAAAGGGGAAGCAGCGGTTGTAAGAGCGCTTGTGGCCCCTTCAAAATAGCTGATCGTTGGTGGTGCCAGAGATATTGATGGCCTATCTTGTGGATAGGCCATAAATTTCCTAGGACTGGAAGGACCCCTTTAAAGTATTTATTTGCCACTTGTTTTAAAGTGGCCAAAAAACCACCGTGTCTGTTGCTATTAATATTTTATAGGAATATGCAAATAAAGTTTATTGAAACGTACCTACACATATGCTGTAATATATAAGGCAGAGCTGTAGAAGTTCAGGGGTAGCAGTCGCACCTGGGCCATGCTGACTAATGGGTGACTAAAGGCCCTCTGCCTTATGAGAAGACACTTGTATTATAAATGGCACATTCTAGGTGGGCGCCCTCTGACAGATTTTGTATTGGAGCCCATGGGCTTCAAGTTACACCTCTGATACTGGCCTTCATGTGGAACTACTGCCATACCAACCAATCAGATTATGTTTTTCTGTACCCAACATCGGAAAAATTAAAGGGGTTGTCCACGAACGGACAACTGATGGCATATCCACAGGATAGGTCATCAGTATATACTCGGTGGGGGTCCGACACCCGGACCCCACATCAATCAGCTGCACCAGCTGCCTCCGGGCGCCTGACGTCCATGCCGGAAGCAGATGGCTCCGGTCATGGAATAGCAACCGAGCTGCAGTACTGCAGCTGTACTCCTATTCAAGTGAATAGGGGCAGAGCTGCAGTTCTGCAGAATGGCCGCTATGCAGTGGTCGGAGCCATCTGCGTCCGGCTCCAACTACTGCACACCCTTCAAAACATTCGGCCTCCGGAGGCAGACGGTGCAGCTGATCGGAGCGGGGTGCAGGTGTTGGACCCGCACCGATCATATACTGATGACCTATCCTGTGGTCGGCAGCTGTTAGTTCGTGGACAACCCCTTTAAAGCTTGCGTCCGATTGGTTTCTATGGCAACATTTTTCTACATATATTTCAATCCCCAAGAGGTCTTGAAAGGACCACAGCTACAGTTACTACGCTTTTCTTTCCATATAGTATATTTCATATTTATACAGTAGATATTACTTTTCTGTGTATTTTCTATATGTAGATGTTGTCAGGGGATCTGCTCTTCAGGGCTGATTTACAACCAATAATATATTACAAAGTATGAGAACCTATTGTGCCCTTTTTAAAAAATGTTATTCAGTCCCAAAGATCCCATAAAAGGCTCTGTTTGCACTAGCATTATGTCTTCAGTTTATAACAGAGAAATGAGTGTTGTGACGTAGCCTTTTTTTTTTACTGGATACTGACGGATCCCAATAAAGTTTATCTTTAATGTGGTCTATCGAGCTTCCGGTATTTCTGACAGCAACAACAACTTGGCAGAAAGCCAGATAGAACCCCTTATTGGAAGAATGAACAAAGCCTAAAAATTATTTACATTTCTTCACTGAGATTGTTTCTTTAAAATTAATCTGATCAAGATGAAAATATTCTTAGAAATGTTCATACTTCTATGTGGGTGTTTTTGTAGACATTTCATCACCTGCTCTGCAATGTTTGGTATGCTATGACAATAATGTGAGTGTAAAGGAAAATGATTATGTAAGCAATAAGAAATTCTGAGAACATTTGGCTAGCCTGTTTGAATATTTTCTTGTGGAAGTCGTCCCATTTAGACAATGACTTTAAATGGATATTCCTAACTTAAACATTTGTGGAATAGACACGGGATACGGCATCAATGTCTGATAGATAATGTCTCCTGAGCGAGAGTCACCCGACTTCCATCCCGCCTTGTGAATGGGCCGCCAGTTGCTGCATCCTATCGGAGACATTTACTGAGTTTTCTGTGGCTGTTCCATAAATGTTTCAGTTGGGAATATACCTTTAAGTAATGTTGTAAATCTGTTTTATATTAAAACATGTGTTAGTCTATTATACATATTGTTCTTTTAAGCATTAATTTGGATGTAAGTCATAAAGCCGCAAGTAGAAATGGATTATTTTAAATAAATATATATATTTTGCTGTGCTTTATGTTCTTGTCTTTTACAATATCAGTTACTCTGGGTTAGTCACAAATGTACCATGATCTGAATATGTAACAGAAATTCAACACTAATTCAAGTTTACATTTATTTTCTGACAATTAAGTTTCATCTTTCTATAATCATTTAACCCCTTCCCAACTTTTGACATAACTGTACGTCATGGCGGAGTATGGAGTGGGATTACAGGTTGAACTCACTCCATATACAGTTGGTGACACCTCACTGTAACAGCTGGGATTATAGATAACGTTCCCGGCAGTTTAACCACTTAGATGCTGTGGTCAATAACAACCGAGGCATCTAACTCATTAGAAAGAGGGGGGGCATCCCACGATGCGATCGCAAGGTGCCGATGAAAGTTATGGCAGCCTTGGTGTCTAAGAAAGGCAACCTGAGGAAGTCATCGTGCCACCTGCATTATGGACAAAACGCCGATTGGCAGGGCAGAAAAATTATGGTTCCCTTGCACCCACCAGTGCCAGTTAGGGCTGTTCAATTGCATGCGCCTTGTAAGGACGTGGATTCAAATGAGTGCAGGGAAACCGGATCAGATTCCCTCTTTCTTCCTGGTTCTACAAACTGGCTGTCCTTTTAACAACCAATTTGGGAGAACCAGGGAGACCTGTTCGGATCCCACTCCTGGGTAATCTGCTGTGACATCACAAATATTTTCAATCAGATAAGCACAGGGGTGGACATACCATACATACCATCAAATTAGCAGTTGGAAATCAAGGAGCCCATACTTGCACAGTGTCCATCTGTTGTTGTCCAGCCCCGACTGTGTATGTGTGTCTGTGAAAATTATATTTTATAGTGCTGATGGTTGTATACAGTGTTCTTCCTACACAGCAGCATAATATACACACACAGTAGCAGGAAATATATAGGATAAGGAGCCCACAGAGAAATATGGTGAAGATTTTAAATAAAATGTTTATTAGTAAGATTTTTTTATTGCAATTGAATCTTATTTACTAGACCTTGGAGAGCTCCTTCCTTGGATTTTTCATCTTTTATGTCTCCCAAAGACCTCCACAATTCAGTCATTGTCGCAAATACACACAAGAAACGTTCAATAAAAATTATTTTTGCAACCATTATTTTTTAATTATCCCAATGCATCAAAAATAAAAAATGTAGCAACTTTGCAATTAGACTTGATTAAAAATATCCTGTCATTTTGTGTTGACAGCTTATATATCTCCATGGTTACAGACTACAATCAAATCCATAGATGGATCCTGCGGTCACGCTCCCTTCCATCTGTCCCCTTTGTTTTGCTAATGTATACTTGGTAGGTTAGTAAGAAGGGGGACAAATGGAAAAGAGTATGTCTGCAACATCAGACTGCAACGTTTGTTTGTAGTCTGTTACCATGGCAGCACGTCGATTTGCATAGGAGCTGTAAAAAAAGAGTATTTTGTATATATTTTATATATCAAAACTATAAGCAAAGTTGTTTCACTTTTCATTTTCATTGCATTGGAAGAATAAAAAAAATTGTTGTGAAGTTGTACATAGTACAATATACAGAATATCATACTGCCTAAAAGAAATAGTGTTACCATGTAAAACTCTCCCTGACCTTATACCACTCTTCCATCTGGTACAGTCATACAGAGCAGGTGCATATGAACTACATTACATGTGCCAATCTAGACTCTACTGGCATCTCAGTTTAGATGCCAGGAAAGTAACTTGCTGTGGATTTGGCGTAGGTTTTACCCTATGCATTGCAAAGGGCAAAATCTTGTGTGAAAATCTTCACCAAATCAAGGTCGCATTGGCATGCCTTCAATTCCATGTTAATTTTTTTCAGCTACATGTAGATGAGGTTATTAAAACCCCATGCACATCTATTGTACTGTAGATTGGCATGTATTTTCAGTGGGGTATTTGCACCAAAAAGCAGCAGTAATTCAGCAGCATTTGAATTCCCCTTTGTAATTGGAAAACAATGAGACACATTTATTTATAGCTTATCGGAAATTACCTTTGCATAATACGTATATACATATATGAACAGAAGGAGAACAAGGAGCAAAACAGCCAAGTAGTAAAATAACATATCTTTAATTTACACATCAATACACATAACATGTTAAAAGTTACAAAAGGACAAGAAGACTCTGTAGTTCCAGTAAAGCACTACCAAGGATGACTCCCAATACTGGTCCAGAGCGAAATTACAAGCACTCCAGATACAGAGTGTGGGGTATGGTCAGAGTACCAAGTGATATGAATGAATGGTTATACCCTAATATAATACAACCAGTATATGCAATAAACAGGATTAGGGATTGAAATAAGTCACTGGTAATAATAGGTCCACAAACTGCTCAGTCAGCCCCCACCTCTCTATTCAGAGATAGTCTTACCCATGATACGTGAACCAGGAGAGTCAGTCAGGCGTGCAGATAAAACCCCATGTCAGGTTAGTAATGGTCTGGTGAATTGTTGAATTTTATTGAACCTATAGCCCTGTAGGTTATTATCACAATGCCCCTGCTCCTCAGGGGCTCCTGTCCTAACATTATATGAAAGGGAGTCCATCACCACTTAGGCCCCCCCCCCCAACCCCACCAATAACACCACTAGATATGTCTATGGGAAGGCATTGGCAACCTACTCCTGTAAGACGGTAGCGCCATTACCTAACAGCGACCGAGGTCGCAAGTGCCGCATATCCTTATCCATGGACGTAATCCGGGATCAGCGCCGCTTGTAGTGCTGATTTTTGGGAACTTCCAACTACAGAGCTACCATTTCTGGAAACAGGACAAAGAATTTTGAATCCGGCACAACCCGTGGCCTGCAGTTCCCTGGATAATCCATATATCAAAGACCCAATCTACAGGGGTGTCGTGTTCCTAGCACGACATCACCATGTGAGCATATCACTACCACATCATCCATTCCACATTGTTTGTGGGTAATGCCCAAATTTTGCGCCATTTTTTTCCTTTCAGCTCCACTACTTCTGTAAGATAGCTTAGTTCTGTGCAAAAAAAGTACACCATATACCAGAGCTGTCAGTCAACTGCAGGTGGGAGGGGGAAGGAGGTGTTAGAGATCCGGATGCTGGACACCCCAGACACTTGGAACTTAATTTGCATATGGCACTTGGGACAACAAAAGTACTTATTTACATTGATGCAAGAGCTAAGATCTAGTGCTCTTGGTGGTATGGGGTGCCAAAAGTGGTGACACACTCCCTTTAAGGACTTACTAATAATACAATTCTCTAATGTCATTTGGCTTTACCTTAGCGTCCTCTGCTTGTTCTAGATGTACAAGACTAGTTTCTACTGTTCATTTTTGGATCGCCCTTGTCCTATTTTGCAATAAAGAATCAGCCCAAGGGACAGAAACTAACAAAAGTTTATTACTGTAATGAACAGGAAATGCAGGTTTGCTCGTTACACAGTGCAAACTTCCAGATATGCTGGCGAGTAAAGATTATATTTTAGTATACTACAGTGTGTATGAAGATAAAAAAAAAAAAAATCCAGCTGCCATGTCTATTTATAAGAAACAAACTTCCATAACCAAATACAGAAAACTGCATCATTACACACTACCACAACTAAAATAGAGGTATGCTTACCTGCTTACCATGGCTGTACTATGGGGAAAATATTGAAAGTGCTTGTAATCAGAAACAAAGCTTAAAACTTTGTGACAAACAACATCCCCCTATCCATGAAATATTGTAACAATAGGAATAATGCATGTCCTTTTAAAGTGACTGTCCGGTCTCCTATACTCAAAAGGTGAAAAAAAAAAATATTAATCTCTCAAAAAGAGGGAAAGACCAAATTAAAGAAACCTACTGTTGCTGCTAAGTGAGCCCACCGTAATGTAGGCGCAGGCGTAATGGAGAGAGCGCATGACCAGGTGGTTTGGGTATAGCTATAGTTAGCGGCTGAGTTTGAAGGGCGTTAAAGGGTTAAGCAAAAGGGGGTTGGCATAGGGGGTGTATCTTTAAGTTGATTTAGGTTTATGGTGTATATAAGCCCTGGTGGGATAGAGGCAGCCCTCTTTCCCGCTGGACAACAGAAGAAGGATTTTTCCCGCCCGCCCCCCCCTTATTTTCTCTCTTTGTTTTGCGGTAGGTGGAGTTGCAATTTGTCACAGTGGCGTTGTGGTAGGAGGAGGTTTGGAATGGGAAGAAGGAGAACAACATATAAGATTGTTTTAAAAGAACTCGGGGCATTTAACCCTGGGTAGTATTTTAGGGGCTGGGAGTGGGTACCCAGCTTGTATTATACATTCCTGGTGGACAGGGTCCCCAGGAAGGGGAAGGTCTTGGAGATGGTTGGTGCCCTCGGTCCGGTGCAGTACGGCTGTAGGGCAATAAGTTCCAGACCTGACAGGGAAAGGATGGAGCTAAAAATATAATGCTTGAAGTGCTTTCAAGGATCCTTTAAGGCTATGTTCACACTGAGTTTTTTGCAGGCGGAATTTCTGACTCAAAATTCAGTTTGGACGTTTGAGCCAGATTTTCCTCTCCCTGCACGCCGATTTTCGCTGAATTTTTCGCCCGCAGCCATTGAGCGCCGTGGGCATAAAACGCAGCGAAATACGCTTTCTCTGCCGCCGATTGATGTCAATGGGAGGTCAGAGGCGTAAACGCCCGAAGATAGGGCATGTCCCTTCTTTCTCTGTAAAACCGTCTCGCGGGAAAAAGACGCCTCCGCCTCCCATTTAAATCAATGAGAGGCATTTTCGGGCCGTTTTTGACGAGTTTTGCGGCGCTGCTGTTTCTGCATCAAAAAACGTGTCAAAAAACTCTGTGTGAACATAGCCTAACAGGGAGTGGTTTTGAATTGCTTCACCCAATGTGAAATGCAGTTTCTACGCAGAGCACATTTACCAAATTTATTCTGAAAGTTTTGCCGTACTGTCACAACAGACCCCGTTCTTGCAAATTTCAACACGCAAAAAGCTTTCTCTTGCTTCAATGTCGCCATCTTATGTCTGTCCCACTATTGAAGCACATTTCAAATTTGGCTCCTGAAAATGAAAGCTGTGCTGTGATTGGTTGCTATGGGCAAGCAAGAAAGTTTTGCTTTTAATTTCAGTCACTGGCCGTTTACCACTGATGTAACTTTAACTACAGGTCTTTACTTTTGCAGGATTCTTTTGGAATCTTCCTGTATATGTACAGTATATACATACATACATATATATATATATATATATATATATATATAGCAAAATCCAATACACAGGTCAGCACTCCAGGTTTAAGTGAAAATAAGGATCTTTTATTCACCACATGCAACGTTTCAGCCCTATTCAATGGGGCCTTTCTCAAGCAATACATTTCAGTGTTTAGGTGCACATATAAATACATAATTTGTAACATCCTTGTAATCATGCAATAAAATTCTAATCATGCATAAAATCTTAATTCTAGTGTAGAACAGTGTAATCAAAACATCACCATATGGTGTTTACATTTCATCAATAAAATACGTGCGGTTGATAATAAGGGCAAACCACCCAAATTATTGAAAATGTTAAAATACAATCTAATTAGCTAAATGCCAATAGAGCCAGTGCAGGTGTATAATATTACAATAAAATGAACATAATTAATTCAATGGTATTGAATCCAGCTCACCATTACTTGAATCCCCTTTCCTATACCATGCTGGTATAAAATTTCAATGGATTAACCCAAACAGTCACAATGCACACTTTATGGACAAAAGTATTGGGACACACCTCTTAATCATTGAATTCAGATATTTCATTCAGTCTTATTACCACAGGTGTATAAAATCCAGCACATCGCCATGCAGTCGCCTTTATAAACATTTGTGAAAAAATAGGCTATTCTAAAGAGCTTAATGAATTCCAGCGCGGTACAGTAATAGGATGTCACCGTTGCAACATGTCAGTTCTTGCAATTTCTTCCCTCCTAAATATTCCACCATCAACTGTAGAGTGGTATTATTTCAAAGTGGAAGCATTTAGGAGTCACAGCGGTATTCCCAAGGGTCAGTTCATGAGAGTACGGCGGAATTGCAGCTCCATGGACGACTTCGAGAGACAGGCTCAGGAACTTACAACCAGATTGAAGGATAGAGGTTTCCCTAAGGGAGTAATCAGAAAGGCCTATGTGGGAGCGAGAGATGCGGACAGGCAGAGTCTTCTTGTTCCTAGACAACGAAGGGAAGAGAGAGTTACGAGACTTATAGGCACTTATGATTCTAAACAATGTGAAATTATGCAGATCCTGAAGAGGTATTGGCGTATTCTTAGTACTGATGTAGATTTGATAGATCAGATTACGCAATGGCCTTCAGTCACATTCTGGAGAGGGAAAAACATCAGGGACAGAGTTATGCATAGTTGTTTTGATCCCATTGTACCTAAAGGAACATGGCTGGACAGACAAATACCAGGCACACACAGATGTGGCAGGTGCAAGGCTTGTGATTTTATTCAAAAAGGTGACAAGTTTAGGAGTGTCGTTACGCAATTGGAATATGACATTCGTGATTTTGTCAATTGTAAAACAGCAGGGGTGGTATATCTGATAACATGTCCATGTCCACTGAATTATGTGGGAAAAACGGTGCGGCAGTTTCGGCGCCGGATCAGAGAACATGTTGGCGACATTGCGAATTCTAGAGATACTCCTATATCCAAACATGTACACGCTACACATCAGGGTCGTGCAGAATGTCTTAAATTTCAAGCAATTGAACTCATTAGGCCTCCCAAACGGGGAGGTGACTGGGATAACCTCATACTACGAAAGGAAGCCCAGTGGATCTATAGATTGGCGTGCACACAACCAGGGGGTTTAAATGAGCAGACAAACTATGCATGTTTTATTTAAACATTCATTTAAACATGCATTTCCATGGCCAGTTATCCCTTCAGGATAGCAAGAGACCCACATGGTCGTCATGACAGGTGGTCTCCTAATTATCAATGATCATCATGTGGGCAGTCTGGCTATGGTTCCTTATTCAGTAGGTGTTATAATGACACTTTATAGTGGGGTAGACATTCATTTATCTACACAATATGTATTATCAGTGCAGTTGTTTTATCAATGGCAGTCCAGCTGCGGGTTTTGAGCTGATCCGCAACACTTACCCAAACTTTAAATATCGATACACTCCTTCTTTGCAGTGGTGAGTTCCTGGCAGCATGGGCGACTCGATTGTGGCCTCTACTGCGCCTGCGCGTTCGGCTTTTGATGCGGTCGATGTTGGTTCCTGGCTGTCAGCTGATGGCCGGGAGTCACATGGACAGGTGTCACGAATTCGATTGGTGAGTGTGATTGGCTGTTTCGATTGGCGGTGCCGAGGACAGGGGGAGGAGTCAGATGCTTTAAATAACTCAGAGTCCCAGAATGAAGCATGCCGCTGACATCTATGCGAGCATGCTTCCGTGGAGTACAGCAGAATACCTGCTGCTGAACTAAATATCGCTGGCATCCCGGCCAGAGTGACCAAGCTACAGACCCCTGATGATGAGTATTGAAACGCGTAGGGTCGGTTGTGAATAGGAATTTTTTAGCATTGGGAACACTAGCATTGTTTGTATACCTCAACACTAGGAGCTTCCGGTGCGGTTATCACGGACTCTAGTGTGAATTAGGGTCAAGACTATTGTTATGCCCATTTTTCAAATGCTGATTCCGTATTGATATTCTTGTTGAACACTGAGCTATAGTAGGTTCACAATTGAATTAGAACTCAGTGTTTATTATTTAATACGTTTTTATACACACGGTGGGGCTTTTTCACAGTGGTGATTGTACCCCTGTTTTTAGAGAGTTATAAATAAATGTTATATTTTACTCATATATTACACCAGTGAATCCTTTAAAATTGTTATGTTGTGGGAGCACAATTGAATATATCTTTGATAATACAGTGAATTATACAAATTATACAGTTCTTTATATAGTACATTTCATCTGGGTATGGCAGCCTTTGCACTCTCTGATTTGAGTACAGAGGGATGGATGAGTGAAGCAAAAAGTGTCTTCTCTGAGTGTGAACTGGTGTATACAACGCAGGGTTTGTCCCTGAAATCCTCCTTTAAAAACCGGACTAGACTACACAAGGATTATACAAGGAGTTGGTGGGAGATCCAGAGTCTGGAGAACTATCTCAAGAATAAAATAGTACCTAGAGGCCTAAGAATACCTATTGCCCCTGCTTCCAGATTAAAAACATCTAATATAAAAGAGAGGTGGGAACAGGAGATCACAGGGAGTTCACTGAGACTAATGCAAATTTTGGTTGAGGAAGAGAAAATCCAGTGTGATCACATTAGTGCTGACCTTAAAAAAGAAATTGAGACGGCTAAGACTCTGGTCGATACCCCTGGCTTTGAGAAAAAAGATAAAATCCTACAACAAACTCTAGAGAGGTTCACCAATCATTTAAAAGAGCGTAAGCACTTCCAGTTCCAGAGAGATTTGCAGGAATTTAGGGAGAAAAAAGCTTACGATTTTGTCAACGAACAGCAACAACAACACCAACAACCCAATAGGGGACAAAGAGACTCTGACCCATCTACATCTGAGAGTGAGACAACAGACTCTGAAAGAGTGGGTCCTTTCTTTGGGACGGGTGGTGGTAGACAGAGATTTAGGGGAGGTGCCAGAGGTAGGAGTAGAGGCCGGGCCAGAGCCTCTTCCAATAGTGGCAATAATTTTTTAGCCAACAATCCCCCCATTTCCCGCTACATGCTGAGGGGTCAAAAGGATTAGTGAAGGGAATAGATACAGATATAGATAAGTTACAAATCATCAATTTATCTGAGTATAGTCTTAGCGCATCCGAGACTATGTTATTAGAGAAGGGGCTTTCATTTGTCCCCACAGTGAGGTTTGATTCATTCACCTGGATAAAGGACTTCAATTTGTTTGCTCGTAAACTCAAATGGATAAAAAATGTTAAACATCATAATAGAAAAAAATGTATGGAGATGGGTTTAGAAATATCCGACCTGGAAGGCCTTGAGGCCTTGGAGGGGCTATTGGAGGAGTCAAGTAGAGCCCCAGGACAAGGCCCGTTTACTAATTTAAAGACTAAGAGTAGGAAGCTGCCACCAATAGGAGATTTCACTAATGTAGACTTATTTGTTGACATGGTGGGAGAGGAGATTAAACTATTGAGTCAGGATATGAGGGGTATTGACAACAATTTGTCTAGGTCTGAACGGCTAGCCCTAACCACATTGGAGAAAAAACAAAATATTGTTCTGAAAGCATCCGATAAGGGTGGGAACATCGTGGTTATGAGCAGGGAAGACTATAAAAAAAAAATGTGTGAGGACATTTTGCTCAATCCTGACTGTTATACCATCTTAAAGGATAATCCCACAGCACTGTTCAAAAAGGAGCTTTTGGGCATTTTGGGTGATGCAAAAAGCAGGTCCTTGATCAGTGCTAGTGAATTTAATTTCCTATTTCCACAATTTCCCATCATGGCATGTTTTTATAGCCTGCCCAAAATCCACAAAGGGTACCCCCCCTTACGTGGTAGACCCATTGTTTCAGGCATAAACAATGTAACTCAAAATGTAAGCACTTATATTGATCAGGTGCTGCGTCCGTTTGTACTGGGTTTAACATCATATGTACGTGATACCATGGATGTTTTGAAACAAATTGAAGGTATCACTTTGGAACGCAGTACCTTTTTGGCTAGTCTGGATGTAGAGGCATTGTATTCCTCCATTCCACACAAACTTGGCTGTGAAGCGGTAGAGTACTTCTTGAGATCTAGAGGTACTCAATTTGTGGCTTATAACCAGCTAGTTCTGCAGTTATTACATTTTGTGCTGGAGAAAAATTTATTTATCTTTGAAGACAGGATTTTTCACCAGCAATGTGGTACTGCAATGGGGAGTCCAACTGCTCCCACCTATGCAAATTTATTTCTTGGCTGGTGGGAGGAGACAATTGTTTTTGGGGAGAGTTTTTCCAAGTGGACTTCGTCAATAGGGATCTGGATCAGATATATTGATGACGTGCTGCTGTTCTGGAATTCAACAGTGGAAGAATTCAATAGTTTTGTGGCTGCCCTTAACCAGAACGATCTAGGGCTAAGGTTCACATGTGAAATCAGCAATCAGGAACTGTCTTTCTTAGACCTTAAAATTACAAAAACATCAGAGGGTACAATCCGTACTCAAGTACATCGTAAAGAAACAGCAACCAACAGTTTCTTGCAATGGAACAGTTGTCATCCTTATCCCCTTAAACGCGGTATTCCCAAGGGTCAGTTCATGAGAGTACGCCGGAATTGCAGCTCCATGGACGACTTCGAGAGACAGGCTCAGGAACTTACAACCAGATTGAAGGATAGAGGTTTCCCTAAGGGAGTAATCAGAAAGGCCTATGTGGGAGCGAGAGATGCGGACAGGCAGAGTCTTCTTGTTCCTAGACAACGAAGGGAAGAGAGAGTTACGAGACTTATAGGCACTTATGATTCTAAACAATGTGAAATTATGCAGATCCTGAAGAGGTATTGGCGTATTCTTAGTACTGATGTAGATTTGATAGATCAGATTACGCAATGGCCTTCAGTCACATTCCGGAGAGGGAAAAACATCAGGGACAGAGTTATGCATAGTTGTTTTGATCCCATCCTAAAGGAACACGGCTGGACAGACAAATACCAGGCACACACAGATGTGGCAGGTGCAAGGCTTGTGATTTTATTCAAAAAGGTGACAAGTTTAGGAGTGTCGTTACGCAATTGGAATATGACATTCGTGATTTTGTCAATTGTAAAACAGCAGGGGTGGTATATCTGATAACATGTCCATGTCCACTGAATTATGTGGGAAAAACGGTGCGGCAGTTTCGGCGCCGGATGAGAGAACATGTTGGCGACATTGCGAATTCTAGAGATACTCCTATATCCAAACATGTACACGCTACACATCAGGGTCGTGCAGAATGTCTTAAATTTCAAGCAATTGAACTCATTAGGCCTCCCAAACGGGGAGGTGACTGGGATAACCTCATACTACGAAAGGAAGCCCAGTGGATCTATAGATTGGCGTGCACACAACCAGGGGGTTTAAATGAGCAGACAAACTATGCATGTTTTATTTAAACATTCATTTAAACATGCATTTCCATGGCCAGTTATCCCTTCAGGATAGCAAGAGACCCACATGGTCGTCATGACAGGTGGTCTCCTAATTATCAATGATCATCATGTGGGCAGTCTGGCTATGGTTCCTTATTCAGTAGGTGTTATAATGACACTTTATAGTGGGGTAGACATTCATTTATCTACACAATATGTATTATCAGTGCAGTTGTTTTATCAATGGCAGTCCAGCTGCGGGTTTTGAGCTGATCCGCAACACTTACCCAAACTTTAAATATCGATACACTCCTTCTTTGCAGTGGTGAGTTCCTGGCAGCATGGGCGACTCGATTGTGGCCTCTACTGCGCCTGCGCGTTCGGCTTTTGATGTGGTCGATGTTGGTTCCTGGCTGTCAGCTGATGGCCGGGAGTCACATGGACTGTCACGAATTCGATTGGTGAGTGTGATTGGCTGTTTCGATTGGCGGTGCCGAGGACAGGGGGAGGAGTCAGATGCTTTAAATAACTCAGAGTCCCAGAATGAAGCATGCCGCTGACATCTATGCGAGCATGCTTCCGTGGAGTACAGCAGAATACCTGCTGCTGAACTAAATATCGCTGGCATCCCGGCCAGAGTGACCAAGCTACAGACCCCTGATGATGAGTATTGAAACGCGTAGGGTCGGTTGTGAATAGGAATTTTTTAGCATTGGGAACACTAGCATTGTTTGTATACCTCAACACTAGGAGCTTCCGGTGCGGTTATCACGGACTCTAGTGTGAATTAGGGTCAAGACTATTGTTATGCCCATTTTTCAAATGCTGATTCCGTATTGATATTCTTGTTGAACACTGAGCTATAGGAAGTTCACAATTGAATTAGAACTCAGTGTTTATTATTTAATACGTTTTTATACACACGGTGGGGCTTTTTCACAGTGGTGATTGTACCCCTGTTTTTAGAGAGTTATAAATAAATGTTATATTTTACTCATATATTACACCAGTGAATCACAGCAACTTAGCCACGAAGTGACAGACCATGTAAAGTTACAGAGCGGGTTCACCCAGTGCGGATGCACATAGTACATAAAAGTCGCCAACGCACTGTTGAGTCAATATCTGCAGAGTTCCAAACCTCTTCTGGCATCAACATCCCTAGAAAAACTGTGCCCCGGGAGCTTCATGGAATGGGTTTTCACGGCCGATCAGCTTACATCACCAAGCACAATGCTGAGCATCAGACGGAGTGGGGATTCTAGTTCATCCTTTAGGATGAACTAGAACGGAGATTGCGAGCTCTAACCTCACAAATGGTCTTCTGGATGAATGGGCAAAAATTCCCACAGACACTCCAAAATTTTGTAGAAAGCCTTCCCAGAAGAGTAGAAACTGTTTTAGCTACATAGGACAGACCAACTCCATATTAATGTCTAAGGGTTTAGAATGGGATGTCTTAAGAGATTGAAGTGTATAATAAAGTGTGTGCGAAGTGGTAAAATCCTATAAAAAAAAAAAATCCATCTTTGTTTTCTGTTTCTAATCATTCAGGAATAGTGAATCCCAACCTACATATAATAATCCCAGGTAGGGAAAAGTTGTCAAATTATACAGTGCCAAACGTAGCTTTTACCACCACAGCTGGGGAATCACGAGTCAATAACCTCAATGTTCTGTCCTTTTAACACGATGTTGTGTACTGGGGAAATTTTCTGTGTTCAAGGTCAGGAGTGAAATGCACTCTCTCTGTGGTCATCTAGAGGCAAAGATGATGTCATTGCTAGAAATTCCCTCAAGCGAATGACACATAAGCAGGGTTAACCATTGGTTTCATACATAAATCTCTGTAACTCCAGTACAGTATTAGAAAGCTATGTGCACATTAAAGCTAAGGGGATTTTCATAACAATGTGCTTTCACATCAGCCATGCACAAAAATGAAGAACAAAAATGTTTCTACATTGCAATGTAGTGGTGAGCAGAACTGTGATCTTCCAGCTTACTGCAGCAACAAATCCAAGGGCAAGGTGATGAGAAGATAGAAGATAAACCACCTGGGGCGCTATTGAGAGGGGGCACAACTTATGAATAAAAAAAAGCAATGTTCTGCCAATCAGTATTTCTCTTAGGATAGGTCATCAATATAAGATCGGTGGGAGTTCGACTCCAAGCACCGAAGCCGATCAGCTGAATGAAGGACCCGAGGCATTCATCCGCGTCCTTTCCCCAGTTTACAGGCACAGTTCCATACACTACCGTAACGGCTGTACCTGGGATTGCAGTTCCGGTCTCATTCAAGTGAATTGGATTTATGGTTGTAGCCATCTTTATCTTGACTCTGATAACTTGCTGAAGCGTGATATCACACAATAAATGTTAGGGATCTGCCAGGTACTACGTCTAGGTATACTCCTGGGATTAATCAATCCACACCTGAGGCCAGACCTGTTCGACTGACACCATCTCCCACCAACCAGGGTGGCAGGCTCAGGAGTGGGAGAGCCTATCGCGGCCTGGTCAGTCGGAGTTAGCTCTGCCCCCTGTCCTTTATTACCTGCCGTGCTCTCTTCCTCAGTGCTTGTAACTCTTCTGGATTCCTGGCCTCACTGCTGCTTGCTCCAGCCTGCTTCTGCCGTGCTTCTGCCTTGCTGCAGTTCCGCTTAACCTGCTTTGCTTTGCACCTGGCTTGCTTCCTTCTCCGTGCTCACTTTGGTATACTCCACTTCATCCTGGTCCTGACTACTCGTTCACCGCTCCATTTCCTCGCGGCGTTCCGTGGCTACTGCCCCTTCCCTTGCGTGTTCCCTGTTTGTTCTCCCGTGCACTTAGACAGCGTAGGGACCGCCGCCCAGTTGTACCCCGTCGCCTAGGGCGATCGTTGCAAGTAGGCAGGGACAGGGCGGTGGGTAGATTAGGGCTCACTTTACCTTCACCTCCTTCCTGCCATTACATAATTACAAGCCCTTACCTAGTCTACCATTTCTCCTACGCTGACGCTATCATGGACCCCCTTGAGACCCTGACCCAGCAGATGCAGGGCCTCTCCCTACAGGTCCAGGCCCTGGCCCAGAGGGTCAACCAGGGTGACGCTGCCTTAGTAGTACCCCTCACCTCACCTCTAGAACCCGACCTCAAGTTACCTGACCGGTTCTCAGGGGACCGTAAGACGTTTCTCTCCTTCCGGGAGAGTTGCAGACTGTATTTCCGCCTAAAACCCCACTCCTCAGGTTCCGAGAACCAGCGGGTGGGTATCATCATATCCCGACTCCCGGAAGGGCCCCAAGAGTGGGCCTTCTCCTTGGCTCCTGACACCCCTGAACTTTCCTCTGTTGATCGTTTTTTCTCTGCCCTCGGACTCATTTACGACGAGACTGACAGGACTGCTTTAGCCGAGAGTCAGCTGGTGACCTTACGTCAGGGTAGGAGACCGGTTGAGGAATACTGTTCTGATTTTAGAAAGTGGTGCGTAGCTTCTCGGTGGAACGACCCGGCCCTAAGGTGCCAGTTTAGGTTAGGATTATCTGACGCCCTGAAGGATCTGCTTGTTAGCTACCCCTCTTCTGACTCCCTTGACCAGGTTATGGCCCTAGCAGTACGACTTGACCGACGTCTCAGGGAACGTCAGCTTGAACGCTTCAATGTGCTCCCCTCTGACTTTTCTGCGATCCCCCCCGAGGTCCCGTCTCCTCGCCCCTCCACGGAGGACTCGGAGGTACCTATGCAACTCGGGGCCTCCATGTCCCCTCGACAACGTAGGGAGTTTCGCAGAATGAATGGTCTCTGCTTCTACTGTGGGGACGACAAGCATCTACTGAACACCTGTCCCTGGCGCAAGAATAAGAAGCCGGAAAACTTCCGCGCCTAAGTGATCATCGGGGAGGTCACTTGGGCGCACAGGTATTTCCCGTTAATGTGAAACGCAATAAAATTTTGCTTCCCTTTCAGGTCTCGTTTGCTGGCCGGTCTGCCACGGGCAGTGCTTTCGTGGATTCTGGCTCATCTGCTAATATCATGTCTGTGGAATTTGCTATGTCTCTAAAGATGCCTTTTATTGATTTACCTTATCCTATCCCTGTAGTAGGTATCGACTCTACTCCCCTTGCTAATGGTTATTTTACTCAGCATACTCCTGTTTTTGAACTCCTGGTTGGCTCCATGCATTTGGAGCAGTGCTCTGTACTGGTGATGCAGGGATTATCGTCTGATCTGGTATTAGGTCTTCCCAGGTTGCAGTTGCATAATCCCACGTTTGATTGGAATACTGGGGATCTCACCAAATGGGGTAGTGAATGTCTTATGTCATGTCTTTCTGTTAACTCTATTTCTCCCCGGGAGGAGGTAAACACGCTTCCTGAGTTTGTTCAGGACTTCGCCGATGTGTTTTCTAAGGAGGCCTCCGAGTTGTTGCCCCCCCATAGAGATTACGATTGCGCCATCGATTTGGTACCTGGTGCCAAGCTTCCTAAGGGTAGGATATTTAATCTTTCATGTCCTGAACGTGAAGCTATGAGGGTGTATATCCAAGAATGCCTGGCCAAGGGTTTCATTCGCCCCTCGACTTCTCCTGTAGGTGCTGGCTTCTTCTTCGTGGGGAAGAAGGATGGTGGTCTTAGGCCGTGCATTGATTATCGTAACCTGAATAAGGTCACCGTAAGGAACCAGTACCCACTTCCTTTGATTCCGGATCTTTTTAATCAGGTTCAGGGAGCCCAATGGTTTTCTAAGTTCGATCTACGGGGGGCATATAACCTTATCCGCATCAAAGAGGGGGATGAGTGGAAAACTGCGTTCAACACACCCGAGGGTCATTTCGAATACCTGGTCATGCCCTTTGGGTTGTGTAATGCCCCTGCTGTCTTCCAGAATTTTATTAATGAAATCCTGAGAGATTACCTGGGTAATTTTCTTGTTGTGTACCTTGATGACATACTGGTGTTTTCCAAGGACTGGTCCTCCCACGTGGAGCATGTCAGGAAGGTGCTCCAGGTCCTTCGGGAGAATAATCTGTTTGCTAAGACTGAAAAATGTGTCTTTGGGGTACAGGAGATACCATTTTTAGGGCAAATCCTCACTCCTCATGAATTCCGCATGGACCCTGCCAAGGTTCAGGCTGTGGCGGAATGGGTCCAACCTGCCTCCCTTAAGGCGTTACAGTGTTTTTTAGGGTTCGCCAACTATTACAGGAGATTTATTGCCAACTTCTCGGTCGTCGCTAAGCCTCTTACGGACCTTACTCGCAAGGGTGCTGATGTCCTCCATTGGCCCCTTGAGGCCGTCCAGGCCTTTGAGACCCTCAAGAAGTGCTTTATCTCGGCCCCCGTGCTGATTCAGCCCAACCAAGAGGAGCCATTTATTGTGGAGGTTGATGCATCCGAGGTGGGAGTGGGGGCCGTCTTGTCCCAGGGTACCAGCTCCCTCACCCATCTCCGCCCCTGTGCTTACTTCTCTAGGAAGTTTTCGCCCACGGAGAGTAACTATGATATTGGCAACCGCGAACTTCTAGCCATTAAATGGGCTTTTGAAGAGTGGCGGCACTTCCTGGAGGGGGCCAGACACCAGGTAACAGTCCTTACGGATCACAAGAATCTGGTTTTCCTAGAATCGGCCCGGAGGCTTAATCCTAGACAAGCTCGGTGGGCACTATTCTTTACCAGATTTAATTTCTTGGTTACCTATAGGGCTGGGTCCAAGAATATTAAGGCTGATGCTCTGTCACGTAGTTTCATGGCCAATCCTCCTTCCGAGAAGGATCCTGCTTGTATTTTACCCCCTGGTATAATCGTTTCTGCCACGGATTCTGATTTAGCTTCTGATATCGCGGCTGATCAGGGTGCAGCTCCCGGGAACGTCCATGGGGACAAACTGTTTGTTCCCCTACAATACCGGCTAAGGGTACTCAGGGAAAACCATGACTCCGCTCTATCTGGTCATCCTGGCATCTTGGGCACCAAACACCTCATTACCAGAAACTATTGGTTGCCTGGGTTGCCTAAAGACGTTAGGGCTTACGTCGCCGCTTGTGAGGTTTGCGCTAGGTCCAAAACCCCTAGGTCCCGACCTGCGGGCCTACTACGTTCCTTGCCCATTCCCCAGAGACCTTGGACCCATATCTCCATGGATTTTATCACCGATTTGCCTCCATCTCAGGGCAAGTCGGTGGTGTGGGTGGTAGTAGACCACTTCAGCAAGATGTGCCACTTTGTGCCCCTTAAGAAGCTACCTAACGCCAAGACGTTAGCTTCTTTGTTTGTGAAACACATCCTGCGTCTCCATGGGGCCCCAGTCAATATCGTTTCTGACAGAGGGGTACAATTTGTTTCCTTATTTTGGAGAGCTTTTTGTAAAAAGTTGGAGATTGATCTGTCCTTCTCCTCCGCCTTCCATCCCGAAACTAATGGCCAAACGGAAAGGACTAACCAATCCCTGGAACAATATTTAAGGTGTTTCATCTCTGACTGTCAATTCGATTGGGTCTCATTCCTTCCCCTTGCTGAATTTTCCCTGAATAACCGGGTCAGTAACTCGTCAGGGGTCTCCCCGTTTTTCTGTAATTTCGGGTTTAACCCAAGGTTCTCCTCCGTTTCCCCTGGTTGTTCCAATAATCCTGAGGTAGAGGATGTTCATCGGGAACTGTGCACTGTCTGGGCCCAGGTTCAGAAGAACCTAGAGGCGTCCCAGAGCGCACAAAAGATTCAGGCGGATAGTAGACGTTCTGCTAACCCCCGGTTTGTCATCGGGGATTTGGTCTGGTTGTCGTCCAGGAACTTGCGCCTTAAGGTCCCGTCCAGGAAGTTTGCTCCCCGATTTATTGGACCTTATAAGATCATTGAAGTCCTCAACCCTGTATCCTTCCGTCTGGAGCTGCCCCCATCCTTTCGCATACATGACGTCTTCCATGCCTCCCTCCTTAAACGCTGCTCCCCGTCCTGGTCCCCCTCGAGGAAACCTCCTGTTCCCGTTCTCACCCCTGAGGGGGTGGAATTCGAGGTGGCCAAGATTATGGACAGTAGGATGGTCCAGGGCTCCCTCCAGTACCTGGTCCATTGGAGAGGATATGGGCCGGAGGAGAGGACTTGGGTACCTGCCCGTGATGTTCACGCTGGGGTATTGATCAGGAGGTTCCACCTTCTCTTCCCTACTAAACCGGGTCCTCTTAGTAAGGGTCCGGTGGCCCCTCATAAAAGGGGGAGTACTGTTAGGGATCTGCCAGGTACTACGTCTAGGTATACTCCTGGGATTAATCAATCCACACCTGAGGCCAGACCTGTTCGACTGACACCATCTCCCACCAACCAGGGTGGCAGGCTCAGGAGTGGGAGAGCCTATTGCGGCCTGGTCAGTCGGAGTTAGCTCCGCCCCCTGTCCTTTATTACCTGCCGTGCTCTCTTCCTCAGTGCTTGTAACTCTTCTGGATTCCTGGCCTCACTGCTGCTTGCTCCAGCCTGCTTCTGCCGTGCTTCTGCCTTGCTGCAGTTCCGCTTAACCTGCTTTGCTTTGCCCCTGGCTTGCTTCCTTCTCCGTGCTCACTTTGGTATACTCCACTTTATCCTGGTCCTGACTACTCATTCACCGCTCCGTTTCCTCGCGGCGTTCCGTGGCTACTGCCCCTTCCCTTGCGTGTTCCCTGTTTGTTCTCCCGTGCACTTAGACAGCGTAGGGACCGCCGCCCAGTTGTACCCCGTCGCCTAGGGCGGGTCGTTGCAAGTAGGCAGGGACAGGGCGGTGGGTAGATTAGGGCTCACTTTCCCTTCACCTCCTTCCTGCCATTACAATAAAAGCCATTGAAAAGTCATTAAAAAAGTCAAGATAAAGGATCTTGCCACTGTGTATTTAATGCGTTAAAAGTCAAGATAATGTTTTAGTGGCATTTGTCAGTATATATCATTTTTATTTTTTTCTCTAAAGTGGGCAAAATTGGAAAAAAATGCAAGAATTTAGCAATTGCGTCAGTTTATGCTAGCATTTTTCACACACGGTATGGACCACGGACAAAATTAATCTCCTTTCACATTCTTCCACTTCTCCCGTGCATGGGGATACCAAATAAGTGTGCCTTATTCACTGTGCGGGCATGTGCCAGGGCTTGGCATAAAAGGAGGCTTTTTGACCTTTTCGGTCCAGGAATTTTGCATATGATTTTATAACAGCGTACTGTTTTCTTGGGGGTGTAATGCTGCTGAAACATTAGAAACACTCCATAAATGACTTCATTCACACAAGTAGACCCCACAAGGTTTCCTTCAAGGGGTTTATCATATTTTTAGCAAATCCAGTTTTCTTCTGAAAGTTTCTTGAATAAGATGGAACAAAATAAAATCAGCACTTTTTTAGCAAATACGTCAGTTTAGACTAGTATTTTTCACACACGGTATAGACCACGGACAAAATTCATCTCCTTTCACATTCTTCCACTTCTCCCGTGCATGGGGATACCAAATATGTGTGCCTTATTCACTGTGCGGGCATGTGCCAGGGCTTGGCATAAAAGGAGGCATTTTGGCCTTTTCGGTCCAGGAATACTGCATTTGATTTTATAGCCGCATACTGTTTTCTGGGGGGCCTAATGCTGCTGAAACATTAGAAACACCCCATAAATGACTTCATTCACACAAGTAGACCCCACAAGGTTTCCTTCAAGGGGTTTTGTCATATTTTTAGCAAGTCCAGTTTTCTTCTGAAAGTTTCTTGAATAAGATGGATCAAAAAAAAATCAGCTATTTTTTATCAAATGCGTCAGTTTAGGCTAGTATTTTTCACACACGGTATAGACCACGGCCAAAATTCATCTCTTTCACATTCTTCCACTTCTCCCGTGCATGGGGATACCAAATATGTGTGCCTTATTCACTGTGCGGGCATGTGCCAGGGCTTGGCATAAAAGGAGGCTTTTCTGCCTTTTCGGTCCAGGAATTTTGCATTTGATTTTATAGCCGCATACTGTTTTCTGGGGGGCCTAATGCTGCTGAAACATTAGAAACACCCCATAAATGACTTCATTCACACAAGTAGACCCCACAAGGTTTCCTTCAAGGGGTTTTGTCATATTTTTAGCAAGTCCAGTTTTCTTCTGAAAGTTTCTTGAATAAGATGGATCAAAAAAAAATCAGCTATTTTTTATCAAATGCGTCAGTTTATGATAGCATTTTTCACACACGGTATAGACCACGGCCAAAATTCATCTCCTTTCACATTCTTCCACTTCTCCCGTGCATGGGGATACCAAATATGTGTGCCTTATTCACTGTGCGGGCATGTGCCAGGGCTTGGCATAAAAGGAGGCTTTTTGGTCCAGGAATTCTGCATTTGATTTTATAGCAGCGTACTGTTTTCTTGGGGGCGTAATGCTGCTGAAACATTAGAATCACCCCATAAATGACTTCATTCACACAAGTAGACCCCACAAGGTTTCCTTCAAGGGGTTTATCATATTTTTAGACAGTCCAGTTTTCTTCTGAAAGTTTGTTGAATAAGATGGAACAAAATAAAATTAGCTTTTTTTTTATCAAATGCGTCAGTTTATGCTAGCTTTTTCACACACAAAATGGACCACGGACAAAATTCATCGCATTTCACATTCTTCCACTTCTCCCGTGCATGGGGATACCAAATATGTGTGCTTTATTCACGGGCATGTGCCAGGGCTTGGCATAAAAGGAGGCTTTTTGGCCTTTTCGGTCCAGGAATTCTGCACTTGACTTTATAGCCGCATACTGTTTTCTGGGGGGCCTAATGCTGCTGAAAGATTAGAATCACCCCATAAATTACTTCATTCACGCAAGTAGACCCCACAAGGTTTTCTTCAAGGGGTTTATCATATTTTTAGACAGTCCAGTTTTCTTCTGAAAGTTTCTTGAATAAGATGGATCAAAATAAAATTAGCAATTTTTTAGCAAATGCGTCAGTTTATACCAGCATTTTTCACACACGGCATAGACCACGGCCAAAATTCATCTCCTTTCACATTCTGCCACTTCTCCTGTGCATGAGGATACCAAATATGTGTGCCTTATTTATCACATAGAGATATAGGAGGGCGGATGATAGAAGAAGCTTATTTCACAAATCGCTTTTTTTCAAAGCTGGTTTTACAAAACTCAACAGAGTTTCTATAACACTTCCAAAATATCTGCTCTTGAAGCAGAAATCCCAAAATATTAATCTAGGGTTTAGGGTTAATTTGGGTTTTCTAAAATAAGAAATTGCAGGTTTATGCAAACGGAGCTCTCCAGCAGATGAACTTTAGAAAACATGCAAACATGACATCCACCCCCCACCCATTCCCTCCCTCACCCTTGGAGTAAAATCAGGGGAAAAATAAAAACGTAATGTAGGGCAAATATATTTTCAACGAATTAACTAAAATCTAATAATTCAGAACTGTGTGGTATTTTTTAAAACATGGCTCAATGCACAGGCCTGGTTGCGAGGGACATGAGGGACAGAAATATCGGGAATCTTTGCGGTGCCCGTCTTTTCTGCAGACGCGGCACTTTTTCTGGGGGTTGCTTCTGGTTGCTGTTGGGGGAATCCGACTGATGAAGTGTCTTTCAGTCAGTCGCGTGACATCCTCAGACTGGGGGCATTCTCGGGTGTCCTGAACATCAAAAATGAGGCCTTCAATAATTTTTCCTGGAAATCCAGGTATGTGTCTCTGCTTCTGTTTTTTTTGTAGAGCACAAATGAGTTGTGGATGGCCACCTGTAACAGATAAATGGCCACTTTTTTGTACCAGGTTTTAGTTTTGCGTTTTACTAAATAGGGCTGTAAAACCTGGTCGCTTAAATCCACCCCCCCCCATGTACTTGTTATATTCGGACACGCCCACTGGTTTGTGCTTGTCCGATGTTGCCCCTCTTTCCCTCACTGCCACTGTTCCTGCGGTATGAATCGTGCTTAGCACATACACATCTTTGCGATCCCTGAACTTGACCGCCAGCAATTCCTCAGATGCATAAGCACAGGAGTCCCCCTTTACCATGCGCTTCCCCACTAATTGCTGTGGAAAACCAATTCTGTTTTTGCGCATGGTACCACATGCCCCAGTCCTTGCAGCATGCAAATGCCTAAACAGGGGCACACTCGAATAAAAATTATCACAGTACAGGTGGTACCCCTTGTGAAGCAGAGGCTGCATTATCTCCCACACGATCTTACTGCTGGTGGAAAGATCAGGGGGGCATCCAGGAACATTCATAAATCCTGAAGGCGGTGGTATATCCTGACCCGCTTTCACACAATTTGTAGAGCTTAACGCCATATCTTGCCCTTTTGGAAGGTAGATATTGGCGAAAGCTAAGTCTGCCATGAAAGTTGAGGAGGGATTCGTCCACACTTACATTCTGCTCAGGGGTGTAGAGTTGCAGAAATAAATTATTCAGGGAATTTATTAGCGGTCTTATTTTGAACAACCGATCCCGGTTTGCATCAGTATTGGGGGGGCCTGTGCGTTGTCATTGAAGTGGAGGAACCTCATTATTGTCTCATAACGAGACCTGGGCATTACTGCAGAATATACTGGGGTGGCTTGGGCGGGTCTTGTTGACCAGTAAGACCTAATGGAGGGCTTTTTGACAATACCCATATTTAGGGTGAGCCCCAAAAAATTTTTTAATTCCTGCAAATTGGTGGGCGTCCAATCTCTGGCATGGGTGGATGAAGGTTTCTGCCTTATATATTGAGTGGCATATAAATTTGTTTCGTGGACAATTCGATTTAGGATGTCGTCCGTTATAAATAAATGGAAGTAATCCATTTGGACAAAATTTGTATTGTCCACGGTTATGCCAGGAGTGGCAGTAAATCCGTGGATTCTAGGCCCAAAAGATGGGGCAGGTGCCCATACAAGAGCCTGGACTGAAGGGACCAGGCTGTCCCGTGCTACAGCGCTACTTGGCCCTGCGCTTTCATGTTCTGCAGTTTCAACTGCATCAGGGACAACGTCCCCTGAAGATGAACCTGAAGTGATGCTATCATCGTCACTACCTAAAACAGGTTCCATCTCGGACGCCATCTCTGATGCGGTCTCCGACTCAGACCACAGCATGGCGTATGCCTCCTCGGCGCTAAACAACTTCCCCGCCATAACGTAACTAACACTAATACTAACTAAACAAATTTTATTTTTTTATTTTTTATAAAACACACAAACTAACTGCTATATATATCTACACTACCGCTAACAAAAAAATAAACCGCTATTGCTATATATATTATATATATGTGGATATATATATAATTATATACTCCCTACCTGCCTATTCTAATAGAATAAAAGAAAGAAAGGTAGATAGAAAAAAAGATAGATGGATAGATAGATTGTATAGATAGATAGAAATCTATCTATACAGAGAATGTTTTAGAGTGTAACTGTATTTTTTGTAACTGTAATCTTCTGGCTGCAATTCTCCCGAGTCTCTTCTTCTCCTCAAACTGAAACAATGTTTGAGGAGAAGAAAAGAGGCAGGAGATTTACTGCCAGAAAAGTCAAAATAAAACAAATGTGGTCGCTGTGATAGGTTTTCACAGCGACCACATGTTCAGGGACCATCAGATTGGTCCCTGATACTCTGCCCAGTGCCCAGAGCTGTTGGTAACAGCGTGGGCACAGGGCTGTGTGCACGCGATCGCGTGCACACTGTTTTCTATGCAGAAATGCATGTGATCGCTGTGATTGGTTGTCACAGCGATCACATGTTCAGGGGCCAAAATATTGGCCCCTGACATTCTGCCCAGTGCCCATGGCTGTTAGCAACAGCCAGGGCATAGAGCTGTGTGCACGCGATCGCGCGTGCACAGTCTCTGAAGTGCCGCCGTAAATAGTCCATACGGCGGACTTCAGAGACCCTGACCGCTGGCCGTATAAATACGGCCAGCGGTCGGGAACCTGTTAAGATTTCGAGGCTGTCGCTTGGCAACTCGGATCTTCAGCTCCCTCCATAAGTTTTCGATGGGATTAAGGTCTGGAGACTGGCTAGGCCACTCCATGACCTTAATGTGCTTCTTTTTGAGCCACTCCTTTGTTGCCTTGGCTGTATGTTTCGGGTCATTGTCGTGCTGGAAGACCGAGCCACGAGCCATTTTTAATGTCCTGGTGGAGGGAAGGAGGTTGTCACTCAGGATTTGACGGTACATGGCTCCATCCATTCTCCCATTGATGCGGTGAAGTAGTCCTGTGCCCTTAGCAGAGAAACACCCCCAAAACATAATGTTTCCACCTCCATTCTTGACAGTGGGGACGGTGTTCTTTGGGTCATAGGCAGCATTTCTCTTCCTCCAAACACGGCGAGTTGAGTTAATGCCAAAGAGCTCAATTTTAGTCTCATCTGATCACAGCACCTTCTCCCAATCACTCTCAGAATCATCCAGATGTTCATTTGCAAACTTCAGACAGGCCTGAAAATGTGCCTTCTTGAGCAGGGGGACCTTGCGGGCACTGCAGGATTTTAATCCATTACGGCGTAATGTGTTACCAATGGTTTTCTTGGTGACTGTGGTCACAGCTGCCTTGAGATCATTAACAAGTTCCCCGCATGTAGTTTTCGGCTGAGCTCTCACCTTCCTCAGGATCAAAGATACCCCACGAGGTGAGATTTTGCATGGAGCCCCAGATCGATGTCGATTGACAGTCATTTTGTATGTCTTCCATTCTCTTACTATTGCACCAACAGTTGTCTCCTTCTCACCCAGCGTCTTACTTATGGTTTTGTAGCCCATTCCAGCCTTGTGCAGGTCTATGATCTTGTCCCTGACATCCTTAGAAAGCTCTTTGGTCTTGCCCATGTTGTAGAGGTTAGAGTCAGACTGATTAATTGAGTCTGTGGACAGGAGTCTTTTATACAGGTAAGGCTGGGTTCACACGACCTATTTTCAGACGTAAACGAGGCGTATTATGCCTCGTTTTACGTCTGAAAATAGGGCTGCAATACGTCGGCAAACATCTGCCCATTCATTTGAATGGGGTTGCCGACGTACTGTGCAGACGACCTGTAATTTACGCATCGTCGTTTGACAGCTGTCAAACGACGACGCGTAAATTAACTGCCTCGGCAAAGAAGTGCAGGGCACTTCTTTGCCACGTAATTTGAGCTGTTCTTCATTGAACTCAATGAAGCACAGCTCAAGGTTTACGAGCGTCTCAGACGCCTCGTAAATTACGAGGAGGAGCATTTACGTGTGAAACGAGGCAGCTGTAAACAGTCTGTCTTTTCACAGGTAAATGCCTCTCAGCATGTGAACATACCCTAAGACAGCTGTCTTTAATGCAGGCACCAAGTTGATTTGGAGCGTGTAACTGGTCTGGAGGAGGCTGAACTCTTAATGGTTGGTAGGGGATCAAATACTTATTTCTCTGTGCATAATGCAAATAAATATATATAATTTTGACTATGTGATTTTCTTTGGTTTTTTTTTATATAATCTATCTCTCACTGGTAAAATTAACCTAGCCTAAAAATTCTAGACTGTTCATGTCTTTGACAGTGGGCAAACTTACAAAATCAGCAAGGGATCAAATACTTATTTCCTTCACTGTAAGTATAATATATTTTTTCTTTTCTGAGATTCGTTCTTTTGCGGCGGTATCGCTGCAAACCCGCCACATAAAAACGGAACAACTGCTATTTGATGTGGGATTTACATCCTCATTGAATTCAATGGGGAAATCCCACAACAAATAAGCAGTGTTTTACGTAAATACAATTGACATGCTGCGGAATAAAACTCTGCACCGCAGGTCAATTTCTGAGCAGTTTTACCACTCAGTATTTACGCAGCGTGTGGATGAGATTTGTTTTATCTCATCCACTTTGCTGCTACTGCAGTTGCTACAGATTTTCCGCAACAAATTCCGTTGCGGAAAATATGCAGTATTTACAAAACGTGTGAACTGGTCCTTAAGCGACCCCTTTGAATATGAAAGAGGCAATCTGCTTGATATAGACAACACCTACAATTTTCCTTTGCAAGAGTTTTGATAAGGCTGGGTTCACACATCACAGCAATAATATGTTGTTAAAACAGTCTAGAAAAATTCACCAAAATATGCGATAAAATACACATATGTTAAATGTGAACTTCATTCCGGATTTCAGTGTGATTTTCAGAAAAATATAGGGCTTCCTACAGATTTTTAAACCCACAGCATGTACAGATTCCGTTGTAAGTGAATGTTTTTTTTTAAAACTATCACTTACATTGTACTGTACTTTGTCAGGGAAATTCGGAGCGGATTAAGCAACCAAAAATCTGCAACAAATAAGCAATTTGTGGACCTGGCCTTAATCTCCCCTCTTTGTATTGACAGAGGTATAACTATGACTGAGCTAGTTAATCACACAATTGCACACATTTCCCCTTCCAGTCCTGGAATTCTCATGTTATTTACTACATTTTAATGTGAAACAGTATCAAATGCTTTGCAAAAATCAAGATATATGACATCCAACGACTCACCCCTGTCCAGTCTAGAATTTACCTTCTCAAAGACGCTGATCAGATTAGTTTTGCAGCACCGATCACTGATAAACCCATGCTGATATAATTATACATTTATTTACATTGATATACCCCTTGACAGCACCCCTAAAAAAATCTGGAAAAATGTTACCTACAAAGGAAGTGAAACATTCAGATTTAAGATATGTTCAAATAGTTTAGATCTGCTGCAGAAAACTCTGCAGTAAATTCGACCTTGATTCCGCAGGGAAGTCCGGACGAAAATCCACACCATGTGTCATTTTGTGCTGATTTTCGTTTGGATTTGCCACTTCGGAAATAGAAGATGGAATACATTTATAAAAAATGTTTTTACCATACTCTGCCCTGGTCCCTCGAAGCGATGCCTCACTGCTCACCTAGCTGGTCTCTGTGCTGCTAGCTTAGGGTATGTTCACACGGAGTGTTTTCAGACGTTTTTCGGGCAGTAAACATCCTGAAAAACGGCTGAAAAATCGGAAGCAGAACGCCTCTCAACATCTGCCCATTGATTTCAATGGGAAAAACTGCGTTCTGTTCTGCCGCGTAAAAAAACGCTTGCGTAAAAGAAGTGCTTGTCCCTTCTTAAGGCTTTTTTGGAGCAGTTTTTCATAGACTCTATAGAAAAAGAGCTTAAAAAACGGCCGTGAAAAACGCCACGAAAAACGCAACTTTGATTGCAAAACATCTAGTCAGGAGCTGTTTTCCCCTGAAAACAGCTCCGTATTTTGAGAAGTTTTTTATTTTGAGTGTGCACATACCCTTACTGGAATGACGTGAGAAACATCATCCCAGGAGGCTAGCAGCACAGAGACCAGATAGGGGAGCAATGAGTTATCACTACAGGTGATTAGGTGAAGTGAGTATGTCATGTCCAGGCAAAAGATTAGGGCCACATGTAGGGCGTTTCTAAAATCGGGAAACACAGCATAATAATTAGAGAGCTGTCTTGTTATGGTGGCACAAGCTTGGCACCACATATTGGCATATTTATGGAAAAAAATCCCATCTGCGGGGTTAACATGTCCACTACACACCTAGGTGAATACCTTGAGGGGTGTAGTTTCCAAAATGTGGTCACTTCTCGGGGGTTTCCACTGCTTTGGTCCCACAGGGGCTTTGCAAATGCAACATAGCGCCCAGAAACCAATCCAGTAAAATCTGCACTCCAAAAGCCAAATGGCACTCCTTCCCTTCTGAGCCCTGCCGTGTGCCCAAACTGCAGTTTATGACCACATATGGGGTATTGCCATACTCGGGAGAAATTGCTTTACAAATGCTGGGGATCTTTTTTTCCTTTATTTGTTGAGAAAATGAAAAATTTTGAGATAAAGCTACGTCATATTGAAGAAAAGGGATTGTTTCTAGATGAATTCCTCAAGGGGTGTAGTTTCCTAAATGGAGTCACTTTTTTGACATTTTCATTGTTTTGTCCTCTCAGGGGCTTTGCAAATGCGACATGGCCTCCGCAAACTATTCCTGCTAAATGTGATCTCCACATGCCAAATAGCGCTCTTTCCCTTCTAAGCCGTGCCATGTGTCCAAACAGCCGTTTATGACCACATGTGGGGTATTGTTTTACTCAGGAGAAATTGCTTTACAAATTTTGCAGTGCTTTATCTCCTTTAGTCCTTGTGGAAATGAAAAACAATTAACTAAACCTACATTTTCTTTGAAAAAATTTAGATTTTAATTTTTACGGCCTAATTCCAATAATTTCTGCAAAAAACGTGTGCAATAAAAATGCTAACTATACCCCTAGATAATTTCCTCAATGGGTGTAGTTTCCAAAATGGGGTCACTTGTGGGGGGGGTTTCCACTGTTTTGTCCCCTCAGGGGCTTTGCAAATGCGACATGGCCTCCGCAGACCATTCCTGCAAAATTTGAGCACCAAAAGCCAAGTAGCGCTCTTTCCCTTCTGAGCCCTGCCGTGTGTCCAAACAGCCGTTTATGACCACATGTAAGGCATTGTTTTACTCGGGAGAAATTGCTTTATAAATTTTGTGGTGCTTTTTTCCTTTAGCTAAACCTACATTTTCTTTGAAAAATGTAGATTTTAATTTTTATGACCTACTTCCAATAATTTCTGCAATGAACCTGTGGGGTCAAAATCCTCACTATACCCCTAGATAATTTCCTTGAGGTGTGTACTTCCCAAATTGGGTCACTTTTGGGGGATTTCCACTGCTTTGGCACCGCAAGAGCCCTTCAAACCTGACATGGTGCCTAAAATATATTATAATAAACATAAGGCCCCAAAATCCTCTAGGTGCTCCTTTGCTTCTGAGGCAGGTGCTTCAGTTTATTACCACACTAGGGCCACATGTGGGATATTTCCTAAATCTGCAGACCCTGGCCAGTAAATATTACGTGGCATTTCTCTGGTAAAACTTTCTGTGTTACATAAAAAATGGATTCAAATTGAATTTCTACTTCACCTCTACATTTCTTTAATTCCTGTGAAACATCTAAAGGGTTAAGAAACTTTCTAAATGCTGTTTTGAATACTTTGAGGGGTGAAGTTTTTAAAATTGGGTGACTTATTGGGGGTTTCTAATATATAAGGCCCTCAAAGGCACTTCACAACTCAACTGACCCCTGTAAAAATAGCCTTTTGAAATTTTCTTTATAATGTGAGAAATTGCTGCTAAAGTTCTAAGCCTTTTAACGTCCTAGAAAAATAAAAGGATGTTCAAAAAACTATGCCAATCTAAATTACGAATATGGGGGATGTTAATTAGCAACAGTTTTGTGTGATATAACTGCAAAATGTTGGTGTTTTTCACAATGAAATACTGAATGTATCAAGCAAATTTTGCCAGTAACATAAAGTCCAATGTGTCACGAGAAAACGTTCTATTTTTGAGGCTGATTAATGGTTTGCACCTTGTGGTGAACCCTCTGCATTTGCTCTGATGAAGTCTTCTCGTTATAGTAGACTTAGATACTGATACACCTACTTCCGGGAGAGTGTTTTTCACTTGGGTAGATGTTGTGAAGGGGTTTTTCTTCACCATGGAAAGGATTCTGCAATCATCCACCACTGTTGTCTTCCCTGGACGTTCAGGCCTTTTGGAGTTCATGAGATTACCAATGCGCTCTTTTTTTCAAGAATGTACCAAACTGTTGATTTGGCCACTCCTAACATTTGTGCTATCTCTCTTATGGATTTCTTCATTTTTTTCCGCCTAACGATGGTCTGTTTGACTTGCATTGAGAGCTTCTTGGACCTCATGTTGTGGGTTCACAACAACAGCTTCCAAATGAAAATGCCACACCTGGAATCAACTCCAGACCTTTTACCTGCTTAATTGATGATGGATTAACGGTGGAATAGCCCATGCAGCCCATTAAATACAGTAGCTTTTGAGATAATTTTCCAACTACCTTTAGTCCCTTGAAAAAGAGGCTGCTACATATTAAAGAGCTGTAATTCCTAAACCCTTCCTCAAATTAGGATGTGAATGCCCTCAAATTAAAGCTGAGTCTGCACTTTAAGCCCATATTGATTATATAACTGTATATTCAATATGTTTTGGTAAAATGCTAAAACTTGTGTCACTGTCCAGATAATTCTTGACCTAACTATATATATATATAAAATGTATTTGTTTAATTATTATTTAAACAGTTTTTTTTGCTGCAGACTAGCTGTTATTCCACAAGAAAAACTGCAAAAGTTGGTATTTGTTGCTGGTTTTGGCTTTCCTATTGAACTCAATAGGGAAAATTCGCAACTAAAACACAACCATTTTTCAGCATAAATTTACATGCTGCAGATTAAAATATCTGTACCACACAGTGGCGTAGCTATAGGGGTCGCAGCGGTCACCATTTCGACTGGGCCCCTAGGCCTGGGGGGCCCATCGGCCCCCGTTGCCATACAGCATGCTTGTTTAATTTTCTGTGCCCTGAAGCCGGCACTTCCTGGTTACGGTCACATGGTACACTTAGTGTACCATGTGACCGTGTTGTCACGTGACACGTCTTCCAGTCAGTCCAGTGGAAGAGTCGGTGCGGAGGACTCCAGGTGAGCTGCACAGTCTGTAATGTAATGTGTTGTGTTGTATTGTATTGTATTGTAATGTATTGTGTTGTGTTGTATTGTGGTGCTTTGTAATGTATTGTGTTGTATTGTGCTGTTTGCGGTGGAGACTGGGGGCCCGTGAAATTACAGCCCCCACTCCTCTCTCCAACGCAAAACTGCACAATACAACACAATACATTACACACTGTGGGTCGCGTCCCCCTGGGGATTCGTGTGAAGACCTCCGGGGGGCGCGAGTCACTCACCGAGGTCCCGGTTCCATTCAGTGCTGGAGAAAGGAGCTGACGTCTCCTTGACCCAGCATTCACTGTGCCCTGAGCGGCTCGACGCAGGCAGGCGGGATGTAGCCACATCTTCACGCCTGTCTGCGCCGAGTCCCTCATAGCACACACCGGAGGAGGCGAAGGATCCTCCACCCGGCGTGGGAACGAGGATCAGTAAGTAATTATGCTCTTTTTCTATTATACACATATGGGGCATTATACTGTATGGGGGCTGATATTGCGGGGGGGGGCATTATACTGCATGGGGGGCTGATATTGCGGGGGGGCATTATACTGCATGGGGGCTGATATGGCATGGGGGCTGATAAGATGGGGGGGGTATTATACTGCATGGGGGCTGATATGGGGGAATTATACTGTATGGGGGCTGAAATGGGGGGCATTATACTGCATGGGGGCTGATATGGGGGAATTATACTGTATGGGGGGCATTATACTACATGGGGGCTGATATGGGGGAATTATGCTCTATGGGGGACTGATATGGGGGCATTATACTGTATGGGTAGCTCATATGGGTGGCATTATACTGTATGGGGAGTACATATGGGGGGCATTGTACTGTATGGGGAGCAGATATGGGGGGCATTTTACTATATGGGGAGCTGATATGGGGCATTATTCTGTATGGGGGCTGATATGGGGGGCACTATAATGTATGGGGGCAGCTATGTGGGGCATTATACTGTGGGGGCTGATATGGGGAGCATTATATGGTATGGGGCTGTTATGGGGGGCATTATATGTTATGGGGCATTATACTGTGTGGGGGCAGCTATGGGAGCATTATACTGTGGGGGCATTATACTATGGGGGCTGTTGGGCAAGGCGTCTGGGCATAGGCGCGCACAGGGGTCTGATGATGGTGGTGTTGGGGAGGGGTAGGGGGTCCCAAGCTGAATGCTTGCACCCGGGCCCATGAGCATTTAGCTACGCCCCTGGTACCACAGGTCAATTTCTGCATGGAAATTTTCCACATCTCAGGGATGATGTTTGTTAAAATCTCATCCACTTTGCTGCTTCTGTAATAAGGGACGGAAACCGTGACAGAAAATGTGCAGCACTTCTGTTATGTGTGGACATATCTTTATAGTTTCCTGGTTCAGAATTAAAAATGTGGGAAAAAAATTCTCCTGACTTTTACTGCTACCAAATTTTATTGTGGAGCCCATACCAATCCTCAGCAGTCTCAAAGAGCGCCTGCCCAGAATCAGTGCATACTCATCACAAGTTGGTGTGTGCTTGGCAGATCTACGCTAAAACACACCACTTACATGTTCCTTTTCCTGTGACCCCTCATTTTCAATGTCAATTCTGTAGAGCAGAACTCGGATTCTAAAATCCTTAGCATTAAAAGCATTAAAACGGGCATCAGGCAGTCCTGAAAACCTTCAGAAAACCCTGATATTTTTGATTCTGCTTGTCATACCTGAAATATATGAAGACTGTGTGAAAAACTTTTTGCTGTACCACCACTACTTAATCATGGCCAGGTCAAGTTTCAAGACAACAGGAGCTCTTGAGAATAGCCCTGTCAATGTTCAGCTTCAAACGTCTTGCCAAATGCTGACATTTTCATTTTTAAGGTCTTCATTTTCTACTGTGAGCCCTTTAGGCAGTTTTCCATAGACAGTAGACATGTAACTATCAGAGTGTATGGGAAGGCTTACTTCAATTGAAAAGTGGAAAAATCACCTGATACAGGTAGATCCTTCCAATAGACACACTGCATAGATCAAAGGACCCACTAAATGGACTTCTTTAGCAATTCAAACTAACTATGGATGGCTAAGTGGCTAGCAAGGTATGTTTCATGTCCTCTTCTAAACGCCAGACATGAACTTCCCAACTAGAGGAAGGTCACTTGCAAGGTTTTATCTACAGATTTGTCAGGCATACCTATAATATACAAAGTTTATGGTCATCTTTATAGCAAGGTAAGAAGACTTTAGTGCACAATAGTCCACAATTAATTCTCAAGCGATATTGCTAGGAGCACTGGGTTGAACATAAATGTAGCCCAAAACAAATGTTACATTGGCTTTTCACCAACTTTTGCAGAAGTTTGCACTGGGGGGGCTTCAAGCCTTTCTGCTACCTGATCAATGGGATCCCAAATTGGAGATGGAGAAAGTGCAGCAATGAACTGTATATCGGATGTCAACATTCCTGCCCCTGCAGTCCAGGAAGGGTACTGCTTAAAGCAATGTTCTTACCTTGTGGATGGTGAAGCCTTGGTTGAACTGTGTATGAGTGAGAACTTCACAAGTTCTCCGCAGAAAATACTATGTCTGAAATTATTAAGCTTGTCTTCAACAGAAAAGTAGAATGAAACCTATTAAACCATCATTCTAGCCCTGCTTCATGTGCCATGATTTATAACACATAATATTCTGTAAATATAGATGGTAGATGACTACCCGATAATGGTAAATTGGTTGATCGTTTACAAGTATTGCGCTTGTGCAGCCTTTTTTAATACATAAGAATAATACATAAGAAGTCATAACTTAAGAGATCAATGTCATTTCTCCGTTCTACATAGTAACATAGTTATTAATTTTGAAAAAAAAGACATACATTTATCTAATTCAACCTATTCTCCTGCAGTGTTGATCCAGATGAAGGCAGAACAAACTTCCATTAAAGAGGCTCTGTCACCAGATTTTGCAACCCCTATCTGCTATTGCAGCAGATAGGCGCTGCAATGTAGATTACAGTAACGTTTTTATTTTAAAAAAACGAGCATTTTTGGCCAAGTTATGACCATTTTTGTAGTTATGCAAATGAGGCTTGCAAAAGTCCAAGTGGGTGTGTATTATGTGCGTACATCGGGGCGTTTTTAATACTTTCACTAGCTGGGCGCTCTGATGAGAAGTAACATCCTCTTCTCTTCAGAACGCCCAGCTTGTGACAGTGCAGATCTGTGACGTCACTCACAGGTCCTGCATCGTGACGGCCACATCGGCACCAGAGGCTACAGTTGATTCTGCAGCAGCAACAGCGTTTGCAGGTAAGTCGATCTTACCTGCAAACGCTGATGCTGCTGCAGAATCAACTGTAGCCTCTGGTGCCGATGTGGCCGTCACGATGCAGGACCTGTGAGTGACGTCACAGATCTGCACTGTCACAAGCTGGGCGTTCTGAAGAGGATGTTACTTCTCTTCACAGCGCCCAGCTAGTAAAAGTATTAAAAACGCCCCGATGTACGCACCTAATACACGCCCACTTGGACTTTTACTTTTAAACACACCCACTTGGACTTTTGCAAGCCTCATTTGCATAATTACAAAAATGGTCATAACTTGGCCAAAAATGCTCGTTTTTTAAAAATAAAAACGTTACTGTAATCTACATTGCAGCGCCTATCTGCTGCAATAGCAGATAGGGGTTGCAAAATCTGGTGACAGAGCCTCTTTAAGCAGAGGCCAATTTCCTCCTCTTAGACTGGATTTACACTAAGAGCTTATTGTATACAGCTGTGTGATGGCCGATAACATAACGGGCGTCACACGGACGCATGTATTTCAATGGGGCTGTTCACACCGCCATTGTTTTAACAGACCGTGTGAAGGGTTCGTTGAAAAATGCAACATGTCCTATTTTCTTCCGTTTTCACGGATCCCTCGATAGACTCAAGTCTATGAGGGATCCGTGAAAACGGGTACAGCACGGGTGCAACTCGGACGTGAAAAACTGATGTTTTTCACGTCCGAGTTTGCACTCGTTCGTGTGATTAAGCCCTTAGCATTGTTTCAAATTTTGATTCAGATTATTTATCAAAACTCATAAGTGGATCCAGGAGATAGAAGAATAAATTCTTAATTTTGAAACAACTCCTAGATTTGTCTCAAAATTCTGCAACAAAATCTGCAACAAATACACAACGTGTGAATCCAGCCTTAGGGGAAAACTTTGTGTCATATTATTACTCTGAAGAAAGACATTCAGGACCCTTTTAAACTCTTTCAATGAATTAAACATCACAAAATCCTGTAGTAGAGATTTCCATATTATCACAGCTCCAACAGCAAAGAATCCCCGTCTGTGATGATGGTGAAAACTTATGTCCTCTAGACGTAGAGGATGCCCCTTTGTCATGGTTATAGATCATCAGACAGATCTCTGTACTGTCCATTCATACATTTGTACGTTGGAATTACATATTTATGAAAAATTTCCTGTGTGTCATTGTTTAATAATGGGCGCTAGGAATAAGGCGCTCTGCACTTCAGGACGTAGTGGCTGCCCCCTTATTATACAGTCCCGGTTATAAATAAATCAATAGACAGATCTCTATACTGTCCATTCATATATTTGTACGTAATTATTAGGTCACCTCACAGCCATTTATTTTTTTTAAATATAATTCTGTTTATTTTTCTGGGTACCGTAGTCCACCCATTTGATTTTAACTTGAAAATTTGCAAATAAAAATAATTTTTGCAAAACAATATTTCCATGAAATAATGAATTGGTTATCTATCGATTGTTTTCTTATTATTCAAGTAACGTAGAAGAAGTTGCACACAGGGCTTTATACTCAATCTGTCGCAGCTCCATATTGTGCATAAAGAAATTCTCACCAGAAATTTCTTTTAGATGTGGAAAGGATGGGAGGATGAACAAAGCTTGAAAGGATTGAAGGGACTTCCAAAGAGCAACGTGGTGCCAACAGTGTGTAGTCAAACGTGCTTTCTCCCACAGATAAAAAGAATATAAATCAGACCCTATTTCCCCATTCTACTTTCTTTACTTTACTTTTCATTACACAGAAAAAATAACACAAGAATAAAGTCGAGATTAGAGTCCCTAAAGACATACTGCAAGAGAATTTTAAAGAATACGTCTTTGTTGATCTGTTTTAAGAACGCAGTAAATCCACATAGATTTATATTCTTCTGAAATGGAATGTACTAAAAAGATGTTGAAATAGTTTGAAGTACATGTATATCTAGATTTATTTTCTAAATGAGTAATATTGCACATGTAATCACAGACAGGGGCACTCTTTCCTGCCAGACAAAGAATCGACATTCTGGCTCTCTCTTCACCATCATATCTCTGAAAATATTTCCTATTGTTGCAGAGTACTATAACAGATCGTTGGCTGCTGCACTTACCTGTGCGTCCGATGGCCTTCTCCATCTCTCACCACTGCCAGGCTCTCCATAGTGGCGCATTCGCTGTTCTTGGGGTGTATTCATATGGTACGTTTTTGCGGCAACACCGGACCGTGTGAATACGCACTTAGGCCAAATGCAGATTATTGTGCGGATTTGCCGAGTGTATTTTCCTCCGGCAAATCCGCAGCATAAGGCCAGATTCACACGAGCCGTTTTGCGGTACATAACAGCTCCGTGTGTCAGCAGCGTATGATGCGTGGCTGCGTGATTTTCGCGCAGCCGCCATCATTATGACACTGTATGTTTGTAAACAGAAAAGCACGGGGTGCTTTTCTGTTTTCATTCATACTTTTCACTGCTGTTGCGTGAATCACGCATGTCACACGGAAGTGCTTCCATGTGCTGCGTGTGATTTTCACGCACCCATTGACTTCAATGGGTGCGTGATGCGTGAGAAACGCACAAATATAGGACATGTCGTGTGTTTTACGCAGCGGACACACGCTGCGTGAAAACCACAGACTATCTGAACGGCCCCATTGACTAACATAGGTCCGTATGAGGCGCGTGAAAATCACGTGCGTTGCACGGACGTATATCACGTTCGTCTAAATAAGCCCTAATACAGTAGCAGCAAAGTAAATGAGATTTCAAGTAATATCTACATGTTGTGGAATTTTTCCGCATGTCAATTCATCTTACGTTTCCGCTTGCGAATTGTATCTGACAATTTTTTTTTTTAAACGCACCAAAATCCGCATCATAAAACCACAACTATTTTCACATCAAAATGTAAAAAACCGCACCTAAAAACGTATGAAAAAAACGCACTATTAGGTATGGATTTTACCTGCGGAATTACCTGCGTTTACCTGTGGTATTGATGCAGAATTTTTGCACCAAATTATGCAAAGTGTGCATGTAGCCTTAAATTTTGATGCCGTTATATGCTGCGGATTCTGCTGTTTTTTTTTTATATAAGCTTGTCAGATACAATTCTGAGGCGGAAACGCAAGATAAATTGACATGCTGCGGACTTGCCGCAGGATAATATGCACGGCAAATACACACGTAATACGCATCACGTGCATTTGGACTTTAAGGCCGGGTTCCGTAGCGTAAACGATGTGGAATTTCCGCAATGGAAATTTGTGCAGAAATTCCCGCAGCATTTACAGTAGCAGCAAAGTGGATGAGATTCAGAAAATCTCATGCCCACGCTGCGGGGAAAAAACAGAGTGTAAACTTTAATGAATTGACCTGCGGTGCAGGATTTAATTCCGCAGGATGTCAATTTATGCTGCGTTTTTGTTGATTTTCCGTTGCGGGTTTTCCCCATTGAATTCAATCGGGATGCAAAACCTGCAACTAAAATTCAAGTGTTGCGACATTTGCGGCGTATTCGCAGCGATTACGCCGCAAAAATTGCAACTACGGAATAAAAAACATACCCAGAATGCCCTTCTTCTTCCTGCAGTTCGGCGTCCTGGGATGACATTGCATCCCATGTGACTGCTGCAGCCAATCACAGGCTGCAGCAATCACATGAGCTGCAGTGTCATCCAGGGAGGCCGGACCGGACTGCGCAGGAGGGATAACGGCCTACGTAAGTATAAGCGGTTTTTACCGCTGCTTTCCACAGCGGACATTCCGTCCGAGAAAACGCACCACAATGCGGTTCGGTTTTTGGACGGAATGTACTGCGGGTTCCAGGTCGGATATGCTGCGTGGTTTTTACGCAGCGTATCCGTCCCGTGGGGACCCGGCTTTAAGGTCAGGCGGAGCACATCTAATTATGTAAACCTGCTCAGAAATGCCACCAGGGCCCGCTCCAGGTTTATGTGGGCCCTTGGGCAGGGGTGAACCTAGCCCCTCTGCTGCCTGAGGCGGACTATAAAAAGGCGCCCCCCCCCCCCCAAATCTATCAGAGTTTTCATATTACTAGCTTTACACAAACACGCAATATATAAACTTTTTAAAAAGGAAAACATTTGATGTTTATTTGTTAGGCCCTGTTCACATGGAGTATTTTGACGAGTTTTTTGGCGCGGAAACCGCTCCGCAAAACTAGTCAAAAACAGCTGAAAATGCCTCCCGATAAAGAAGGGACATGCCCTATCTTCGCGCGTTTACGCCTCTGACCTCCCATTGACATCAATGGGAGGCAGAGAAAGCGTATTTCGCTGAGTTTTTTGCCCATAGCACTCAATGGGCGCAAGCGAAAAACACAGCGAAAAACGCGGCGAAAAATGCGGCAAACGACGTGCAGGAAGGGACAAAATCTGCCTCAAAATCTCAAACGGAATTTTGAGGCAGAATTTTCCTCCTGCAAAAAACTCTGTGTGAACAGGGCCTTAAAGTGCTGTTTGAAGTATGGAAAATATTTAAAGAATTCTTCTTACTGCCAATCAGTGCAGTGCAAATAGTACAGTCTGCCCTGCACTGCCCCATATCTCTCCTCGGCAGCCAGTCTCATTTGCGGCGTCACTCTCTGCAATTACATTCAGGCCAGTCCAGGACGGATCGCGCTTAGCGCTGTTTTGAAGCGGCACGTCCTGGGCTGGTTTCTTTGCTCTACCTGCTGTATTGTAGTGGTCTGCCTGTGCTGACTTGATGCAAGTGGTGGATTAATATGATCTTAGGCCCTGGGCTGTACACAAGTTATGGGCCCACATCCCACACGTAAGTCTCACCTACATGTCAAAGTACATCACATGCCACTCTGCAGACTGTCTCTTAGCCTGATCATCTGCTGCCACACTCACACTTCCCCACAGCCCCCACCACAGTAATTTACATAGATTGTAACACCAACATTACCAATATTACCCCATACTGTTACTGAATAATACCCCCACACCATAACCACAGTGACTGAATAATACCCCCATACTGTTACTGAATAATACCCCCACACCATAACCACAGTGACTGAATAATACCCCCATACTGTTACTGAATGTACCACCACATCATAACCACATAGTGACTGAATAATACCACATACTGTTACTGAATAATACCACCATACCATTACTGAATAATACCCCATACTGTTACTGAAAAATACCACCACACTATAACCATAGTGACTGAATAATACCCCCCATAATGTTACTGAATAATACCACCACACCATAACCACATAGTGACTGAATAATACCCCCATACTGTTACTGAATAATACCGCCACACCATAACCACAGTGACTGAATAATACCCCCGTACTGATACTGAATAATACCGCCACATCATAACCACACAGTAACTGAATAATACCCCCATACTGTTACTGAATAATACCGCCACAACATAACCACATAGTGACTGAATAATACCCCCGTACTGATACTGAATAATACCTCCACACCATAACCACATAGTGACTGAATAACACCCCCATACTGTTACTGAATAATACCACCACACCATAACCACATAGTGACTGAATAACACCCCCATACAGTTACTGAATAATACCGCCACACAATAACTACATAGTGACCGAATAATACCCCCATAAAGTTACTGAATAATACCCCCATACTGTTACTGAATAATACCGCCACATCATAACCACATAATGACTGAATAATACCCCCATACTGTTACTGAATAATACCGCCACACCATAACCACAGTGACTGAATAATACCCCCGTACTGATACTGAATAATACCACCACACCATAACCACAGTGACTGAATAATACCCCCATACTGTTACTGAATAATACCGCCACATCATAACCACACAGTAACTGAATAATACCCCCATACTGTTACTGAATAATACCGCCACAACATAACCACATAGTGACTGAATAATACCCCCGTACTGATACTGAATAATACCACCACACCATAACCACATAGTGACTGAATAATACCACCATACTGTTAGTGAATAATACCGCCACACCATAAACACATAGTGAATGAATAATACCCCCATACTGTTACTGAATAATACCGCCACACCATAACCACATAGTGACTGAATAATACCCCCATACTGTTACTGAATAATACCTACACACCATAACCACATAGTGACTGAATAATACCCCCATACTGTTATTGAATAATACCGCCACACCATAACCACATAGTGACTGAATAATACCCCCATACTGTTACTGAATAATACCTACACACCATAACCACATAGTGACTGAATAATACCCCCATACTGTTACTGAATAATACCGCCACACCATAACCACATAGTGACCGAATAATACCCCCATACTGTTACTGAATAATACCGCCGCACCATAACCCCATAGTGACTGAATAATACCACCATACTGTTACTGAATAATACTGCCACATCATAACCACATAGTGACTGAATAATACCCCCATACTGTTACTGAATAATACCGCCACACCATAACCACATAGTGACCGAATAATACCCCCATACTGTTACTGAATAATACCACCACACCATAACCACATAGTGACTGAATAATACCCCCATGTACTGTATATATATATATATATATATATATATATATATATATATAAAAATATAAAATGCTGCCATATATTGTACATATAGAGTCCAACATATGCTGCAAGTATAATTAATCAAATCACTTTATACTCTGTACATTAAATAGCGGTGTTATAGGTGTGTACACATATAATACCACTACATATTGTTTGTATAAAAAATACTGCTATAACTGTATACATATAGTACCATTATATTCACTGCACACCTATTATACTGCTATATACTACACTCACATATAATACCGCTATATACTGCATACACCTATAATCAGGGGCATAGGTAAAGGCTCATGTGCCCTGATACAAAAGTTCTTATTGGGTCCCCCCCACCCACAAACTTCTCATGGCCGACAGTCTGCAGCTTTCAGTTGCATCGCTGGGTCTCCTAAGTGACCCAACAATGCAGCACTAGCAGCCAGGGGCGTCACTAAGGGCTTAAAATGTCAGGGAAAATAGCCCCAATATATATGTGTCTGGCCAAAAAATGTGTGTGTGTGTGTGTGTGTGTGTGTGTGTGTGTGTGTGTGTGTGTGTGTGTGTGTGTGTGTGTGTGTGTGTGTGTGTATGTATAGCACTACGACCCTATAAACTATGGATAGGACACATTGGCTCAGCAGACAGTATCACACATGATAGGATTAGATACAGAGCCCCAGCAGACAGTATCACACATGATAGGATTAGATACAGAGCCCCAGCAGACAGTATCACACATGATAGGATTAGATACAGGGCCCAGCACGCTGACATTGCGGCTCCAGCGCTGGACCCAGGAAAGGTAAGAATAATAATTTTGCTTCTTTATGTGTTACTGATTATTTTTGTGTGTTTGTGTTTTTTTACAGGTTCGGTTGTTGGACTTAGGATTCGACGACAATTTCAATGACAGCGTTTTTTTATTCTCAATAAAATGGTTAATGGGCGTTGTGTTTTTTTATTTCAATAAAATATTTTTTCTATGTGCTTGTGCTTTTTTAAACTTTATTATTACCACCTTAGTAATGGCCGCTGGCTGATTGACAACCTCCATTACTAAGGTGGGGCTTAATGTTAGCCGGTGCAGAGGCTAACACTAACCCCCATTATTACCCCGGTACCCACCGCCACCAGAGGTACTGGGAAGAGCCGGGTACGAACAAATACCCGACCATCTGCAGTGACAGCCAGACACCGGGGCGGCCGCAGGCTCGTAGTATTAGGCTGGAGAAGGCCAAAAACATTGGCCCCTACCACCCTGGTAATGCTGCCTGCTGCTGCTGTATTCTATCTGGCTGGTTATGAAAATTAGGGGGGACCCCACATCGTTCTTTCCAATTATTTTGTATTTTATTTTTTTTAAATGACTTGGGGTCCCCCCCATTTTTCATAACCAGCCAGATACAATAAAGCAGCAGCAGCCTAGCATTACCAGGGTGGGAAGGCTCACTGTATAAGGCCTTCCACAGCCTGCGGCCGCCCCATTGCCCGACCATCACTACAGATGGTCAAGTACTGGATCGTACCCGGATCTTCCCAGCACCCCTGGTGGCGGTGGGTACCGGGGTAATAAAGGGGGTTAGTGTTAGCCTCTGCACCGGCTAACACTAAGCCCCGCCTTAGCAATGGACGCTGTCACTCAGCCGGCGGCCATTACTAAGGCGGTAGTAATAAAGTTTAAAAAAAAAACACAAAGACATAGAAAATATATTTTATAGAAATAAAAATAAACCACACGACCCTCATTAACCATTTTATTGATAATAAAAAAAGCCGTCATCGAAGTAGTCCTGGAATCTAAAATCTTGTGTAAGAAAACACACAAAAAACTATTAGTAACACATGTGTTAGGCTTAGATACAGGGCCCATGTGTGATACTGTCTGTGGGACCCTGTATCTAAGCCTACCACAAGGTAGGCTTAGATACAGGGTCAGGCAGACAGTAATCTTATACAGTAATAGAGGGCCCATCAGACAGGATCACACATGGGCCATGTATCTAAGCCTACCATGTGATTGGCTTAGATACAGGGCCCTGCAGACAGCATCACACAATCTGTGATCCTGTCTCATGGACCCTCTAAACCTGCTACATCGTAGGCTTAAAGGACTTGTCCAGTCCCTAAACATTGATGGCCTATCCTCAGGATAGGCCGTCAATAGCTGATGTGTCGGGGTCCGTCTCCCGGGACCTGCCAATCAGCTGTTTTGAAGGGGCCGTAGCACTCGTACGAGAACTGCTTCCCCTTCATTTCCCTTACTTGCTCACACTGTGAATCGCCGACACCGATTCACAGTGTGACCGGAATGAAGTGACCGGAATGAAGGGGAAGCAGCTCTCGTACGAACCCTGCGGCCCCTTCAAAACAGCTGATTGGCCGGCTCCCGGGAGTCGGACCCCGCCAATCAGCTTCAGCAGACGGATATTAATCTTACCCTCCTCTTCAGCCGCGGCGGAAGCTCTGTCCTAGCTCTATCCAGGATCACGATGTTGTGCGCGGCGCATAGCGTTGTGACGTCATGCGCTGCGCACAGCGCTGTGACGCCAGGACCTCCACTGCGCTCCGGAACCAGGAGGGTAAGTACCGTCAGTTACTATAGTAACTTTTTATTGATGTGGTGCGGGCGGCTGCGGGCCCCCCTGGCTTCGGGGCCCGGTCACAATTGCGACCGCTGCGACCCCTATAGCTACGCCACTGCCTATAATATTGCAACATACACTACGCACAATACTGCTACACAGTCTACACACACAATACCAGTATATACACTATATACTCTACACATGAGTTTTCCCACTATTTACACAAAAGCACAGCAAAAACAGTTTCTAAATTATTGCTGCAAAACTACAATGTGTGAATGTCCTTACAGTATCATATGTACACGAGAATCATATTTCCACATACACACAGATTATATATATATATATATATAATCACACATTTACACACTCATGCACACACTTACCTTCTATGTAGGATCTCTAATGCAGACAGTCTCATATATAGACGAGAATCATATATACACACACACACACACACACATTTACACACTCATACACACACTTACCTTCTATGTAGGATCACTCATGCAGTCTCTTGAAGCAGCAGAGGCATCCCAGGTCAGCAGATATAACCAGCTGCAGAAGTAGCTGGTCTGTTAGACAAATAGGGGGACACAGCACACGAGAGGAGGGGGGCAGAGTAGAGGGAAGCAAGGGGACACAGAAGAGGAGGGGGGCAGAGTAGAGGGAAGCAAGGGGACACAGAAGAGGAGGGCGCAGAGGAGAGAGGGGGACACAGGAGAGGAGGAGTGCACAGGAGAGGAGGAGGGCACATGAGAAGGACACAGGAGAGGACTAGACACGGAGCTTTCTCTCTGCAGACGCTGAGGCTGTGAATTCTCCCCTCCCCCTCTTCTCTGCACCGACTGCTTCAGAGGAAAGGGACAGAGAGGGAGAGGACGTAGCTTGTATGCACAGCAGTCCACCGCTCACCTCATTCGTCTGGTCACTTGCTTGAGGAGAGGACCGCTCCTCCTGCAGACCTGCTCCTCTCCTAAAATAATCCCCCTCCCCCGGTCCAGTCCGTCTCTGGCTCAAAATGCCGCCCCCCAATTTCAGCTGGGCTGCGCCGCCTGAGGCTGTCGGCTCACATCGCCTAATGGTAGATGCGGCACTGCCCTTGGGCGACACAGGCTTAGTAGACCCCTTTGCGGGGAAACTCACGGCGGCAGTAAAATGGCAGAAAACGTCACTTTGTGCCCCCATATAGACGTTAAGCCCTATTTATGCACCCATATAGAAGTTAGGCCCCCAGTTTGTACCCCCATAAATTTAGTACCCTTTGTAGATAGTGCCACACAGCCCCCCTCCCAGGTAGTGACACACATCTCCCCTCCCAGGTAGTGCCACACAGCCCCCCTACCTGGTAGTGCCACACAGCCCCCCCAGGTAGTGCCAAACAGCCCCCCCTCCCAGGCAGTGCCACACAGCCCCCACCTCCCAGGTAGTGCCAAACAGCCCCAACCTCCCAGGTAGCACCACAGAGCCCCCACAACCCAGGTAGTGCCACACAGCCCCCTACCCGGTAGTGCCACACAGCCCCCTCCTCCAAGGTAGTGCCACACAGCCCCCTTCCCTGGTAGTGCTACACAGCCCCCTCCCTGGTAGTGCTCTACTGCCAACCTCCCTGGTAGTACCACACAGCCTCCCTCCCTGTAGATAGCGCCTTTGGGGTTCCCTCTAGGAGTGGAATGCCCAGACAGAGCATTGCTAATGTTCTGGCTGAGGATTCCGCTTCAGGAGAAACACCTGACGTCACTCTCCATATATGGACAGTGTTGTCAGGGGCAACCCCAGAGCCATAGTCGCGGACAAAGCACTACTAGCACTCTGCCTGGGAATCCTGCTCTGCTCCTGACATCACTGTCCATATATGGATAGTGATGTCTGGCGTAGAGCTGAAGTCCCAGGCAGAGCGCTAGTAAAGGCTCTGCTCCGGTACTCCAGCTCCGGGTAGCCCCTGAGATCACTGTCCATATACAGCTAGTGATGTCAAGGGCAAACCCAGAGCCAAAGTCCCGGGTAGAGCATTATTATGTTGTCTGGTACACTGCTCTGTTCCTGACAACACTGTCCATATATGGACAGTGATGTCAGGGGCTTCCCCAGGGACGAAGTCCCGGAGAAGAGCCGCTAGCGCTCTGCTTGGGAGTCCTTCTCTCCCTCTAAGATCACTGTCCATATATGGACATTGATGTCAGGGGCTTCCCCAGAGACGGAGTCCCGGTGCAGTGCCGCTTGTAGCGTTCTGCCTGGGACTCCTTCTCTCCCTCTGACATCACTGTCCATATATGGACAGTGATGCCGTGACGACAGCAGCGACAGCACCCGGTGGCCGAGTTGGCCCCCCCAAGGGCAGTGGGCCCCGGCACTTGCCCGGGTTCACCGGGTGCTGACGCCGGCCCTGACTGCCACACTGTATTTGTGAAGGTGTTAATTGTCTGCTATTTTGAATTTGACACAGAATGTTTCCTGACTTTCTTTGGATTTCTGCCTGCCCTGACCTGTATCAGCCTTATTGTGTTATATAAACTCTGCCAGCCCAGACCTTGGATTTGTATGACCATGCTTCTGTTTATTGACTCGGTTACCTCGCTTCGATAATACCATCTGCAAGCCTCTAGTGGTTACTTTAAGAGACTACTCCAGGGACATAACCAGGAGATTCCCTGTGCAAAGTCCAATATGTCCATGTTTGTGTAGGGACAAACACAGCGTAAACATTGCAGGTGTTTTACAATGGATTTCATTGTGGGAAATCCGCAGTGTAGTACAGTAGCAGCAGAGTGGATGAGATTTGAACAAACCTCATCTACGCACTGCATAAAAAACATAGGTCCTAACAGTCCTGGATTTCACTGCTGTCCCACAGTACCGGGCGGTCTGAAAAATATCCCGCTCTGCCCGGCAGTGCCCCAGACACCCCGTGTCACCAGGCATGCCCCACCAACGACGTTATGTCAGTCCTGTGAGCTGCCTGCGTCCAGCATGACCACGTCCCCATGACATTTTGCTGTTACGCTGAGTGAGTGAGGTCGCAAGGCACCAAGTGGAGCAGAGAAAAAAACCATTAACAAACACACAGGACAGAGAGTGTGTAGAGAGTAAAAACTATTTAGTGCCTGGGAACACTGGTGTTTCTAAAATCATAAAATAAATGACATTATTTTATGATTTTAGAAACGCTAGTGTCTCCAAGCACTGTCTTTTTAAATATAAAAAGGCCTAAGTGGACGCTCCATATGGCGTTAAAGGGGTTTTCCAGTCCCAAAAATGTATGGCCTTTCCTCAGAATAGGCCATCAATAGCTGATGGGTTGAGGTCCGACTCCCAGGTCCCCCGCCAATTAGCATTTCTACTTTTCTCCCATTAACTTTAATGGGAGAAGGCTGTAATACTGTGAATCACCGCTACATCTGTGTAGACGATTCACAGTGAGCTCTTCATCCCATGCGACTGCTGCAGCCAATCAAAGGCTGCAGCGGTCACATGGACTACAGGAGGCCAGGATGCACTCAGAACAGAGGATCGTGTCGCTATGACAATGGAGAACAGGGTAGTGTGAACTTTTTTTCCTGCAGTATTTCCACAGCAGAGATTACGCCCGAAAAACTGCACTACAATTTGGTGCGGTTTTTCAGGCGGAATTCACTGCAGCTTTCAGGACGGATACGCTGTGTACTTTTACACAGCGTGTCCACCTGTGGGCACTTACCCTTGAGGTGAAAATTCCAAAGTCTTCTGCAGAGTCTTTGAATCTAAAGGCAAAATAAGGCCAGATCTTGAAGTGTTAATTGGTCCATTACAGTAAATAAAAACACTTGCAAGTTAGGCCCTTTTCACAATGCAAATGTTTCTGGCATATACGTTAAATGCATCCATAGGCCCCCATTCACCCGACAGAGGCCAAAAGAGTGTTCTATTGGAATTTGTCAGAGCAGTACATGTCGGGAATACAGTTTTTTACTCTATAAATGGTACATAATCTAGGTGGCATATAATAAATGCCAAGTTAGTCACATGAATAATTATAACCATAAGGCTGGGTTCACACGACCTATTTTCAGACGTAAACGAGGCGTATTATGCCTCGTTTTACGTCTGAAAATAGGGCTACAATATGTCGGCAAACATCTGCCCATTCATTTGAATGGGTTTGCCGACGTACTGTGCAGACGACCTGTCATTTACGTGTCGTAGTTTGACAGCTGTCAAACGACGACGCGTAAATTAACTGTCTCGGCAAAGAAGTGCAGGGCACTTCTTTGCAACGTAATTTGAGCCGGTCTTCATTGAAGTCAATGAAGAGCAGCTCAAGATTTACGAGCGTCACAGACGCCTCGCATAATACGTGGAGCAGCATTTACGTCTGAAACGACGCAGCTGTTTTCTCCTGAAAACAGTCTGTCTTTTCAGACGTAAGAGACAGTTCACGTGTGCACATACCCTTACAATGGCCAGGTAATGAATGATAAAAACGCAACGTGGAGTAATTACAGGGAGATCGGTCCCGAAGTGATTCCAACACTATTATAGAGAATGCCAGCCAAAGGCTGAAATGGATATTGAGGGGAAGGACAAAACACTGAATAATTGAAGGGTAACTATCGGATTGAATAGAATTCAACAGTTTCTTCTGGTATAACTGTACAGAGTAGTAATCATATTTCATCAATTTGGATATGTAAGTGATTTGAAATGTTATAGATATTCTTATTCGCATGCACCCACCATGCAAGGTAAGGGTATGTGCACAGCACACGTAGTGTTGTCAGACGTTTTTCGGGCCATAAACAGCCCGAAAAACAGCTAAAGGTCGGAAGCAGAACGCCTACAAACATCTGCCCATTGATTTAAACAGAAAATAGGGCATTCTGTTTCGACAGGACGTTTTTTTTTTTTCGGCTCGTTTACCAAAAACGGCACATAAAAAGACGCCCGCGAAAAAGAAGTGCATGTCACTTCTTGAGTCATTTTAGGAGCCGTTTTTCATTGACTAAAAAAACTTAAAAAACGCTGTAAAAAAACGCCGCGAAAAACACGAGTGGCTTAAAAAACTTCTGAAAATCATTTTCAGACGTTTTTGGTTAAGCGTGTGAACATAGCCTCATAGTCAATATTCCATTGTTGCAATATGGGTATATAAATTGCAGCCAATTTTGCCTTCATTCAATACTGAGGAAAATGTACACCTTCACCATATACAAAATATGAAAATGCAGTGGTTTCATCAACAGTGTCGAGGTAATATAACAAACGGTCCAGTTACCAAAAGTCAAAAGTTTGAGTCGCACAGTCTCCCCAAACAGGGTTTACTCACGACTCTGAGGAACATGGAAAGACCCAAACAGATTGAGGCACGTTCATCCAATGTTTAGTCCTAGAGTCCCAAATATTTATAGGGTAGCCAGTGGATATTCTTCCCTGTAGTTATGTTAGTTCATGACTTTGAAGGATAGAAGATAGATGGTTGCTTGGCTGACTACTGACCACCACCCTTCCCTTATAAATAAAAACTCTGACTCCTGTTTGTAGCGTCCGAGGTCACTGACCACGAACTCCTTCCATCCAGTCGACACCCTTCTCTCAGGAGATGTCTGCACATACGGCCGTCCTGCTCCACAGTGACCACCAGGGTGCGTTCACGAGCTCAGTCCAGACTTTAGAAGCCAGAGCACAGGCATGTTGGTGATTGAGCTAATTGCTCCAGAGCACCCTGGGCTATAAGGTCCCAGCCCCATCCTCCCACGCCTGAACTTTGTTGTTGTATTCCAAGTCTGTCTTGCAAATGGTCCCGAGTGTTTCCTGCTCCCAGTGTTCCCTGTTCCTGTATCCTGTAACCTGTATCCTGATCTAGTGCCGTGCTTAGCTGTAGCCGTGCTGTGCTGTATACCACATCTGTTCTGCTTCTTCACGCCTGACGTCTACCTGCTGCCTAGTTCCTGCCAAGCCTGCCTTGCTACTGTCCAAGCTGCCACAGGTATCCTATATAAACTATAGACTCTGACCTGCGCCCTGTTGGCCGGCTGCCATACCGCCAAGGCAGTACGGCCCAGTGGGTCCACGAACCCTACGTGACACTGTTGTAGTGAAAGGCCACAGCAGTCACATTTATTTCACAATCTCCATATAAACATAATTACAAATTTACATAATATTAACAACATAGTAAAAATAAAATATTCAGAGTTATATGTAAAATATCAAAACATTCTTCACCCTGCTCTATCAATATAAACAACCCATCTAACTTATGGGAAAAAGATTCTTGAAGGGAGTATCCATCCACATCCCCACTTAACTATGTGGGGTAAAATCTCCTTACGCTTAGCCGTCCAGAACTAGGAGTAGTAGTTAATCAAACTGCTCCTGGGGACTCTAACCCCCTAGGAACTCCACGAGTTGCATGTAAACAACAATTATGATGCATGACCCTTTTTCGTGCACCTGACTATATTTTTCTGCCTCCAAGGACCACTTAACTTCTCCTCTTTTTGCCTTCCTGCTTGTACCCCAATGAAGCCGCACTCCGCTAAAGCTGCAACCCGGTCCTTTGCTCTCCTTCCTTGTGGCATTAGAACCGATCTCTGACTGTGCTCCACATGAAAGCAACATCCTACGTCACCAACGGTGCATTTCGTCCACAAGTGGACTTCCTCAGGGAATATATGCACCTGAGCCTCTATCCATCTATTAGTGCACAGTTAAATGGACCATACCCATAAATATATAAACTACATGCTATAACGTCCACAGCTGCGGACCATCGTGCTCAGTGGCGCCAGGCAGGGAAGTCATATGAATAATATGTACATTCAATGCTAACTCCAGGTATGTAGGAAACATCATTTCTGCATTTTGGAAAAGCTGATAAGGCCATTGCAGGTTATATTTCAGATGCTTTATCCGACCATAACCTACAGAAGGACCAGACACTTAAATGACCGTTTAACACAAACGTATCTACTGTACCTCCAATGAAAAAACTTTGGACATGGCTATAAAGGCAAACTCCTGTGTGGTTCAGATGTGGCCACTGCTCAGCATTTTATTTCATCATTACAGGCAAGACATTAATGAGCAGGGTCACAGGGCAACAGTTCAGCACAAGAAATTTTGTCAACTGTTCCACAATGGGGGTAATTTTGACCCTGCTCGCAGAACTATGAGGATAAAACCATAACCCATTTTGACCAACGCATCTGAGAACATGTGTGTGACATCACAAACCGAAGAGATACATCTGCAGCTAACCATATATGGTCTAAGCATGGAGGTGATGTGAACAATATTGGATTCCAAGCAAGAGAAATAGTGAGACCCCCAAAATGAGTAGGTAACCGGGATAACCCCCTTTTAAGGACCTATAGGTTAAGAATGAGTAAATCTGAGGGTATGAATTACATAATTTCCTTTGTATAAGGCAATCTAATTGGTTTCAGTTACCTTGAATTAAAAGGGCAACATGTACTACCAATTGATAGGCATTGACCCTTTATGAGATTAAAGAATTTGGGATGTCAGACTTTCCAATATGTAGATGGAGATAAGCTATGTCCTGATGTTCTCTAGCGTTGACTAATGTAACACATGGAGCTGCACTCAGGGCTGATATAAAAATAAAAAGATTAATACCTAATGAAGCAAAGAAATGGTACGATTGTTTAGCATCTAGTTACATATATATGCCAAATTAAGGAATCCCATGTGGAAATGCCAGTCCACATTTGAAATGAAGCTTTCTTAGCCTTCCAAGATGCACAAAGCGTCTATTTGTGCCAATAGAAACCAAAAGTGGAGTTCCGGTTTCCACCTCCAATAGAATTTCCCTTCAACATTGATCCAGCACGACACAATGAGGCATGAATTGGTGGGAAAATGCAAGCATGTTAACAATTCTGTGCATGCCAAGTAGCATGATACAATGGAAGGGTGAGGCTGATGTGAACACACCCTTAGCTTAAGCTAAGGGTGTGTTCACATCAGCCTCACCCTTCCATTTATGGGTTCATCAGACCTTTCCGTCGGAGGAACCCATGAACGAAAAGGCAAACAGAAACCATAGCTTACATTTGAATTACCATTGATTGCAATGGTAATGCGTCCATTGCAAATGGTTTCCGTTTGTCTCCGTTCCGTAAGGTTTTCCATTTTTTTTGCGGAAACAGTAGCACAGTTCACTGGAATGGCCAACCAGTGATTGGCACAGGGTAGAGGCATTGGTGTAGTGGTTGGTCAAAAAGATGAGCCTGGCTGCTGCATTCAGGATAGATTGGAGATGGGAGAGTTTGGTGAGGGGAAGACCTATTAGTAATGAGTTACAGTAGTCAAGACGAGAGTGAATTAGAGCAACAATGAGAGTTTAGGCTGTTTTCACAGTAAGAAAAGGGGGATTCTGGAGATGTTTTTGAGGTGCAGATAACAAGAGCGTGTAAGTGATTGAATGTGAGGAGTAAAGGCAAGATCTGTGTCATACAGTACATAACCTCAAGACACCGTGCGTGCCGCCTAGGAGTAATGGTAGTTTATATAATTATTTCCCTATTCTTTTTCCTTAACTTTGCTTTTTCTTCCCTATTCCCCTTCTTTTTTTTTTCCCCCTTCCCACCCCAAATTACCACAAGTTCCCGTGCTGGAAAAAAAGATAGGAAACTAGAAAACCCATTAGAACTTCATAATTGGACATTTTTTTAATCCGAGGATCCCATTGATCCGTAAAGAGTATATTATTCCCTTTTGAATAGGAAAATCTATACTCAATGTGAATAAATTTGTTTACGCTCGCCTCCGAAGCTTTTATGGATGGGGAGCTGAAGAGAGCCACTTTACTGCAATTTCTAACATGGCTAAGAATGATGATTGACATTTTACAGAATCATGGATACATCTCCTAAGAGACATATCTTAAGATTTAATGGAATAGTACGACGAAAGATATATTCTAAGTAGGTAGTTATTTCCATCCAATATTTACTTCGTTTGGGGCAGCACCAGGTGAGGTGTATCCAGTCAGTCTCTGGACCTAGACACTTGGGATAACTATCTGTTTGTCTTAAACCTATGTTTTTTAAGAAGGTAACTGGACTATCATAAATTGTGACATTTTATGGTTGCTGTTGGAGGATACCCTTAAAGAGGCTCTGTCACCAGATTTTGCAGCCCCTATCTGCTACTGCAGCAGATAGGTGCTGCAATGTAGATTACAGTAACGTTTTTATTTTTAAAAAACGAGCATTTTTGGCCAAGTTATGACCATTTTTGTAGTTATGCAAATGAGGCTTGCAAAAGTCCAAGTGGGTGTGTTTAAAAGTAAAAGTCCAAGTGGGCGTGTATTATGTGCGTACATCGGGGCGTTTTTAATACTTTTACTAGCTGGGCGCTCTGAAGAGAAGTATCATCCACTTCTCTTCAGAACGCCCAGCTTCTGACAGTGCAGATCTGTGACGTCACTCACAGGTCCTGCATCGTGTCGGCCACATCGGCACCAGAGGCTACAGTTGATTCTGCAGCAGCATCAGCGTTTGCAGGTAAGATCGACTTACCTGCAAACGCTGATGCTGCTGCAGAATCACCTGTAGCCTATGGTGCCGATACGATGCAGGACCTGTGAGTGACGTCACAGATCTGCACTGTCAGAAGCTGGGCGTTCTGAAGAGAAGTGGATGATACTTCTCATCAGAGCGCCCAGCTAGTAAAAGTATTAAAAACGCCCCGATGTACGCACATAATACACGCCCACTTGGACTTTTACTTTTAAACACACCCACTTGGACTTTTGCTAGCCTCATTTGCATAACTCCAAAAATGGTCATAACTTGGCCAAAAATGCTCGTTTTTTAAAAATAAAAACGTTACTGTAATCTACATTGCAGCGCCTATCTGCTGCAATAGCAGATAGGGGTTGCAAAATCTGGTGACAGAGCCTCTTTAAGCTTTGTTGGTACACTATAAACCAGAAGTCGTCTGATTGTGCACCTATATCTACCTCCCACCTTTTCTGCGATTGGTAATTGTTAGATTGAGCAAGGTGGCTCATAAGCAGCTTATATAACCTCCCGATTGCTCCCTTTATAATAACCATTTCTAACATTAAGTGCATTATGCCCCAATTTTCCATAGGGATCTTTTTTTTTACTTTGTATAAAGTCATAGGCAGATCTTAACTGCAGGTATTTGACGAAGTCTTTGTTAGATAATCCTTACTCCCTTTTAAAGCTGGAGAAGTCTCCCATATTTCCATCAACTAAGATATGGGAGATCTGTGTAATTCCTTTGCCAATCCAAAAAGACTATAAATGTTATACAATTCCCCAAGGCGCCTAGATTTCCATAAAGGGGTAATGTCAAAGTACCCAACCACTAATAATAGTTTCTTCATATCTTTCCATACTTTATATAAGGAAAGGTATAGTATACCCATTTTATAAGGTTGAGACCCAAAAATTCCCGACTCTAAAATGAAAAATATAGTATTGTATCCAATAGGAATTACTTGATCCTAAAAGTATCTCATTATAGACACTTCCACCAACCTTTAATTTGTTGAAATTTTGCGTCAAAATAGTTACGTTTAACATCTGAAACCCCTAGACATTCATCCACAGCTCCCATATGTAATTTCTTAAGAGCAATACAAGTCTTATATTTCCAAATGAGAGTTGTAAATGTGGAGTTTATAATTTTAACCCCTTCCCTCTTTGGCCACTTTTGACCTTCCTGACAGAGCCTCTTTTTTCAAATCTGACATGTTTCACTTTATGTGGTAATAACTTCGGAATGCTTTTACCTATCCAAAAGATTCTGAGAATGTTTTCTCGTGACACATTGGACTTTATGGTACTGGCACAATTTGCTCGATACATTCAGTATTTAATTGTGAAAAACACCAAACTTTAACGAAAGATTGCAATAATTAGCATTTTTCTAAATTTAAATGTATCTGCTTATAAGACAGGCAGTTATACCACACAAAATTGTTGCTAATTAACATCCCCCATATGTCTACTTTACATTTGCAGCATTTTTTTGAACATCCTTTTATTTTTCTATGACGTCACAAGGCTTAGAACTTTAGCAGCATTTCCTCACATTTTCAAGAAAATTTCAAAAGGCTATTTTTACAGGGGCTAGTTCAGTTGTGAAGTGGCTTTGAGGGCCTTATATATTTGAAACCCCCAATAAGTCACCCCATTTTAAAAACTGCTCCCCTCAAAGTATTCAAAACAGCATTTAGAAAGATTCTTAACCCTTTAGACAAAACATTTTTTTTTTTTGCAGAAATTTATTTTTAATCCATTTTTTTGTAACACAGAAAGTTTTACCAAAGAAATGCAACTCAATATTTATTGCCCAGGTTCTGCAGTTTTAGGAAATATCCCACATGTGGCCCCAGTGTGGTAATGGACTGAAGCACCAGCCTCAGAAGCAAACGAGTACCTAGTGGATTTTTGGGGCCTTTTTTTTATTAGAATATATTTTAGGCACCATGTCAGGTTTGAAGGGCTCTTGCGGTGCCAAAACAGTGGAAATCCCCCAAAAGTTACCCCATTTGGGAAACTACACACCTCAATGAATTTATCTAGGGGTATACTGAGCATTTTGACTTCACTGGTTTATTGCAGAAATTATTGGAATTAGGACATGAAAATTAAAATCTACATTTTTTTCAAAGAAAATGAAGGTTTAGCAAATGTTTTCTCATTTCCACAAGGACTAAAGGGGAAAAAGCACCACAAAATTAGTAAAGCAATTTCTCCCGAGTAAAACAATATCCCACGTGTGGTCATAAACGGCTGTTTGGACACACGGCAGGGCTTCGAATGGAAAGGGCGCAATTTGGCTTTTGGTGCTCAAATTTTGCAGGAATGGTTTGCGGAGGCCATGTCGCATTTGCAAAGCCCCTGAGGGGACAAAACAGTGGAACTCCCCACAGGTGACCCTATTTTGGAAGCGACACCCATTGAGGAAATTATCTAGAGTTATAGTGAGCATTTTGACCGCAGAAGTTTTTTTGCGGAAACAATTGGAAGTAGGCTGTGAAAATGAAAATCTAGATTTAGACATTTTTTTCTCATTTCCACATGGACTAAAGAAGAAAAAGCACCACAAAATGTGTAAAGCAATTTCTCCCGAGTAAAACAATTCACCACATGTGGTTATAAATGGCTGTTTGGACACACGGCAGGGCTTAGAAGGGAAAAAAGCTTCGGAGCTCAAATTTAGCAGGAATGGTTTGCAGAGTCCATGTCACATTTTCAAAGCCCCTGAGGTTACCAAAACACTGAAAATGCCCAAAAAGTTACTCCGTTTAGGAAACTCCACCCTTGAGGAATTCGTCTTGTGGTGTAGTGAGCATTTTGACTGCAGATTTTGCTGGATTGGTTTCTGGTCGCTATGTCGCATTTGCAAAAGCCCCTGTGGGACCAAAACAGTGGAAACTACACCCCTCAAGGTATTCACCTAGGGGTGAAGTGAGTATGTTAACCCCACAGGTGTTTTGCAGAAATTAGTGTGCACTCGATGTTGCAGAATGAAAATGGGATTTTCTCCATAGATATGCCAATATGTGGTGCTCAGCTTGTGCCACCATAACAAGACAGCTCCCTAATTATTATTTCCCAGTTTTAGAATCACCCTACATGTGGCCCTAATCTTTTGCCTGGACATTTGACAGGGCTCAGGAGTGAAAGAGTACTATGTAAAATTGAGGCCTAATTTGGCGATTTACAAAGTATTGGTTCACAATTGCAGAGGCTCTGATGTGAAATAATAAAAGAAACCCCTGAGAATTGACCCCATTTTGGAAACTGCACCCCACAAAGAATTTATTAAGGGGTGTAGTGAGCATTTTGACCCCACAAGTCCTTTCCATAAATGATTGCGCTGCGTATGGTGCAAAGTAAAAATTTCAATTTTTCCCTAGATATGCCAATTCAGTGGCAAATATGTAGTGCTCAGCTTGTGCCTCTGGAGACACACCCCAAAAATTGTTAAAAGGGATCTCTGGAGTATGGCGATCCCATATATGTGGAAGTAAACAGCTATTTGGGCACACTGTAGTTTTCAGAGCGGAGGGTTAGCCATGGGGCATTTAGAGCGTGTATTTTGCTTGGTAGTAGTTTTGTTTGAGTATTGCTGGTATTTCAGTTTATAATGTGGGGGTACATGTAAGCTGGGCAGAGTACATCAGGGGCATAGTTAGGTGGTATAATAATGGGGTAAAAAAAAACAATAAAATAATCCACAGATGTGTGTTACGCTGTGAAGAATCCTTTCTGCACAGGCCAGTGTCGCACGGATAAATGTCCTTCCTTATCCCCCTTTTGGTCCATACTCCGCACCTTTGCAGTTTGGGGAATTTTGCAAGGGAGGTGGTGTCCTGGTATAATACGGGCACTCTCGCTTCCAGCAGATATGTTTAGGCCCTCCTATTCCTGGTTCCCTAATTTTGGGGCCTTGATAATTCGCCTCTTGAAACAGAAGAAATGTTCCCCTCGGACCTGCACAACCGCATATTTTTCCTGACTTATTGGAGGCTTAACTAATTTTCTTTTTTGATAGATGTAGTGGTATGAGGGCTGTTTTTTTTTGCGGAACAAGCTGTAGATTTTATTGGTACCATTTTGGGATACATTCGACTCTTTGATCACTTTTTATCCTATATTTTGGGAGGCCAGGTGACCAAAATACTGCGATTCTGGCATAGTTTTTAGTTTTCTTTATACAGCGTTCACCACGTGTTATAAATTACATCAGTGGCGTAACTACCGCTGTAGCAGCCGTAGCGACTGCTACGGGGCCCGCGGCATGAGGGGGCCCGTGTCGCCCGCCGGCACGGGCCCCCACCATGGCCGCAGGCTCCGCTAGCAGCCGCTATGGCTGCTACAGCGGGACGCCACTGAACACGACTACGGCAGAGCAGGGAGGTATCTCCCCGCTCTGCCATTAAACAAAAGACATGTATCCCCTATCCACAGGATAGGGGATACATGTGTGATCGCTGGCACTGATAGGGAGAACGGGGGACCTGAAGTTCTCCATCACAAACCTCGGACTTCCGGGGTCTGTGTCGGCAGCTCCGTAGGAGGGGGGGCTGTATGGCGTTCCCTACAGGGGGGGGGCGCTCTATGGCGTTCCCTGCAGGGGGGGCTCTATGGCGTTCCCTGCAGGGGGGGCTCTATGGCGTTCCCTACAGGGGGGGACTGTGTGGCGTTATCTACAGGGGGGCTGTATGGCGTTCCCTACAGGGAGGCTGTATGGCGTTCCCTACAGGGGGGGCTGTATGGCGTTCCCTACAGGGAGGGCTGTATGGCGTTCCCTACAGGGGGGGGCTGTATGGCGTTCCCTACAGGGGGGGCTGTATGGCGTTCTCTACAGTGGGGGCTGTATGGCGTTAGCGCCATACAGCCCCCTCTGTAGATAACGCCATACAGTCCCCCTGTAGATAACGCCACACAGTCCCCCCTGTAGATTACGCCACACAGCCCCCCCCTGTAGATAACGCCACACAGTCCCCCCTGTAGATAACGCCACACAGTCCCCCCTGTAGATAACGCCACACAGTCTCCCCTGTAGATAACGCCACACAGTCCCCCCTGTAGATAACGCCACACAGTCCCCCCTGTAGATAACGCCACACAGTCCTCCTCTGTAGATAACGCCACCCAGTCCCCCTGTAGATAACGCCACACAGTCCCCCTGTAGATAACGCCACACAGTCCCCCCTGTAGATAATGCCACACAGTCCCCCTGTAGATAAAGCCACACAGCCCCCCCTGTAGATAACGCCACACAGTCCCCCTGTAGATAACGCCACACAGTCCCCCTGTAGATAACGCCATACAGTCCCCCCTGTAGATAACGCCATACAGTCCCCCTCTGTAGATAACGCCATACAGTCCCCCCTGTAGATAACGCCATACAGTCCCCCTCTGTAGATAACGCCATACAGTCTACAGGGGGGGCTGTATGGCGTTATCTACAGGGGGGCTGTATGGGGGTTATCTACAGGGGGGCGCTGTATGGCGTTATCTACAGGGGGGGAGCTGTATGGCGTTATCTACAGGGGGACTGTATGGCGTTATCTACAGGGGGGGCTGTAAAAATGCACTATCTACAAGGGGGGGGGTTGTGTGACACCCAGGGGAGGGGGGGCCCCAGTCAAAAGTTTGCTATGGGGCCCAGTCTTTCCTAGTTACGCCCCTGAATTACATGTTCCCTAGTTAGTACAGATGAAAAAAGACACATGTCCATCAAGTTCAACCAAGGGATGGGAAAAGGGAAGGGAAACATTTCTACACATTGGAGCTAATATTTGTTATAATGTTATATAATATACATTAATTATATAATCTTACCTTTATTCTGCGGGTCAGTCCCATTCCGGGAATACCAAATTCATAGCACTTTTTTATGTTTTACAACTTTTTGCACAATAAAATTACTTTTGTAAAAAGAAATGTTTTCGTCGACAGAGCTGTATGAGGGCTTGTTTTTTGCAAGAGGAGCTATAGTCTTTATAGGTACCATTCTTGGATACATGCGACTTTTTGATCACTTTTTATTCCAATATTTGTATGGCAAAGTTTTTGTTTTTTACGTCGTTCGTTCACCATGTGTAATAAATTATATTTGTATAAGTCAGGCCGTTGCAGTCGCGGCGATACCAAATATGTATGTATTTTGTTGTTTTTTTTATAATAAAGGACTTCATAACAGAACAGGGTGATTGTATTTTATTTTATTACTTGACATTTTTATTATATGTTTTAAAACTTTTTTTCACTTTTTTTATACTTTTTTTTTACACTTTTCTTTAGTCCCAAGGGACTTGAAGGTCCAACTGTCTGTTTTTTTTTTTCTAATACATTGCACTATGTAGTGCAATGTATTCGATCTGTCAGTCATTCACTGACAGCAAGCCGATTAGGTTTCTCCTCCCAACGGGGTCTAATCAGCTTCCATTACAGCAGAGCAGGAGGCCATTGCAGGGCAGAGCTGCCGATCTGCTAGCAACCTCTAAGATGCAGCGATCACTTTCGATCGCTGCATCTAAGGGGTTAATGGCAGGGATCTGAACTAGCTCCGGTTTCTGCCGTTGATGCTGGCTCAGCTCCTGTGCCATCTTGCCGTCGGCTACGAAAGCCTTTCAGGCCCCACCTTCCATACTAGGCAGACCGGGAGGCCAGTATTAGGTTACCATTGCAGTCATTGGAACCCTGGCAGTTTCATTGCTGGGGTGCCAATGAGCTGCAAACTCCTTAAATGCAGCGATCGCTTTTGACCGCTGCATTTAAGGGGTTAATGGCGGGGATCAAAGCTAATTTAGGTTGCCGACATTACAGGCTGATGTCAGCTTCTGAGCCCGTGCCATCCATTTGTCATATTTATATGCCAAAATGCGGGAAGCACTTGCTTTCCATGACGTATCCATGCGAAAAATGTCGGCAAGGGGTTAAAGAAATTCTTCTTGGGGGCGTGGCTAGGCGCACTGGCGAGCGGACGCACCTAGAGAGAGCTCCTGACCAGGTCCGTGAACACCGGGAGATTACACCGATAACATGGGGAAAGCCAAGACCCGTAGCTCCCTCAAATGCCCGCAGACACAGGGCACGTCTGACGTACCCATCCGCAACTTCTTCCAGCCGCTCCAAGAGCTACAAGACCCGGACGAAGAAGGCACCGGGTTCGTAGGCCTGCAGGCGCCATCTTCCTCAGACCACGAGGCAGAGGCGCCTCGTCCGGAAATGGAACCGGACTCAGAGACAGCCTCGGTGAACTCCGCAGGGGGTGAGTCGGTTCAAGCCACTTTCCCCGACACACAGCTCTCCGCTGCAGGAGACTTAGAACAGGGTCAGCGTCGTCACCAGCCCACGGGACAACAGGGTTGGGCGGTGGCAGTTGCATCTCTCCAGCCGACGGAACATGCATCATCCCCTGCACTCTCCTTTGTGCCATATGTGTCGCCCTCTCCTGCTAGCCCGCTGCACTCTCCAGTGCATCCAGGTGGTGCCGACAGGGGCCTGAGCCCCCCGGTGAAGAAATCTCTCTATATACACCAGGTAGAGCCGAGCTATCTGCCAGAAGGAAGCAGGGAGCGGAGCACTTTTTGTGCGGACGCAGCCCCCTTACCTGTCTGTGAATCGGGCCGTGATCCCCGTCGCTTCTGGCCACATAAGGAGGACACGGGAGTGAAAACCATGCCGGGGTTGCCCCCTCCTGATGAGGCAGTGATTACCCTGAGGGGACATCCGGAATTACAAGCACTACTTGCCCTCCTGCCTACAAAGAATGACATGTCTCTCTTAGCTGCAGACCTTAAAGCAGCTTGGCATCATGATCTTCAAAGAGTAAAAGGTGAGGTCACAGCGCTGCATGCACGGGTTGAAGAATTGGAGGCGTTTAAAAGTCACATCTCAAAATCCGTACAGGATTTGGAAATGGTTACTGAAACCCAAGCTGCACAACAATGTTTTCTGACGTCACAACAAGACGACTTGGAGAACAGAAATAGAAGGAACAATATCCGAGTTCGAGGCCTCCCAGAAGCTACACGCACGGCGGACCTCCTTCCCACACTGAGAGGAATTTTCAATGGCCTCATGAAGAAACCCGTGGAGTCCCATATTGAAATTGACCGAGCCCATCGAGCGCTCCGAGCCCGTAGTATTGATCCAAGCAGACCCCGGGACGTAATTTGCCGTATCCATTACTTCGCAGTCAAAGAGGAGATCATGCAACAAGCAAGGGCCCTTCCGACCATTGACTTCGATGGAGCAACGATCTCCCTCTTTCCAGATCTTTCACTGCGAACTCTGCGACAAAGAGCACTCTTGAAACCACTACTATCGGTCCTCCAATCTCGGAACATTCCTTATAGATGGGGATTTCCTTTCGCTCTCCATGTGAAATGGGGTAACACGATGGCAAGCCTTGCTGTACCGGAGGAGCTTCCTACTTTTTTACAAGAGCTGGAACTGCCGCAGATGTCCCTCCCAGCTTGGGAAGGTTTCCTCCGAGAGCCATCGGGCTCGCCGTCATCTGCCGCCTCTTGGGACCCGAAGATTGCTCCTGAACGGCCACCCTCTCCGAGGCCACAACGCCTGCGTCGCAGACCCCTCACACCACCGAGACAACCCCGGGATCGCTGACTTTTCATCTAAGTTTCTTTATCTACAACCAGTTGGTGAATATGTTGCTGTTGTTGATGTGATTGCATATCTACACTACTGCTTTTCTTTCTCCTCGATATGTAATTTGCATTCGCCTGTTTAATACGTTACTGTTTGATTTATGGGATGAGACCTGGTCCCTCGGATGGGGTGATTACTCTCTGGTCTAGTCTTCCGTGACCCCCCCCATAGGGTTAAACTAGTCTACTAGTAAAGAATTAGCGCGAGTGTGCTTCACTGTTAGATTACTCTGCTGACAGTATCTACTGTCGCTTGATTTTGTTATTTTTCTTTTCTTCTCTTTTCTTTTTCTTTCTTGTCCTCTTATTTTACTTTTTTTATATTTTTGACGTGACAGACGTGGCATAGGTTGATTGCCTCTTGGCAAGATGACTGATATAACTGTAGCCTCGTTCAATGTGCAGGGCTTTAATGTTCCCCAGAAGAGGTCCCAAGTCCTTTATGCAATGCACAAACAGAAAGCACATATTGTCTGCCTACAAGAAACCCACTTCCACACAGACCACTTCCCTGATCTGAAGAACAGATATTATACATCCATGTACCATAGTACCAATCCCGAGGGCAAAACGAAAGGGGTCTCGATTTTTATCCACAAGTCTCTCCCCCACAAGGTCCTACAGGTCCAAACGGACCCCGACGCACGTTTCCTCTTTATCACATGTGAGATCGGGGAGCAAACATACACGATTGCGAGTTTATATGCCTCTCTCAAATTACCTCGTCGCGTATTGGGAATATTTTGTGGTCAGACCATGCGCCTGTCCTCTGTGCGATCACCTTGCTCCCCAAAACTAGGGGCTCTTTCACGTGGAGGCTCAATGAATCCCTCCTGCAAGACTCCCTATGTAAGCTGGATCTTGTGAGGGCTGTGGTGCACTTTGAACAGCATCATGCAGATGACACCACCTCCCCGCCGATTAAGTGGAAAACACTCAAATGCGTGTTGAGAGGGATCCTTATAAAGCATGGGGCCCGCCTTAAGAAAGAGGCGAGTGTTAAACTCAGCTCCCTGCTAGCTGAACTGCATGTGCTGGAAACCCAACATAAGCGTACACTGCAGGTAGACTCACTACAAAAGCTGCTACTAAAAAGACAAGAAATTCAGCATATACTCAATAAAAAGTATGCCCGTTTGCGTCAAATATTCTCCCGCTCCATGTACGAATGGGGAAATAAACCCGGCAGAACATTGGCCTTAGTGCTCAAAAACCGGATGTCAGCTTCCTATATCCCTTCGATTAAAAATGACGCGGGGGTAGCAGTGCATACCTCGGACAAAATAGCGGAGGCTTTCTTGCAATATTATAGAACATTGTATAATCTCCCCGCCCCAACGGAAAATTCGAGCCCACATGGAGAGCCTTGTTCACTGACACAGTATGTCTTGGACACAGCTCTCCCCGCGTTAGCCACCGCAGATGTTGAGCAGTTAGAGTCCCCCTTCACCTTAGAGGAGTTAACGAATGTGATTAAACAGCTGCCAGCGGGTAAGAGCCCTGGCCCAGATGGGTTTACAGCAGCCGTTTACAAGTCTCTATCTGATGGGATTTCTCCGATATTGTTAAGTGCCTTACAGGCGCTGACCGGAGGGGCACCGACGCCTCCTGAATTTTTGCTAGCGCATATCACTGTTATTCCCAAAGAGGGCAAGGATCCACAATTGTGCACTAGCTATCGGCCCATCTCATTGATAAACACGGATGCAAAAATATACGCTAAACTTTTGGTGAATAGATTAGGAGGTCTGCTTGGATCCCTAGTCCACCCGGATCAGGTTGGTTTTGTTCCCACCAGAGAGGCCCGAGACAATACTCTAAAATCCTTTTCTCTTATAGAATATGCAAAGTGAACTTCTCTTCCCTTTATGTTGCTCTCACTTGATGCTGAGAAGGCCTTTGACCGGGTGGACTGGGGATTTATGTGGAAGACTCTGGAGCAGATTGGAGTAGGCCCATCCATACTGCAAAGTATAAAAGCGCTATATACAAGCCCACAAGCTAGGGTTCGAAAAAACGGTCAGCTGTCATCCACTTTTAAAATAAACAATGGCACCAGACAAGGCTGCCCCTTATCCCCCCTCCTCTACGCTTTAACTATGGAACATCTTCTACAGGCGATAAGACGCAACCCTGATATCAGTGGCGTACAGGTCGGGACACATCACATTAAATGCTCTGCTTTTGCAGACGATGTGCTATTGTATATTACGCAACCTCGTATCTCCCTGCCGGTACTGATGTCCACTATTGGTGAATACAGCAGACATAGTAATTTTAAGATCAACCTCACTAAGAGCACAGAGTTGAACATATCTATCGATAACAGCACTTTGCAAGCCTTGCAGTCCTCTTTTGGCTTTACCTGGCAACCTAGGGAAATTAAATATCTGGGTATAAGGATACCCTCGGACCTCACGCAGATTTACGCCATGAACTATATTCCCCTCTTACAAACCATAAGAAGAGATCTTAACAACTGGGAGGGAAAGTGTTTGTCCTGGCTAGGGAGAATCAATGTTTTGAAGATGAATGTGCTACCCCGCTTACTGTACTTATAACAAACGTTACCCTGTACTCCCCCTAGGACACTATTCCGAGAGTTAAATGTTTGCTTCAAAAAATTTGTCTGGGCATCGAGAGGGCCAAGGGTGGCACTCCATATTTTGGTACAGCGGAAAAATAGAGGGAGATTGGCCTTACCAAATTTCTTCCTATATTACATGGCTGCAACCTTGGCGAGGTTATTTGACATCGCTCATACCCCATCTGACAAGAGATGGATACAGCTAGAAGCAGATCAGGCAAAGTTACCATTGATCTCCCCCCCTTGGGCGCCTAGGTCATCAGGGAGTGGGACGGCATCCAAGTCCTTGCCTATGGTGGTAGGGGAGTTGTTGAGGACCCTTGACAAGTACCTCTCCCGGATTGGTCTATTCTCTATGAATGGGCCGTTGACGCCAGTAGTGGGAAATAAAGATTTTGCCCCGGGATCTCAGCCCTCCTTTCTGGGTGGACTGGGCCGCGATACGGACAAAGGTGTCCCATTTAAAAATGTCATGGTATCGGGTCAGTTAAGACAGTATGAAGACTTGGTCTCAGTCGGCGCTAGGTCCTCACGATCGAAGTGGGAATATCTCCAGTTACAACATTATTTTAACAAATATAAACAACCCCTACATTTACTTAGGGAATTGACCCCTTTCGAGTGCCTGATCTCCTCGCCCTCCGCAACGTCGAGACCGATAGCGCTGGTCTATGCTCTCTTACTAGAGGAGAAGAGGGAACCAAAACCCTCATATGCACTAAGTTGGGAAAAAGAACTGGGGACATCTATCCCACCCGAAGACTGGTCTAAGGCGTTCACTTTGTGCGATAGATTTTCAATCTCATGCAAGGCGCAAGAAACTAATTTTAAAATCTTGTCTCGGTGGTATAAGGTGGCGGCGGTCCTGCATAGGATATACCCTTCTACATCGGATCGGTGTTGGCGTTGTGGACTAGCGAGGGGAATGATGACCCATGTATGGTTGGGGTGCCTGCTCCTTCTTCCATTTTGGGGCTCGATATTATCTTTGATTGAGACCATCCTTGACATAACCTTAGAGGATTGCCCAAAAGTATTACTTCTATCCATAATACCGGGGGCCACTAAGGGCTGGTCCCGCACGCTGCTGGGCTACATACTGGTTGCAGCCAGGACGGTGATTCCCAGACATTGGAAAAGTAATGTTATCCCCACGGTGTCGGAATGGATTAGGGAAATGTCACACATACACGATATGGAAGAGTCGACAGCTATAGTCCACCAGCGCTCCGTCTCTCACTTTCGGACTTGGCAGAAGTGGCAAGATTTTCGTAACACTCCAGAGTTTGAAGCGCTTAATTCTTAGGCATAAGGAGACAGATGGGGATTTGGAGGTGGTGCAGGGAGAATTTGGGTTTGGCCACGGACACCAAACATTAACATTGGCCCGTCTGTCTGGTGCACTTTATTTTTTGTCTTTCCTTTTTCTGTTTTACCCACTCCAATTTGTGCCTGCCCCTTCTTAACTACTTGTGCCATGAACGGTAGGCACTTGGATTACTCCTGGTAGTAATTACTAATAGTCTCTATGCAGGTAGCTTATGATCTTAGTATGTTGGATTTCAGTGAAGTAACAGTTTATCACGTGTTATGTTAGGCATATTCTTGGTGAACGCATAATACTGGTTGTTTTATGTGCCTGTGTACTCTTACAAAATTGTATCATGGTATGACAAATTTGCGTTTATGTGTCTACCTCCCTTCCTGTGTATTTTTTTTCCTCTCTGTACCCCCTTTGCAAATATTGTGAAAAAGCTTTAAATAAAAAAAGAAATTCTTCTTTATCCACATGGGTGCGTTAGAAATAACAAACAAGATTTTAGGCAGCAGGACAAACTTAATGAGAGCTAATCTATCCACCATGGACAGTGGGAGTTTCTTCCATACCAAGGAGTAATACCATACCATACCAGGAGTAATGGTAGTTTAATAGATGGTGGAGACACAAGGAGCTCAGTTTTTTCCCTATCTTTCAAACAAAAATAAATAATTATGAAATTCACTTAAGTATTTCATAATACATAGTTTCCTTTTAAAGAAATGTTTCCTGAAAATTCTCTTACAGAACTCTTATGTCAGCTAATATCTTACAGGGAATGAATCACGGTCACATTATCCAAAATTGATGAAGTATCCCATCTGTTTCCAGGGCTGTATTCTGGCAAAGTGAAATTCAAGAAATTAAAATATGCAACTTCCTTAAACATAGAACACCAGCGGGTTGCTTTACATATTGCTGCTTTTATACTGGATGATAGTCTAGACACATGTCAAATATAAGGTCGAATCCGGCCCGCCACCTCATTTTTTGTGGCCTGCAAGGTCCGCTGCATGTAAAAACCTGAATCAGGTTTTTACATGCTGTGCCACAACAGCAGCTAATTTTTTCATGCTGTCTGTAGCGTCCAGCAGTAAAAAGCACCATCCGGGATTTAGTTCTCACACATTGCACTGCACATGCGCCAAAAAGGACATGCGCAGTGCAAAGGGAAGAGTAGGCAGCCGCGGGGATATTTTCAATCTGAGTAAGTCTGAGAAAGTGAGTAAGTCTGAGTGAGGTCTGTGCCGGGAGTGGACCACTCCAGTCATCTGATGTGAGGTCAGTTGACTGACTCAGGTCAGGTGACTGGACTGGTTCCATCCCGGGCCGGCACCGACCTCACTCAGAACACCGTGCGACCGGCTAAATGTGAGTCGCGTCAGGCAGAGCGGAGAGCACTTCCCGCCAGCCTGCATCGAGCCGCTCAGGGCACAGTGAATGCTGGATCAAGGAGACGTCAGCTCCTTGCTCCAGCATTGAATGGTACTGGGACCTCGGTGAGTGACTCGCGACCCCCCGGAGGTCTTCACACGAATCCCCAGGGGGACGTGACCCACAGTGTGTAATGTATTGTGTTGTATTGTGCAGTTTGCTGTGGAGAGAGGAGGGGGGGGGGGCTGTAATTTAACGTGCCCCCAGTCTCTACCGTAAACAGCACAATACAACACAATACATTACAAGGCAACACAATACATTGAAACACAACACAGCACAATACATTACAATACATTGCAAGCCAACACAACACAACACATTACAATACAGACTCTGCAGCTCACCTGGAGTCCTCCGCACCGGCTCTTCCACTGCACTGACTGTGCACCATGTGACCGTAACCAGGAAGTGCCGGCTTCACGGCACAGAAAATTAATTTTTAACAAGCATGCTGTATGGCAACGGGGGCCCGTAGGCCCCCCAGGTTTAGGGGCCTGGTCGCAATTGCGACCGCTGCGAACCCAAAAGCTATGCCACTGCCTGGGGCGCTCTGGGTCGTATCTGTGGGACTATCTACAAGGGGCGGACTCCGTGGCACTATCTACAGTGGGGCTGTGTGGCACTATCTTCAAGGGGGGCTGTGGGGCACTCTTTACAAGGGGGCGCTGCATGGCACTCCCTACACTCTGTGGCACTCTGTAAAAGGGGGGCTGTGTGTGGCACTCTGTACAAGGGGGGATTGTGGCACTGTACAATAAGGGGCTTTGTGACACTCTGTGCAAGGGGGCTGTGGGGTACTCTGTACAAGGGGGGCTGTGTGGCACTCTGTACAAGGGGGGGCTGTGTGGCACTCTGTACAAGGGGGGTTGTGTGGCACTCTGTACAAGGGGGCTGTGTAGCACTCTGTACACGGGGGGGCTGTGTAGCACTCTGTACAAGGGGGTGCATCACTCTGTACAAGGGGTGCTGTGTAGCACTCTGTACAAGGATGGCTGTGTAGCACTCTGTACACGGGAGGGCCGTGTAGCACTCTGTACAAGGGTGGGGCTGTTTGTGGCACTCTGTACAGGGGGGGCTGTGTATGGCACTCTAAACCGGCTGTAATTCTACAGGTTCAGAAGAACCGGGGTAAACCGGTTCCCACCCCTGCCTGTATCTAAGCATATCATGTGTGACATTGTCTCCTGAGCCATGTATCTAATCCTATCCTTGGTGATAGAATCTGCTGAGCTGTTGTCTAATCTTATCATGTGTGATACGGTCTGCTGGGGCACTGTATCTAAGCCTAAGCCTTTTCAGGGCTCAGTGCAAAAGTTAATGGTGTGGCTCCCCTATCGCTTCAAAAAGATCACTTTGAGGTGCAGGGGGGCAAACCATAAACCCTTGTCCTAGGCCCCAAAAACGCTATGGTCCTGTCGACATTACACATCATCGCTGAAGGCCGTGTGTAAAGAGACTGGTGTGGAACCAGAGAAACATGGCCACAGGATCACCAAGTTAGGTGAATATTGCAGGGGCGTAACAAGGAAAGACTGGGCTCCATAGCAAACTTTTGACTGGGCCCTCCCCTAGATGCCACACGCAGCCCCCCTTATAGATAGTGCCCCCTGTAGATTGGGCCATACAGCCCACCTGTAGACAGTGCTATACAGCCCCGCAGTAGACAGTGTCACACCCCACTTGTAAATAGCGCCCCCCACCTCCCCCTTGTAGATATCCCCATAAAGCCCCCCTGTAGATAGCACCATACAGCTCCCCCTGTAAATAGCACCACACAGCCCCCTCCCTTGTATATAGTGCCACACAGCACCCCCTTAGTAGATAGTGCCACACAGACCCCCCCCTTAGTAGATAGTGTCACATACAGCCTCCTGTAGATAGCACCACAGCCCTCCAACTTGTAAATAGTGCAACACAGCCCCCTAGTCGATAGTGCCACACAGCCACCCCACCTTGTATATAGTGCCACACAGCTCCCCCTTGGGTATAGTGCCACACAGCCCCCCTGTATAGTGCCACACAGCCCCCCTTGTATATAATGCCACGCAGACCCCTAGTATATAGTGCCATCCTGCTCCCCCTTGTATATAGTGCCAACCTGCTCTCCTCTTGTATATAGTGCAACCCTGCTCTAACCTTGTATATAGTGCCACCATGCTCCCCCCTTGTATATAGTGCTACCCTGCCCCCCCTTGTATATAGTGCCACCCTGCTCCCCCCCATGTATATAGTACCACGCAGTCCCCCCCCAAAAAAAATAATATATTGTACTTACCTTGTCCGGTTCTTGCGACGGACGGAGCGCTGCACAGGCTCTGGTCGGGACTCATGCGCAGTCCAGCAAGATGCAGTGATGTCATCACGCCAACCTGCGCAGAAAATCTTCCCAGCACCTTTTAGGCTGCAGGCTTAAAGTGGCCCACAGTCTCAGGACCAATTCTAGTGTTTCTGCTGCCTGATGCGAATATCAAAATGGCACTCCCCAGATTTTGATTGACATCCCCCTGGCTGTTCTACATCACTACCAGCCTCCTTAAACTCTTGCGGATGAGCCATTGCCTTGTACTCTCCTGCCATGCGAGGTGCATTGATGAAACCGGGCAGAGTACACCTCGCTGCACGGTGCGTGTCCAAGTAGTACAAGGCAATGGCGCTTCCGAGAAAGTTGTATCAGCCAGGGGGCTGTCAATCATACATGGAAAGGTGGGTTTGGAGGCAGGACTATGTGACTCTTCAGGATAACGGCACTGCCCCATGACCCTTTAATGAGTAATTAGCATAGAGTTTGCGCCGTTTTAAAAGTTGATTATATAAATTTTGCTGCATCTGAAAAAAACATACATTTGGAAATATTGTCAGGTCATGTATTACCGCATGGCGGCGGTTCAATGGGTTAATACTACCAGACAGTATTATATAATGAATTGAAAACAATTCCATCTGCCCTGCAATTTTGTTATACATAATACATATATACAACACGAGAACCAAGCTCAATACATATATACAGCACGAGAACCAAGCCCAATACATATATACAGCACCAGAACAAAGCCCAATACATATATTGTAAAGGATCTGGCAGACACAGCTTCTGTGTCGACGCCCGCGGTTAATCAGTCTGCATCTGCTCCTAGGTCTGATAGAGTGACTCGATCTGCTACCACTCAGGCTGGTAGGCTGAGGAGTGGGAGAACCTATCACAGCCTGGCCAGACGGTTCTAGCTCCCACCCTCGGTCTATGTTTACCTTCATTTACTTCTTGTCTTTGCCTGTGATTCTCTCTTGTTTCCTGGCTCTGCTGTTCCAGCTATTACTATTGACCTCAGCTTCATTTTGACCCTGGCTTTACTGACTACGCTCCTGCTCTGCGTTTGGTACCTCGTACACTCCTGGTTTGACTCGGCTCGTTCACTACTCTTGTTGCTCACGGTGTCGCCGTGGGCAACTGCCCCATTTCCCTTAGCTTCTGTGTACCCTTGTCTGTTTGTCTCTCATGCAAGTATTGAGCGTAGGGACCGTCGCCCAGTTGTACGTGTCGCCTAGGATGAATCGTGCAAGTAGGCAGGACTGAGTGGCGGGTAGATTAGGGCTCACCTGTATGTCTCCTTACCCCGTCATTACATATATACTGTCGCAGTCTGTAGGCCACACTGCTGTAGCGGGGAGGCAGCTGGCCAAATGACAGAGCACCCCAGCAATACAAAGTTCCGCACTAGGGTACCTGAATAGTCCAGACAGTGGCCGAGGTTTTGGCACAGATGGAGGGGGGTGCAGCAGGTTATGCCAGACGTGGCAGATGACAGCAGGTGCAGCACGTTGCGCCAGATGTGGCGGATCACACTGAACGTGGAAGATGGCACTGGACGTGGCAGATGACACAGGACGTGGCAGATGACACAGGATGTGGCAAACGACAGCAGGTGCAGTAGACACGACACCAACACTAGGAGGCACAGGAACAAGAACACAGCACGAGGTACAGGAACAGGTAACAGGGCACAGGTAACAACTGGAATGGGAAACACATAAGGACCATTTGCAAGACAGACTTGGGATACACTAACAACGCTCAGGCAAGGATTAGAAGGGCAGGGCCCTTCTTATAGTCCAGGAAATCATGTCTAGTTGATGATGATGATTGTTCACATGTGACCGTGGATGCTACATATACAATACCAGAACCAAGCTCAGTACATAAATACAGCACCAGAACAAAGCTCAGTACATAAATACAGCACAAGAACAAAGCTCAGTACATATTTATAGACCCAGATCTGTAATTGCCGCAGTTGCGGACCGCAGACCCCTCTCATCCTGCTGGTGTCTCCCTCCCCGGAGACGCCAGTACATACGGCCGTCCTGCCCTGCAGTGATCACTAGGGTGCACAAAATCTCAATCCTGGCCTTAACGGGCCAGCGTGTACACATGTAAAGAATTTACTAATTACCCCCAGATCACCCTGGACTATAAAAGGGCCCTGCTCTTTTCACACCTTGCTTGAGAGTTTTTTGTATTCTTATGTTAGTCTTGCAAATGGTTCCTTAGTCGTAGCCTGTTCCCAGTGTTCCCGTGCATTGCTAACTGTATCCTGTGTCCCGTGCTGTATTTGTTCCTGTGCCCTCTATAGTATTGGAGTCGTGTTGTGCCGTCTGCTATGAGGTCATACACCATGTCTGTTGTCATCTGCCATGCCTGGTACCTCTTGCCACGTTTTGCATCACCTGCCATCAAAGTACCATCTGAGCTTAGACTTGCTGCTGTGTGGACTATTACAGGTACCCTTGTGCTTGGAATTTGTAGAGACTTGGTACACTGTTGTTTGGCCAGCTGCTACTCCGCTACAGCGGTGTGGCCTCGTGGGTCCACATACCCACAGATCGTGACAAAAACCAAGCTCACTACATATATACAGCACTAGATCCAAGATCAGTACATATATACAGCACCAGATCCAAGATCAGTACATATATACAGTACCCGTACAGAGCTCATTACATAAATACAGCACTAGAACAAATCTCAGTACATATATACAGCCTCAGAACCAAGCTCAGTATATAAATACTGCACCAGAACCAAGCTCAGTGCATATAAAGAAGCACCAGAACAAATACAGCTCACTTTAAGGCAACCCCTGTCGTATAGGTTTGTACGGTGTAAAACTACAGCTCCCATCATCCATCATGGCCCAAAACAATGGTAAGGATATGCTGGGAGATGCTGTTTCACAAAAAAAAATCATACCATAATCAAACCATCACCCATCATCACCCATCATCACCCATCATCACCCATCATCACCCATCATCACCCATCATCACCCATCATCACCCATCACCATCACCCATCATCATGCTGCAGGTCATATGGTGGCTCAGTGGTTAGCACTGTTGCCTTGCAGCGCTGGGCTCCTGGGTTCAAATCCAACCAAGGACATGGAGTTTGTATGTTCTCCCTGTGTTGTGTGGGTTTCCTCCCACTCCCCAAAAAACATACTAATAGGGAATTTAAATTGTGAGCCCCAATGGGGACAAAAAAGAGGACCTCTGTACAGCGCTGCATAATATGTTGGCACTATATAAGTAACTGAAATAAATACAGTGAATACATTACTGATTAGAGGTAGTCACTGTGACTCACCGGTGACCTCTCAGGTTCTTGTTCTCTTTTCTTTTCCAGACCTCTATGACCACTTCTCCCGGCCACAGCCCATTTCTGCAGTTTTACACTCAGATGTCTTCAGCTACTCACTTTTAAAAAATATCTGCACCTATAAATGAAAATAAGATTCTCATCACCCCTAAATATAATAGAGTCATACACTGCACCTCTAAATATAATGGCACCATACACTGAACTTATAAATATAATAGCACCATACACTGCACCTCTAGTTATAATAGTACCATACACTGTGTCCCACACACGCACGCACACACACACACACACACACACACCGTGCACCCTGTAGATAGTGCCCCATAGCCCCCCTGTAGATAGTGACCCCCATTGAGCCTCTGTAGATAGTATCCTACACAGAAGCCCCTGTAGATAGTGTCCCACATACAGCCCCCTGTAGATAGTGCCCACATATGGACTCCAGAGCTGCAAAGCAATAGTGCTAACCACTGAGCCACCGTGCTGCCCTACATATAGCTCCCCCTATAGATAGTGCTCCACATATAGCCCACCTCTGTAGATAGTACCTCACATATAGCTCCCCCTGTATATAGTGTCCCACATATAGCCCACCCCTGTAGACAGTGCTCTACATGTAGCCCCCTTGTAGATGGTGCCCCACAGGTAACCCACCCCTGTATATAGTGTCCCTCATATAACCGACCCCTGTAGACAGTGCTCTACATGTAGACCCCCTGTAGATGGTGCTCCACAGGTAACCCATCCCTGTATATAGTGTCCCACATATAGCTCACCCCTGTAGACAGTGCTCTACATGTAGCCCCCTGTAGATGGTGCCCCACAGGTAACCCACCCCTGTATATATTGTCCCACATATAGCCCACCCCTGTCGATAGTCACTTACAAATAGCTCCCCCTATAGTGCTCCACATATAGCCATCCCCTGTATATATAGTGTCTCACATATAGCCCACCTCTGTAGATAGTGCCCAACATATAGCTCCCCCTGTATATAGTGCTCCACATCCCCACATATAGACCCTCCCTGTATATAAAGCTCCCACTGTAGATAATGCCACTCAGTTTTGTTAGAAAAAAAACAACTTTACATACTCACATGATCCCGTTCCCGCGCCGTCCAGTGGCTATCTTCTGAGCAGGTCTGCTGGGGCCACACGACGCAAGCGGCGCTGATTGGCAGGGTAGAATGACTTGCCCCGTCAATCAGCGCCTTTCAACAACGTAAGTGTCGTTGAAAGGCGCTGATTGGCGGGTCAAGTCATTTTTCCCTGCCAATCAGTGTCACTGTAAGGCGCTGCATGGTCATCCATTCAGCGCTATTGCATGTAATTGTATCTGCGTGTTATAGACCCAGGTACAATTAGTGCAGGAGAGAGTGGCGGCAGCTGGTTTCAGTGGAGCCGCCGCCCCCTCCAAAAGGCAACAGCAGCCCATAATATTCATTTGCATCTAAGTCCAGAGGACGCAAACACAAGTGAATGTGGCTGTCGCTAGCACCGGGTCCCCTCCAGGGATAGCGACGCCACCGGGCATGAGGGGGCCCATAAATATTAGAGGCCGGGCAGGGCGGGTCCGGTAGGGGCGTGGGCCCCGTAGCAGCGGTAGTTACACCACTGGAATATAGTGTTTTTTTTTATTTTAAACTTTGATTAGAGTATTTTTTATTTTAAACTTATCTGGACTTGCAGATTTTGCTGCAGATTCACTGGTAATCCGCAGCAAAATCTGCAACAGTAGGATTTGATTGTGGATTTCTTTCTTCACAACTGAATTCAATGGGAAACATCTACAACAAATCAACACAGCAGGTCAATGTATATGCAAAACATTTTGCAGCATGTGGATGAGATTTGTTCAAATCGCATCTATTTTGTTGCCACTGTATTACACTACGGATTTTTCGTCTGCAAATCCAGATAGAAAATCTGCAGCAAATCCGCTATTTTAGAATGTAGCCCAATGCTGGGTTCCATCACAGCATAAACACTGCAGATTTTCAGAAACGGAATTTGGTAGGGAAATTCCACGGCATTTATGGTAGCAGTAAAGTGGATACAATTTAGTAAATCTGAGGCCCACACTGCAGAAATAAATCGCTGAAAAGTTGTGCAGAAAGTGTTCTACGGTGCGACTTCAAATCAGCGTCATGTCAACTTATGCTGCGCATTTTGAGAGGAGACGCCACGTGTTTGGCCCATAGACTTAAATGGGCAGCATAAATTCTACAACAGATGAGTTTTGTTGTAGTTTGCACAGCGAAAAAGCAGCGGAAACGCCGTACAAACTGCTGGAAATCTGAAAGTACACATATACTTTTTTATAATCTAAGTTTACCACTAAATCCGCAGGTAAAACCGCTGCAGAAAAAAACGCAGCATTTCCACAGCAATATGCGCAGCAAAGACGCAGTGTGTGCTGCAGATTTCTGTGGCAGATTTATCTGATTTTTTTGAGATTCCACATCAGATCTTCTGCTGCAGAAATTCTGCATCATATCATGTGTGTGGGAACATAACCTTACGCCGGGTTCCCACGTAGCGTAAACGCTGCAGAATTTCCGTAACAGAATTGTGTGCAGGCATTCCACAGCATTTACACTAGCAACAAAGTGGATGAGATTTTGAAAATCTCATGCCAAGGCTGTAGAAAAAAATACAGCGAAAACTTTAAGAAATTGCCCTCCGGTGCAGAATATAAATCCGGAGCATGTCAATTTATGCTGCGTTTTCGTTGCTTTTCTGATGCGGATTACCCCCATTTAATTCAATGGAGATGCAAAACCCGCTACAAATAGCCAAGTGTTACGACTTTTGTGGTGAAATCGCAGCAATTCCGCCACAAACATCACAACTCAGAAATTAATAAAAATGTATACTTACCCAGAACTCCCTGCTTCTTTCTCCAGTCCAGCCTCCTAGGATGCTTTTTCATCCCATGTGACCGCTGCAGCGGTCACATAGGCTGCAGCATCATCCAGGGAGGCCGCACCAGACGGCAAAGGAGAGATGCGACACTTCGACAACAGCCGGGGGAAGTATAAATGGGTTTTCTTTTTTTTTATACCAATAGAATATCTATGAACAGGACATGAAAAATGTTAAAAGTTAGGATGTATAAATCCCTGATTAATTTCTGTCACGCCCTATGACGCATCGTTTCCAACTGATAATCCTCCCACCATGTTTGAAGCTTAGTTGTGTGCATCTGCCAAGTGACATCTGTGTAGGGAGAAGTAAACATTTTTTGGCAAGTCTGCAAGCTACAAAACATGACGTAACAGCAAATAACGGCACAAAGCCTTTACAATTTAAAGGTATAGACAGGGGCGTAGCTAAAGGCTCATGGGCCCGGGTACAAGAATTCAGCTTGGGCCCCCCTACCACATCCCCAACACCACCATCATCAGACCCCTGCGCGCACCTACGCCCAGACGCCTTGCCCAACAGCCCCCATAGTATAATGCCACCACACAGTATAATGCTCCCATAGCTGCCCACACATAGTATAATGCCCCATAACAGGCCCATACCGTATAATGCTCCCCATACCGTATAATGCTCCCCATACAGTATAATGCCCCCATATGTGCATAATAGAAAAATAGCAGAATTACTTACCTATCCCCGTTCCTTCGCCTCCTCCGGTGTGTACTACGAGTGACTCGGCGCAGACAGGCGCGATGATGTCGCTACATCCCGCCTACCTGCGTCGAGACACTCAGGGCACATTGAATGCTGGATCAAGGAGATGTCAGCTCCTTGCTCCAGGATTGAATGGAACCGGGACCTCGGTGAGTGACTCGCGACCCCCCGGAGGTCTTCACACGAACCCCCAGGGGGACGCGACCCACAGTGTAGGGATGTCACGATACCAAAATTTGGACTTCGATACCGATACTTCGTTTACTTTGTGAACAGTAATAAAAAAAAAAAGTTATTTCGTTTTCTAATGTGAGGTGTGATGCTGAATTTTGAATGTGCCTCACATTAAGGCCTCATTTACACGAGCGTGTGCGTTTTGCGCGCGCAAAAAATGCAGCGTTTTGCGTGCGCAAAAGGCACTTGACAGCTCCGTGTGTCATCCGTGTATGATGCGCGGCTGCGTGATTTTCGCGCAGCCGCCATCATAGAGATGAGGCTATCCGACGTCAGTCACTGTCCATGGTGCTGAAAGAGTTAACTGATCGGCAGTAACTCTTTCAGCACCCTCGACAGTGCATTCCGATCACCATATCGAGTAACCTGTTTAAAAAAAAAGAGGTTCATACTTACCGAGAACTTCCCGGCCGTTGCCTTGGTGACGCGTCCTTGGTGACGCGTCCTTGGTGACGCGCCTCTCTTTACATCTTGTTCCCACCTTCCCTGATGACGCGGCAGTCCATGTGACCGCTGCAGCCTGTGCTTGTCTTGTGATTGGCTGCAGCTGTCACTTGGACTGAATTGTCATCCCGGGAGGTCAGACTGGAGGAAGAAGCCGGGAGTTATCGGTAAGTCAGAACTTTTTTTTTTTTACACGTTCACGTATATTGGAATCGGAAGTCACTGTCCAGGGTGCTGAACCAGTTTAACTCTTTCAGCACCCTGCACAGTGACTGTCTCCTGCCGGGTTCGGTCAAAACGAGTTCGGCTGAACCCGGTAAAGTTCGTTTCGCTCATGTCTAAGACACTCCGTTCAGATGTTTGTAAACAGAAAAGCACGTGGTGCTTTTCTGTTTACATTCAGTTTGACAGATCTTGCGCGAATCACGCAGTTCGCACGGAAGTGCTTCCGTGCGACCTTCGTGGTTTTCACGCACCCATTGACTTCAATGGGTGCGTGATGCGCGAAAAACGCAGATTTATAGAACATGTTGTGAGTTTTTTTCAGCGCACTCACGCTGAGCAAAACTCACGGACTGTCTTCATGCCCCCATAGAGTAATATAGGTGCGTACGACACGCGTGAAAAGCACGCGCGTCGCACGTGCGTATATTACGCTCGTGTAAATGAGGCCTAAGGCGAAAATCACGCAGCCGCGCATCATACACGGATGACACACGGAGCTGTCAAGTGCCTTTTGCGCACGCAAAACGCTGCGTTTTTTACGCGCGCAAAACGCACACGCTCGTGTAAATCAGGCCTAATAGTAATTAACCCCATCATGTTTCTCAGTCATAATGGGTTAATGTGTGAGGTACATGATGGGATTAATTACTATTAGGCCGGGTTTACATGAGTGTGTGCGTTTTGCGCACACAAAAAACGCTGCGTTTTGCGTGCGCAAAAGGCACTTAACAGCTCCGTTTGTCATCAGCGTATGATCATAATGGCACTCCGTTTGGATGTTTGTAAACAGAAAAGCACGTGGTGCTTTTCTGTTTTCATTCATCCTTTACAGTGCTGTAGCGCGAATCACACACGTCACACGGAAGTGCTTCCGTGAGGCATGCGTGATTTTCACGCACCCATTGACTTCAATGGGTGCGTGATGCGCGAACAGCGCACAAATATAGGACATGCAAAATCACGCACCTGTCTGCACGGCCCCATAGACTAACATAGGTCCTTGCAAGGCGCGTGAAAATCACGGACTGTCTGAACGGCCCCATAGACTAATATAGGTCCCTGCGAAGCACGTGAAAATCACGCGCGTCGCACGGACGTATAACACGCTCGTGTAAATGAGCCCTGAATGTGAGGAACATGGAGGTTAAATTCATCATCGCACCTCGTGCCCCACAATAAGTGATAGAAAGCAGTGTTTATTTAATTTTTTTACAGCGCACACATCATAAATGATGCAAAAAAAATAGTTGTGCAGCTTATTACGGCCGCGCCAATACTGATTATGTGTATGTTTTATATATTGAGACTTATTTTAATGTTTATTGTAAAAAAGGTGAATGTGTATTTTTTTTATTTAACATTACTTTGTTTTTACTTTACTTTTAAACTTTAATATACTGGTATATATCCGATATATGCCAGTACATTAGCCTGTGGACGGAAAGTTCACAGGCAGTTGTTAGGACATACATAAGTATACCCTAACAGGAAATATGGTCAGACAGCCCTGGGGTCCTTCAATGGACCCTGGGCTGTCTGCCCATATATGGTATGGCCCTCGATCGCGTCACAGGAATTCCCTGTGACACGATCCAGGGGCATCTCCCCTTTTCATTTTCTCCTGAATGCTGCAGTCCGCTGTGATCGCAGCATTCAGGAGAATAGCAGCGGAAATGAGAGGTTTCTCTGATCTCCGCTGTTATAGAGCGGGGCTGCGGCTCTGTATTACAGCCATTGTCCCGCTCCTGACAGGAAGTGCGCGCGCGGTCAGCATGAGGAGATGCGGCCGGCGCTGCACTAATGACCGGCGGTTCAGGCACTGAAGACAGAACATGGGGGTGTTTTGTAGCGCGCCCGCCATGTTCTGTTTTCAGTGCCGCAGATCATTAGTGCAGCGCCGGCCGCATAGCATCATCCTGGCGGCGCGCACATGTCAGGACTCAGGAGCGGGGCAGTGACTATCACACAGCCGCAGCCCCGCTCTCATACACTCATGTGTACTATACTGTATTGTGTTGCGGAGGAGAGGGGGGCTGTGATTTAACGACCCACCCCCCTCTCCACCGCAAACAGCACAATCACAATACATTACAAGACATTACATTACAAGTTACAACACAAGACATTACATCACAATACATTACATTCCAGACTGCAGCTTACCTGGAGTCCTCCGCACCGACTCTTCCATTCCACTGTCTGGAAGCCGTGTCACGTGACAACACGGTTACATGATACACTAAGTGTGCCATGTGACCGTAACCAGGAAGTGCCGGCTTCACGGCACAGAAGATTTCTTTAGGAAGTATACTGTATGGCAACGGGGACCCGTGGGCCCCCCAGGCTTAGGGGCCCGGTCGCAACTGCGACCGCTGCGACCCCTATAGCTACTCCACTGGGTATAGAGCATATAAAACCACTTTTTTGGGGGTTTTAATGGATACACCATTAATGCATGATTGGTAGACGTTTGGCCCCTGGTACCTGTGATCAACAGAAAGAAGCGGCCGTAGCACTCTCAGCAGCCCCTTTGTTTCAGTACCGAATAGAGTGACACAATTCTCATTGCAACTGTGTCTGGTACCAGGTCCAGAATAAGGGGTAGACAGAGTAGGCATCCACCTAGAGTATCATTAGGGGGTAGGCACAATTTATGCATTGAAAAAAAAGAACCACTTAGCCTTTATATTTTTTCTACAGTAACTCTGTGTCTGAAAATACATACAATGCATTTGGAAAGTCTTCGGACCCTTTCACTTTTTTCATATTTTGTGAGGCCTTGTGCTAAAAAAAATAAAAAAAGACCCTAGTAGTTGGCGGGTAAAAAAACTTTGAATATATAGAAAAATTGCCAGAGGCAATAGAAACTCGTTTTTTCCCCAACTATTTGCTACCTAGAAGAATAGTTAAATTGTAAAAAAAATGCCTTTATTTAAATCAAGTAGGGACTAACAACATAGAATTTAAATCTCCAACCTATATTTAACAAAGACAATAAACTGAAGGAAATATTACCGGATTTACCTCTCCTTGCATACAAACAGCCACCAAACCTAAGGAATCTCCTGGTCAGAAGTCCCTCTCATCACCATCAGAGACTGGCACGTTTCCTTGCAATAATAGAAAATGCAAGACCTGTACCAACATCTTATCATCAAACACCATCCAGATACCAAACACGCAGCAGGACTATAAAATCACTGGCACGTTCTCCTGTACATCCTCCAATGTAGTGTACATGATCCTGTGTACAAGGTGCATCAATAAAGGAATCTACATTGGAGAAACAATACAAAAACTACAAACCAGGATGAATCTTCACAGACAATAAAAAAGCAGCTGGATACACCCGTGGGAAAACACTTCTCTGGACCTGATCTCAGTTTGGCAGATTTAAAAGTTCTAATACTAAAGGGTAATTTTAAAAACAACAGAGAAAGAAAAATTTGGGAATTCAAGCTGGTGATAAAATTCCAGTCATTGACATAAGGCCTCAATCTAACACCTGGTTTTATGAGCCACTACATGGACACACGTCACATCCCCCATCAGACTGACTCCAGATCCCTAATCTCCTAAATCATCACCCCTATAACCTCAGTTTTAAGAACCCGGCTTATCTTAATGATGTATCACCTCCTGTACTAATTGTCTTTGTGTAACATCCTAAATGTTGTGCTTTTTTTTAAGTCAATAATTTGTAAACTTAACTGAAGAAGGAGCCCGTGTGCTCTGGAAGCTTGCATATATCATTTTTATGGTTAGTCAATAAAGGTATCATACCAGTGGCGTAGCTATAGGGGTCGCAGCGGTCTCAGTTGCGACTGGGCCCCTAAGCCTGGGGGCCCAAGGGCCCCTTTTTCCATACAGCATGCTTCCTAAATAAATCTTCTGTGCCGTGAAGCCGGCACTTCCTGGTTACGGTCACATGGTACACTTAGTGTACCATGTGACCGCGTTGTCACGTGACACGTCTTCCAGACAGAGCAGTGGAAGAGTCAGTGCGGAGGACTCCAGGTAAGCAGTCTGTAATGTCCTGTATTGTGTTGTGTTGTAATGTAATGTATTGTGATGCCTTGTAATGTAATGTGTTGTATTGTGCTGTTTGCGGTGTAGAGGGGGGCCCCGTTAAATCACAGCCCCCCTCCTCTCTCCACCGCAAACTGCACAATCCAACACAATACAGTATAGTACACATGAGTGTATGAGAGCGGGGCTGCGGCTGTGTAAGACAGTCACTGCCCCGCTCCTGAGTCCTGACATGTGCGCGCCGTCAGGATGATGCGATGCGGCCGGCGCTGCACTAATGATCTCTTGCACTGAAGACAGAACATGGCGGGCGCACTACAAAACACCTCCATGTTCTGTCTTCAGTGCCTGAACCGCCGCTCATTAGTGCAGCGCCGGCCGCATCACCTCATGCTGACCGCGCGCGCACTTACTGTCAGGAGCGAGGCAATGACTGTATTACACAGCCGCAGCCCCGCTCTATATCTAGAAACCTCTCATCTCCGCTGTTATTCTCCTGAATGCTGCGATCAAAGCTGACTGCAGCATTCAGGGGAAAATGAGAAGGGGGGATGCCCCTGGATCGCGTCACAGGAATTCCTGTGACGCGATTGAGGGCCATGCCATATATGGGCAGACAGCCCAGGGTCCATTGAAGGACCCCAGGGCTGTCCTACCATATTTCCTGTTGTTAGGGCACACTTAGGTATGTCCTAACAACTGCCTGTGTACTATCAGTACACAGGCTAATGTGCTGGCATATAGATATATGCCAGTACATTAAAGTTTAAAAATAAAGTAAAAACAAAGTAATGTTAAATTAAAAAAAATACACATACACCTTTTTTACAAAAAACATTAAAATAAGTCTCAATACATAAAATATACACATAATCGGTATTGGCGCGGCCGTAATAACCTGCACAACAATTTTTTTGCATCATTTATGATGTGTACGCTGTAAATAAATAAGATAAAAACTGCTTTCTATCACTTATTGTGAGGCACAAGGTGCGATGATGAATTTAACCTCCATGTGCCTCACATTAATAGTAATTAACCCTATCATGTACCTTACATATTAACCAATTATGACTGAGAAACATGATGGGGTTAATTACTATTAATGTGAGGCATATTCAAAATTCATCACACCTCGTGCCTCACATTAGAAAACGAAAGAACTTTTTTTTTTTTATTACTGTTGGCAAAGTAAACGAAGTATCGGTATCTAAGTCCAAATTTTGGTATCGTGACATCCCTACACTGTGGGTCGCGTCCCCCTGGGGGTTCGTGTGAAGACCTCCGGGGGGTCGCGAGTCACTCACCGAGGTCTCGGTTCCATTCAATCCTGGAGCAAGGAGCTGACATCTCCTTGATCCAGCATTCACTGTGCCCTGAGCGGCTCGATACAGGCAGGCGGGATGTAGCGACATCATCGCGCCTGCCTGCGCTGAGTCACTCATAGCACACACTGGAGGAGGTGAAGGATCCTCCACCCGACGTGGGAATGGGGATAGGTAAGTAATTATGCTATTTTTCTATTATGCACATATGGGGGCATTATACTGTATGGGGGCTGATATTGCGTGGGGGGGGCATTATACTGCATGGGGACTGATATGGGGGAATTATACTGTATGGGGGGCTGATATGGGGAGCATTATATGGTATGGGGCTGTTATGGGGGGCATTATACGTTATGGGGCATTATACTGTGTGGGGGCAGCTATGGGAGCATTATACTGTGTGGGGGCATTATACTATGGGGGCTGTTGGGCAAGGCATCTGGGCATAGGCACGCGCAGGGGTCTGATGATGATGGTGGTGTTGTGGAGTGGTAGGGGGGCCCAAGTTGAATTCTTGCACCCGAGCCCATGAGCCTTTAGCTACCACCTGTATCATACCTACTATACTTTTGTGTTTTTTGACACAAAAGTATTTAACATTGCAACTCTTTCAAAAAGAAGGAAGAGAAAGGAATGCCTTTTATTCAAGCGGAACAGAAATTCTTGCCTTTTCCTGCTAGGTCCTTAGAAAAGAAAACTGACATCTTTGGATTTATTGTGCAACACACAATGAGTACAGAAAGAGTATGGGCATTAATTCAAGCACAAACATAACAAGCTCATGCAGTATCAGACTGGATTACCTTGGGCTCATCAGAGTAAATAATTATTGGGGCATACGCTTCAGCTATATAGAAATAATGCGACCACTCTTCATTTTGTAGTAAAACAAAGACCAATATTACCACCATATAGTGAACATATAGTGGTAGATACCAGTTCAACACAGGCGCTCTGCAGACCATATAAGTGGATACAGTACAGTGACATCCAGTGACTCACAGGTGATGTCTTCTCAGAGTGGAGTTGTTCACTTTGGCCCAGAACGCCATGACAACTTCTTCCAGCCTCTGTGGAATTTGCAACACAAACATCATTGGCTCCTCGCCTTTACAGCACCCTCCCCACTTATTTCCCACTTTCTACAAAAATTTGCCATTTATAGTGCCCTAGATGGAAATAATGCCCCCTCTTGATGTCCCACACTGTAATAGTACCCCACTATTGTGCTCCAAACAGTAATAGTGTCTCTGCACAGTAATAGTGCCCCCGCTCAGTCAGGCCTGGCGTTAGGGTGGGCAAACTGGGCAATTGCCCAGGGCCACAATTCTCAAAGGGCACTTAGAGACTGTGAGCCTAGAACTGCTCTCTCTGTACTGACAGCACGGTGTGCTAACATAGTAGAGGATGCCCCCTCCCCCACCAGCAGACCTTCCTAGTTGCTCAGTCCCTTTCAGGTCCTGCATCACAACCCTCTCCTGCCTTGCAATTACAACAGCCTAGCTTGTAGTAACTTGATACAGCGAGCATTTAGCAGTCGGGCCAGACATGTGGAAGAGGGGAGACTGCTGACACTCAAATACAAGAGGTTTCCTGTACTGTGGTGACAATGCTCCTCGACACACCAAACTTCATGTACAGAAAAAGTAAGTTTACGTGTAATGTGTGTACAAATATGTGCGTGTATAATGTGCATATATGTTGTGTGTAAGGCCTCATGCACACTTCAGTTTTTTCCTTCAGGGTGCTATCCGTTTTTGTCACGGATAGCACCCTGAACCCATTAATTTCAATGGGGCCATGCACACTTCAGTTTTTTTGACGGTCCGTTGCTCCGTTCCGTAGTAGAGCATGTCCTACTTTGGTCCGAGAATCCGTGACCGTGAGGCCCATGCAAGTCAATGGGGCCGTCAAAAAAACTGAAGGCACACGGAAGGCATCCGTAAGCCGTCCGTGTGTGACTGAGCCGTTGCCTAGCAACAACCGGGAGGGCAGAAAAACATTAGAAAAATATTACACTAATCGGCAGCCACTTGTCTCTGTCAAAAACTGATAGAGAAAAGAGGCTGCTGATTAAAAATAAAATAAAAAGCATTTCATACGTACCCGGTCGTTGTCTTGGTGACGAGTCCCTCTTCTTCCTCCAGTCCGACCTTCTTTTGTGACGCGGCAGCCTGTGATTGGCTGCCGAGTACGCGGCAGCCTGTGATTGGCTGCCGAGGTCGCGGCAGCCTGTGATTGGCTGCCGAGGCCGCGGCAGCCTGTGATTGGCTGCAGCGGTGACATGGATTGAACGTCATCGCTGGAGGCCGGACAGGAGGAATGTAAGTATTAACTTTTTAGTTTTTTTTATTACATTAAAATTGTATTTTCCGCGCGCCGAGCATGGTACTATCACCCTGGACAGTACCATGCTCGGTGCACGGAAACGGAAACACGGAGTGCACACTGGAGTTCACACGGACACCACACGGCCGCTAAAACGGGTTCACGGACCCGTCAAAAGTGGCCGTGAAAACGGTGACGTAAGTGTGCACGAGGCCTTAGGTGTTTGTATATGTGTTATGTATATATGTATGTAATATGTATATACTTGTGTAATATGTATATTGTATATGCGTAATATAATGTGTGTAATATCTATGTATATAGGTTTAGTGTGTGTAATTATGCATATACAGTATGTATAATGTGTGTAAGCGTACTATATGTATGCAATGTGCATGACGCATCCCTGCCAGCAGTTAAGATGACATAGCTGTCCCATGTGATCGCTGTAGCCAATCAAAGGCTGCAGAGGTCACAAGGGACAAAACTATGTTATGACCGGGAGGGGTTGAGTATTTTTATTTTTTTATTTTTGTGGAATCGCAAGTGCCCCGATTGCCTTGTTTTACTCTCTGATTACAATATAGTATACACACACACACACACACACACACACATACACAGCTGACGTCATGGCGTGATTGGCTGCAGCGATCACATGGGAAACCTACGTCATCTCCCCTGCCGGCAGGAACGCACCCCTGTGGAAGACATGGGGAAGTGGTGAGTATGTTGTTTTTTTGGGGTTGTTTTTATTTAATGTGCTGTTCTACCCTTTTTTCTGCAACCTGGTAAAATGGTGGCTGCCATTTTGACAATTTGTGAGCCGCGAACTTTAAATGTTTCGGATTACAGCTAATCCGAATCATTTATGAAATTCGGACCAAATTTGATTTGTGCCAAATCCACTAGATTTGGACATCCTCTCCTTTGTAATCAGTGTTTGATAAATGTCCTCACAAAATGAAGCTTCACACAATTTTGGACTGTCTATGCACAATAAAACGTAATTACTCAAGTAAAAAGTTATGTGCATATTTATAATTTATATTAATAATAAGACAGAACCTAAGGCCCTGAAAAAATAAATAAAATAATAAACCACAAAGAAAAGTAAGGAAAAGTGGTGTAATGGATATTAAAACATAACCTCTAATAATACAAATTAAAAATTCTTATAACGAAAGACTGTCCCTAACAAAGAGGGGGAAAGTGCTTACTTTTGTGGGGCAAACTTCTAGTGTAATCGTTTAAGAAGGCATTAAGCGCCGAAATCCCCAAACGAAGGCATTAAGCACCGAAACGTCCATTGGGGTGGACGTTCGCTGTGTGATTACTGCTGTATTCCACTATGGGTATGTTAAGTCCCTTGTTATTTATTTTTATTTTTAGGTTCTGTAACATTTTATACTATTTATGCAACTTGGCATCCATACAGTTATATATTTCATGATATTTGGTCTATGTAATAATGGGGGTCTGTCATGTTATTATCATCTCTCATAAGAGGTGCATAGCGAACAGTCTTCTTTACCTGTAGATTTTTTTTATTCTTTTTAATTGTCTTGTAGTCAGTTTTTACTGGTTGTACTCAATAAAGATTTTTTTCAATTTTTCATATTTCCGTGTAGTTGTGGCATCAAATCTTTTGTAGGTTTAGTAATCGTATAAGAAGGTGGCCGTTGCTTAGTGTAATTATTCTGAAATTTATTGTAGTGTGACCGTGGGGATTGTACCTGCAGAGCATCACTTTGATAATTGTCTGCAATATACCCTTGTATTAAATACCCTTGAATACCCCATTCCCATGTCAGACATTTATGGCATATCCACAGGACATGCCATAAATGTCCGATAGATGCAGGTCCCACCTGTTGCTGGGCTCCGGCCACTATCTGATGAGGTGGCTGGATTTTCCGGAAACAAGCCAACACGTTCTGCTACTCTCTTTCTAGAACTCCCATAGATCTCACACTGACAGTGGCCAGAGTTCAGTGGGCTATCCTATGCATATTTCATAAATGTCCAAGATGGGAATACCACATAAACACATGTTCCACCTGCATAGCGAAATGTATCCTATGTGCCACTGTTGACATAGTAAAAAACAAAACTAATACTTGTCAATACAATATTTACGGATTTGGGGCCCCACTTTTAATTTAGTCCAGGGCCACACTTTGTCTAAAACCGGCCCTGCGCACAGTAATAGTGCCCCCTTTAGGCTCCATACAGAAATAGTGCTCTCCCTACACAGGAATGTCTCCCTTGTAATTAGGTACCCTTTGTGCCCCACTATAGTAATTAAGTTGCCCTTTAGGCCCCATGTTAGTTAGGCCCTTTTTGTGCCCTATATAGTAGCTAAGCCCCCTTTGTGCCCCCATATAGTATGTTGGCCCCCCTTGTGCTCCTAAATAGTAATTAGGCCCCTTTTGTGCCCCTATATAATAGTTAGGCCACCACTACAAATACCATACGCCATAATACATAAGTATTGCAGTGTATGGTACCAGAAATCGAAAGATTACATGTTCAAGTCCCCGAGGAAAGTGAAAAAAAAAAAAGTTAAATTAACTTAATAAAGTTTTTGATACTGTACAAAAAACTTTTAAAGTTAAAATAAAAAGTTTTCCCATTTTTTAAATAAAATAATGTCAAATAAAATAAAAATAAACAAAAGAGGTATCACCGCCTCTGAAAAAGTCCAAACTATGAGAATATAACGTTATTTATGCCATACGGTGAACGCCACCATAAAAAATTTTAAAATGCAGAATTGCTTTTCTGGTCACTTTACCTCCCCCAAAAAATGAAAAAAAAAAAGTGATCAAAGCTGTATAAAAAATAAACTACAGCTCGTCTCCTGCAAAAAATATTCCCTAATAAGGCCTCATGCACACGACCGTATTTTTCCCCACCCGTAAATACTGGCGTAAATACGGGTCCGGTGTCACACGTATTCCACCCGTTTTGCACCAGTATTTACGAACCCGTGCCCGTAAATATGGGTCCGGTGTCACCCGTATTCCACCCGTATATACGGGCACGTTTTTGGCGGCAAAATAGCGCTGCACTAATCGGCAGCCCCTTCTCTCTATCAGTGCAGGATAGAGAGAAGGGACAGCCTTTTCTGTAATAAAAGTTAAAGAAATTCATACTTACCCGGCCGTTGTCTTGGTGACGCGTCCCTCTCTTCACATCCAGCCCGACATCCCTGGATGACGCGGCAGTCCATGTGACCGCTGCAGCCTGTGATTGATCTGTGATTGGCTGCAGCGGTCACATGGCCTGAAACGTCATCCAGGACGTCGGGCCGGATGTCGAGAGGGACGCGTCACCAAGGCAACGGGCGGGAGACCGGACTGGAGGAAGCAGGAAGTTGTCGGTAAGTATGAACGTCTTTTATTTTTATTTTTTACAGGTTTATACTGATCGGTAGTCACTGTCCAGGGTGCTGAAAGAGTTACTGCCGATCAGTTAACTCTTTCTGCTCCCTGGACAGTGACTATTTACTGACGTCGCTTAGCAACGCTGCCGTAATGACGGGTGCACACATGTAGCCACCCGTCATTACGAGAGCTCCATAGACTTCTATGGACTGTCCGTGCCGTTATTACGGCCTGAAATAGGACATGTTCTATCTTTTTCAACGGCACGGGCACCTTCCCGTGAGAAAACGGGAAGGCACCCGTCGCCAATAGAAGTCTATGAGCCCGTTATTACGGGTCGTAATTACGACCCGTAATAACGGGAGTTTTTACGGTCATGTGCATGAGGCCTAACACAGCTTTATCAACAGGAAAATAATTAATATTTTTTTTCCGTAAAAGTAATAAAACTAATAAAAATTTATATATAAATTTGATATCGTCGTAATGACATTGACCTGCAGAATAAAGTTAACATGTCATTTTTAGCACACGGTAAATGCGGTAAAAACGAAACCCAATCAACGATAGAGTTGCTGTATTTTTTCAATTTCACCCCACAAAATTATTTTTTTACCCTGTAATGACTCAGCCTAGTTTGGGCCTTAAGGCTCAGAGCCCATTTTTCAAATCTGACATGTGTCACTTTATGTGGTAGTAACTCTGGAATGCTCATAACTATCCAAGCGATTCTGAGATTTTTTTCTCGTGACACATTGGACTTTATGTTAGTGGTAAAATTTGGTCAATATATTCATTGTATAATTGTGAAAAATAGCAAAATCTTGAGAAAATGTGGAAAAAATATCATTTTTCTGAGTTTAAATGTATCTGCTTGTAAGACAGATGGTTATACCACCCAAAATAGTTACTAGTTCACATTTCCCATATGTCTACTATATGTTGGCATCATTATTTGAACATTCTTTTATTTTTCTAGGACGTTACACGGCTTAGAACATGAGCAGCAATTTCTCATATTTTGAAGTCAATTTCAAAAGCCTTTTTTCTTAGGTACCAGTTCAGTTCTGAAGTTGCCTTGAGGGGCCTATATATTAGGAACCCCATTAATCACCACATTTTAAAAACTAGACCCCTCAAAGTATTCAAAACAGTATTTAGAAAATTTCTTAACCCTTTAGGCGTTTTACAGGAATTTATGGGAAGGTAGAGGTGAAATTTACAAATTTAACTTTTCTTTGCAGAAAATCCTTTTCTTTCCATTTTTCTCAG